>NC_064571.1:15933250-16567500 GCF_937001465.1 Orcinus orca
GGCAGAAGGCTGGAGACTTCCTCTAGAGAAACTGGCAATTGTGGGTAAAACAACCAACATTCACTTCCCTGCCTGATATTCCAACAGTGAAACCCAAAAAATGGTAAAGATTTTGATACCCACACAACTTCCAATCAACCTTCTAATTATGACTGGAGAGTCAAAGATGGCTGACATTTTAAGAAATCCTCCAACATGAAAGACAGATACACAAAGAAATAAACAAGAAGCAGAGAGAGAAACATAATATCCTATAATCAATATTCTCAGAGGCATAAAAGAAGATCAGCAACTGTTTAAAAAAATATGCTAGAAAACAGGACTAATTAGAAAGAAAACATAGGTTTTAAAAATGAACAACATGTTAGCTTAAATTATATAGATCCATATGTAAAAGAACATTCCAAGAGGATGGAGGACAGTTGTCACAATGTTTTCAAAAGAAAAAAAACCCTCTACATTGTATGTTCAAGAAAAACTTGAATTTGTCCTAAATCTGACTTTTTATATCTTAGAAGCACCAGGTAACACAGTGATCTTCAATTTTCTCATTTCTATATTAGTACTCAAAGACATTGTGAAAATTGAATGAGATCATGTATTTTATCTGTTTTTTGTTTGTTTGTTTTGTTTTAATGGGTTTTTAAAAAATTTATTCTGGCCGCGTTGGGTCTTCATTGTTCTGCGTGGGCTTTCTTTAGTTGCGGCGAGTGAGGGTTACTCTTTGTTGTGGTGCACAGACTTCTCATTGCGGTAGCTTCTCTTGTTGCAGAGCATGGGCTCTAGGCATGTGGGCTTCAGTAGTTGTGGCTCCCGGGCTCTAGGGGTCAGGCTCTGTAGTTATGGTGCACAGGCTTAGTTGCTCCGTGACATGTGGGATCTTCCTGGACCGGGGCTCAAACCCATGTCCCCTGCATTGGCAGGCAGATTCTTAACCACCGTGCCACCAGGGAAGTCCCTATGTATATGTTTTGTAAGCTAAGAAATTATACAAATACAAAGCATCATTATGATAGGTGATTACATATATGTATGTATGTAATTTTTTTGTTTCCTTTTCCATCCAGCTTGGTAGTACAGGTCAGAAAAGAGTTTTCTGGCCTAGGGAATTTTCTAGAATTTCTTGAAATCTTTTATCACAAAGGAAAGTAAAAGAAAGAAAAAATAAGAACATTAACACCAACATGAATTAAACCAAATTTTAGTACATTTTTATAAGTTATATATTTTAGGCAAAATCAAATTAGTAATATGAAATCAAATTTTTTTAATTAAAAATCTTAAAAAAAATTTTATTTTTTTTGTAGAGCACTCTATTCCAGAGCTTACATTTTATTGTGGTCCTTTAGATCTTTTAAAAAATTTATTTATTGTTATTATTTTACTATAATTTTTAAAGGTTACTTTCCATTTACAGTTATTACAAAATATTGACTATATTCCCCAGGCTGTTCAGTATATACTAGAGCCTACCTTACACCTGATACCTTCCCCTACCCCACCCCTATAGTGCCCCTCCCCAACCACTGGTCACCACTAGTTCTTTCTCTATGTCTGTGAGTTGGCTTCTTTTTTCAATATTCACTAGTTTGTTGTATTTTTTAGATTCCAGATATAAGTGATATCATACAGTATCTAAAAAGATTATTTTCTAAGATCTGTTTTAGCTTTAATACAAAATAAATGCAAATTATAAACCGCTTTTTAATAATTCTGCCAATTACTTAACAGTATATTTCGTTAGCTCACACAAAATATTTGAAATATTTACTATTTTATAAAAATTTTATGTGAGGAGATTAAAATTCAGAAACTTAAAAAAAATTTGTTCCTCAAAATTTAGTATGCTAGTAACTTGTGTTAAAGCCAACATTAGTGCATAGATCTGGTGGACCTCAAAATTTGTATTCTTATCCACTACCAGAAGTGTGGCAGAATAATCTACTAAAGTAATAATCTGTGTTTTATTCCACTGTAATCAAAGGAATGTGAGGCATTTTTCTCTCACAATACTCATACCCACCTCTCTAAGAAAGTAAACAACCTTAGACCCAGAAAGGCTATGGTTTCTCTTCCTCAGGACCTTTATAACAGCCCTTTGCTTGTGAAAGCCTTTTTTTTTTTTAAACATCTTTATTGGCGTATAATTGTTTTACAATGGTGTGTTAGTTTCTGCTTTATAACAAAGTGAATCAGTTATACATATGTTCCCATAGCTCCTCCCTCTTGCGTCTCCCTCCCACCCTCCCTATCCCACCCCTCTAGGTGGTCACAAAGCAACAGGCTGATCTCCCTGTGCCATGCGGCTGCTTCCCACTAGCTATCTATTTTACATTTGGTAGTGTATATATGTTCATGCCACTCTCTCACTTTGTCACAGCTTACCCTTCCCCCTCCCCATATCCTCAAGTCCATTCTCTGTGAAGGCCTTTTAATCATTTTAGAGCAGACCTTCATGTCCGAAGGTCCTTAACCCAAGTATTGGGGTATATAGGAGCAGCCCAACCCTGAAGATGGAGAGAGACATAGATTCCTGAATGCTGGGAAAAGGCCTTAAAGAAATTTCTGAGGTGGTGGTGACCTTGGCCTCACTTACACTCAGTCTCAGTTAGGAGGAGCGCTGCATGATATGAATGCTGAGGACATCTGGGGTAGACATTACTCATGTTCTCTGGCATCTTGTTCTCTTCTTCCAGGTACATCAGGGATTATAACTGTTTAACCCTTGAAGTTACATATGTCCATGTTGCTTTCTATGGGCAATGATAGGTGAGCAGGAGAGAAAAGTGTCTATTCCTGTGTGAAGCATTTAATGACCAGTGTTTTGTTCTATTTTCTCCATCAGATTGTTATGCAGATATGTCCATCAACAGGGAGAAGGAAAGGAACCAAACATGAAAGAGCTACCTTTCTTCTCTTCCACAGACTACTCTCAAAGTAAGTAGTTCTTCTTAGAAAGGGTGGTGAGGGGGGAACCACACTTGAGTAGTATATGGATGAGAGGAAGGAGGCTTCCTCTCTTTTTCCTGTTGTCTGATGGTCAAAGATCATTCCATCAGAGGTTAATTTCTCCATACTTGTGGCTTATATTACACTCATCTTACACCTGGGACCTCTTAGGAAGCCATATTTCATGCCCTTTTTGTGTGATGTTTCACTTGTCTGAGGATGGAAAAGCCACTCACCACAGGAGGGTTACTGATCAGAGAGGGAAAAAATAAGCAGTTGAGGAAATATGAGAAGGCATGCAAGATTTAGAAGAGTGCTGATAATCCTTGCCCAGTGGAATTTCAGAATTGCTGTGAACAGTGGCTGCTGTATGTTTCCTATTCTTTTTTCTGAAGTGCAGTGAACATTTATTGTTTTTACTCTGTTCCAGTTTCATCAATGCATGCTGGGTTATTGGAAACAGTTTGGTTTTTAGTTCCGGATTATGTCTGGACAAACTGTAAACACAACCATCCATCACACATGTATGCTGGACTTTGGGGCACCTCCCTCGGAGGGGAGTTGAGAGCAAATCAACTATATTGTGACCAAAAGATTGAATTGTAATAAGCATTATAAATATTCACTAATATTAATATCTGATCATTACTTCTAGGTAAATAATTATAATTCCCACCCAGTTGAAG
The DNA here is from genome assembly GCF_937001465.1 of Orcinus orca. Classification (NCBI taxonomy): domain Eukaryota; kingdom Metazoa; phylum Chordata; class Mammalia; order Artiodactyla; family Delphinidae; genus Orcinus; species Orcinus orca. The sequence goes on from NC_064571.1 coordinate 15,936,886, forward strand.
TTAGGCATCACCAGGAGATTTAGCTAAGGAAAGGTGAGATGAAGTGGTTGTTTTTTTCAAACTAGAACTTTCAGTGGACCAGTGCCCTTCCTTCTCTCAGCACACTGATTATGAGGAAAGAAGCACATGTTAAAATAGTGATGTGATCATTTTACTGAGCAGCTCTTAGCCTGTGTTCTAGGATGGGCACAATGAATACATTTTTTTGGCCTTCATTTAACATGTAGTGTGAGACAGAAATAAACCTTTATTATTTTCAACTACTGAGAGTTTGGAGTTGTTAATTTAGGTACCTCTAAGTAAACAGGGTTGTTACCTAGCCTATCCTGACTGATAAAGTCCACAAAAGATTTTACTCCCCCACAATGACCAAAGTTAGACCTGTTGATTAATTAAATGGGGACTCCAAGATTTAATTTGACTTAGAAAAAATAAAGGTGCTCTGAATTATAATTGACCAAACTTTTACTAATGAATAAATGCTTTTTCTGATTAGAAAAACAAAACATAGTGATGGGCACTGCTTTTTGCTGGGGCATGTACATTAATCTAATTGGTAATTGTATTAAGCACAATATTTTTAACCCAGTGTAATAGAACAGATGCAGAAAAGTGATTTTAAGGAGTGAAGTTGCTACACTGTCATTCTCCCCACTGACTTGTTTACAGAAATAAGTGTTCCATCCTCAGATATTTCAGACTGTTTGGTCCACACTAATAACATGGAAACATGAGTTCTGGAGGTAAATGCCTTAAACCATAATCCTCACTACTGCTTTCCAATTGGCTATATGGCATCTGAGCTAGCCGTGGTGGGTCTCTGGAGGACACAATCTATTACATGGCAAGGGTAAACAGGATGTTCTTATATCTCTGACTCTGATCACTGTGGACCTCTGTTCTTTTCATATTACTTTCAACTCTGCTATGCAGTCTATAGATCAGGAGTCCCCAACCCCCAGGCCACAGACCGGTTCCAGTCCATGGCCTGTTAGAAGCCAGGCCACACAGTAGGAGGTGAGCGGCGTGGGAGCGAGCGAAGCTTCACCTGTATTTACAGCCACTCCCCATCGCTCACATTACCGCCTGAGCTCCACCTCCTGTGAGATCAGAGGCGGCATTAGATTCTCCTAGGAGAGTGAACCCTAATGTGAACAGCACATGCAAGGTATCTAGGTTGCACGCTCCTTATGAGAATTTAACACATTGGTGATCTGAGGTGGAGCTGAGGCGGTGATGCTAGCGCTGGGGAGCGGCTGCAAATACAGATTATCATTAGCAGAGAGGTTTAACTGCACAGGGACCATAACAAATCAATTGCTTGCAGACTCATATCAAAACCCTATCAGTGGGCTTCCCTTGTGGCGCAGTGGTTGGGGGTCCGCCTGCCGATGCAGGGGAGACGGGCTCGTGTCCCGGTCCGGGAGGATCCCACATGCCGCAGAGCAGGTGGGCCCGTGAGCCATGGCCACTGAGCTTGCGCGTCCGGAGCCTGTGCTCTACAACGGGAGAGGCCGCAACAGTGAGAGGCCTGCATACCGCAAAAAACAAAACAAACCAAACCAAACCAAAAAAAAAACAAAAAAAAAAACCCTATCAGTGCGTGGCAAGTGAAAAGAAGCTCAGGGCTCCCACTGATTCTGCATTACGGTGAGTTGTATAATTATTTCATTATATATTACAGTGTAATAATAATAGAAATAAGGTGCACAATCAATGTAATGAGCCTGAATCATCCTGAAACCATCCCCCACCCTCATCTATGGAAAAATTGTCTTCCACAAAACTGGTCCCTGGTGCCAAAAATGTTGGGTACTGCTGCTATACATGAATGTTGGATGCTTCCCCAGAATACTAATTGTATGGGATTTTTCAACAGTATGTATAGGGCTCTGATTTTCCATCCCATATCAGTCCAAAGCTTCTGAAAATTTTAATACTTCCTTTAAATTTGTGGGTGTATCCAATGGGACAAAAGTACTGAAAACCGTCAGAAGGTCATGAAGGTTTAACCTATTCCTAAACATTTTACCATAAAGCAAAGTGATACAGATATAGTCTCCTCTGATGCTTTCCTTACCAACTTTAAAGCAGTTTATGATTGATATCTATTTATAAATGAGCACTTTGTTTTAAAGTTTACTTCACATGGAAATACAAACAAATCGTAGCCAGCAATAAATTGCAACTATTGTGTATTAGTACTAGTGGGTGAAATTTTGTCAAGATAACTTTTGCTCCTGATTTCTTTCATTATGAAGTGGGTAAAAACAGATTGACAGCATTTATCACAATGTTATTCTCATTTCTCTGAAAATACCTCCCTTACTCAAGTTACATGCTATATTTTGGTGTTGGGAGTAAAAGAATGGAAAAGGTATTTTTTTAAAAAAAGGATATTCAGAGAACAGGGGCCTGAGAAAAGGCAAAGGAGATTCCAAAATGGATCATTCCCATTAGAAGTAGGGAGATGGAATTAGAACTACAATAGTAATATTAACTAAACTTATTGTGGTAATCATTTCACAATATATACATATATCAAATCATTATATTGTACATCTAAAACGAATACAATGTTATATGTCAATTATATTTCAATAATAAAAATTAAAAAAAAAAACTACAACAGTAAGATCCAGATCCTGAATCTTCATTCTCTGTGTTTAGTTGCTCAATGTTTTATGCAGTGCTCTGTAATTTTAAGACAATACCATGGAGAAGTGAATATTTCACTTCAGGATGACATTCACAATAGAAATATGTGGCCTCTGAATATAGGCAGAAAGGCTACCATGGGGCTTCACTTTTCAGTTAGAAATATAATTTTTGAGAGTTAAGTAAAAGTTTAGAGTTGACTCCTATTAACCAAACCCATAAAGGAATGTGCTTAACTAAAGTGCTCATTTATTAATTTCAGATGGGAAATAAAAGAACTTTGAAGATTGGAATTCTTGAGTGAACATACCCCATAAAATTCTATCCCTATAATCATACCTCTGTGAGACGCAAAAGCATGTATGGTGAGCATAAAATTCAAGGAATGGATTAATTATGCAGTGGCTAAAATTGAAGGTGCCATACATCTTGTATAAAAGGATATTCTCACATTCATGACTGGAATACTCAAAGCATTTTGTCCAGATTGGATAATCTTCTGAACAGTTATGATGAGGCACTGCCATTTTGCATCTCTGTGATTCTTTCCTCTCCTCCCAGGCTTCCAGAGGCCATCATTCACTCACTTTCACACTGGCATACTTTTCTGTTTTGGTTATGATTCTGGAAGATATTTATGCCTCTCTAAAGCACCTCTGTTTTAATTTATCTATTGAAGTATAGCTGATTTACAGTGCTACGTTAGTTTCAGGTGTACAGCAATGTGATTCAGTTATACATATATTTATATCTATTCTTTTTCAGATTCTTTTCCTTATAGGTTGTAACAAAATATTGAGTATATTTCCCTGTGCTATACAGTAGGTACTTGTTGGTTACCTATTTTACATATAATAGTGTGTATATGTTAATCCCAAACTCCTAATTTATCTCTCCCCCTTCCCCCTTTCCCTTTTGATAACCATGTTTAGTTTCCATGTCTGTGGGTCTATTTCTGTTTTGTATATAAGTTCATTTGTATCTTTCTTTTTTTTTAGGTTCCACATATAAGTGATATCATGTGATATTTGTCTTTGTCTGGCTTACTTCACTTAGTATGATAATCTGTAGGTCCATCCACGTTGCTGCAATTGGTATTATTTCATTTTTTTATGGTTGAGTAATATTCCATTATATGTATATATAGCATGTCTTCTTTATCCATTCATTTGTCAATGGACACTTAGGTTGCTTACATGTCTTGGCTATTGTAAATAGTGCTGCAATGAACATTGGGGCGCATGCATCTTTTCAAATAATGGTTTTCTCTGGATATATGCCAAGGATTGTGATTCTAGGATCATATGGTAGCTTTATTTTTATTTTCTCAAGGAACCTCCATACCTTTCTCCATAGATAAAACACCCCTTTATTATTTATATTCTGTCATTTCATGTGTGAATGCCAATATTATTTACCTAATTTATGAATTTGTGGAGTTGCCTCTGTATTTCCCCATTACTGATAATGGTTTATTTGTTATTTGGGAGGTGTTACTTTCCAACTCCTGATAGCTCCTTACACACAAGGGATGTTAATTATTTAACACTCCTGGCCTCTCTCTATTCTATCACCCATTCCATTCCAGGTGAGTGATTTAACAGGTCAGTAAATCTGGGATAAACACTCAATTTTTGGGCATGAGCTGCCGTAGAGAGCAGCTATTCTCTTGCTCCTGTATATCATATTTGTAACCTGGGTAAGCCCCCCTGCCTTCAAAATGCTTGTGACTTCATCAGTAATTATCCATAATTATGGGTTTTATTTAGCTGATCCATTTTGCTATCATACTGAACCATATGCTATAATTTAGATTTTATAAGTAATAAAGTGATTTTTGTTTTCTATCTACTTTGCTATTTGTTCTTTTTACCAACTTTTTCAGAACTTGAGTGAGAAAGAGAAATAATATTTATGGTCTGAAGACCCCAAACATTTGCACTACAAGATTATTTGGGAAATATTACCTTAATTTGGTGGTATGGAAAGAAAGCTGGACTGAGTTTTAGGTCTAATTTTCCTACAAATTTAAATGTGATCGTGGAAAACACTTTATTTCTCTGGGAATCAGTCTTTCCTTTGCAACATCAAGTAGTTTAGAATACATGGTTTCTAAGAGGCAATTAGTCTGTGAGTAATTTGTGGTTTTTCATAGATTGATCAATTTTAAGAAACTGTGGTATAAAGGCATATCAGTAGCCTTAGTTAGTATCAGGGGCTATTTTTCCTCTAGGTCAAGTTAAATGGCCATCCCTTGTCTTTCCATGGATTTATCTGAAATTGATGTCTTCCATTCTTTACCTACTGTGAAAACCCTTTAAGCTTCATGTGTTCTTCCTGTGTTGATTTTCTTTACACTTTAGTCTTCCAATTATACGACATTCTTATCTTAATAATATTTCTTTTATCCCCATCTCATAGTCACATTCTTGACTATGTCATCACAATTTCTGGAATCTGATCATTATCTTCCATTCTCACAGCATATTGCTGCAAATATCTTGCTTTAATAAAGACTTAATTTTTATATAATTGTTAAAATTTATACTCCATTTACAGTTATGCAAAATATTGGCTGTATTCCCCATGTTATACAGTACATCCTTGTAGTCTGTCTTAACACCTGATAGTTTTTACCTCCTACTCCTCCACTCCTAAATTGCCCCCCCCAACTTGTAACCACTAGCTTGTTCTCTATATCTGTGATTATGCTTCTTTTTTTTTGTTATAATCACTAGTTTGTTGTATTTTTTAGATTCCACATAAGTGATATATCATACAGTATTTGTCTTTCTCTGTCTGACTTATTTCAGTTAGCATAATTCCCTCCAAGTCCACCCATGTTGCTGCAAATGACAAAATTTCATTCTTTTTTATGATTGAGCAGTATTCCACTGTGTGTATGTATGTATGTGTGTGTATATATATATATATACATACATATCACACCTTCTTTATCTATTCATCTGTTGATGGACACTTAGATTGCTTCCTAAGTTATCTATGGCTGTTATTTCCACTTCCTCCCCATTCCCATAGTAGTTCCAATAGTGAATCAATGCAAATCTGTCAAGTTTCTGTCCTAAACATGCATCCAAACTATTAATATTTTTAACTTCTCTACTACCATTTTATTTCAAGCTATCATCAGTACTCACCTCAATTATAAGAAAAGCCTATCCGGAAATTTTCCCCACATTGCTATCTGAGCTTTTGTCATTATCTACAAGACAGTCAGAATCATCTGCCTTTGAATAAAAGTGTGATCATATTCTTTCCACTTAGTTCCTTTTAGAGTCTTCAGATTGCACTAAAGATAAAATCTAGTAGTTTACATGTAACTATTCAAAGTCATGCAATTATCACACCCATCATCTTCCCAGTATTTTGGCCTCATCTCATGCTGCTCACAGCTTCACTCTCTATGCTTCAACTGTCCTGACTTTCTATGGGTTTCTAAGACCCGCTAAAATCCTTTAGAGCTTTCACACAAGCTTTGTTCTCCCTTGGAATGTTTTTCCCTTGCTTGATCTTTTTCATGCTTCTTATCTTGCCTAAAATGCCACTTCCACAAGGAAGTTTTCCATGAAAACCCTGACTTAGGTCCCTTGTATAGCACCCTGTATTTCCTTTACCTTAGCATATAATAAAAAATAACTTAATATTTACTTGCTAATTATATTATTATTTTCTAACTTATTTATTAGTAGACTATAAGCTTAATATAAGAAAGGATGACATTAGAAGTTTTGACTCCTGTATTCCTGTCACCTTAGACTCAGTCTGTCCTTATTATTACCGAATGAACAAATAAGTGAATAAATATGTGGAAAAAGAGGTAGAATCTTTATTTATGAAACATCCTCCATGTGCCTGGCACTTCGTTTGATACATTCTCTAGAAGAAACTAAGATTCGGCACACCTCATAAAATTGTTTAAGATTACCTAATACCTAGTAGAAGAAGAAAGGTTTGAACTCAGATAGTTCTGGTTGCAAAGGTAACCTCCAAGTCTAGGGGAATCATCAATTCCTCATAGAAATTGTTTGGACTGTCTCCTAATAAGAGTCCCCAAGTGGCGCCTTCTGCAGTAACTATCCTACATTTCCTTTTTTCTTTTTTCTCTTTTTTTTTTTTTCTTGGCCATGCTGTGCGGCATGCAGGATCTGGGATCTTGCATGCCGCAAGATCTGATCAGGAATCGAACCTGTGCCCCTTGCATTGAGAGCACAGAGTCTTAACCACTGGACTGCTAGGGAAGTCCCACTACTCTACATTTCTGTTCCTTAACTGTTGTGGTAACTTCTAAAATTTTTTATGGAACAAATCAGTCATTTTCAGATCTTTCCCTAGACATTTCAGCTCATCTTCCACTGACCTCTCTGCACATTTATATTAATTAGTTATAATTAATATAAATTATTATATAATTATAAATATAATTATAAATATAATCAATTATATTAATAAATGATAGTTTACTTCTTATCCTCTACAAATACTCATTACATGAATCATTGTTTTAGTAAGAATGTCTTACTATATTCTGACATCAAAGTCTCTGAAATGAAAGGATAACATACGAGGGAAATACTGATCTCTTTATGGTCAGTCCATTTCATTGTTTGCCCCACCCAAACTCACAGAGTGTGTAAGAGTTAAAGTCATAATAGACCAGTGCAGAAAATGGCACAGATAATAAAAGAGTCAGTAGAAATAGCTTGCTGTCTTGCTGCTTCTGCTGCAAGGCCTTTAGGAATATTACAGACAATTACTATGTATACATGTATGGGCCCTTGTAAATACATCACATGTAAATATTTTTCTGGAAGGCTGGGAGGGCTGAATCAATGTATGACCATTTTTCCTCCTGTCAGAAGCAATATAATTTCTATTATAATTTCCATTTCTTAGCACTGACTGTGGTATCTTTGATCAAACTAATTAGAAATGGTTACAGTTTGTACCATGAGTTATATCAAATTTATCAGAAAAAATTATGTATGTGCACACATAGGAAATAAACAGGGATATTAAATATAAAAATATGACATTTATGCCACTGTTTGGAGTGAGAAGGCATTCTAATTAGCGAATATTCTTAAAGTATGAATTTTCTATGTGGATTGCACTATTCAGCTAAAACTACAATTGCTAATAGAACTTGCACGCATAGAAGAGGGCAAAAAAAATTCTTCTTTGAATACTGAAGTCAATCTGTATTTTTTTGTCCACTGTAATGTGTCTCTGCTAGATGTTATGATGAGGAAAATGGGTTTCCGGCATTGAGGAGTTTTTTTAATACACTTTGTGGATGAAGATTACCCTAATTAGCTAGTATTGATATATACAACTAGAATATTTTAATATCTTCAAATATGTGTTAAAGGAAAGAACTGATGAAGTTGTTCAGAGAAAAGATGGAACCTTGTGGCTGGGAGACATATCTACGGAAGAGATGAAACTCATATGGTTTTGAAAACTGAGTTGAGGAAAGAAGGTAGCAGTAGGAAATATATGTCAGTGAGAGAATGGAATTAGAACCGGAGCTTTACTGCCTGCATCTGAGGACTTATATCATCAAAGATGGAGAGACTCAGACTCCCATGATGAATAGGCAGTGGACCTAGTGAATATTTTTGAAACCTTTGTGGCAGATCCAAGTCTAGGAGTTGACTGGGATGAGTAAACCAGAAGTGTTGGATGCTGCTGTTGTGGTTTCTCTTGCTGTTGTTGTTATGATTTTAAGAATCCTTATTTAGAAGCAACTTCAGAGTTCAGAATAAAAGGGACTTTCCCAGTCTTGGCAGTTTCAAAAAGTATTTATGTGATTTATATAACCTATGCGTCCCCAGGCCCTACCAGTCTGTGATACAAATGGAGTCATATTATCATGGTCACCCACACTTCCTACAGAGCTCAGGTTTTGCTGAACCATCTTCATCAGTGAGAGCTAAGGTGCACATCTACCAACATGGCAGCCATTAGCATTCTCATACTGTAACTCTTGGAGTCCATCTCTGTGGCTGTGGCATCTGATGCTCTCTAATGATGGAGAGCACCAACTCTGAATCCTGGCAAGGCTCCATTCACACGCTATAGCTAAATCTTGGTAACTTGTTCCTGCTGACACCCTTGGTAAACCTACATTGAACTAAACTTAATGCTTGTTCTTTCCTGGAGATCCAGAAGAAAACAATCATATAATTTATCAGCTCTTCAATTTAGAACCTTCTTACCTCACTTGATGGACATACAAACATGGGATAATAGCTGTTATTTCTCTTGATGCTGGGAGAAAGTATCTCCCCTCCTCACAGAAACTTTCTTATACTTGCTTTTCGCTTACCAAATTGTCTCTGTCAGTCCTGACTTCTCAGTTAATTTACTATTTTTTTGATTGTTGGGCAAAAATAAATATATTATCAGTCATTTGAAACTCAAAGTTCCATAATGTGTCTGCCTTTTAAAAATCTTGTTTTCTTCTGCCGTTTGTCACTCTTCCCACTTTTTTTTTTTGTTCAAAAACGCACAATGACTGACTCAAAGCAAGACTTCTTTTTGAGAAAAATTAATCTAAATTGGCAAGAGTTAGCAAAGGTGAAAATATTTGCTATTTGAATTACTGGCAATTAAGCAACTGTATACACAAGTCATATAGGAAAGGCACAGTTATAACTTTTAACCAGTGGGGAGCAATCAAGTGGGAAGCAAATTTATAACACCTTTTATTACATTTTCCTTCTCTTGCCTTCTCACTTCATTTTATGTTTATTTAAACTAAAATGGATTTAGACTACTAATACAAAAAATGCTAAATACGGTGAAAGAATAGAAATAGTACACAAATATGTGTGTCTGTGTACATATGTGCATATGCATAGCCACACAGGTCCAAATTTCTGTGCAACATTCACTCAGTATAAACTCTTGGAGGACATGAGATTCAAAACTTTCTTGGAGAAAGTGTTTGTCTAGGTGCTATAGATGGGAGATAAGTCTGTGTATGTAGGATCACTTAGGCTACACAGGTCAGGTGTTTCCATAAATAATTGTTACCTGTTAAGGTTCTTGTCCAGATGACAAATACATACTTTGGGGTTGACCCTTCAGGATTGGTCCTTGTCAAATATGTTGACTTCTAGAAGATTGCTATGTATGTATTTTCTTGACTATATTAAAATAAATAATTGACTAAAAATTACTGACTATAACTGGCACCAGGAAAATAATTTTACCTCCACAGAACCTATACTATTAGATACCAGAGCAAGCATTAAAACTACTTGAAAAGAAAAATTTTTGATGCTAAAATAAAAGTTTTCTTTGATGAATTAATTGTTCTGGGACACTTAGATAGCCATCTATAACACTAGACCAAAAAAAAAAAAAAAGGCTACTGCATGGTTTGACACAAGTGAACATTTATTTATTGTATAATCGAGGCAAGAAAAACAAGATAAAGGAGTATGTCCCAATATTTTTAAAAACTGGGTTATGAAGAATGAATATCAAGTTCATCTTAAATGCACAGAATTGGATTAATTGTAATCTCATCATTTGTCCATCAATAACCCTTTTGCATTTAGTGTTTTCTTATAGTTTAATGTAATGCACTTTAAAAATGCAACCCAGAAACCCATCATTCTACAAGTAAACTAGGACATGGGCAATAAACTACATCTAATTGTACATCTCTACCCACCTGAGGAATCATAATCTTAAATCTTGTGCTTATCATTCTTTCCCTCTTTAGTTTTATAGCAGCTCTATGTATTATATAGTTGGTTCATCTGCTCTGTACTGACATATTGGTATAGCTTCCATTTTTTCTACTGTGAACAGAGCGCCTGTGAATATTCTTATATATAATTTTTGGTGAACACATTCAAAGGTAAGAGTGGAATTGGTGAATTGCATGATACGTAGGCATTCACTTTAGGGGATAATGTCAAACTGTTTTCTAAAATGCTTGCTACAATTTACCATCCACTAGCAAAGTATATGAGATTCTGGTCATTCATATTTTCTCCAATACTTGGTATTGTCATGCTTTTAAAAATGTTTGCCAATTAAATGAAGTTGGCATATAAAATAAAGTTGGGTATAAAGTTGCAGCATACTCTGGTCTTAAATAAAACTTACAAGTTCAGTACCGATATTAAACAATTCTTCATACATTTCTTAGATTTATATACTTGCTATTCTATGAGATCCTTATCTGTTTCTTGTCAACTTTTTTATTGAATTGTGTATGCTTTTCTCATTGTTTTTCAGAAGTTTTTTTCAAAAAAATATATAATCTAAATCAATCAGTTAAATGAATTAGACAAATCATTTCATAGTTCGTAACTTTTTTTCTCTTTGTGCTGTTTTCATAAATTTAATTTATTTTTTTTACACAGCAGGTTCTTACTAGTTATCCATTTTATACATATTAGTGTATATATGTCAATCCCAGTCTGCCAATTCATCACAACACCACCCTCCCCCTGTCACTTTTCCACATTGGTGCCCATACATTTGTTTCCTACGTTGGTGTCTCTATTTCCGCCGTGCAAACTGGTTCATCTGTACCAGTTTTCTAGGTTCCACATATATGTGTTAATATACGATATTTGTTTTTCTCTTTCTGACTTACTTTACTCTGTATGACAGTCTCTACATCCATCCACATCTCTACAAATGACCCAATTTCATTCCTTTTTATGGCTGAGTAATATTCCATTGTATATATGTACCACTTCTTCTTTATCAATTCATCTGTCGATGGGCATCTGGGTTGCTTCCATGACCTGGCTATTGTAAATAGTGCTGCAATGAACATTGGGGTGCATGAGTCTTTTTGAATTATGGTTTTCTCTGGGTATATGCCCAGTAGTGGGATTGCTTGGTCATATGGTCACTCTATTTTTAGATTTTTAAGGAATCTGCATACTGTTCTCCATAGTGGCTGTATCAATTTACATTCCCACCAACAGTGCAAGAGGGTTCCCTTTTCTCCACACCCTCTCCAGCATTTGTTGTTTGTAGATTTTGCGCTGATGCCCATTCTAACTGGTGTGAGGTGATACTTCATTGTAGTTTTGATTTGCACTTCTCTAAAAATTAGTGATGTTGACCAGCTTTTCATGTGCTTCTTGGCCATCTTTATATCTTCTGTGGAGAAATGTCTATTTAGGTCTTCTGCCCATTTATGGATTCAGTTGTTTGTTTTTTTAATATTGAGCTGCATGCACTGTTTATATATCTTGGAGATTAATTGTTTGTCCGTGGATTCATTTGCAAATATTTTCTGATATTCTGAGGGTTTTCTTTTTGTCCTGTTTATGGTTTCCTTTGCTGTGCAAAAGCTTTTAAGTATCATTAGGTCCCATTTGTTTATTTTTGTTTTTATTTCCATTACTCTAAGAGGTGGATCAAAAAAATGTTGTTGTGGTTTATGTCAAAGAGTGTTCTTCCTATGTTTTCCTCTGACAGTTTTATAGTGTCCAGTCTTACATGTAGGTCTCTAATCCATTTTGAGTTTATTTTTGTATATTGTGTTAAGGAGTGTTCTAATTTCATTCTTTTACATGCAGCTATCCAGTTTTCCCAGCACCACTTTTTGAAGAGACTGTCTTTTCTCCATTGTATATACTTGTATCCTTTGTCATAGATTAGTTGACCATAGGGGCATGGGTTTATCTCAGGGCTTTCTATCCTGTTCCATTGGTCTATATTTCTGCTTTTGTACCAGTACCATATTGTCTCGATTACTGTAACTTTGTACTATAGTCTGAAGTCAGGGAGTCTGATTTCTCCAGCTCCATTGTTTCCCCTCAAGACTGCTTTGGCAATTCAGCGTCTTTTGTGTCTCCATACAAATTCTAAGATTTTTTAATTCTAGTTCTGCAAAAAATGCCAAATTTCATAGGGATTGCATTGAATCTGTAGATTGCTTTGGGTAGTATAGTCATTTTCACAATATTGATTCTTCTAATCCAAGAACATGGTATATCTCTCCATCTGTTGGTATCATCTTTAATTTCTTTCATCAGTGTCTTACAGTTTTCTGCATACAGGTCTTTTGTCTCCTTAGGTAGGTTTATTCCTAGGTACTTTATTCTTTCTGTTGCAAAGGTAAATGGGAGTGTTTCCCTAATTTCTCTTTCAGATTTTTCATCATTAATGTATAGGAATGCAAGAGATTTCTGTGCATTAATTTTGTATCCCGCAACTTTACCAAATTCATTGATTAACTCTAGCAGTTTTCTGGTGATATCTTTAGAATTCTCTATGTATAGTATCATGTCATCTACAAACAGTGAATGTTTTACTTCTTTTCCAATTTGTTTTTTTTTTTATTTCTTTTTCTTCTCTAATTGCCATGGCTAGGACTTCCAAAACTATTTTGAATAATAGTGGCAAGAGTGGGGCTTCCCTGGTGGTGCAGTGGTTGAGAGTCTGCCTGCCGATGCAGGGGACACAGGTTCATGTCCTGGTTTGGGAAGATCCCACATGCTGCGGAGTGGCTGGACCCATGAGCCATGGCTGCTGAGCCTGCGCATCCAGAGCCTGTGCTCCACAATGGGAGAGGCCACAACAGTGAGAGGCCCACGTACAGCAAAAAAAAAAAAAAAAAAAATAGTGGCGAGAGTGGACATCATTGTCTTGTTCCTGATCTTAGAGGAAAGATTTTGCACCATTGAGAATGATGTCTGCTGTCAGTTTGTCATATATGGCCTTTATTATGTTGAGGTAGCTTCCCTCTATGCCCATTTTCTGGAGAGTTTTAATCGTAAATCAGTGTTGAATTTTGTTGAAAGCTTTTTCTGCATTTATTGAGATGATCATATGGTTTTTATTCTTCAGTTTGTTGATATGGTGTATCACATTGACTGATTGGTGTGTATTGAAGAATCCTTGCATCCCTGGCACAAATCCCAATTGATCATGCTGTATGCTCCTTTTAATGTGTTGCTGATTCTGTTTGCTAGTATTTTGTTGAGGATTTTTGCATGTATATTCATCAGTGATATTGGTCTGTAGTTTTCTTTTTTTGTAGTATCTTTGTCTGGTTTTGGTGTCAGGGTGATAGTGGCCTCATAGAATGAGGTTGGGAGTATTCCTTCCTCTGAAACTTTTTGGAAGAGTTTGAGAAGGATGGGTGTTAGCTCTTCTCTAAATGTTTGATAGAATTCACCTGTGAAGCCATCAGGTTCTGGACTTTTGTTTGTTGGAAGATTTTTAATCACAGTTTCAATTTCATTACTTGTGATTAGTCTGTTCATAGCTTCTATTTCTTCCTAGTTCAGTCTTGGAAGGTTATACCTTTCTAAGAATTTGTCCATTTCTTCCTGTTGTCCATTGTATTGGCATAGATTTACTTGTAGTAGTCTCTTAGGATGCTCTGTATCTCTGTGTTGTCTGTTGTAACTTCTCCTTTTTCATTTCTAATTTTATTGATTTGAGTCCTCTCCCTCTTTTTCTCGTTGTGTCTGGCTGATGGTTTATCAATTTTGTTTATCTTCTCAAAGAACCAGCTTTAAGTTTTATTGATCTTTGCTATTGTTTTCTTTGTTTCTATTTCATTTATTTCTGCTCTGATCTTTATGATTTCTTTCCTTTTGCTAACTTTGGGTTTTGTTTGTTTTCTTTATCTAGTTCCTTCAGGTTTAAGGTTAGATTGTTTATTTGAGATTTTTCTTGTTTCTTGAGGTAGGCTTGTATTGCTATAAACTTCCCTCTTAGAACTACTTTTGCTGCATCCCATACGTTTTGAATCATCATGCTTTCATTGTAATTTTTCTCTAAGTATTTTTTTATTTCCTTTTTGATTTCTTCAGTGATCTCCTGGTTATTTAGTAACGTATTGTTCAGCCTCCATGTGTTTATATTTTTTACGTTTCTTTCCCTGTAGTTGATTTCTAATCTCATAACGTTGTGGTCAGAAAAGATGCTTATATGATTTCAATTTTCTTAAATTTACTGATGTTTGATTTGTGACCCAAGGTTTGATCTATCTTGGAGAATGTTTCACGTGCACTTGAGAAGAAAGTGTAATCTGCTGTTTTTTTAGATGGAGTGTCCTATAAATTTCAATTAAATCTAGCCAGTCTATTGTGTAATTTAAAACTTGTGTTTCATTGTTAATTTTCTGTCTGGATGATCTGTCCATTGGTGTAAATGAGGTGTTAAAGTCCCCCACTATTATTGTGTTACTGTCGAGTTCCTCTTTTATAGCTCTTAGCAGTTGGCTTATGTTTTGAGATGCTTCTATGTTGGGTGCATATATATTTATAATTATTATATCTTCTTCTTGGATTGATCCCTTGATCATTATGTAGTGTTCTTGTCTCTTGTTATATTCTTTATTTTAAAGTCTATTTTATCTGATATGAGAATTGCTACTTCAGCTTTCTTTTGATTTCCATTTGCATGGAATATCTTGTTCCATCCCCTCACTTTCAGTCTGTATGTGTCCCTAGGTCTGAAGTGGGTCTCTTGTAGACAGCATATATGTGGGTCGTGTTTTTGTATCCATTCAGCAAGCCTGTGTCTTTTGGTTGGAGTATTTAATCCATTCATGTTAAAGGTAATTATCGATATGTATATTCCTATTACCATTTTCTTAATTGCTATTGGTTTGTTTTTGTAGGTCCTTTTCTTCTCTTGTGCTTCCCATTTAGAGAAGTTCTCTTAGCATTTGCTGTAGAGCTGGTTTGGAGGTGCTGAATTCTCTTAGCTTTGCTTGTCTGTAAAGCTTTTGATTTCTCCATCAAATCTGAGTGAGATCCTTGCTGGGAAGAGTAATCTTGGTTGTAGGTTCTTCCCTTTCATCACTTTGAATATATCATGCCACTCCCTTCTGGCTTGTAGAGTTTCTGCTGGGACCTCAGCTGTTAAGTTTGGGTGTTCCCTTGTTTGTTATTTGTCATTTTTCCCTTGCTGCTTTCAATTTTTCCTTGTCTTATTTTTTGTCAATTTGGTTACTATGTGTCTCCATGTGTTTCTCCTTGGGTTTATCCTGTATGGGACTCATTGTGCTTCCTGGACTTGTGTGACTATTTCCTTTCCCATGTTAGGGAAGTTTTCAACTATATTCTCATCACATATTTTCTCGGGTCATTTCTCTTTTTCTTCTCCTCTGGGACTGCTATAATGCCAATGTTGTTGCATTTAATGTTGTCCCAGAGGTCTCTTATGCTGTCTTCATCTCTTTTTACTATTTTTTTCTTTATTCTGTTCCATGGCAGTGAATTCCACCATTCTGTCTTCCAGGTCACTTATCCGTTCTTCTGCCTCAGTTATTCTGTTATTAGATTCCGTCTAGTGTATTTTTCATTTCGGTTATTGTATTCTTCATCTCTCTTTGTTTGTTCTTTAATTCTTCTACATGTTTATTCTTTGATTCTTGTAAGTCTTTGTTAAACATTCCTTGCATCTTCTCGATCTTTGCCTCCATTCTTTTTCTGAGGTCCTGGATCATCTTCACTATCATTATTCTGAATTATTTTTCTGGAAAGTTGCCTATCTACACTTCATTTAGTTGTTTTTCCAGAGTTTTATCTTGTTCATTCATCTGTGCATAGCCCTCTGCCTTTACACCTTGTCTATCTTTCTGTGAATGTGGTTTCTCTTCCACAGGCTGCAGGTTTGTAGTTCTTCTTGCTTCTGCAATCTGCCCTCTCGTGGATGAGGCTATCTAAGAGGCTTGTGCAAGTTTCCTGATGGGAGGGACTGGTGGTGGGTAGAGCTGGGTGTTGCTCTGGTGGGTGGAGCTCAGTAAAACTTTAATCCACTCTTCTACTGGTAGGTGGGGCTGGGTTCCCCCCCTGCTGGTTGTTTGGCCTGAGGCGACCCAGGCTCTTTGTTGGGCCTAATGGCAGACTCTGGAAGGGCTCATGCTAAGGTGTACTTCCCAGAACTTCTGCTGCCAGTGTCCTTGTACTCATGCTGAGCCACAGCCCACCACCCCCACCCCACCCCCCCCGACCCCCGCCTCTGCAGTAGACTCTCTAAGACCAGCAGGTAGGTCTGGTTCAGTCTCCTATGGGGTCACTGCTCCTTCCCCTTGGTCCTGATGTGCACACTAATTTGTGTGTTCCCTCCTAGAGTGGAGTCTTTGTTTCCCCCAGTCCTGTTGAAGTCCTGCAATCAAATCCTGCTAGCCTTAAAAGTCTGATTCTGTAGGAATTCCTCCTTCCATTGTTGGACTCCCAGTTTGGGAAGCCTGATGTGGGGCTCAGAACCTTCAATCCAGTGGGTGGACTTCTGTTGTATAAGTGTTCTCCAGTTTGTGAGTCACCCACCCAGCAGTTATGGGATTTGATTTTATTGTGATTGTGCCTTCCTACCCTCTCACTGCAGCTTCTCCTTTGTCTTTGGATGTGGGGTATCTTTTTTGATGAGTTCCAGTGTCTTCCTGTTGATGAATGTTCAGCAGTTAGTTGTGATTCCGGTGCTCTCACAGGAGGGAGTGAGCGCACATCACCATCTTGAACCAATCTCTGAGCTTCCATTCTTAAACACCAATCCCCTGTGTCCCTTTCTATCTCCCTCCTTCCCTTGATATATATATATATATATATATATATATATATATATATATATATGTAGTTTCTAGTCCAGTAGACAATTTTTTTTCCCAGAGTGTCTCAAATTACCACCTTCCTATAGATTGCCAAAGTCATTGCCCCTAGCCAGCTCTCTGTGGTGTTTTTGATGAAAAAAGTTCTTAGTTTTAATATAGTCAATTGTATCAATCTTTTCCATTGACCCCTTTTTGAGTTTTGTTTAATAATTCTTTTCATTTACAAATGTCTGAAGTTATTAGCTTATACTTTCTAATAAGAATATGAACATTTTATTTTTAACATATGTCATTGGCAGAATGATACACTTCCCCAAAGTTGTCCATGCCCTTATACCCTGGAATATATTATTATGGCAAAACATATGAACTATGCTATATAGCAAAGAGTTTTTGTAGATGTGATTAAGGTTTTGGACCTTGAGGTGGGGATTATATTTTCCTGGTGGGGCCAAACTGATAACATGAGTTTTTAAGAGTCAACAATTTATGGTCAGAGGGAGATGAATGTGTGAATGTGTGCTGCTTCTGAAATACAGGGAACTTTATGCAAGGAACTGAATTCTACCAGCAACCTGAAAGGAGAGAGGATGGATCCTTACCTAGAGTTTCCAGAAACAAACACAGCCCTTCAGACACCTTGATTTTAACTCAGTGAGACCCATATCAGACTTCTGACCTACAGAACTGTAAGATAACATTCTGTGATGATTTAATCCACTAAGCTTGTGGTAATTTGTTATGACACCAATAGAAAATGAGCACAATATATGAGTTCCTTGTTTAACAGCTTTATTAAGATACAATTCACATACCATAAAACTCATCTGTTTAAAAGTGTACAATTCAGTGGATGTTAGTATAACCACAGATACATGCAAACTTCACTACAGTAAATTTTTGAACATATTCACCACACAGAAAAGAAACTGCACATATATACAATACCAAATGTAAAATAGATAGCTAGTGGGAAGCAGCCGCATAGCACAGGGAGATCAGCTCATTGCTTTGTGGCCACCTAGAGGGGAGGGGTAGGGAGGGTGGGAGGGAGATGCAAGAGGGAAGGGATATGGGGATATATGTATATGTATAGCTGATTCACTTTGTTATACAGCAGAAACTAACACACCATTGTAAAGCAATTATACTCCAATAAAGATGTTAAAAATAATTAATAAAATAAATTAAAATTGTAGTAATTAAAAAAAAAAAAGAAACTGCAGATGAGTTAGCTATCATCCCACAGTCCTTATTCTTCCAGCTTTAAGCAACCATGAATCTACTTTCTGTCTTTAATTTCTATATGTAAACATTTATTGAGGTAAAATTCACATAGAATTAACCATTTAAAAATAAACAGTTCAATGGCTTTTTGTACATTCAGAATTTTGTGCAATCACCAATTTTTTGTAGTTTAAAAACTTTTTTATCACCCCAAATAAAACCCTGTACCATTGAGCAGTGCTCTTCACTTCCCCTCCCTTGGCCCCAGCATCCACCATTGACTTTCTGTTTCTGTGAATTTATCTATTCTGCATATTTCATAAATATAGAATAATATAATATATGACCTTTTATGTCTGGTTTCTTTCTTTTAGCTTAGTGTTTTTGAGGTTTCATCCACATTGTAGCATGTATCAGTACATAATTTCTTTTCATGGCTTTATAATGTTCCATTATATGTATACAACACAGTTTTTTTTATGCATTCTTCCATTGATGGACATTTGGGCTGTTTTCCTTTTTGACTATTATGAATAATGTTGCTATAACGATTCATGTAAAAGTTTTTCAATGGACATACATTTCCATTTCTTTTAGGTATATACCTAGGAGTAGAATTTCTGGGTCATATGGTATTTCTAGATTTAATTTTTAAAGTAACTGATGAACTGTTTTCTACAGTTTATGATGCTTGTTACATACAGTCGCCCAGATGCTATTTCCTTTTACAAAATTATTATAATTACAGCCTCCTAGTAGGTGTGAAACTTTATTTATTGTCATTTTGTCATATCTTACTGTCATTTTTTTTTCTTTTTTTTCTTTTTTAACATCTTTATTGAGGAGGTATAATTGCTTTACAATGGTGTGTTAGTTTCTGCTTTATAACAAAGTGAATCAGTTATACATACACATATGTTCCCATATGTCTTCCCTCTTGCATCTCCCTCCCTCCCACCCTCCCTATCCCACCCCTCCAGGCTGTCACAAAGCACCGAGCCAATATCCCTGTGCCACGCGGCTGCTTCCCACTAGCTATCTACCTTACTACGTTTGTTAGTGTGTATATGTCCATGACTCTCTCTCACCCTGTCACAGCTCACCCTTCCCCCTCCCCATAACCTCAAGTCCGTTCTCCAGTAGGTCTGTGTCTTTATTCCTGTCTTACCCCTACTTACTGTCATTTTGACTTGTATTTCCCTAGTGACTAATGATTAAGAATCTTTTCAAGTACTTACTGGCCATTTGTATACCTTCTTTGGAGAAATGTGTATTTCAGTCCTTTGCCCACTTTTTAAATTGAGTTGGTTTTTGTTTGTTTTTTACTCGTTGACTTGTAAATTTCTTTGTATATTCTGGAAATTATACCATGATCATTTTTACTGTTTGCTATCAATGTGTGGGTTGTAGTTTCACTTTCCTGATATTGTTCTTTAATACAAAAAATATTTCAGTTTTGATAAAGTGCATTTTATCTTTTATTTTCTTTTGTATACTTTTGGTGTCTTAGCTAAGGATTCATTTTCAAGTCCAAAGCCATGAAGACATAACAATATGCTTTTTTCTAAGAGTGTTATAATTTTAGCTCTTATATTTATGTCATTAATCTATTTTGAGTTCATTTTTATGTATGGCAGGAGATAGGAATCCAGCTTTTTTCTTTTGCCTGTGAATTTTAAGTTGTCCCAGCACCACTGTTTAAGATTCTATTTTTTGCCATTGAATAATTTTGAAACCCTTGTCAAAAATAATTTGGCTATAGATGTATAGGTTTATTTCTGGACTGCCAATTCAGTTTAATTGGTATATATGTCTATACATATGTCACTATCACAGTGTTTTGATTAACATAGCTTTGTAGTAAGTTTTGAAATAGGTAACTGTGAGTCCTATTCTTTCTTCACAAGATTGTATTGACTGTTATGGGAAGCTTGCAATTCCATATGAATCTTAGAATCAGCTTGTCAATTTCTATGAAGAAATCTTCTGAAGTTCTGATAGGAATTACCTTGAATCTGGAGTAGAGTTTGGAGTATCTATTGGGATGGTTCATCTCACTTTTTCCGTAAGATGGCTGTAGTAGCACTTAGTTGTCTTTAACATCATTCAAAACAATGTTTGTTAGATTGTATGTGATAGCTGTCATATCAGCATACATTTTAAAAATGACTTATCAAAATTGTTGAATTTTTGTGTGCCATTTTAATATTGAAGATGGAAGAAAAAACCCAACATTTTCGGCATATTATGCTTTATTATTTCAAGAAAGGTAAAAACTCAACTGAAAGGCAAAAAGAGATTTGTGCAATGTATGGAGAAGGTGCTGTGACTGATCAAACATGTCAAACCTGGTTTGGGAAGTTTTGTGCTGGAGATTTCATTCTGGATGATGCTCCATGGTTGGGTAAAAGAGTTGAAGTTAATAGCGATCAAATCGAGAAATTAATTGAGAACAATCAACGTTATACCATGTGGGAAATAACTAACATACTCAAAATGTTCAAATGAAGTGTTGAAAATCATTTGCACCAGCTGGGCTATGTTCATTGCTAAGATGTTTGGGTTCCACATAAGTAAAGTGAAGAAAACCTTCTTGACCATATTTCCACATGCATTTCTCTACTGAAATGTAATGAATATGAACCGTTTATAAAACAAATTGTGGGCCAAAATCCCTGTCCTGCGGTGAGCCACAGCCACCCCTGCCTAAGCAGGAGACCATTCAACATTAGCAGGTATCAGTTCAACAAGACATTGAACTGATCTCCCTGTGCTATGCAGCTTCTTCCCACTAGAGTCTGTCATAAAGAGTGAACCAAGTGGCTGACAGGGTCATAGGGCTCTGGCTGCATGTCAGGCCTGCACCTCTGAGGTGGGAGAGCTGAGTTAGGACATTGGTCCACGAGACACCTCCCTGCTCCACATAATATCAAATGGCAAAAGCTCTCCCAATGCTAAGGCCCTGCTCTACTCAACGACCAGCAAGCTACAGTGCTGGACATCCTATGCCAAACAAATAGCGAGACAGGAACACAACACCAACTATTAGCAGAGAGGATGACTAAAATCATAATAAGATCACACACACTACAAAACACACCACTGGACGTGGTCCTACCCACCAGAAACACAAAATCCAGCCTCATCCAGCAGAAAAAATTCACCAATACCCTCCACCAGGAAGCCGACACAATCCACTGAACAAAACTTATCCACTGGGGGCAGACACCAAAAACAATGGGAACCACAAACCTACAGCTTGAGAAAAGGAGACCCTTAACACAGTGGGTTAAGCAAAATGAGAAGACAGAGAAACACACAGCAGATGAAGGAGCAAGGTAAAAAACCACCAGACCGAACAAATGAGCAGGGAATAGGCAGTATACCTGAAAAATAATTCAGAGTTATGATAGTAAAGATGATCCAAAATTTTGGAAATATAATGGACAAAATAGAAGAAACATTTAAGAAGGACCTACAAAAACTAAAGAGCAAACAAACAAAGATGAACCACAAAACAAATGAAATTAAAAATTATCTAGAAGGAATCAATAGAAGAATAACTGAGCCAGAAGAATGGATAAGTGACCAGGAAGATAAAATAGTGAAAATAACTACCGCAGAGCAAAATAAAGAAAAAAGAATGAAAAGAATTGAGGACAACCTCAGAGACATCTGGGACAACGTTAAACGCAACAATATTTGAGTTAAAGGGGTCCCAGAAGAAGAAGAGAAAAAGAAAGGGATAGAAAATATTTGCAGAAATTATAGTTGAAAGCTTCCCTAATATGTGAAAGGAAATAGTTAATCAAGTCCAGAAAGCACAGAGAGTCCCATACAGGAAAAATCCAAGAAGAAACATGCCAAGACACATATTAATCAAACTATCAAAAATTAAATACAAAGAAAAAATATTAAAAGTAGCAAGGGAAAAACAACAAATAATATACAAGGGAATCCCCATAAGGCTAACAGATGAGCTCTCAGTAGAAACTCTTCAAGACAGAGGGTGTGGCAGGACATATTTAAAGTGATGAAAGGGAAAAACCTACAACCAAGATTACTCTATCCAACAAGGATTTCATTCAGATTCAACAAAGAAAATACAATATTTACAGACAAGCAAAAGCTAAGAGAATTCAGCACCACCAAACCAGCTTTACAACAAATGCTAAAGGAACTTCTCTAGTCAGGAAACACAAGAGAAGGAAAAGACCTACAATAATAAACCCAAAACAATTAAGAATGATAATAGGAACATACATATCGATAATTACCTTAAATGTAAATGGATTAAATGCTCCAACCAAAAGACATAGACTGGCTGAATGGATACAAAATCAAGACCCATTTATATGTTGTCTACAAGAGACCCACTTCAGACCTAGGGAAACATACAGACTGAAAATGAGGGGATGGAAAAAGATATTCCATGCAAATGGAAATCAAAAGAAAGCTGGAGTAGCAATTCTCATATAAGACACAATAGACTTTAAGATAAAGACTATTACAAGAGACAAAGAATGACACTACATATTAATCAAGGGATCAATCCAAGAAGAAGATATAAAAATTGCAAATATTTATGCACCCAACATAGGAGCACCTCAATATATAAGGCAAATGTTAACAGCCATAAGAGGGGAAATCGACAGTAACAAAATCATAGTAGGGAACTTTAACACCCCACTTTCACCAATGGAAGGATCATCCAAAATGAAAATAAATAAGGAAACACAAGCTTTAAATGGTATATTAAACAAGATGGACTTAATTGATATTTATAGGACATTCCATCTAAAAGCAACAGAATACAATTTCTTCGCAAGTGCTCATGGAACATTCTCCAGGATAGATCACATCTTGGGTCACAAAGCAAGGCTTTGTAAATTTAAGAGAATGGAAATCATAACAAGTATCTTTTTCTACCACAACACTCTGAGACTAGATATAAATTAAAGGAAAAAAATCTGTAAAAAATACAAACACATGGAGGTTAAACAGTACACTACTTAACAACCTAGAGATCATGGAAGAAATCAAAGAGGAAATCAAAAAATACCTAGAAACAAATGACAATGAAAACATGATGTGCCAAAACCTATGGGATGCAGCAAAAGCAGTTCTAAGAAGGAAGTTTAGAGCAATACAATCCTACCTCAAGAAACACCTCAAATAAAAAACCTAACCTTACACCCAAAGCAATTAGAGAAAGGAGAACAACAACAACAACAACAAAAAAAACAAATTTAGCAGAAGGAAACAAATCACAAAGACCAGATCAGAAATAAATGAAAAAGGAATGAAGGAAATGATAGCAAATATCAATATAAGTAAAAGCTGGTTCTTTGAGAAGATAAACAAAATTGATAATCCATTAGCTAGAGTCATCAAGAAAAAAAGGGAGAAGACTCAAATCAGTAGAATTAGAAATGAGAAAGGAGAAGTAACAACTGACACTGAAGAAATACAAAGGATGATGAGATATTACTACAAGCAATACCATGCCAATAAAATGGACAACCTGGAAGAAATGGACAAATACTTAGAAAAGCACAACTTTCAGAGACTGAACCAGGAAGAAACAGAAAATATGAACAGACCAATCACAAGCATTGAAATTGAGACTGTGATTAAAAATTTTCCAACAAACAAAAGCTGAGGACCAGATGGCTTCACAGGCGAATTCTAACAAACATTTAGAGAAGAGTTAACACCTATCATTCTCAAAATCTTCCAAAATATAGCAGAGGGAGGAACACTCCCAAACTCATTCTACGAGGCCACCATCACCCTGATAACAAAACCAGACAAAGAGGTCACAGAAAAAGAAGACTAAAGGCCAGTCTCACTGATGAACATAGATGCAAAAATCCTCAACAAAATACTAGCTAACAGAATCCAACAGCACATTAAAAGGATCATACACCATGATGAAATGGGGTTTATCCCAAGAATGCAAGGATTCCTCAGTATATGCAAATCAATCAATGTGATAAATCATATTAAAAAATTGAAGGAGAAAAACCATATGATCATCTCAATAGATGCAGAAAAAGCATGTGAAAACATTCAACCCCCATTTATGATAAAAATACCCTACAGAAAGTAGGCATAGAGGGAACTCACCTCAACATAATAAAGGCCATAGGTGACAAGCCCACAGCCAACATCGTTCTCAATTGTGAAAAACTGAAACCATTTTCACTAAGATCAGTAACAAGACAAGCTTTTCCACTCTCACCACTGTTATTCAACATAGTTTTGGAAGTTTTAGCCATAGCAATCAGAGAAGAAAAAGAAATAAAAGGAATCCAAACAAGAAAAGAAGTAAAGCTGTCACTGTTTGCAGATGACATGCTACTATACATAGAGTATTCTAAAGATGCTACCATAAAACTGCTAGAGCTAATCAATGAATTTGGTAAAATTTCAGGATACAAAATAATACAGAAATGTCTTGCATTCCTATACACTACCAACGAAATATCTGAAAGAGAAATTAAGGAAACACTCCCATTCACCACTGCAACAAAAAGAATAAAATCTTAGGAATAAACCTACCTAAGGAGACAAAAGACCTGTATGCAGAAAACTATATGACACTGATGAAAGAAATTAGAGATGATAAAAACAGATGGAAAGATACACCATGTTCTGAGATTGAAAGAATCAACATTGTGAAAATGACTATACTACCAAAAGCAATCTACAGATTCAATGCAATCCCTATCAAATTACCAATGGCATTTTTCGCAGAACTAAAACAAAAAAATTCTCAATTTGTATGGAAACACAAAAGACCCTGAATAGCCAAAGCAGTCTTGAGAAAGAAAAACGGAGCTGGAGTAATCAGGCTCTCAGACTTGAGACTCTACTACAAAGCTAAAGTAATCAAGACATTATGGTACTGGCACAAAAACAGAAATATAGATCAATGGAACAGGATAGATAGCCCAGAGAAAAACCCATGCACATATGGTCACCTTATTTTTGATAAAGGAGGCAAGAATATACAATGGAGAACAGACAGCCTCTTCAATAAGTAGTGCTGGGAAAACTGGATAGCTACATGTAAAAGAATGAAATTAGAATACTCCCTAACACCATTCACAAAGATAAACTCAAAATGGATTAAAGACCTAAATATAAGGCCAGACACTATAGAACTCTTAGAGGAAAACATAGGCAAAATACTCTATGACATAAATCACAGCAAAATCCTTTTTGACCCACCTCCTAAAGAAATGGAAATAAAAACAAAAATAAACAAATGGGACCTAATGAAATTTCAAAGCTTTTGCACAGCAAAGGAAAACATGAAGAAGATGAACAGACAATGCTCAGAATAGGAGAAAATGTTTGTAAATGAAGGAACTGACAAAGGATTAATGTCCAAAATTTATAAGAAGTGCATGCAGCTCAATATCAGTAAATCAAAAAACCCAATCCAAAAATGGGCAGAAGACCTAAATAGACATTTCTCTCAAGAAGATATACAGATTGCCAACAAACACATGAAAGGATGATCAACATCACTAATCATTAGAGAAAAGCAAATCAAAACTACAATGAGGTATCACCTCACACCAGTCAGAATGGCCATCATGAAAAAAATATACAAACAATAAATTCTGGAGAGGGTGTGGAGAAAAAGGAACACTCTTGCACTGCTGGTGGGAATGTGAATTGGTTCAGCCATTATGGAGAATAGTATGGAGGTTCCTTAAAAAACTACAAATAGAACTACCATATGACCCAGCAATCCCACTACTGGGCATATACCCTGAGAAAACCAAAATTCAAAAAGAGTCATGTACAAAAATGTTCATTGTAGCTCTATTTACAATAGCCCGGAGATGGAAACAACCTAAGTGCCCATCATCGGATGAATGGATAAAGAAGATGTGGCACATATATACAATGGAATATTACTCAGCCATAAAAAGAAACGAAATTGAGCTATTTGTAATGAGGTGGATAGACCTAGAGTCTGTCATACAGAGTGAAGTAAGTCAGAAAGAAAAAGACAAATACCGTATGCTAACACATATATATGGAATTTAAGAAAAAAAAATGTCATGAAGAACCTAGGGGTAAGACAGGAATAAAGACACAGACCTACTGGAGAACGGACTTGAGGATATGGGGAGGGGAAGGGTGAGCTGTGACAGGGTGAGAGAGAGGCATGGACATATATACACTAACAAACAAATGTAAGGTAGGTAGTTAGTGAGAAGCAGCCGCATGGCACAGGGATATTGGCTCGGTGCTTTGTGACCGCCTGGAGGGGTGGGATAGGGAAGGTGGGAGAGAGGGAGACGCAAGAGGGAAGACATATGGGAATATATGTATATGTATAACTGATTCACTTTGTTATAAAGCAGAAACTAACACACCATTGTAAAGCAATTATACCCTAATAAAGATGTTAAAAAAAAAAAGTTTCATGTACCACAATATTCATTGCAGCTCTATTTACAATAGTCATGACATGGAATCAACCAAAACGTCCATTGCCAGATGAATGGATAAAGAAGATGTGGAACATATATACAATGGAATATTCCTCAGCCATAAAAAGAAACAAAATTGAATTATTTGTAGTGACATGGATAGATATAGAGTCTGTCATACACAGTGAAGTAAGTCCGAAAGAGAAAATCAAACACCGTATACTAATATATATATATATATGAAATCTAAAAAAAAAAAAAAAAAAATGTTTCTAAAGAATCCAGGGGCAGGGTAAGAATAAAGACACAGACGTAGAGAATGGACCTGTGGACACGGGGAAGGGGAAGGGTAACCTGGGACGAAGTTAGAGTTTGGCATGGACATATATACACTACCAAATGTAAAGTAGATAGCTAGTGGGAAGCAGCCGCATAGCACAGGGAGATCAGCTTGGTGATTTCTGACCACCCAGAGGGGTGGGATATGGAGGGTGGGAGGGAGATGCAGGAGGGAGGAGACACGGGTATATATGTATATGTATAACTGATTCACTTTGTTATAAAGCAGAAACTAACACATAATTGTAAAGCAAGTATACTCCAATAAAGATGAAAAATAAAAAAGAACAAAAAACCCCATAAAAAACCAAATTGTGATGGTCAATGAAAAGTGGATACTGTACAATAATGTGGGACAGAAGAGATCATGGGGCAGTCGAAATGACCACCACTAACCTCAACAAAGGCCAGAGTCTTCATCCAAAGAAGGTGATGTTGTATATATGGTGGGATTGGAAGGGAGTCCTCTCTTATGAGCTCCTTCTGGAAAACCAAATGATGAATTCCAGCAAGCACTGCTCCCAATTAGACCAACTGAAAGCAGCACTAGAGAAGTGTCCAGAATTAAGCAACAGAACACATAATCTTCCATTAGGATAATGCAATACTACATGTTTCTTTAATGACCAGGAAAAAACTGTTACAGCTTGGCTGGGAAGTTCTGATTCATCCACCATACTAACCAGACATTGCGTGTTTGGATTTCTCTATATTCACCAGACATTCCATCTTTGGATTTCCATTTATTTTGGTCTTTACAAAATTCTTTTAATGGAAAAAAATCAATTCCCTGGAAGATTGTAAAAGGCACCTGGAACAGTTCTTTGCTCAGAAAATATAAAAAGTTTTGGGAAGATGGAATTATGAAGTTGCCTGAAAAATGGCAGAAGGTAGTGGGACAAAAGGGTGAATACGTTGTTCAATAAAGCTCTTGGGGAAAATGAAAAATGTATCTTTTACTTTTACTTAAAAACTGAAAGCACTTTTTGACCAACCCAATACTTCTCAGCAATATTAAGTCTTCTGATCCATGAGCATGGGATGTTTTCCCCTCAATGTTTTCATTCATCTTTAATTTCTTTCAACAGTGTTTTATAGTTTGCAGAGTATTAGTTTTGTACTTCTTTTATTAAATTCATTCCTAAGTACTTTATTCTTGTTCATGCATAATTACTTCTATCTATGTCCTTGCCTTTTTTTGTGTGTATATGGATTCACATTGCCATATGGGGTTAATATCTTTCAAGCTGAAGAACTTCTTATCTTGAATGAGGTCTACTGTCTTCAGATTATCTCAGTTTTTCAAAATTTGGAAATGTCTTTTCAGTTTTGAAAGATAGCTTTGTTGGATATAGAGTTTATAGTAGTCAACAATATTTTTCTTTGAGCACCTTGAATATGTTATCCACCTGCCATCTGGCATCTATTTCTGAGAAGCCAACTATTAATCTCAAAGACATTTTGGTCCTTGACTTTCATCGTTTTTACTAGGATATATCTGTCTGTGAATCTCTCTGCATTTAGTTTTTTGGAGTTTATTGAACTTCCTGGTTGTGTAGATTATGTTCAACAAATCTGAGAAGTTTTCAGCCATTGTTTCTTCAAGTATTGTTTCTGTTCTTTTCTCTCTTTTTATTTCTTCTAGAATTTACATTATACATATGTTGGTGTCTATAATGGTGGCTCTCATTACTTCTCTTTATTCTTTATGTTCTTTGATATACACTGAGTGTGGTTTTCACTTTCTTTTATTTTTTTACTTGAAAATATCCATTAAAATTTCTATCTCTATTGATATTCTCTATGATGTGACATTGTCATGTTACCTTTTTTACATCTTTAAATATGGTTTACTTATTTTTTTGAACACATTTATAAAGGTTACTTTCAAGTCTTTTTCTCTTTAATCTGACATCTGGTTTCCTCTACTGGCAGCTATTGTTGCCTGCTTTTTTTTTTTTTTTCTGATGTGTGGGTCTTACATTCCAGTTTTCTTTGATGTCTCATAATTTTTTGTTAGAAAGTAAATATTTTAAATAATATAGTGTAGCAACTTTGGATATTACCCTCCCACCCTGCCTCAGGCCTGTTAGTGTTATTTTCTTGAGGTGTTACTGCTGACACTAAAAACTGTGTTAGAAGAAAAAGTAAGTGACAGAGATACAGAGAATAATCAAATAGACTGCTAAGATTGAGAAAGCCAGTAGATCAAGATTGTTTACTAACTTCTATTGCAAGAAATCTCATGCTTATTGCAGCTGAGCCATATTATTGTTTGGTCCCCACTTAGAATGCTTTTCCATTTTTTAGCATGAGTTTATTCGTTTTTTAAGCAGTGTTTATTTTTTATTTTTATTCATTGACTCCTTATGTTACAGGCATTATAGAAAGAATCCTATATAAATTATCCAACAATTTTCACAAGAGCAATTTAAAATACATGTTATCACACCTTTTATGAGTGAGAACATTTTGTTTCAAAGAGATTAAATGGCTTGTTCAGGAGTACATGCTAGTAAGTAGCAGAGCCAGGATCCCATCTCAGATATGTCTGATACTAAAGCTTGGGCTCTGAATAATTATTGTATTCTTCTCCTTGTTGGCTAAGCTACAAGTAAATCTCTTTGCTATGGACATTTCAGTCATAGACTCTGAGATACCAGTAACTAGCTGGGGGTCAGAGTTTGCTGAACACTAGGATATGGGAACATTTGAATTTATTTGCTGAAATTCAAAGTAGCCATACATATTCACTACTGAATCAGATGATTATCAAATGTGACACTGTTTAGGCAGTTAGCATGATTCTATCCTTCTTTCTGGTGTGGAAGACAGTTCATAATCTTTTGCTGACACCTCCCAGGCCTCACTCCTCAATCCTCAACCCATCCTCCCAGTCCTCCCCAAAAGCTCCAGCACACCCAATGATCCATCCACGTGTAGTCATTTTCCTAAGAAGCATTTTTGTTTTGCTTTGTCATGAATTTATACATCTGTTGTCACTTGATGAGTTGGTCTAGTTAAGAGAAACTGATTTTTTTTAAATTTCTAAGTAAGATTCATATTAAAAAATTCATTTATAACTTTATCTCATCTGTACCTCTCTGACCCTGACTTTCCTCTGCCCCTAAAATGTGTTACCCCTGTTGTAACACCTATGGTTCTATTCAGGACAGTGGAAAAAGGGAAAAAGTAAAAGTAAAGGGAGAGGAGGGAACAATTAATATATATTATATAATATATAATTTAAATATATATAATATATATTGCTTTTACTATTTGGTGCATTTAAGTTTATGAAAGGAAGACATATATACTATAATAATGTGTTAGTAATATAATTATATATATACTGATATATACACATATATATCAGTATATATGATATATACTATATATATTAGTCTTCCTTTCACAAACTTAAATGCACTGAATAGTAAAATCAAAATATATAAAGCAACTTGGCACATTTACAATCTATCTATCTATATCTATCTATCTATCTATATCTCCTTATCCTGGCTCCTTATGGTAGAGAATAGTATTTACAAGTCAAGATATGGGCATGAGGTATGCTGAGTACTATTGGGATGTTCTTTCTCTTAGATCTTTTCAATGGCTGGAGCTAAGAAATATATGAGTGTGTATGTATTTATGCATGTTCTTGTATATGCACAAATAGAAAATCATGAGATCAACACCAATAACTTCAGTTTCTATCCAACATCACAGGGCTGATTCTAGCTTTCTGCCTTTCCTTATTTCTAACTCCCTTCTCTCACAGTTAAAAACCTAACTCTTATTATCCTCACCATATTTACTAACTTGATCAAGTTTCCCAGTATATAACCAATCCCCTTGTTGTACTGTTATTGATACCTACTGTGAGGACATCCTCCTACTCAGCTTGGACTTTGCTAAACCACTGTGGGGTCACTGAACTTCTCCACACCACCACGGTCAATTTCAATGGTTGCTCTTCCCATCCTGCTTGGACTCTAACACTTGGACCATGCAGTTGCTCTCGTCACTCCACTCAGGCTTTTAACTCCTCACTTGACCACTATCTTTACTCCTCCAACACCATGAATTCCTAGCTTGCGTGTTCCTCTCTAATGTGTCCTTGACTAAATTATCCTGGAAGAAATGAAGGAAGGAAGGAAGGAAGGAAGGAAGGACGGGAGGAAGGGAGGGAGGGAGGGAGGAAGGAAGGGAGGGAGGGAGGGAGGAAGGAAGGAAGGAAGGGAGGAAGGGAGGAAAAGGGAGCAAACTTAATTCAGCAAAGTGTGATAAAAATACATCTAATCAAGTTGAGTTCAACCAAGGACAACAAAGATGTTTTCACATTCTAAACTGTTAATGTAATTCAATACATTACAAGCTTAAAGGAGAAATAAATATGATCATTTCAAAAGATGCAAAAAGAATTTGATAAAATTCAATACCCCTTTTTAGATAAAACTTCGAGAAGTATTAATGAGACATTTTCTTAACCTGAAGTAGCAAACCAGTAACATTCCTCAACAAATATCATAATTAATAATGGAATATTACAAAAATTTTCTTAATGATCAGGCAAAAAACAATGAAGCCCAAAGTTGTTGCTTCTGTTCATCATTTTACATTTTCTAGAATGTGAAATAGCAAAGTAAAAGGAGATGAATATTTAAGGATTAAAAAGTAAAAGATAAAACTGTCATTCAAGATTTTATTTTTATCTAAATAGAATCACTAGAAAATGTTCAGTCAGATAATGACAGTTATTATGAGAGTACAGCAAGTGTGCTGGATATAGAATCAATATATGAAAATCAATGTATTACTTTATATCAGGAACAAATAGTAATCTAAATTTGCAAAAAATATAATTTCAAAACAAGTAACATGAAACCTTACCTAATAAAATTTACCTTTATGGGAAAATATTTTATTTAAGAACCTCTAAGCAAGATCTAAACAGTTGGAAATATATTCTATATATGATAGAAAAGACTTTTCTACTGTCAAGTTATCTATTCTTCATTAATTGAACTATGAGCTAACTACAATTGAATAAAAATCCCAACAAGATTTTTCATGGAACTTGAAAGGTGATTCTAAAATTTTCTTGGGAGAGCAGAAGACCAAGTCTATCTAAGATAATTTTGAAGAGGAATATAAAAGGATAATGCTTTCCTTACAAGTTATACAGGTTTATTTAAATGCCAAATATTTAAGAAGGGTAAGTTATCTGCATTATTAAGTATAAAGATATATTAAAATGCTGAAATATTTAAAATTATTAGAGATGATCCAGTGGAATAGAACAGGAAGTCCCCAAAATGTATAGTACCCTTTGAAGCATAGAATTTTTAAATTTTGATAACACACAATATATTTTATTTTTTCCCCTCGGGCTTTTGGTGTCACATCTAGGAAACCATAACCAAACATAAGGACGTGAAGATTAACCACTAAGTTTTCTTTTCTTCTAGGAGTTTTATAGTTTTAACTCTTACATTTAGGTCTTTGATCCATTTTGAGTTAATTTTCACATATGGTGCAAGGTAAAGATCCAATTTCACTATTTTGCATGTGGCTGTCCAGTTGTCCCAGCACAATTTGTTGAAAAGACTGCTATTTTCCCATTAAATTGTTCTGGTACCCTTATCAAAAATTACTTGACCATAAATACCTGGTTTTATTTCTGGACAAAGAGACAAATTAAATTGTTTAGTTATTGGTCCCTTCAGTGTGAAATCAATATAGCTTGGAGAGTTCCTTAAAAACTTACATTTCTTACAATTTGGTACCTATAAGAGCTTTTATTTTCTGAGACACTAGTACTGCCCTTATTATGCCTACATTATTTTATTTACTCCTCAGAGTAACCCTAAAAAATGGGTATTGTTATATGATCACTGTTGATGAGACAGAGAATATAATGAGTCATAGCAAACACTTAGGGGTCATAGCGCCTTGGTTGAATTCTGACTTTACCATCACCTTTGTAGCATGGCCAAAGCACCTAAGTTCTTGGTATTTCAGTTTCCTCATTTGTAAAGTAGCACATACCTCATAGGATTGGTGTGAAGATTAAGTAATTTAATATACATAAAACACTTAAATTAGTCCTTGGCTCAAAGAGTTATATAAATGTTATAATTATTTCAAATATAGGAAGACTTGGATACATAAAATTAGGCCATTTGCTTCAGGTAATTAAATGAGAAATTGATGTATTTTATATAGCAAATGAGATCTGTGCTTTTGCTTCTGACCATTCTGCTTTCTGCCTCCCATGATGTTTATTTAGATGTTTTTTTATTGTTTTACAGGTGATTGGCGATGCCTATTCTTAAAATTTCCCAGGTGACAAGGGTTTAAATTTAAATAGAATTTTGGAAAAGTGATCTTCATTTGTCCATGTGTTAGTTTGGTCTCCAAATTGTCTTCTGAGGAATTTTTTGGTCCTGCCCATAGGTACTTTGTTAGCTAACTTGTGTCGAGGTGAGATGTGATCCATTCACTTATGTCATTGTCAGACTGTAATTTTATAACCTACTACATGGATCACTGTTATTGTGTTAACCTGTTTTTATCTAATTGATAACATATAATACAGGTTTTCCCCGATATCTGAAAGTAGAGCATTCCTATGAAATATTTTGTTAGATGAAATGATGTAAACCTTAGGACACATCTTGCTAATAGATGAGCAAAATAAATCGAGGTAAAGCACAGATGCTCACAGATACAGTTCAAAGCTATGGCAGCCTGATGCTGAGATGCTGACTGTAGTTCCCAGGGAAGGAACTTGGCTGTGCCACTCATGCTGCTTGGGGTGTGAGTTGCCTCTATAAAGGCTTGCTGCAAAACAAATGCTGAAGCTCTTTTTACTTTTTGACTTTTTTCCTGAAAGAGAAAATCCTCTTCTGATTCCTTTTGGTTAACAAAAACAAGTATTAATGTAGGTCTTTAACAAAAGCAAAGTGGTATAAAGCAAACTTTCAAAAAGCAAGGGAAGTCTGTATCTGCATGTTAAGTTTTATACAGATAGTGTATACTCAAATCTTAAGTCTTTACTGTTTACCAAAAGCTTTGGGTCAAAAGAGTTCCTAAGAAACATACAGTCCATCCATTCCTACAGATGTTTATTAATTGTAATATTAATTGTAATCGTAAAATGTATTATTAATTGAAGTCAGATCATCAGAGGACTGTGCCTCTGGTTTGCATTACCATGTCCCCTTATAAAACCATTTAAAATAGATTTAATTTTGGAATTATGAAAATAAGTTAAGTTGAGGACATATAAGTAATAGTTCTACAAATTCTGTTTTATATATATTATATATATAAAGGATTTTATTCAACACAACACATGTATTAAATTTGTGACATGTGCCATATATTCTACTAAGCTCTGGATATGCAAAAACAGTCAAGGCATGATCTTACCTCTGAAGGACTCATGGATTTGCAAGGACAGAGTAAACAAATAAGTGCATAAAACTGTTATAGCTGACATGACCACATTATATATTGACAACAGCAAGGTAAAATGAATCAAGAGTTCAATTTCATCTGAAAGGTCTGGAAGGGCTTCATGGCAAAAGGGAAGACATAAAGATAGTAAAGGGAGGTAGGTTCATCTATCTAAAAGGCTTGGATGCAGAAGGAAAGTGATAAGGTGGTGTCATATTGAGGGAAGGGTCAAGTTTTCTTTTGTTTATTTGTTTTGGTTTGTGTTTAATGGGTAAGATTTGAAAAGGCTTTAAAGAATGGGGAGAAAACCATTTAAAAGAGAAATACCTGCTTGCTTACCATCTCTCACCCCCTAGATTGGAGGTGGCCATAAATATGGCAAGCTCACATTCCTGGTGCAAGTTGCTAGTGCCAGAGGGAGCAATATGGTCCTTATTCTCAAGTAATTATGGAAATGTTTTTAATCTGTCTGGTGGCTTCCAGAAATACTGGTGAAAGGGCTTGGCTTTATTTAACATAACTTGGAACATTCTAGGGACCAAGGCCACTTCCTGGATGGCATTTGCTGAGTTTCTAAACATGATAGTATTGACCATAGCACTATGGGAGAAGTCTAGACAAGCAATAGACAATTTGGGAAGTTTGGGAAGAAAGAAGTTAGGAAAGGGGAATAAAGGCTTTTTAAAAGTTCCTGTGTCCATTGAGGAATCAAGGACACATACATGAGCAGAGCTGGATATAGGCTCAGAAGAGATGTGAGAAGACCCTAAAGTTTCTTCTCTGCCTGATCTCCAGGCTCCACACAAGCAAGAAGTGAAGGTGAAAGCAAAGCTGTAAATGGCTTAGCTAAGTTTTGAAGGACTGCCCCCACACAGAGCCAATCTGCAAAGACTAGAAGATTCTTTTTGTCTTTTTCTGTTTTTGTTTTTGTTTTTTTGCTAAAAGAATTTGAAGAAAACCCTGCCAAAACACTTGGAACACAGAGTTCAGTGGTCATACACAACAAGAATACAGACTTTGCAAAAGTAGTTTGGGAAAGTCAGTAAACCAGATAAACAACAACAACCCACAACAAGTAGCAACATTAAATCCTGTGAAGGGGGAGTTGCCATGTTATATTTTAAATGTCCTGTTTTCAGCAAAAAATTATGAGCCATACAAAGAAATAAGAAAGCCTTCTATATTCACAGGTGAAAAACAAGTTAATAGAAACTGTCTCTGAGGAAGCACAGGGATTGAATTTACTAAACAAAGACTTTAAATCAACTGTCTTAAATATCTTCAAAGAGCTGACAGAAACCAGGGGCAAAGAACTCAGCTAGGCGCACCACCTATCACTAAACAGAGAATATCATTAAAGAGATAGAACTTATGAAATGGAACAGAGTACAATGGCATAGGGGAAAGATTTAACCTGATCCAAAAAGGACATTTTTAAAAACTGAGACTGATGTTAAAAGGTGAGGAGGGTTGCATCTACAGAGAAGGTTTAAGAACAGGGCTGGAGAATTAAAGGGATGTCACAACTGAGAGCTTCCTTTGCTGAGTCAAGGTCAACCGCTGAGAGGAGAGGATAATTTCTATAGGTTTGAGAAAGGTTGAAGATGAATATTCGGATAAAATAATACTTAATATTCAGTTGACACTGGAAATCAGGAATTGAGGTGGTGGGACTCTGAGCCATTGTGATATCTCCTCATCCACTACCGAGTAGGAGCAGAAAGGGAGTGTTGTCATATTGATCCAAAATTCTTGAACTCTTAACCAGTAAAATCTCTTAGTGATCTGTTAATAGTATTTCTTACTAGTATCATTATCAGGAAAGGGTGCTTTTCCTAAATAATATTTTACTTTTACCTCCAGCTGTCTGCACTGAAAACTTTTTTCATGAGGTGTTAAGATTACAGAACACATTTCTATTTCACTTCTAGAAACTACAAAGAATCGTAGGGTATGCATTTCTACAGGTAGATTTTTAATTCTCAGTTTTTCTTGACCAGCTTTCCTATAAAAACATTTCATAAAATTGATATTACTTAGAACTCAGTTCTAGGAATTTTAGCTAGGTAACTAAACACTGCATGCTATATCCTCTTCTTTGACAGTCACAAATTATATTAATATTATCCAGTGCTTCTGTGATAAATAATTTAACTATTTTTAAAGCCAGCTTTTCTCATATTTATTTGTTACTGCAAAACATTTTGCAAAAGACAGTGCTGTATGAGATACCAGTCTGAACAATTCTGCCTTAAGCCATTTATTTCATTCTCTTGTGTTTTATATATTTTTGTTTTTGTTTTTTTCTAAAGTGCCTTGAAATCTTTGTCACTTGAGAAAAGCCAGGGAGACCAGTGGGTCTCTAGATTGAGGGAGGAGGTGCTTTCCTCTGACTCTTATAGGTTAGTTTACTCCCAGGAAGTTGTCTACCCATTTCATATCAACATCTTTTCTTTTCCCTAATTCAATTTAAATGGTGTTTTCCCATTTTGGGGGGTTCATTTGTTTGTTTAATATAGAATATACCAAGAAGGAAACACAAATGACCCATAGGTTGACTGCTTAGTGAACCTCTGATGATATTAACAAACAGAAAATAATATGTTAGGCACTTCTGGAAAGAAATTCCAGGTATTACAAAATAATATAATGCTATAAATGTTATCCTTCCTAAAGGAAACCACTGTTAATAGTTTCTTGACTTGATTTCAAGATAAAAGTTCATATAGCAGTAAATAAATATACTTAAAAAATAAGCAAACATTATCATACTATGTTGATTTACTAACTTGTGGCTTTTTCCCCCTTAAAATACATATAAGGGACTTTTCTGTATAATTATAAAGTATTGCTGCCTCATTGTTTTTATGAGTTACACGTCATTAAAGGAAAAAAAAAACAGGATTAACCACTTCTCTTAAAAACTTGACATAATAGAGTAAATTCTCAAGAATGTAATTCCTAAGTCAAAAAGAATGGACAGCCATTTACATACCATCAGAAATACATGATATTGCCATTTTATTCTTGTCATCATATTTTGAGGAAGACATTGTGAAACCAGCATACATGCAGTGAGGGTGCTGAAAATGTCAGGAAAATAAGTCATGTGAGAACAGATTAAGAATGGGTTGCTGATCCTCAGGTAAAAAATGGTAGAGAAAATTTATTAATTTGCATTAAAGCGTAAATGAATTCTACTCATCCTACTTAATCTTCCCAGTGTAGTTGTATTTCATAAGAAAACTATTTTAACATGAGCTATTTTCTAATTATGGGATTTTAAGCAGTGTAGGAAATTATTAAGTACAGGTAAAATTTAAAACAAAATGAAAACAAGAGTTATCAGAGTTTTTGACTTACAAGGTTCAAGACTCTACCACATTAATCTTATAACAGCTTCCTTCCTGAGTCTATTACTCTTTACTCTCCTTTGAAAGAGAACTATAGGAAAGGATTATAAGAAACTATAGGTGATTTACACTATAAATCAACATAGTTGATCACTTTATTTTCTAAAGTTGAGTTTTGACAAATGTATCAGGAAAAGAAGCTTTGAATGAGGGCAAGGAGAGAGGAAAAAGGGTATTCAATTTTGGATGACGTCTTTAAGAGAGAGGCTGGATTGATCCTGGGGTACCTTTTTGGGGGACAGAAGGCATTATGCAGCCAGAAGGCACCTATAGAGAATGAAAAATTGCCTCAAGAATGAAGCTGAGTCTCATAGAATGGGAGTATGAAAACCTCCTAGTCTCTTGCTCATCTTTTCTTTTCTTTACTGTTTTCTCTCTCTCTGTCAAAATTAATTCAGCACTATCTGCTCAATAATGTTTTCAGGAGAGCAGGACGTCAGGTGCAGCCCTCCTAACTCCTCTTATCCAAGTCCTAAGAAGGCAATGTCATGTCTTCACCTGCTTTTCCCTGATTTCCAATTCAGATCCTCTTTCCACGTTCTACCTAGAGTGTGTACATATTG
This sequence comes from Orcinus orca, assembly GCF_937001465.1. Taxonomy (NCBI): domain Eukaryota; kingdom Metazoa; phylum Chordata; class Mammalia; order Artiodactyla; family Delphinidae; genus Orcinus; species Orcinus orca. Next base: position 15,975,584 of record NC_064571.1, read on the forward strand.
TTTGGAATTCTCACATTACTACCACTTTTTTCTTGCCTTCTTAGAAATGCTTCTTGTCCTATTTTATTCATGGAATTCTAGTGGGTCATTCCATATACCTAAGTAGTTCTGCCTCCTTAATCACATTTGATTCATTTTATTTACACCAATCAGGGTTGGCCAGCAGAATTCTTCCCTTGGATTTTTTCAGGCTGGACTACTTCATGCCTTCTTGTATACAAGCAAGGGAGAACACTGAAGACTGAACCTTCACCTGAAACTCACCTGAGTTTCAAAGAAATAAGTTCACTTTTTTCCTCTTGCCATTTCTCAATAGAAGGTGGGGTTCTCATGGGAAGGATTAAATCAATAAAGTTGAAATAAAGAAGTCATGTTTTAATTGGACATTTGAGTGAAACAAAAGTAAAATTTGCAGTGTACAATAACAAATCTGATCATTCTGACTCATGGAGATACAAACATTCTAAACTCTCAATAGTGGCACTGCAGATGTTACCATTTCATAAAAAGTATAGGCACAGACAAGTTAGATGTTCTTCCCTAGAAAAATTTTAAACTACTGTAAATACCCAGTGAAAATAAGGGAAAATAATAATAAAAAAATAACCAAGCAGCTAGCACAGAGTAAACTTTAGGTAATTCACCTTTGATGGACGGTTTTGATTCCACGTGGAAAGTTATTTTGGAATTTGAAGATAATTTTTTCTGAATTCTTATTTTTTTAAGGTAGTTTAAGACAGCAGTCTTGGAAAATGTTTCCCAAGGTCACAATCTATCTTTGACTGGGCATCTTCCATGAAGATATGAGTTTAAGGAATAAAACAAAAATTGATTTGTCTAAAGAAAAAAATATAATGGATACTTTTTGGTAAATGTGATTTATTGTAACTGATGGCTTGGGTTGTGAACTTACATTTTATAAATCAGAAAATAAATCTTATGACATAGAGATTGATGCTAATTATGAAACTCAAGTCTAAAACATATCAGATTTTTTTTTTCCCTATACCCGGAGTTCTATACCAGGACCTTATTTAAAACAATTCAAAAAGCATTATTTGGGCTTCCCTGGTGGCACAGTGGTTAAGAATCTGCCTGTCAGTGAGGGAACACGGGTTCCAGCCCTGGTCTGGGAAGATCCCACATGCTGCAGAGCAACTAAGCCTACGAGCCACAACTACTGAGCCCACATGCCACAAGTACTGAAGCCCGCATACCTAGAGCCCAGGCTCCACAACAAGAGAAGACACCATAATGAGAAGCCCGTGGACCACAAGGAAGAGTAGCCCCCACTCACCACAACTAAAGAAAGCCCATGCACAGCAACGAAGACCCAATGCAGCAAAAAAAACCACCAAAAATCATTATTCAAAAATGGATTTGTTAATGAAACAATTTTATAAATGGTTTTATTCCCAAATAACTATGAAACAGGGAGAAACCAAAATGTTAAAACAAAACCAAAATTGAATTAATAATGAATAATGCTCTTCAAAGGTAACAATAGTAATGAAGCTCCAACCCAACTCATCTGTTTCTATATTCAGATAAAGAAATGACCAGTTGTGCTGTAGGCTCTGGCAAAGGAAATCAGTCTTGAGAGGCAATGTATCAAGATATCAGGGTTTGGGGGATATAACGAGGGGGTTGAGGTTAGAGATAGATATAGGTGACCCAAAGAGCCAAAATGAATTCACTTTCTAATGCACCAGCCTGGTGGGTAAAGCAAACTCTTAGTCATCTTTATATTCTACTTGGCTCCAAAATGTTTGAGCAAGCAGCTTGCAAATACATAGAAAATGTACAAAATAACAGATTAAAAGAATGGTGAAAGAAAAAAGTAGAGATGCAGAGTAGAGCCACGAATAAGAATAAAAGGGCTCATTGGAGTGACCTAAATTCTTGTTATAGATGAGTCACAAATTTTACTCAAAACTTCTCAGCAATCAGTATAGAAAGAGCTTGAGTTTCCATGATGGATGATACAATTTGCAGTGTTAATGGGACTGATATAGAAAAATTGTTGATAGGAAAGCAGTTAGAGAGTAAAATTCTTCTGGGGTCCTCCACTATAAACCATTCATTGTGGATGCTGATACAATGTTGTCTGCTAACCTCTTTTTTATCTGGCTTTATCCACAGGGAAACTTTAAAACATATCAGATTTTAATTTTGGCTTTTCTGGACAAGGTTTACAGAAATGCCATATTTTCTAGCTTTATTAAAAAGCTGTGATATGTAGAGATCAAAATCACTGAGACTGTTGATAATTTTTTCGGACAAAAACATTCAAAAACATGAAAATTTGAAATCAACTTAAATGTAGCATTTCCATAATTAGGTCCTTCACTTATGTTTGTTGGTGAATCCATTCATTTATTCAACTCAAATTTGCTGCACTCCTAATACGTGTTAGGCATTGTGGTAGACCCTACACCAGCATGCTTTCTACCCTCTCTCTGATCACCCTTACTCCAGAGCCCTCTCTTTTCTTCATGGGTTCCTTACCGGTATTTCTCTATCAACCTCAATGACTCATGGAAGTTATGCTCCAAATCAAAAGTAACCAAAAAATAAACTCATTTGCATATGTTCTAAAAGGGGATGAATCATTTCTCCTCCTGAAATAAGGGGGAAAAAAACAAGACAAACAAAACAATAGAGGGATAGATAGATGAATCTCTGTAAAGCAGGATTCACATCTTTATTCTGCTCCAGATACAGAATATTTTGCTTGATTGCTATCTCATTTTTAACTTATAGCTTTTCCAATTCTCCAACATTGAGTAAAGTCACAAATCAGATACTTTGATAAAATTCAGGGGAAAACTTACACTTTGGTGAGCAACCACGGTTTCTTTGCTTACATGATCCTCTCAGGTTCTTTCCATATTCTTTCCAAACCAAAGCACATGAGTATGATTAAATTTCTCATATACATTTGCATTCAATGTACTTTTTTTTTCAAATTAGAAGTAAGATAAAGGCCATAGAAAATTTGTGAGGAAGATTAATTGCCCTTCATTTCAAAAATATTGCTCCCTCATTTCATACAAGTAGTATGCATTAGTACAGGGTGAGCTTGTTCTATTTTCTTGTTTTTGTTCATCCAGTTTGAAATACTTCTAATTATTCACTCTCCTTATCAAGCACACATTCCTTGCACTTAAATTTCTCCTGTGTGCTTTGAAACAGTAAAATATGAGAATAAAAGAATATGTCATTTAAGCCCAACACACACAAAACTAATCCAGAAAGATTCTACTTATTATTATGAAATGTCTTCAGTTATTAAGGTTAGAATTCTCAGCCTGATTCTCACCTAGTTTTAATCCTTCTTTGATACAAATGTAAGTCCCTGAAGGAAGGATAAACAAGTGATAAACGTACTATTTCTTCATTGCCTAAAATTCAAATTTATGAAAAAGGCAGAAAGGTAGACAGTAATTCAGAAAATCATAAAATGCAAGCAAATTCAGAGGGAAACTTGCATTTTCAAAAGTAGATAGGAGGTTTTAATATTAGTTAGTTATCAGTAGTGCAATATAGAGGCCAGACCTTATTTGAAAGACAACAATCAACTTTTAAAAGTTAAATTTGACTCTTTTTGAACATCAACTATAGGCTGGGCATTATGAGAGGAGGAAATTATTTGTGCCCTCATTCTGCATTTTCATAGAATCCCTGTTTTGTCCATGACTCCATTCCAGTTCCTGTGCAGCCCCAGGCTAGGGTTTCTGGCCCTTGGCCTCTCCAACCTGCCTTCTCCATCCTGAATCTCCTAATAAAATATGGAGGTGTATGTATCATTCTGTCAGTGTTATTTTATTGTCATGCTAAACTAATTAATTCACATACCCAAACAGATAGACATTTTATTGCTAATATTCTATCCCTTGTGGTCAGTGCATAGGAGTCTATAGTCAAAAAGTGGTCAAGCTCAGTAAACCTTTACCCTATAAGAATACAAACAACAACAAAACAAAACCAAAAAAACAATGTTATAAAAGAACATCCCTGACAAAGATAACATTTTCATTCTCAGAAAGGGCTTAATGAGGTAATTTCTTATTTTTTTAATTTTTATTTTTTGCGGTACGTGGGCCTCTCTCTGTTGTGGCCTCTCCCGTTGCGGAGCACAGGCTCCGGATGCGCAGGCTCAGCAGCCATGGCTCACGGACCTAGCAGCTCCACAGCATGTGGGATTTTCCCGGACCAGGGCACGAACCCGTGTCCCCTGCATCAGCAGGCGGACTCTCAACCACTGCGCCACCAGGGAAGCCCAATGAGGTAATTTCTTAATTTCAAACCAAGAATGAATCTAATACTTGGAATTTTAGACAACCCTGATAGTCAAATGTAGAATATTTATCAGAAAGAGCAGCTTTGGGATTTCCCTGGTGGTGCAGTGGTTAAGAATCTGCCTGCCAATGCAGGGGACACGGGTTCGATCCCTGGTCCAGGAAAATCTCACAAGCTGCAGAGCAACTAAGCCCATGTGCCACAACTACTGAGCCTGTGCTCTAGAGCCCGTGAGCCGCAGCTACTGAAGCCTGCATCCTAGAGCCCATGCACTGCAACTACTGAGGCTGTGTGCTGCAGCTACTGAAGTCCACATGCCAAGAGCTCATGCTTTGCAACAAGAGAAGCCACCGCAATGATAAGCTCCCACACCACAACGAAGAGTAACCCCTGCACCGCAACTAGAGAAAACCCGCGTGCAGCAACGAAGACCCAATGCAGCCAAAAAAAAAAAAAAAAAGAAAGAAAGAGGAGCTTTCACTGCTAGGCATGTCACATGTTTTTAGGTAATTGCTTATTTCATCTTTAGCTGACTCCAAGTTTCACTTAGCACTTTCTATTCTCTCAATAACTCTCTAGAAAACAGCTACCGTATTCAATCTAGTACCTGCTGTTACTGAAACAAATCAAAACGCTCACACTCAACTCATTCATTACCTTTAACTGCTTCATTATAAATGAGACCAGAACTAAGAAGCTTTCTTTTTCTGGTTAAGCCACATGCATCACACCACTTATGGATGCATGGCCCTGGGTCACAATGTCTTTCTTTCATTTCTGTTAGGAAGATGGAGCAGAAGGTCTGGGGAAACAGGACACCAGGCTGTGGCTTGTGATCGATGCTCTCAGTAGCAAGATGAAAATAAAATAATGGGACCAATCCCCAACTTTTCCATCTATCTTATACAAGAACAGGCAGTCCAGAGACATCCTTGGCCCCCATCCAGCATGGCATCTGCGACTCTCAGAGCTGCAGATTGATGCTGGCAATGAAATTCTCAACAAGATATTCTTTGGCCAGATGTTCTGGGAGTGCCCAGGGAATCAAGCTTCCAATGACAATGTAATTTTATGACTTAAGAGTATCTTAACCATATCTCTTTCCAGAATCTTCAGACAGGAAAGTAAGCTTCTGGAAACTGGTCATTTATTTACTCAGACTATTATTTACCTAGTTCTGTTCTATAGACACTATCCTTCTGGGACTCTGGTATTACTGAGTTATTTCACTTACTTAGAGTCTATGGTTTAGGGTATTAACTGCCTTTGTGGAAAAATCGTGACAGTGGTGGTGAAAGAGAATACTCTTTCTTTAAATTATTGTTATTATTATTTATTAAAATATAGCTCATTTACAAAGTTGTGTTAATTACTGCTGTATAGCAAAGTGATTCAGTTATACATACATATATATATATATATATACACACACATTCTTCTTTAATATTCTTTTCCATTATTGTTTATCATAGGATATTGAATATTGTTCTCTGTGCTATACAGTAGGACTTTGTTGTTTATCCATTCTATATATAAAAGCTTAATACTCTTTTTAGAAGTTTAATCCGCCTCTGTTCAATCTGAAGGCAACTTTACTTTCCAAACCCCATTTATCCCTGAGTGGAAAAAATATTATATTATAATATTATATTATGAACACAGTTGATAACATAATGGCCCTTCTTGATAATTAACTGTTTCTTTTTTACAACATTCCTTCACATCAAGACCGAAGCAAAGTTCAGGGAGGAGGAGTATCAGAGAGAGAATTTATTTTTCCTCATGTCACCATAAAAGTGAACTTTAAATCTGTTCAGTGTCCCTTAAACTTTCTCTCTCTCCTATGTTCTTAGGCCACTTACAAAATCTTTATAGCTGGAAATATTGACATCACCCTCTCTATCTGCCTCATCTGTGACAGCAAATTAGATATCAAGTTTTAGCAATGCTGCCTGCAAAAGAGTCATCAAATCTGACCTCTTATCCATTTTTACCATCACTAGAAAACAGTTAGTTCATAATATAAAGGAAGTTTAATTCAGTTTTTCAGCTTGTCTCCCCTGGCCACATTGGGTAGCTTTTATAACAATGCCTTTCCTTTGAGAGGTCTCCTGAAATATACTTTCCAAACTATTGACACAGTTATTTGTCCCAATCCAACTATAATCCTATCACTTTCCCCCTTAAGTACCCCTCATGATTACCTCTAGGACTGGCAGAATTACACTCTAACCCCTTTCAGGACATAAAAGGCACTACTGTGCTGCTGAAACAGGTCTTCTGACACACTGTGCTCCAGTCATGCTAACCTTAATCACCATGTTCAGAATAAGCCATGTATTTCTATATCTTTGGGCATTTAAACAGGTTCTTCATTCATTAGATGTCTTTTCCCCCTTATCTGTCTAATGAATTAATTTCTTATCACAAATTCAAGGCACAGCTTCAACATCACTTGTAAATTTTCACCATTCACTCTCCCCTGTGTATCCACATTAGTTATTTAATCCTGTACTGTGACACATATTCAGCTTCATTGTTAGCCCCTGGGGGAGTCTCTAGGTTTGCTTGCTAGGAAAGGTGCCTCCAAGTGGACTCTGCTATTGAAAAGCTCATGCGCTAGTTGGGGAGATAAGATTAATTTACATGAAATATTATACCAGTGATACAAAATAATGGCACATCAATAACGCAACAGACAGTAATGCTACATGCTACAGAAGTTAGAAAAAACTAGGTAGGATTGCTGGGAAAATCCTTATTGATTAGTTGAAAATGAGTGAATAGAATTACAGGGCATCACCTATGACCCAGAGATTTTACACGTGTATTGAGTCCATCAGAGAAAAAACGAGTTGGTTAAATAATTAATTCCTATCAAAATAGCTATGGAATATCATACCATATATTTGTATCTACCCCTATTTGCTCTAGATACATAGCAAGGAAGACTATAATACAAAGGATAAATTTAATAAAACATAAGTAAGCTCAAAATTAAAGTACATATCTTTCTGTACCAGAAATCAAAAAGAAATGTGAATTGGCAGTGTAAAGGGCAAAAACAGTGTAAAGGCTTTCTGGGTTCTGTGTTTGGAGAGACTTATGTGTCATAATATGAAGGAAGCTTGTTCACACACAGAGGATTCTTTTCAATGCTAGAAGCCACAGTTTGCAATGCCGTGGATATCTATACAACAAATAACATAGCAAAAACATAGGCAGTGTGAGAAGACATGAGTATAAAAACATTGTTAGAAAGAAACTAATGTGCTACCTTTAGTAAAATAGAGCTCACCTGGATAAGAAATTTTAAGACTAGAAGACCTAAAAAACAAAAAGAAGATGGCATTATTTATTACATACAGCTTTATGGTTATATATCAAATTTTATACACAGATAAAAGGAATACAACTTCTTAAGCACACATAGAACATTCACAAAAATTGATTACATGTTAGATAAAAAAGAAATCATTAGTATATTCAATAAAGTATATTGAAATATTATAAACAATAATTTAATCACAATGTAACAAAATTAGAAATTAGCATCAACATTTTTAAAAAGGCCCGGAACATAATATTCCCTAGGTCCATCCACATTGCTGCAAATGGCAGAATTTCATTCTTTTTCCTGGCTGAGTAATACTCCATTGTATAAATACACCACATCTTCCTTATCCATTTGTTGTTGTTGGACACTTAGGTTTCTTTCATATGTTGACCATTGTAAATAGTGCAGATATGAACATTGAGGTGTATGTATTTTTTGAATTAGTATTCTTTTTTTCTGCATATATACCCAGGAATGGAATTGCTTGGTCATATTGTAGTTCTATTTTTAGTTCTTTGAGAAACCTCCATACTGTTTTCCATAGTAACTGTACCAAACTGCATTCCCACCAACAGTGTACACGTGTTTCCTTTTCTCCACATACTCTCCAAGATTTGTTATTTGTAAATTTTTGATGATAACCATTATGATAGTTGTGAGGTGATATCTCATTGTTGTTTTGATTTTCATTTCTCTAATAATCAGCGATGTTGAGTATTTTTTCATGTGCCTGTTGGTCATCTGTATATATTCTTTGGAAAAATGTCTATGCAGGTCTTCCATTTTTTGATAGGGTTGTTTGCTTCCTTTCTGATACAGGGCTGTATGGGCTATTTAAATACTTGGATATTAACCCCTTGCTACCACACACTGAGGAAAGATGTGACTTGTATCCACATCAAATCCATCTCTCCAACCAAAGGCACTGGGCACACACAGTTTGTATACGGATGCTGTCACAAATGAACACTCTTTCAAGACTGCAACAAGTAACTGTTTTACCTAAATTTATAAAGGCAGAGAAAGCTATGCAAAATGAAAAGGCAGAGTAACTGTTCTCAATTGAGAGCAAGAGAAAACCCCTGAAAAATAATGAAACAGAAATAAACGAGCTACCAGATAAAGAATTCAAAACATTGGTAATAAAAATGTTAACTGAATTAGGGAAAAGGATTGATGTAAACAGTGAATGTTTTAAGAAGGAACTAGAAAATATAAAAAAGACCCAATCAAAAATGAATAATTCAATAAATGATTTAAAAACATACACACACACTATAAGGAATGAATAACAGACTGATACAGAAGAACACATATGTTATCTGAAGATAGAATAACAATAACACCCGATCAGAACAGTAGATAGAAAAGCAAATTTTAAAAAATAAAAGCAACTTAAGAGATCTCTGAAATAACATTAAGTGTACAAAAATTCACATCATAGGGGTCCCAGAAGGAAAAGAGAAAGACAAGGGGATCAAAAATGTATTTGAAGAAATTATAACTGAAAACTGCACAAACCTGAAGAAGGAAACAGATATCCAGGTACAGGAAGAACAGAGGGTCCCAAACAAGATGAACCCAAACAGACCCACGAAAAGACATATTATAATTAAAATGTCAAAGTTTAAAGGTAAAGAGGGAACTCTAAAGGCAGCAAGAGAAAACCAAATATTCATATACAAGGGAATTTCTTTAAGGTTATCAGCTGATTTCTCTGCAGAAACTTTGCAGGCCAGAAGGGAGTGGCTTATTATATACAAAGTGCTGAAGGGGAGAAACTTGCAACCTAGGATACTCTACTCAGAAAAAATATTATTTAGAGTAGAAGGAGGGATAAAGAACTTCTTGGACAAGCAAAAACTACAGGAGTTCAAAATACTAAATCTACCATAAAGGAAATGTTGGAGGGTCTTCTATAAGTGCAAAAGAAGTAAAAGTATATAGGAAAGGTAAAATTCCAATGGGAAATGTAAATATATAGTAAGGATCCTCAATCAACCATTTAATTATCCAGTACATAGATTAAATAACAAAAAAAAATGTAAAATCAACTGTAACTACAATAAACTGTTAAGAGATAAGCCTAAAGATGTAAAATATGACATCAAAAACACAAAATGTGGGGGAGAGAAGTAAAAATATATCCTTTAGAATGTGTTTGAACTGAAATGACTACCAGTTTTAAAAAAGTTGATATAATTATAGGTCATCATATAAGATCCCTATGGTAACCACAAATCAAAAACATACAATCGATACACAAAAACTAAAAAGAAGGGACACAAGCATACTACTAGAGAAAATTTTCAAACCACAAGGTAAGAAACAAAAAGAATAAATGAACAGAGAACTACAAAAATAACCAGAAAACAATTAATAAAATGGCAATAAGTACACAACTTTCAAAGATTAGTTTAAATGTTAATGGACTAAATGCTCCAATCAAAGGCATAGGGTAGCTGATTGGATTAAATAAACAAGACTTTTCAATATGTTGCCTACAAGAGACTCAATTCAATGCTAAGAGAACACACAGCCTGAAAGTGAGGGGATGGAAAAAGATATTTCATATAAACAGAAATGATGAAAAAACAATACTTGTATCAGACAAAATTAACTTTAAAACAAAGGTTATACAATGGAGAAAAGACAGCCTCTTCAGTAAGTGGTGTTGGGAAAACTGGACAGCTACATTTAAAAGGATGAAATTAGAACACTCCCTAACACCACACACAAAAATAAACTCAAAATGGATTAAAGACCTAAATGTAAGGCCAGACACTATAGAACTCTTAGAGGAAAACATAGGCAGAACACTCTATGACATAAATCACAGCAAGATCCTTTTTGACCCACCTCCTAGAGAGATGGAAATAAAAACAAAAATAAACAAATTGGACCAAATGAAACTTTAAAGCTTTTGCATAGCAAGGGAAACCATAAACAAGACAAAAATACAACCTCAAAATGGGAGAAAATATTTGCAAATGAAAAACTGACAAAGGATTAATCTCCAAAATTTACAAGCAGCTCATGCAGCTCAATATCAAAAAAACAAGCAACCCCATCCCAAAATGGGCAGAAGACCTAAACAGACATTTCTCCAAAGAAGATATACAGATTGCCAACATGAAAGGATGCTCAACATCATTAATCATTAGAGAAATGAAAATCAAAACTACAATGAGATATAATCTCACACCAGTCAGAATGGCCATCATTAAAAAATCTACAAACAATAAATGCTGGAGAGGGTGTGGCGAAAGGAGAACACTTTTACACTGTTGGTGGGAATGTAAATTGATACAGCCACTATGGAGAACAGTATGGATGTTCCTTACAAAACTAAAACTAGAACTACCATACGACCCAGCAATCCCACTACTGGGCATATACCCTGAGAAAACTGTAATTCAAAAAGAGTCATGTACCACAATGTTCATTGCAGCTCTATTTACAATAACCAGGACATGGAAGCTACCTAAGTGTCCATCAACAGATGAATGGATAAAGAAGACGTGGCACATATATACAATGGAATATTACTCAGCCATAAAAAGGAACAATATTAAGTTATTTGTAGTGAGGTGCATGGACCTAGAGTCTGTCACACAGAGTGAAGTAAGTCAGAAAGAGAAAAACAAATACTATATGCTAACACATATATATGGAATCTAAAAAAAAAGTTCATGAAGAAGCTAGGGGCAAGACCGGAATAAAGATGCATACCTACTAGAGAATGGACTTGAGGATACAGGGAGAGGGAAGAGTAAGCTGGGACGAAGTGAGAGAGTGGCATGGACATATATACACTACCAAATGTAAAATAGATAGCTAGTGAGAAGCAGCCGCATAGCACAGGGAGATCAGCTCGGTGCTTTGTGACCACCTAGAGGGGTGAGATAGGAAGGGTGGGAGGGAGGGAGATGCAAGAGGGAAGAGATATGGGGATATATGTATATGTATAACTGATTCACTTTGTTATAAAGCAGAAACTAACACACCATTGTAAAGCAATTATACTCCAATAAAGATGTTAAAAAAAAAAGAACAAAGGTCATAACAAACGAAAAAGAAGGGTGTTATATAATGATAAACGGATCAATACAAGAAGAGAATATTATACTGTTAACATATATGCACCCAATACAGGAGCACCTAAATATATAAAACAAATACTAACACATATGAAGGAAGAAGTTTACAATAATACAATAATAGTAGGAGACTTTAACACCTCACTTACATCAATGAACCAATCATCCAGACAGAAGATCAATGCAACAGTGATCTTTAATGACATAATAGACCAGTTGGATTTAATAGATATCTACAGTGCATTACATCCAAAAACAGCAGAATACACATTCTTTTTAAGTGCACATGGAATGTTCTTCAGGATAGATCACATGTTAGGCCACAAAACGAGTCTCAACAAATTTAAGAGGATAGAAATTATATCAAGTATTTTTTTTTATCACAATGGTAGGAAACTAGCAATCAATTACAGGAAGAAAAATGGGAAAGGAACAAACACTTGGAGAGTAAACAGCATGCTACTAAAAAACCTGTGGTTTAATAAAGAAATCAAAGAGGAAACCAGAAAATAGCTTAAGACAATTAAAAATGAAAAAGCAGCACACCAAAAATCTATGGGATCCAGCAAAAGTAGTTCTAAAGGAACATTACAGTGATACAGGCTTTCCTCAAGAAGCAAGAAAAATCTCAAATAAACAACCTAAGCTACAATCTAAAAGAATTAGAAAAAGAAGAAAAAACAAAGTCCAAAATCAGCAGCAGGAAGGAAATTAAAGAAAGATTGAGAGAAAATAAATAATATGGAGAACAAAAAACAATAGAAAAGATTAATGAAACCAAGAACTCTGTTTTCAGATGATAAATGACATTGATAAACTTTTAGCCAGGCTCACCAAGATGAAAAGAGAGAGGACCCAAATAAATAAAATAAGAAATGAGGAGGAGAAATAACAACTGATACCACAGAGATACAAAGAATCGTAAGGGAATACTTTGAATGGTTGTATGCCAAAAACAGTGGATAACCTAGAAGAAATGGACAAATTTATAGAAACATGTAGCCTGCCAAGATGAATCTAGAAGAAATGGACAATTTGAACAGACCAATCACTAGTAGGAAAATTAAATTTGTAATAAAAATCTCCCAGAAAGAAAAGTCCAGACAACTTCACAGGGGAAGTCTACGAAACACTTAAAGAACTAATACCTATCCTTCTCAAACTATTCCAAAAAATTGAAGATGACAGAACACTTCCAAATTTATTCTACAAGGCCACAATTACCCTGATACCAAAACCAGACAAAGACACTACAAAAAAAATAAAATTACAAACCAATATCTTTGATGGATATAGACGAAAAAACCCTCAACAAAATATTAGGAAACTGAACCCAACAATATATTAAAAGGATCATATACCATAATCAATTTGCATTTATTCCAGGGACACAAGCATGGTTCAACATTCACAAATCAATCAATTTGGTACACCAAACTAACAAAAGAATAAAAATCCATGATCAGGCTTCCCTGGTGGTGCAGTGGTTGAGAGTCTGCCTGCCGATGCAGGGGACATGGGTTCATGCCCCGGTCCGGGAGGATCCCACATGCCACGGAGTGGCTAGGCCCGTGAGCCATGGCTGCTGAGCCTGCATGTCTGGAGCCTGTGCTCTGCAGTGGGAGAGGCCACAACAGTGAAAGGCCCATGTACTGCAAAAAAAAATAATAATAATAAAAATAAAAATAAATAAAAATCCATGATCATCTCAATAGACACAGAAAAAGCATTTGACAAAATTCAACATCCATTCATGTTAAAAATGGTCATCAAAATGGGTACAGAGGGAACATATCTCCACATAATAAAATCCATTTATGACAAACCCACAGTTAATGTCATATTCAATGGTGAAGAGCTAAAAGCATTTCCTCTAAATTCAGGAACAAAACAAGGATTCCCACTCTCACCACTTCTATTGAACAAAGTACTAGAATTCCCATCCACAGAAATCAGAAAAGAAAAAGAAATAAAAAAAAACATCCAGACTGGAAGGGAAGAAGTAAAACTATCACCATTTACAGATGACATGATACTTTATATGGAAATCCCTAAAAACTATTAGAACTAAGAATTGAATTCAGCCAAGTTGTGGGATATGAGATTAATATACAGAAGTCTATCGCTTTTCTACATGCTAATAATAAAATATAAGAAATATTTTTTTAAAAAAGACAATCTTATTTAAAATCACATCAAAATAATAAAATATCTATGAATAAACTTAACTACCGTGGTGAAAGATCTATACTTTGAAAACTATAAAGCACTGATGAAGGAAATTGAAGATGACACAAAGATATGGAAAGTTATTCCATGCTCTCAGATTGTAATAATTAATATTGTTACAAAGGCCATACTAGCCAAAGCAATCTATAGATTTAATGAAATTCCTATTAAAATACCCATAACATTTTTCACAGGACTAGAACAAATAATCCTAAAATTTATATGGAACAACAAAAGACCCAGAATTGCCAAAGCAATCCTGGGGAAAAACAACAAAGCTGGAGATATCACCCTCCCACACGTCAGACTATACCTCAAAGCTACAGTAATCAAAACAGCATGGTATTGGCATACTTTACATTTGTATTGGCTTGAGTAATGGTTAGCGATCTGTAGAGTAGGTTACCAAAAATAAAACTGAATACCTATTAGGTATAATTAATAGGGTCATCTTTATAGTTTACATAAGTTAGTCCTAAACTGTAACAACTCAGGTTGATTTGACTGGACTGAATTATGTAAGTCATCATAAAGTATCAGAGTGGGAAGAACATTATAGATTCTTTTGCTTCTCAATACTCACTGATTGGTAGAATCAGATAGCAGTTGATCCTCTTAAATGATTTTAGCTAATCCAACAATTATATTTTATGGGAGAAATGCAGAGATACTGAACAAATTATCAAAAGTTTCACAGCTGAGTAATGGCAGAACCAGGACTAGAACTAAGATCACGTATCTCTCAGATCAGTGCCACACTGTCTTCAGTTTATTTATGTGCATTTGGCATCAGTAACTCAAAACAGTTATATGACAGCTAAAGACTCAGCTGACATTTCCATGAATATAGCAATTTGTTAACTACTTTCCTGTTATTTTGGTCATTTTAGACACAGGTTCAAACTGTCAAAATATATGATTGATTTCCTATAAAGCAAGATCACACAGCAATTTGGGGAAGAATCTCTCCAAGAATAATCAATCCATTACCTAACTTTCATTGAGTACTTATCAAACTGTTATAATGCATGTTAATAATGATTTGAAAAGTCATATACTAGTTCTAGTTTTAAGGAAAGGGATGAAGTGTGATCTATCAGTTGCAGCTTGAAGGAAATATTTGTGGTCAGTATTTTAGTGGGAAATCACTGAGGGCAATGGCATGGAATTTACTTTGCCCTGTTAATAGAAAAACACTTAGTTGTATAGAACTGAAAATCCAGTCATGCTGCCTTCTTTGGGCCTCCCTGGTGGCACAGTGGTTAAGAATATGCCTGCCAATGCAGGGGACATGGGTTCGAGCCCTGGGCTAGGAAGATCCCACATGCCGTGGAGCAACTAAGCCCATGCACCACAACTACTGAGCCTGCGCTCTGGAGCCAGCGAGCCACAACTACTTTGCCCAAGTGCCACAACTACTGAAGTCTGCATGCCTAGAGCCCATGCTCTGCAACAAGAGAAGCCACTGCAATGAGAAGACCACACACCGCAACAAAGAGTAACCCCCACTCGCTGCAACTAGAGAAAGCCCGTGTGCAGCAACAAAGACCCAATGCAGCCAAAAATAAATAAATAAATAAATAATAAATGTTTTAAAAAAGTTAGAGATGGATCCAGCTATAGAGCCTGAATCACAAAGAATTATAGGTTTTGTTCACAAAGAATTATAGGTTTTGTTCACAAAGCTGCTTGGGATTGCATTTACATAGTAACAAGTGATGTGCTGAGGTCAAGAAAGCATCTACTCTTCCTGCACCTTGAAGAGGACAATGTCCCTGAGCATGTCCTTGCACCTGTTGGAAATCACTTGGAATCTACTCTCACAACTTTGTTCCAAGCCAGAAATTGGGGTTTGCACTTCTAATTCTAAGGCTGAGGTTTGTTTTCAAGACAGTTTACCGTCTCTTTTGGGATTAATCACCTGATATATTTGATACTTGTATTGTTTCCTATCACTCTTTGGGAATAAACCTCTAATCCTTTGATGCTTGCCACTTCGTGCAACAATTATATATCTATTTAATGTTATTGTCCTTTATGCTGCCTGGGACAGAACTTCCTTTTAATTACTCCCTGTTTCAGCTACGGGAGTCTTAACTAGTGCATTGTCTTCAGGATAAATTGTGAAATTATTGACCTTAGGGTGAATGTCTCTGTATGAGTGGTGTGTGGGTAGGGATGTGTATCCTACCTGCCTATGCTGAGACATTGTTGTGATCACATAAACATCTAGCTGTAGCCATGTCC
The DNA here is from genome assembly GCF_937001465.1 of Orcinus orca. Taxonomy (NCBI): domain Eukaryota; kingdom Metazoa; phylum Chordata; class Mammalia; order Artiodactyla; family Delphinidae; genus Orcinus; species Orcinus orca. Next base: position 15,991,799 of record NC_064571.1, read on the forward strand.
CAGGAGCTAGAGGTTGCCAACCAGAAGGCTGGGACTGTTGCACTTGAGGCAACTTCTGCAGGTTTCCTCAACCTTCCTAAATCCTTCCCTTCTAATACATTAGGAGATTTCAGAAATTCTCTTCAAGCTATCAGGACCATTTCCAATCTTGGAAATGGACTGGCTTAAACTATTTCTTCCCCTTTCCTCCAATATGGGGAAAACCAATTTGAAATCACAAAGAAAAGGTTTTTTTTTTTTAATTGGGGTATAGTTGATTTACAATGTTGTGTTAGTTTCATGTGTACAGCAAAGTGATTCAGTTATACATAGACATATATTCATTCTTTTCTAGATTGTTTTCTCCTATAGGTTATCACAGAATATTGAGTAAAGTTCCCTGTGCTATATAGTAGGTCCTTGTTTGTTATCTATCTTATATATAGTTATGTACGTATGTTCACCCCAAGCTCCTGATTTATCTCTCCCCCACATGTTTGCCCTTTGGTAACCATAAGTTTGTTTTTGATATCTATAAGTCTGTTTCTGTTTTGTAAATAAGTTCATTTGTATAAATTTAAAAAATTAGATTTCACATATGAGTGATATACCAAAGAAAACATAAGCAATAGTATGAATTTCTGCTTTCCTGACCACATAAGAAGTGGAAGTTCCCTGGTCATACCCTCTTGCTCCATCCACTTTGTTGGAATCAAATAACCTCAGGTTTCTTCTAAGAGCACGTCAAATGTTGGGACATCACAGGGGATGACTTCCATGCACACTGGGAATCAGTCCTCTTACTTAACCTTGGGAGAAACTGTTTTCTCTTTGTCACCATGTGGAGAGATTTCCTATAACTGTATCATTAAAAAAATGGAAGCTATATATCTGGTACCAGGAAAGTTACCTTGTGCTCCTGCTCAGACATATCAATGTCACCTCTGATGCTGAGGTTTCTCTTTCATCCCAAAGATCAAAATAAGAAAGATCAAGTACACTGTACGCAACAGTGCCTATAGGCCAATGTGGAGGGCACTATGGGTGGTGTCAACACTGTCACCATAGCCCAGACACTAAGACCCCAGCCACACTAATATCATTATGATGGTCACAGTTGTCATCAGAATTGCAGTTGGTGTCTATGCTCTCAGGCTTTTATGGAATTTGCTGGCAAACACTCCTTTAACTTATTCATTTCTTAAAGACCTCTTTGAAACGTGTTAAAGATTTCCCATTGCTCTTAGGAGCAGGATCATTAGTGCTAGACCTTGTCAGTTTTTCTCCTCAGTGCCTCTCCATTACCCAGGAGAGGGCTAAGCCCATGCCAAATGATCGGTACATGTTTTTTGCATTTATGAATTAAATCATCTACTGTAGGACTCTCCTATGTGTCTACGGAATTGGTTACTCTATGAGGTGCAACCCTATATTTAAAATTGTCCTTCTCTTCAGAGTTTGATCCATTGTTCTCATCTCAGACTTCAACAAGGAGTTTTTCTCAAAACAGTAGGCACACTGGCAGTCTGTCCCTGTAGTTCTCCAGACGGACCTGGGTCTTAATTTGGAAGGATCTCAGGTTTAAGTGGTAACCAGTGATATATTATTGATGTACATGTCTGCTTCCCTCATAACAATCCAAGCTTCTTGAGGTTTTCAATTTCTCTTTTTCCTGTGCCCATGTGGCTAAATAAATTAAATGTGTGGTGTGTGTGGGGTATATGTATGTGTGTGTGTCCGTTTGTGTAGCTTCATTCCCACAATAGGTCATGTCCTTGAAGCTTTCTTTACTAAATGCTGAATAAAGTGAGAAATTAGGCCACAGTAATTTGAGACCTGCCCAGGTGGTCCTGTCTCACATGCTATATTCAACATGTCACTCTAGATTTTGTGTAGAAACCCATATTTCATTACTTTATTTAGCTGCTTGGAGGGAGAGGTATATGAAATGAAACATTCTAAACTCAAAACCCATCTTTATACTAGTATATATCTCCATGGGTTTCCACTTATAAGTTGAAATATGAAAAAATTCTACTGTAGAGTTCCAGGCAACCTGGCTTTTAGATGATTGCAGGGACTGTGGTCATGGACCTCAGCCTCACTGATATCATGGAAAGACCTGAGACAGAAGTACAGCTGAAACTGACCTTTAGATTCAACTACATAAAATAAAAGATTTTTTTTTCAATTATTTTCTTTGGCTTCTGTTAGTTTTTATTCTTTCTTTACTTTCTCATTTTTAGTTTTCTCTTTCACCCTCACAAGCAAGAGTCTACAACTGCAGAATACTTATTTTGTGCAAACCCTATTGGATGCTTTTTAAATAAAGAAATGGGTGAGAAATGGTGAACCCTTAACATCAAGAAGCTTATAATAAAAATGTGTGTGCATGTGTGTGTGTGTGTGTGTGTGTGTGTGTGTGTTGCTGTGGGGCGGGGCATGAAGAAAGAAAGGAAACCACTGAATAAAGAAAAGTAATTGTAGCCCAGTAGCAGGAAGTTTCTATTGGGGAATTATGCAACTAGCTTACAGAAATACAGGAAGCTTTGTGCCTAATAGAATGAGAAAGTAGGACTAGAAAGGTTTCCTCACTGGTTTCCCTGCCTCCTATTTCATCCCTGTTTAGGCTCTTTTCTCTGTTTTCAGAACACTATTTCTTAAATTCATTTCTCACTTCATCACTTTCTTGATCAATGAGTTTCAGGATAAAGTCCCTAGCTCAAAATAATCTTGTTTCTCCTCTCTCTCTAACTCCTGTTTTCAAATGTGGCTATAGCCTTTCAATCATGATCCCTAACTCCCACTTAGCTCTTTCATAGATAGCATTTATACATGCTGTTTTCCTGCCTGGAGTGCCCTCTAATTTTTATCCGTTGCTAACGTCTACTAATTTTTAAATTATCATTGGAGGTGAAAAATACACTTTGCTTATTCTCCTTCATGAAAAAACTGGTTAATTGTTTCTTTCCTGTATTCCTATAACTCAGCATATTTAAATTTTCACTGATTATCAAGGACTTGTATGAGCTATAGCAAATGACTATTTAATATTTTTAAACTAAGTTATTATTATTCACTTTATTATTGCTTTACTTTTAAAGACTAGCCACCATTAGCTGAGCTTCTGCTATGTGTAAGTAAGAGAGAAAATATAGCAGTCTACACTGTAACTTGCAGTTATAAGGGCTGGGAATTTCACATATGAATTTTGAAGAGCCTTTATTAAGCTATATTTTTTGGTTTGATTTACTTTCAAGCACTCTCTTTAATTGGCTAGGGTAACCTATTTCATTTAAGATCTAACACCCGGGGGCTGGAGGGAGGGAGAAGGGGAGAGCTAGGAGTAGAAAAGTACTGAATACTGTGTCAGAGTGGGAAAAAAGATCATCAAAGTTTCTCCACCACTCCTACCCCCACCTCCCTGTAGGAAGACCTCAGCTGAGATACCAGAGGAAGGCCTGTGAACTTAAGTGCATGGGCTAGGAATGTAAAGATGCATAAAAACATGACAAACCCGAGAGACTTGAGTCCTTGGCTGCCACTCCCTTTAGAGACTGTAATACACTGTCTGTGAACCAAATCTGGTGATGAGAGGCCAGCTTTCCTCTGTGAGACCTGCCAGGTAAAGCCTTTGTAATTGCCTATGGTTTGGCCTGAAATATCATACATAGTTTTGTTTTTATTTTGTGGGGGGGTGGTTTAAACTTGGCATTGACATATATACGCTACCAAATGTAAAATAGATAGCTAGTGGGAAGCAGCTGCATAGCACAGGGAGATCAGCTCCGTGATTTGTGACCACCTAGAGGGGTGGGATAGGGAGGGTGGGAGGAAGGAACAAAGAGGGAGGGGATAAGGGGTTATATGTATATATATAACTGATTCACTTTGTTATATAGCAGAAACTAACACAACATTTTAAAGCAATTATACTCCAATAAAGATGTTAACAAAAAAGTTTAAACCCATACATAGTTTTTAAACCAGGAGTTTTATTACTCTACTCTTTATTGAGTTCTTTCCAAGCACTCCTTTTGGGCAACATGCTAATGTTGGCTTCAGGAAAGACTAAGCAGTAATTGGCTCATATCTCTTCTATCTTTTCTACAATAATGCAGCTTTCTCTTCTTGTGCTGCCACTAGTGCAGGTAGCCAGCAATAGTCTTTCATATGTATCCTCTTTCAATGATGGGGTCTTCAGGATTTCATAGCTCAAGGTCTAGGGTGGTCCCACAGAAGCCTTTCACCTTTACCTTGATGTAAGAGGGAAGCACCCATTCCCATTCCCCATAAAAGGGGATATTATGTCACAGTACTGAAAATTTTCCAAAGAAATTCTTGCTCTGAGTTTCTTTATCTTCAACAATTCTATAACTATGAAATGCATATAGGTCTAAGTGCTATCAAAACCCAGTTTTTGGTCATCTTCTTTGCAAGTCCTACATAGTACGTAAGGTCCATATTTTTAAATATTGCCATATTATTTTATGTTCATTCTGACACATAAGGGTAGCACGAAAGACCCCAAATAGCCAAAACAATCTTGAAAAAGAAGAACAGAACTGGAAATCACACTCCCTGACTTCAGACTACGTTCATCCTTTTGGGAAGCTGACTAAAACTGAAATAAAGTATAAGATTCCCATTATACTTAAAGCACTGCTGAGAAGGAAATAATGTAATTATTCATTCTTGATTTTATAGTTGAAAAAAATAAGGACCAAAGAAGTGCAATAATGTTTGAATCATTATTACACATTTTATCAGGATGCTGGAAAATTATTTATAATTAATTCTAGCAGTCATCCCCATACAAGTTTAACTAACAATATTATTTGGGGGAGAACAAATAAGGACTTTGAGCCTCAGGTTTTTCATTTTTAACCTAATTTTCTTTTAGATTAAATAAAATAATGAAAGTAAATTTGCTATCATGGGGCTGATCCATTGTGTGTCCAGAAAGTATAAACACTGTCCTTTCCTTACTACTTTTCTTCATATTCCCTCTCTAAATCCACATATATTTCTAAAAATTTATAATATAACCTTAAAATAAAATAAAAATCACTTAACTTTTTTTTTCATTTGAAATTAAGATAAATTTTGAGACTCCTTATTCTAATGTAGGTCCTAGGAAAGGAAGAAGATAACCTAGAGGGGGAATTATTGCATCTCAGAGTGAAGAGAGGAGGAAAAATTATACAACAAATCATGTGTGGGTGAGAGACTAAAAGAGGAAATGAAGGTCTGGGATGGAGAGACAAATAGCAGTAAAGGAAAAGATCTTCATGTAGCACTGAAAATATAAACTGGTGGAGAGATCAAGGGTCTCAGGCAACTAATGATTAATCTATAAGCATGGCTTGATTTGTAAATAAATAACCTGGAACAACATTAACTTGACCAGATAGAGCTCTGAACACATAGCTGCAGTTAAAAAACTAGAAAATATTAGACAAGACAGCTGAAGAATGACAGTGCCTGGAAGGAGCCAAGTGCATCATTTTTTGAGTATATGACTTACATGCACTATAAGCAAATGCCATATCTCAGTAAATGGGAGTAAATTTACCCTATTGGAAGGTCAAGATTATTTTTGGTTTTACAATTCTCACTGCTGGCCTGTTGAGAAAGGATTTTGTAAAAATTACTGCCCACTGGGAAATTTCAGGTTTGTAAAATATCTGGTGATTATCTCAGAAGAAAGATGCAATTCCAATGTGAAATTTATTCTGAGCTTGTATCACTCCTGATCTTAAGTTTCTCCCCATATATAATTAGGCATATCAGGAATAGCAAATTATATCTTCCTGCAATGCCAATTTCTCTGTCTTCTTGAGCAAATACCTACTATTAGTCACGATAACAGTAAGCCATGCCTGACATCTCTTTTGACACACTCCATAAAATGACATGCTAGTTCTGATGAGGCTGTATTTCCTGATATTCCTCATACTTTTTCCTGTTTCAATCAGAGATGTTATTTCATCAGTGATGGTGGGACCAGTGGACTCAAGTGCTGATTCAAGGATCAATTATTGGTTTAACTTGGAATCAGGCATGCTTGTACATATGGATGAAGTATGGGGGAGAAATAAATTTGTACTTGATTTGAAAAGGCTCTGTATCATCATTGGACAATGCTGCAGAGAATTGGCTTGGGTCCAAACTGATTTCAAGTCACAGTATCCCCAGAGTCAACTCAGAGGTGGATCTTTAGGACTGAGGGTTCTGCTTTGAGAAGCCAGGTTCCAAAGCTCTGATATGGATATCTGAAATAAAAATCTCAATGTATTTTCTTAATAGAAGAATAGAAAGAAGCACAAACTAAGAGATAGAATGATAGAAATTACTCAATTTGAAAAACAGAGTGAAAATAGACTGCAAAACTAAGAGACTCAGGGACTTGTGGGACTGTAACAAGAATGTAGTAATATTTGTGTCATCAAGGTTTCAAAAAAAGAGGGGTGGAAAAGCAGGGTTGGAAAAGGATTCAAAGAAATTATGGTTGAAATTTCCCCAAATTTGGCTAGTCGTAAATGTACAGATTCAAAAATTGAGTGAATTTCCAAAGAGGAGAAACTAAAGAAATTCATATCAAGTCACCTTATAGTCAAACTTTTACAAACTAATTTACAAACTAAAGAAAAATCTTGATTAAGTGTGAGAAAAACATCTTACTTATAGGAAAAAAAGATTTGAATGACAGTAGATTTTCCACCAGAGACCATGAAGACTAGAAGGAATTGGCAAAACATATTTCACATGCTGAAAGAAAAAAAAAAATCTGTCAACCAGAATTCTGCATCCAGCAAAAGTAACATTCAGGAAGAGGGGAAAATCAAGATATTATCAGAAGAAGGAAAACTAAGGGAATTAGTTGTCAGCAGAACTACCATGAAAGAATGGCTAAAGGAAGTTATCTAGACTGGAAGAAAGAAAAACGAAATCTTGGAACTTCAGAAAGGAATAAGAAACATGATAAACAAAAATATGGATAAATATAATGGACTGTTTTTTGCATTTGAGTTTTCTAATTTATATTTGATGATGAAGGAAAAATATAACACTGCTGGATATGGTTGTAAATATAAAAAGAGGAAATATTAAACACAATTTAATTATAAACAAGGCATGGTAAATGGATGTAAAATGGTGTAAGATTTTTCCACTTCACTTGAACTGTTAAAATAATGACATGAGTAGACTTGGATAAGCTATGTATATATAATATAAACCTAAGCAACTGCTAAAACAGCTACACAAAATATTAGATGTAAATTGAAATGGAATTCTAAAATATGTCAACAAACTCATATGAAGGAACTAAAGAGACAAAAAAGAGTAAATATTTTAATAAACCAGAAAGAACAAAGGGAAAACAAAAAATAAAATGGCAGATTTAAATCCTAACCTATCAATAATTGCATTATTGATGCAAGTGGTGTAAATACAGTAATTAAAACACAGAGATTAAAAGTGAGGATTGAAAAAAATGGCCCACCCATAAGATGTCTTGATGTCAACAAGAAGCTCACTTCAAATATAATGATATAGGCAGGTTGAAAATAAAAATATGTCTGTTAATTTCCTAGGACTGCTATACCAAAGTACCAAAAATTAACTGGATTAAAACAGCAGAAATTTATTGATTTATCATTTTGGAGGCCAAAAATCTGAAATCAAGGTGTTGGCAGGGCTGTTCTTCCTCTAAAATCTCTAGAGAAGCATCCTCTTTTGCTTCATCCAGCTTCTAGTGGCTCCAGGTGTTCCTTGGTTTGAGGACATATCTCCAATCTCTGCCTCTGTCTTCACATGTTCTTTTCCTGTGTCCTTCTCTTCCGTTTGTTATGAGGAGACTTGTCATTTGATTTAGGGTACAAACAGGAAATCCGGGATTATCTCATCTCAATATGCTTAACTTCATTACATCTGCAAAGATTCTTTTTCCAAATAAAGTCACATTCAGTTTTCAGGGTATGGATATATCTTTTGATGACCACTATTCAACCCATTTCAGGATGGAGAAATATATATCATGTCAACATTAACAATAGAAAACAGGAATGGCTATATTTATATCAGCTAAATTAGATTTTAGAGAAAAGATAATTACTGGAAAATACAGGACTACATAAAATGTTACAAGAAGTCAATCTCCAAAAAGACATCATTGACCCTAAATGTGTATGTACTAAACAACATAGCTGCAAAATACATGAAGCAAAAGTAATAAAACCTAAATGATAAATAGACAAATCCCAATTGTATTTGGAGACTTCAACTACTCTCTATCAATTATTGTTGGAAAAACAAAGTGGAAAATAATCAAGAAAGTAGAGTAACTACACAACACCATCATCCAACAATATCTAATCAATATTTATGAAATATTCCACCCAATAACAGCTGAATACACATTCTTTTAAATTATCCAAAGTACATAAACCAAGATGGATTACATCCTGGGCCACAAAACAACACCAACAACTTTATAAGAATTGAAATCACAGAGCATGTTTTCTGGTCAAAATAGAATTATACTAGAATTCAAAAAAAGATAATAAGAAAATCTCCAAACAATTGGAAACTAAACAACACCTTCATAAATAATCCAAGTTTCAAGGGAAATAAAAAATGCATTGAAGTGAATTAAAATACAACCTATTAAATTTTTTGGAACACAGCTAAAGCACTGATCAGAGAAAAATTTATAACAATACATGCATATATTTGATAATAAAAATGTCATTTATCTATATCTAAGCTCCTACCTAAAGAACCTATAAAAAAGGGCAAAATAAAACCTAGACAAGCAGAAAGAAGAAAAGAAGAAAGCAGGAATTATTAAAATTAAAAATAAAACAAAAATGAATGTAAAAAGAACACAATGAATAAATCAATTAAAAAATTCTTTAAAATACTTATAAAATTCACAAACCTCTAACAAGACTGACAAAGAGAAAAAGAGAGAAGACACAACTTACCAGTATCAGGAATGAAACAGGTATCACTACAGATATTGCCGCTATTGAAAGGATAAGGAAATATTATGAACAACTTTACTCATATGACATTGACATTCATAGATAGATCTATGGACCAATTCCTTGAAAAACACACACTACCACAATTTACTCAATATGAAATGGATTATTTAAATAGCTCTAAACTATTAAGGGAATGTAACTCAAGTTTAAATACTCTTCTTAAAAATCTCTTTACTAAAATGGTATCACTTAACAAGTCTTTCAAATGCTAAAAAAAATTCACAGTGTTACACATCTTTTCTAGAAAATTGAAGAGCAGTGAACACTTCTCAATTAATTTAATAAAACAAATATTATCCTGTTAAAAAAATGAGATTAAAACCAAAAATATTGCAGCTCACTAATACCCCTCATGAATATAGGTGTACATATCCTTAAAAAATATAATCAAATGTAATTAATCAATATACAAATATTTACACACCAACCAAGAGGAGATTATGCCAGGAGTGCAAAGCTACCTCAATATTGGAAAATCAATTAATGTAATCCACCATAGTAACCATGGTTAACATATTAACTCCATTTTAATAGGTTAATGAAGAAAATTTATATGATCAAGTTTATCAAAAAAGAAAAAGCTTTTGATAAAATTTAACATCCACTCACAATTTTTAAAAAACTCAGAAAAATAGGAAGAGAGTTACTTTTCAAACTGATAAAGAACATTTCCAAAAAAAGAAAAAAATCCATAACAAGCCTACAGCTAATGGTACATTGAATGATGAAATAGTGAATATTTTCTCCCTAAGATCAGGAAGAAGGCAAGGATGTCCATTCTCACTGCTCTTAATCAACATGGGCTAGAAGTTCTCTTCAGCATAATTAGACAAGAAAAGAAAGTAACAAATATATTTATTAGGAAGGAAGAAATAAATTGTCCCTATTTGTGGATATCATGAATGTTTATGTAGAATACCCCAAGGAATCTACCAAAAAGAATATTCCTCCTAGAACTAAGAAGTGGGCTAAGCAATGTCTAGGATTCAGGATCAACATACAAAAATATAAATCAATTATATTTCTACATACTAGCATAAATACATGAAAACCAAAATTAAAAATACAGCACCGTTTACAATGTCTCAAAAATGATCTATGAAGGTATACATCCAACAAAACATGAACAGGTCATTTATGCTCAAAACTGCAAATGCTGATGAAACAAATCAAATAAAGTGTAAACAAATGGAGAGACATATCTCCATACCTTGATGGAGTTCATGGTTTAGAAGATTCATTACAATAATGATGTTTATTCTCCCAAATTAATGTACAGGTTTGACATAATTCCTATCAATAGTCCAGCAAGACTTTTTTGTGAATATGGACAAGATTATTCTAAAATTTATATAAATAGGAACATGGATTAAAATACCAAAACCAATATTAAAAAAATAATAAAGTGAGAAAAATCAATATACCCTATTTTAAGACTGTGTGATATTGGGAGAAGGGTAGATACATACCTCAATGTAATGAACTTGAGAATGTAGAAAGATACCCAGAAATATACCCAGTTGATTTCTGAGAAATATGCAACAGCAATCAACTGAGGAAAGACAGCCTTTTCAACAAATGTTGCTGGAGCAACTGGACAACCATGGGTAAAAACAAAGCAAAACAAAATAAAAACTAATAAGGCCACTTGGAGCTGTCTCACACTTTATACAAAAAAAAATAACTCAAGATAAATTATAGATTTAAAATGTAAAACTAAAAAAAACTTATAGAGAAAAACTTATATAAGAGAAAGTCTTTGGAACACAGGGCTGGGTAACAATTTTCAAATGTGACACTAAAAGCACAATCCATAGAGGAAAAAATGGAAAAATTGAACTCCAATCAAGTAAAAAAAACACAATTCCCTCTGCAAAAATACATGGTTAGGATGGTAAAAAGACAAACTACAGACTGGGAGTAAATATTTGCAAATCACATATCTGACAAAAGACTAAACTAGAATATACAAAGAACTTTCAAAACTCAACACTAATAAAATAAACAGTTCAGGAAATGTGCAAACAGTAGGAAGAAATATTCACTGAAGAGGATGTAAAGATGGGAAATAAGTACATAAAAAGTTGTTCAAGATCATAAAGGAAATGTAAATTAAAACCACAATGAGATATCATTATACATGTGTCAGAATAGCTAAAAAAAAAAAAAAAAAATACTGAGAACCCCAAATCCTGGCAAATATGCTGAGAAACGGATCATTTCTGCCATTACTGGTGGTAATGTAAAATAGCACAGCAACTCTAGAAGACGGTTTGGCAGTTTCTGATAAAACTAAGTATACAGCTAACATATAATATAACAATCACAAACTTCTGGGCATTTATCCTAGCGAACTGAAAACGTTAACACCTGTATATAAATGTTTATTGCAGCTTTATTTGTAATAGCCACAAACTGGAAACAACCCAGATGTCTTTCAACCTATGAATGGGTTAACAAACTGTAGTATATCCATTCCAAGGACTACTACACAGCAATAAAAAATAACAAATCATTGACACCTACAGCAACCTGAATGAGAATTATGCTGGGTAAAAAAAAAAAAAAAGACATTCTCAAAAGGTTACATACTGTATTATTCTACCTAATAATATTTAAAAAAAAAAAGAAAATGACTGAAATGGAAGCTGGATTATTGGTTGCCATGCATTAAAGAAGGGTTGGGGGCATGAGGAAAATGGGCATGGTTATAAAAGTGCAAGGTGAGTGATCCTCGTTGTGAAGGAAATGTTGTGTATCTTGACGGTATCAATGCCAATGCCTTAGTTATGACATTGTATGATAGTTTTGTATGATGGTATCAGATGGGGAAAATTGGACAAAGGGTACATGTGCTCTGTGTGTATTATTTCCTATAACTAGATATGAATCTACAACTTTCACAAAATAATTTTAATTTTAAAGCATGTAATGAGTATGGTCAATTGATCTTTGACAAAAGAGCAAAGACAATACAATAGAGAAATGATAATCTTTTCAACATATGGTACTGGATCAAATTAACATCCACGTACAAAAAAAAATGAATCTAGGCACAGACCTTACACACTTCAAGAATGTTAACTCAAAATGGATTATAGGTCTAAATGTAAAATGCAAAACTATAAAACTTCTAGAAGACAACTGGAGAAAATCTAGATGAACTTGGGTATGGCAATGACTTTTTAAATATAATATCAAAGGTCTATGAAACAAATAATTGATAAGCTGGATTTCATTAAAATGAAAAATTTTACTCTATGAAAGACACTGTCATGACAAGCCACATATTGGGAGAAAATACATAAGACAAATCTGATAAAGGACAATTATTCAAAATATAGACAGAATTCTTAAAATGCAACAATAAGAAAAAACAACACAATTAAAAACAGGTAAAAGACCTGAACAGACACCTTATCAAAGAATATGTCAGATGGCAAGAAAGCATATGAAATGATGGTTCACATCATATGTCATTAGACAGACACAAAACAACGAGATAACACTACACACCTGTTAGAAAGGCCAGAATCTGGAACACTGACAACACTAAATACTGGCAAGGATGTAGACAAACAGGAACTTATTCATTTCAGGTGGGAATGCAAAATGGTACAGCCACTTTGGAACATGATTGAAACATGATTTCCAGTTTGGAAGTCTCCTACAAAACTAAACTTACTCTTACCAAACACATGACCCACCAATCATGTTCCTTGGTATTTACCCAAATCAACTGAAGATTTATATACTAACAAAAACCTGCACATGAATATTTATAGAAATATTTATAACTTCCAAAATTTGGAAGCAAACCAAGATGTCCTTTAGTATATGAATGAATAAACAAACTGTGCCACATCCAGGCAATGGACTATTATTTAGTGCAAAAAAGAAATAAACTAGCAAGCTGTGAAATGGCATGGAGGAAACTTAAATGCATATTAGTAAAAGAAGCCAATCTGTAAAGTTTACATACTATGATTCCAACTACATGACAGTCTAGAAGAAAAGGAAAAACCATGAAAATAGTAAAAAGATCAGGGGCTGTCATGGGTTGGGTGGGGGAGAGAAGATTTTGAGCACAGAGACTTTTTAGGGCAGTCAAACTTCTGTGTGATACAATAATGATGGATACATGTCATTATACATTTGTCAAAACTCATACAATGTACAACACCCAGAGTGAAGCCTAATGTCAAAACTCTGAGCTTTGGGTGATTATGATGTGCCAATGTAGGCTTATCAGTTATAAAAAATGTTCCACTGTAGTATGGTATGTTCATAGTGGGATGTCTGTGCATGTGAGTGGACAGGGTATAGGGGAACTCTGTATTTTCTGCTCAATTCTGCTATGAATGTGAAACTACTCTAAAAATGTAAAGTCTGTTTGAAAGGGAAAAAGAAGTGAAATGAGCTACTTAACTCTTTTTTTTTCGTTTTGTTAAGCTTTTACAAACATTATCAATAATAAGCAACAGTTCATACCAAGTAACTGTTGATAGCCCAGTTCTAAATTAACTTCATTTTCTGCCAAAGACTATATAATTCCCTCATATTTTAAATTCTCATATTTCTAACTCTTCTACTGTATATTATATTTTTTCTAAATTAAATCTAATTGGTTGGACAGAATTTAGTCAGCTTTCCCATCATGTGTCTGTGGGTGGTTATAGGGACAATTTTGATATGCATTTCATCAAAAAAAAATTCAATCTTTGGGCAGTTCTACCTAAGTCAAAACCTGCCATTTTAAAAGTCAGGGAATTTTCAATAATTTTGACTTAGGTGTTTTATTTTTTGTTAGCTCAATAATGTGTATACTAAATGTTCCTTGTTCAATATGATTTTTGTACCTTGTTACAATCTATGAAGTGGATAAGGTATTTATTTATATCATATCCTTTCTCACTGCATTTAGCATTGAGTTAATAATTATATGTTGGATATTCTTAAGCAGTGATGATTTTTTTTATTACTTTTTTATGTCTTATATGTTTAGCCATTCTTACATCAGATTTCCAAATCATCTCTTCAAACCTAGATGTTTCCTTTAGTTCTCTGTAACATCTGTTCTGTAGACTCCATAAGTATTATCTTAGTTAAATATTGGATACATAATATTCTTTATGTACCTCCTGTCAATATCCTATTCTGCTTTACTTGTCATCGCTGAATAGCATCAATGGCTTGTTTTTATTCAAGTATATTGTAAATCCTAATCATTGCATGCATGATATTTTTGTGTGGAAGTGACAATTTGAGTTATTTTAATCAAAAAGTTTCCATTCACAAATAACTTTATTGGACAAATTTTCAATTTGTCCAAATTGGACAAATTTGTCCAATTTGTCAATTCCAAATTTTCAATTTCAATTGGACAACTTCAATAGTAGTTGTGAAACAGATAACAAAATTAACATGTATATACACATATATGTATATATTATGTTATATGGTATAATATTACATATTATAATATAAAATATGTATACTATTGTAATATTATATATATATGTATGTGTGTGTGTGTGTGTGTGTATATATATATATATATATAAAATAGAAAATCCTGGTACTACAACTTATTTTTCCATTTGAAAACTATTTGGCATAAGGTAAATTATTGCAATTGTTAATTTGGATACTATTGGATTTTACAAGAAACATTTCACACTGTCAAAAGGATGTGAAGAATGCATTCTACAATATGAGACTATATTATTAACCTAAATCATACAGACTAAGATCATAACCCACTATAGTAAAGCACCTTTTAAAATTTTTCTTATCAAATATGCTAATTTCCTGTATGTAATTCTCTTTCTCTCTCAATGGGAATTTCAAAGCTACATTTTTGCTTCTGAGTTGTAAATTTTATGTTAATCATTCTCTTTTAAATTCTTATCATTTTGATAAAAATGGGAGTTCATTTGCTAAAGAATATGAAATTGCACAAATTTTATTTGACATCTTCAGGTTGTATATCAGATAAGAGTATGTTTTTTTTAAGTACTGTTCTTTTTTTTTTTTAAGATTTTTTTTTTTTTAATGTGGACCATTTTTAAAGTCTTTAATGAATTTGTTACAATATAGCTTATGTTTAATGTTTTGGTTCTTTGGCCATGAGGCATGTGGCATCTTAGCTCCCAACCAGGGATTGAACCTGCACCCCCTGCACTGGAAGGCAAAGTCTTAATCACTGGACCACCAGGAAAGTCCCAATGAGAGTATTTTTATTGATCATTTTCACTTTTCACAATTACATTTCAGTAATTGTCTTTTTTTTTTCTTCAAAATTTGTTATCTTGCAGTTCTGGATATCCAAAGTCCAAAATCAGTACCACTGGTCTAAAATCAAAGTATCACCAGGCTGGTTCCTTCAGGCAAACTCCAGGGAAGAATTGCTTACTTACCTTTTCCATTTTCTAGATGCCACCTACCTTCTTTGGCTCATGGTCTCTTCCTAAATCTTCAAAGCCAGCAAGGTAGCATCTGACTTATTTTCCATCATCACATCTCTTTCTCTGAACAAACCCAGGAAAGTTTTTTAAAGTTGCATGTAATTAGGTTGAGCCCACCTGGGTAAATCTGGGTAATCTCCCCATCTCAAGGTCTCTACCCTTAATCACATCTGCAAAGAACCTTTGGACATATAAGGAAACACATTCACATGTTCCAGGGATTTGGATTCGGATATCTTGGGAACAATTATTCTGTCTCCCACAAAGAAGAAAAGATATTACAGAGGTGTGTCAGGTAATTAATTAATGAAAATGTTACACTATTTTTCTGGATTTTGTGATGTTTGCTAGTTGTCCTTTAATATTTGTAATTTATTGCCATATCTCTTCTCATTCTTTCTCACAAATACATATTCTCGTTACCTAATAATGTATTTGCAACTTTGTATTCTTTTTCTTAAGTCTCCCCCAAGTAATTAAGTCTTAATTCCTTAAATGAGGAATCTGTAATGTCCTGTTCGAGAATTTGCATAAAGAGTATGCTCGGTAGAAGGTAGGTCACTTTAGTGTTTTCACATTGCATTGGCTTTCTATTACTGCATAATAGATTACCACGAATTTAGAAACAAAACGGCATGTATTTATTATCTCATAGTTTCTGTGGGTCTGGGATCCGGGCAGGCTTATCTGGACCTTTTTGCTTCAGGGCTTTGCAAGAGACATCAAGAGTTGCAGTTTCACCTCAAAGTACCCTTGGAGAAGGATCTGCTTCCAAACTCATGGGTTTTCCAAGCTCTATGTTCCTTTTCATCGTACAAGTGAGGGATTCAGCTTCTTGTTGACTTTCAACTGGGGCCAACCTCAGTTCCTTGCCACATGGGCGTCTCCACTATGACTAGCAAGGGAAAGAGTCTCCTATCAAGATGAGCTTTATAGTTTTATGTAATAGAATGAAGGAAGTGACATTGTCACCTTTGCTGTGTCCTATTGGCTAGTCTCAGGTCTCAACTGGAAAAGAGAGGAGATTGCACAAGGGCAGGGGATTGTGTGCACCACCTTAGAGCCTGTCCTTCACAGATGATTTCTTTGAAGCTTTTGTATTTCTTTATCCTTTTCAGCCTTTTATCTTTTCAGAGCTACATTTTCTATTTTAAATTCCATCATAACTTCAACTTTTACTAATTTTCAATAATAAATTTATTTTTAAAATGCAATTGTATTTGAATGTATGTTCACTAAAATTAAATTAAAATTGGTATGATATCAACTAAATTAAAATTATATTCATACAGTTTCAATGTTCTTTTTGTTGTAAATTATTGAAAACTATGTATTAAAATTAAAATGTAGTATACAAATTATGTTTAGTAACATCAAAAATTTAAATCAAAATAATTGAAATAGAGCTGTCATTTTAGTTCATTTTTAAGAAAATATAATTGAATTATATTAAATAAAAATGAAATTATAACTATTGTGATATTCAATATATTTGTAGATAGTATAAACAAGATATTTTATCCATGCATTTAACATTTTTACCTACATATTTACAAGGTTAAAGTTAAATGTCAATTATAGAATAGTGCAGAATATTCCTTAGCTGTTATGTCCAATTGATGAAAATACTGTACCTTTCAAAACTTGAATTTGACCAGGAAAAGATGTAATAGAATGGACTGTGAGCTAAGAAATTATACTTCTTTATGCAAAATTCTATTGCCTTCATACTGAGAAAAAGGATAGAAAAATTAATTTATTACCAAGAGCTTCCTCTTCTCAAAACTTTTTTCACTTAGACACAATGTCTGTCTCCAGTGTTGGAAATTGAACAGCACAGACCCCTTTATGGCAGTGGGATACAGTTACCTCTGTTTTGGTCATGGGTCTTGAGTCAAGAGAGCAGATGTTTTGGGTTTTGGATCATACATTGTTAGTCCTGATTTATCCTTCTGTTCTCGAATAATTTTATTTATTTTAACTTATTAATGACAATACAATTTAATAATTTCATTTATAATTTGTCAATATGTGGGGCCTGGAGTAAAAACCTCTTGCCTGGATATAAGGGTGATACTGACCAAGGCCACCAGGAAAAGATTCTGCAAAGCCACAGACATTTCCTTCTGTTGAAAGGATGAGTTCATAAATTGGGGTGGTCCAGCAATTTTCCCTACAAGTAGATCCATGGCTGGGGAAAACCAAAGAGCTCTGGAAAACAGAGGAATTTACCTTCTATGGGCCTTAGTGTTCGCATCTTTTAAAAGCAAATATGATGATATGGTGAAGATATATATTCAACAAGAATACACTGCAGATAAAACAAAAACTTGTAGAATGAAGAGTGATGGTGAATTTGTGATCCCATCAAACTCTGCCAAACTATTGTTCTTGACAGAAATACAAAAAAGGCTGATATTTCTCTTTGATTACTTCAATTTCCCTTTTCTATGTTATTGCTTTGTTTTCCACATGGCAGGGATCTCAACTTTGTTAGGAGCCACAAGTCTGTGAATATTTCAAAATTTCTCTTTCATCTTCTACACCAAATCCTATTTTCAGGAAATAAACTGATTAGCAATTTCATCCTCAGGAGACATGAATACAAGAGATTATGATGTTCCCCTTTTCAAGGGACTTTGCATTTTCAAAGGCATATCTCTACGCCAAGGAATAAATTTCTAATATTTGAATTTTGGGATTCAGGGAGTGAGTAGAAAAAGCTTTATTTGGGGAAAGAGAAAGGAAGTTCTTAATCTGCTGAAGTGACTCCTCAGTGCTTTTTCTGATCGTTTCTGAACTTTACTTAGTCATAGCTCACTATTAAGAACATTCATCAATCAATACATGACCCTACTCCTTAATGGTGAAACTCTGTTAAGTTTCCATGACAAAATTCATATAGTATTTGAGACTATAAGAGTTTCTTCTCAGGCATCTCTCACAAGAGAAGAGAGAGATTTGTGGGAGGTTGAGGATGTACAGGGTATAATCAGGTACGTTGGTAGCTGCCCACCCTGTAGAAGTCTGAGTCCTTCTGTGCAGAGGCTCTATAATCCCCTAGTGTGTTCTGAATTTCAAGTAGTCCTTTCCCTCATGGATTTTTCAGCAGACCTTTGATGCTGGTCTGGTTTATACTCCAGGAGCCAGGCAAGATATAGCATTAAGCAATCAGAGTGCCACTATTCTCTGTTCTGTGCCTTTCCTATAAGAGAAAAATGGCAGAGGCAGGTGAATTGGAAAAGTAAGAAAAAAAAATCTGAAGAACTTTAAGTTACTCTAGAGGACTGTTCCATTCTAATAAGACATTTTTTGTCTATTTTCCACTATATTCTATTGTAGCTTTGCCTATTCTCAGGGAATAATCACTCTAGGCCATTGCCATCAGTAACAACCACTGAAGTAGAGTGTAGGAACCACTCAAAGACCCGCACAGCAAACTAACACTGGCCCCTTCTTAGGTCTGGACAGTCTACATATGATTCTGTTGTCTCTTTCAGTTTTTTCCCTTTAGTTGGTCCTTCACAAACATAATGGGAAGGAGAAATGTATACCTTATTTTCTGAAAGATCTGGAAACACAATAAAGCAAAACTTCAAAACTGTGAAAATCAGACCTGATTTTTCTTAATACAGCAGGCTCTTATCTATTTTATGCATATTACTGTAAGTGTGTCAATTTTTAAAATTAGATGTAGTTTTAATATGTGAGCATGACACTGATGTTACTCTAGGGAAGTCCGTTACATAGCAACAAAATTTTCCCCATAATATTATTCCCCTATCTACCAGTTGATATCTATATTCTATGCCTTGAATCTGATTTGATACTTATACACACACCTCATAGGCAACTGCTACCTTGACTTCTAACACCGAGATTAGTTTGAATTTTATATAAATGGAATCATATGTATTTTTAGTGTATGACTTTCTTTATTCAAAATTATGTTTGTTGATTATTCCTTACTGTTGCTTGTAGTTATGAAGTGTTGCTTTATTTACTGTACAGTAATCCATTGTATAAAACTAAAGATGGGTTTTGAAAGAGAGAAAGTGGGAGAAAATTGAGTGTGAGGCTTCCTAGTTCAAGGAAGTGTATGGATGCTTGGTTCTTCTTAGTGGTCTTTACTGCATTCTGGTGTTCGAACATGGAGAGACCTGTCTACTACGTTCGTTTGGAAAGATGCCTACTGTTGGCAATCTTGGGAAGTGTGATGTGTCAGGGATGCATGCCACAGCTGGACAAAGCGTCCTCTAACTGGGCTATCTCACATTTCTCTTCTCAGTAATGTAAAGCCCACCACTGGAGCATACACCAATATCAATAACTCTGAATTTGGGATTAGCTTCTACTAATGATAGATTTTATCAAGTGAAAGATGAAAAAATCCAAATGGAGGAATCAGACATTTTCTGTTAGTTTATAAAACTAAAATCTACCTGTTAGTACAGAACTATGTACTTCACTAAGTATTTTCATATGCAATATTAGGGCACAGGGGGAGAGAATAGAATGAATGGGAGATTCAGGTCCAGATGGCCTACAGTTAGAACTCACTGAAGCTCACTTAGCCTTGCTTTTGTCAGCTCTGGAATGAGGATACACAGTTCTATGATCTAATGAAGGGCGAGAGCTCCCACAGTGGTCAATATTATTGCTTCTGCCTGTGTTTACCTGCATGGCAACATTTGGAGACAGGCAGCTTGCATTTTTAATCCATATTTTACTGATATCAACATTGAAACTTAGAGAGGATATTGTCCAAGGCTATTCAGCCTGTAATTGGAAGATCTGAGACTTTGGTTTATAGCTTAGTCTTTTCCTTTCTATCTGCCCAGCCTCCCCTTGATAGAACCCACAGCATCTCCTATTTGAGACAAATAAAGCTTCATGTTAATGGCACAAATTTATTATTATTAGTTTTTCTGATTGGGCACAATGCCCTGAAAATTTCTTATTAATCTGGTAAACAAGGCTGTGCAACACAAGATGTCTTAAAGTTCTCTCTCTCCCTTCTCCCTTCCTCTCCTGGACTTTGTTTAAACCTAGGACAACACTTTGGAAACAGTGCACATGTGCTGTATTATGACCAGTAAGAGTGAGGCTGTATAGCCGTGGTTCCTTGTAGTTGTCTGGAGATCAACACATGCTCCAGGCACCAAACTCCCTCCAGGTGGCAGTGTGCTCCAGGAAAGTCCTGAGATGGGACACATCACAGAAGAAAATAACATTGACTGTGTTTTACTAAATAAGATTTGCTACTTTAAAAATGTTATCAAAGGTAGTCTCTGCCCCATCTCTTCTGACACAATCATTTTTCTACTTTGGCCGCAGCTTGAGGAGGAAATAATGACCCAGTGTATATAGTGCACAGAACTTCAGCCTGGGAGTCAGACCAAGTCTGGGTAATGGCTCTGCTATTGTCTCTCTGAGTGATTTGAAGTCTGGGTTTATTTGATGCCTTACTCTAACATGTGATGCTAATCTTGAGACCTAGGGCAGTATCTTTAGGTTGGGGAGTTATGTTGGCACCCTTAGTTTGTGTATATGTGAAATAAAGGTGTATATAATATGATATCCAAGGTCAATTACAGATGTTTATATTCTGAGACATGATAATGCACTGATAAAATAGTCCCATATCAATTTACAGTTTCAATTAAAACGACATGTTCTAGGAGGGGAATTTGAGATAATCATTTTTAAAATGTTATTATTATATTTTCTTGATTTCAAAATGTCTGTGATATTAAGAAATGCCATTGTTTATAACAGCTTTCCAGGCAAAAAGTACACTCTTGAAAATAAACAAAATGTATTCTCCAGTTAGCTGGCAGCATTACCTATTTACACAATTAATATGACTTTAGATCTTCACTCTCACACCCTAGAATCTAACATTACTTAGCATCTAAGATTTCTTCACATTCAGGTTCTAAAACAAACTCACTTTTGATTCTTTGCAAGTTTGAGTGACAACATGAGGACATATAGCCTTTTTAGTTGATTTGTGATGGTGACCATTTTATACCAATACAATTAACAAAATCACTCTTGTAGTAAAATGAAAAGGATTGAAATTTTATGTCCATTTCTAATTTGAGTAAAATAATAGTTCTTTTTTTCCCCTAAATTGAATTATACATACTGAAAATTAAACAGCTTTTCTTGAGAGGTCACTGGGAACTTTTGACGGATTTTCTATGCCTTTCTAATAGTAATTCTCTATGTGAGAATGAGGCATGCCAATCTCTCCAATTTTGCAAATGCTTGATCTACCCTGAAAGGTTTGACAGTTATAATAGCCTTTAATTGCAGTGCCTGACACCTGTCAGGAAACACATTTTTATAAATGTCTTAATACATAGCTTGGTGTGTCTAGTCTTCTAAAATCTTAAGAAGTAATTGCTTTTACTTCATAAGATATTTTGTAAATTAATTATTCTTCCAGTGCTACAGATTTGGTTTCCTTTTAAAAAGAAAACTTTCTTGCTACTTTAATTCTATGAGTTTTTTTTTTGTTTTGCATTTATAGTATATTTTGTATATTCTATCTGTAGTGTCGCATCTTAGTGTAATTTTTGTAAAATATTTTCAGTGATGATGAAATTCAAATCTGTTACAATTCAATTGCATGTATTGACAGCTGTGAAAATAGCTGAACTGAGGCAATAATCTCAGAAGTAGATACCTTTTTAACATGGCACAATTAATACATGCTAAGCACTGAGGCCTACTTTAGCACTTAAATCTTATTTCTAGGGTGGGGAAGATTATTTTGACAGAAACTTAGAGATACATACTGATTCAGTTATAGTTAAAAGATAGGGGAAAGAGTATTTTAAAATCAAGAAAATACATGTATCTATGAATGCGTGCACAAGTGGTACATATTTACTTCTTCTTCTTATTATTATTATTATATTTAAGCAAATAATACTTTAACCATAACACGGATGCTAATTTTGAATAGGGCAATGTAGCAAGTGCCTGAGAGCTAACAGGGCAGGGATCTCTCCAGACAAAATAGAGATTCAATTCATCTTTTTTTTTTTTTTTTTTTTGCGGTACGCGGGCCTCTCACTGTTGTGGCCTCTCCGATTGCGGAGCACAGGCTCCGGACGCGCAGCCTCAGCGGCCATGGCTCACGGGCCCAGCCGCTCCGCGGCATGTGGGATCTTCCCAGACCGGGGCACGAACCCATGTCCCCTGCATCGGCAGGCGGACTCTCAACCACTGCGCCACCAGGGAAGCCCTCAATTTATCTTTGATACATGTATCCTTACTATAAAATCTTTGCCATGACCTCTTCCATGAACTATGCATATTCCTTCTCTAAAAATGTCTTTCAGATTTCAGGGTTTCACTTTTTAAGTCATGAAATACACAACTACCCAGAAACTCTGTGTAGAACTAGACTTGGAGTCAAATAGATTCAGAACTCAGTAGTTGATATTGTTTTAATTAGCATACTTCCTTTTAAGCTGGGATTCTTCATACTTGGTTAGTATATATTTTTCATATTTCCAATATGCTGTTTCTTCAGTAAGCACTTATTCTCAATCCTAGAAAAAAGTTGTAATAAGCTTAAAAAATTAGGATACATAATTAACAATTCAAATGAAAACAAAAACCACAAGGCAAGTTAGATGAAATATACAATATCATGGACCTAAAAAAAGAGGAATTACCTCATCCTTTATCTTGTAGTCCCTGCCTTCCCAGGTTTAGGCAATGTCTCACCTTCATCTCACAGTTTCTGAACTTCTGTTAAATGTAATTTCAAGATGCCTGAAAGTATTCATACAGTTCACACCTAGCCCCCTTAGCAGGAGAAGAGAAATGGCTGTTTCCAGAGTGATCGATGCTGTGCTGATTAATCCTTCACAAAAAACAGAAGCTAAGGGGAAACTATATAAATCAGGTCTGTTTGTTTTTACTTTTTAGATTACAGTGGAAATAAATGAAGAGCACTCAAATGAGACCAAGCAGAGGGTATTTATTCAGAGCTTGCTATATAACAAGGGAGTCAGCCATCACCACTTGAAATTGGCAGAGATGCAAAGGCCAGCAAAGGAGTGAGAAATCTTTATAGTGAGAAAGGGGAAGACTTCAAGTATGCCCTGATTGGAGGCTGTTGGCATGAGGAAGCTGGAGGCATGTGAACTGTTAGTAGGGTATCCTATGTGATTGGTTTCAAAGTGTGTTTGGATTTCTCCGGTTGGTCCTGAGTTTGAATTATGGGCAAAAATTATGGAAGCTGGTAGTCATTGACCATGCCCTGAGCATTCTGGGTATATTGCTTGCAAAGGTTATAGTAGTTTTGCTTCCTGGGCTGACTGCTGCAGAGGTTATGGGTCAGAATTCTACTGTCATTTGTGCTCTGACCTTTGTCTACTTGTATATTCAGTCTCTCATCCATGTCCATATAATTTAAAACCTGCCAAAAATTTCCCACAATAACTTTGATACTGTATGTGATAAAGGTAAAACAAATAACCCACACACTTTTCAACCAATCTGTTTCAAATTTTCTTTCGGCAGTGTTTGATTTGTCGGGTATAAAGGACTGGAGATTGGAATGCAATTTTATTTATAAGTGATGATAATTAAGATTCAGTAAAATACACAGTTGCACAGTTAACACTCCCATGCTCAACTAAAACACTATATCTGAAACTTTCCTGGAATAATATGCAGTGCATGTTTTTTCTGGTAATGAAAAGAGGATATTTTTAGATAACAGATCCAGTAAAACTGAATAGAGGCATAGGAAGGGACATGGACACTTAGGACTGGGGTGGATCTTAGTGACCTTCTAAATTGGAAGAAGATTAAGTAAAATATTCAAATGATCACAGCCCAGTTAGTAGCAGAGTTGATGTTGGAGTATAATTGCTTTACAATGGTGTGTTAGTTTCTGCTTTACAACAAAATGAATCAGTTATATATATACATATGTTCCCATATCTCTTCCCTCTTGTGTCTCCCTCCCTCCCACCCTCCCTATCCCACCCCTCCAGGCGGTCACAAAGCACCGAGCTGATCTCCCTGTGCCATGTGGCTGTCTACCTTACGTTTGGTAGTGTATATATGTCCATGCCTCTCTCTCACTTTGTCACAGCTTACCCTTCCCCCTCCCCATATCCTCAAGTCCATTCTCTAGTAGGTCTGTGTTTTTATTCCTGTCTTACCCCTAGGTTCTTCATGATATACTTTTTTTCTTAAATTCCATATATATGTGATAGCATACGGTATTTGTCTCTCTCTTTCTGACTTACTTCACTCTGTATGACAGACTCTAGGTCTATCCACCTCATTACAAATAGCTCAGGTTTGTTTCCTTTTATGGCTGAGTAATATTCCATTGTATATATGTGCCACATCTTCTTTATCCATTCATCCGACGATGGACACTTAGGTTGTTTCCATCTCCGGGCTTGTGTATTAGTATTACTTTTCATCCATCCCTTCAGAAATGGAAAAACTAGTCTTAGCTAGTAAGTTGTGCAAAAAAACACCATAGTTTGTTGATTCCTGGTCTAGTATATTAAATAATTAAAGACCATGTAAGGAGAGCAAAAACAAAGTTTCCAGTTGATTCTTACTCTCCACTCCCAAAATTGAGCACCAGAAAACCCCACTGAAAACAGAAAAGCAAAGCTAAGTTTATTGAACCTACTGCAGTAAGGGAGACACCCACTTTGACGGTTCTTATGTTTCTCTGAAGGGAGAAATGTAGAAGAGGGTATGTATTGGATTAAGGCTTGAGTAGGGTCATATTCACCTAAAATACCAAAAGATAAGTCTTGGAAGGCAGGAAACTGTCTGAGATCAGGTAGAGTTTATAACAAAACAACTTTGAAATTGTAGTATAAGGTGAGAATTATTGACAAGCAAACTGTTATGCTTAATAAGTAATCTGCTTAGTTTGTTCAGTTTTATCTTCCAGTAACAGGTATTTCTTGAAGCAAATAGCTAAGAATTTTTTTCTTTTTTCCTGATGCCAGTATTGTTCAGCAAAACAAGAAAAAACATGGTTTGTTACAGATTTGGTAGCATAGGATAGGTGCATAAGACCATGTTGACTTCTGTTCTCACTACCAAAACATAATTTAGTTATAAAAATTAACTTGAAAATGGGCAAGCCATATATTTATGTCTCCAGTGCCTAACAGTAGTGCCTTGCACCGTGTAGAAGACTGATGAAAAAATACTGAATGTAACTATATGATTTCAATTTTTAATCCAAAAGGATTTAATTAGCTAAAATCAGTGATCATATGTTCCATCACCTTGAACTAAAGTCTTTGTAACTAGTAATAAAGTAGATGGAATTAAATGAGCAGTAGTTAACTTCTTACCTAACAGCATTTCTATTTTAACCTGCAGTTTACTGGGAAAAAATTCTCCTTCTAGTATCCTGGGTCTGTTTTTGTCTAATTATCTCTTCCGTTTTGAGACTGAAGTATTCTAGCTCCACTTGTGATAACATCTGTAAAAGAAACCAATGTTCTTCTGCAACATACAAAGCTCCCAGTGAAAGAGTTGCTTACAGGTAAGGGCGGGGAGGTACCACTGGCTTAACCTATTCATGTCGCAATCTGAAAGCAGTAAACTCCTAGACGCCTTCATTTCCCCAGGTCCCCTTGCCAAGCCCTCAATTTAGAGAGAAAAATCTATTTCTTATATTTCTAAGTGGAAATTCTCAGCTGATTGTAGATATACTGTGCGCGGGAGCTGTCAGCAACGCATGTGATAAAATCCCAGGAAAAGTTCTTTATTTCACATGTCATTTGGCTTTGCCTTGAACAAGCTGCACTCTAACAACAGGTAATTGTCTTTTTTTTCTTCTTTTTTGGCTGCCTTTAGTAGTGCATTCTCTCCCTCCTTGCCGCATAAAACCCCCTCTCTCCACAAACATGCATTCACGCCCACACATTTCTGATGCAGAACAGGACAAATGCAACCCAGGGCATTTTTTTTTTACAGACCAAAGGGCAAAACTGGAGGGAGACGAAATAACTGAAAATAAGTTTAGAATAATCAACATAAAAAACAAAAATTGAGAGTTTGAGACTGAGGACTCCAATGCAAGTTAAGTTTAGGATGAATCATGGACTAGGTCATGCATTAGAGGTTCTTACCTACCGTAGGTTCTTAAGGCAAAAAATATCTTGCTCACATAATTATATAACTCATAATTATATGAATGAATGAACAAATAAATGAGCAGGGAGAAAAACAGGCAGTTTCATGGAAAGTAAGTACTGGTAGATATTAGAGAATTGAAGTTGATCATTAGGGACTAGACAATGCTCTGGACAATAGATAGGATTTCTCTCACAGATGCTAAATGCAAGGGAAAACCACAATGAATTGAGCCAGCATTTTCAGGGAGACTTTGATTTTGCATTTCATGGATCATGTCCTTTGGGGATACACAGGGTTTCAGCAGGACCCTGACACCAAATGCCCCAAAATGGAGCAATATTATATAACTGGATAGATTACCTTGTTCCCATCTCTTGTTTAGAGAAATAACAGACAAAAATTTATTCCACGAAATAAGAAATAGTCTTTTAAAAAGAGCTTCAAGAAATTTGTCATTTTGCTCTTCTATAAATTAGTAAAATGATAAACAACTAAAGATTATATAGTATTTACTTTGTGCCAGACTGGATTCCAAAATTTTTATACTTTTTAATTTAGTTAATCAGAATTATACATCATTTTGATTCCCATTTTACACATGAGGATACTAAAACACAGTGGTAGATAGTCATAGTCATTTGACTATGTCATGAAATCAAATCCTTGGTAGATCCAGGACTTGATCACAGACAAGATAGCTCCAAAATCCAGGCTCAAATTCACCATAGCCAACTATGATTACCTCATGGGATTGTTATGTGTTTGAACAACTTATGTAAAAAAGTTTTAAAATGTTATAACAATTTGAAACAAAAGTGCTTTCCTTTTCAGGTAAAAAATATACAATTGCTAGATGCTTTAGACAATGGTGATTGCCCTTATCGTAGTGTAATGGGCATGGACCCAGGAGCTGGACAACTCATACTCTAATTGGTGCTTTGAAACTAAATTTGCTAGCCAAGTTTCTTGGCTTCTCTGATTCTCAGTTTTCTTATCTAGACAATGAAAATAGTGGTAGGTCAGCAGTCTTCATACAAGGGTTGTAAAAACACTTTAAACAGTACATGGGAAAGTGATTTTCAACTGTAAAACATAATCAACATATTTAATATGTTGAATTTGGCTTCCAACAATGACAAACTAGATTATTTTGAAATAACTCACCAACTGACAATGACTAGGAAAGCTGAATTATTAAAAAAAAATACTGTTTGAGCTTTAGCAACCCATCAAGGCACTAAGGAAATAAGACATATGGAACCAAGTTCCAATGTAGGAGGGAAGCCTACAGAGGTGGTCAGGTTCTGGTTGGTTTATCTGTATGTTTATTTGCTTTAGTCATTCTTTATCTCCTAAAATGGTATTTGAGGGAGTGAGACACCAGATAGAACCTTCAGTAAAGTTACAAAAAATAATTAGAATTCTAGGGCCACCAAAATGGAGAGATTTTAATAAACATTTTGTGATTTTAGTTGGAACCATAAATGTCTACAACCTATGTATTAGTTTCCTATTGCTGATGTTACAGGTTACCACAAATTTAGTGGTTTAAAATATAACAAATTTATTATCTTGCTATTTTGGAGGCCAGAAGTCCAAAATGTATCTCACTGGGCTAAAATCAAGGTGTTCCTTTCTGGAGGCTCCAGAGGAGAACCTGTTTTGTTTGTTTGCTTTTTCCAGTTTCTATCAGTGGCCCACATTCCTCAGTTTGTGGCTCCCTTCCCTCTCCAAAGCCAGGAGTGGTTGCATCAGACTTTTTCCACACTGCATCACTCTGACACTAGATTCTTCTGGCTTCCTCTTCCACAATAAGAACCCTTGTAATTAGATCAAGCCTACCAAGATAATCCAGGATAATCTCCCTATTTTTTTTTTTTAGGCAAAAAAATGAATGTTTATTTAGAATGAGAAATGAAGACACTACAAATAACCAATTTTTATAAAGTTGATAAGTACTTAAAAATCACAATTTTTTGAATGTAAATATGTTGTACTTAACAATTTTATAATAATTCCTTTTTTCTACATTTTATTGCTGCACGCTATTGGTACTCTTCATATGACAACTATTTCACAATATGTTCTGTGGAATCTATAGAAAGAAAATATAGTTCAATATTTCTTCTAGCATCGTTGAGGAACATTTTTTTTTTTCTGTTCTTGAAAGTCTCAGCTCGTCACTCTGTGTTTGGCATCTGTAACTTCTAGATTCTTTCTAGAAGAAGCACTTCCTGTGGAGACAAGGCTTTGGGGAACTTCACTTCATTGATTGCTTCTAGGCATCTGGCAGCCCCTATAGTAGCCTGTTTAGCTTTGCTCTATATTCTCTAATCCATTTCCTTTCATCTGCCCATAGGCAGTCTAACTTCAGCCAAGACTGAGAAGCATCTTATTCATATCCTTCTCCTTGACATCAAGAAGAGAGCTGGAGATGCTACCCTGGGTCCATCAAGGGGCAGCTTTCCACTGTAGGCATGCTTCCTCTGACCCCTGCTCATACACAGCCCCAGGAGTAATGTTAGGGCTGAGGGATTGACTCCCATGCTGGGGCAGTTCTTCAAGCCTCTGTCTCAGGCCTGGGGCTGCTGCTCCCTCCATATGTTCCCTGAGTCTTTAGGTGCCTGGGCAACTGAGCAGCCCTGAAGCTTAGGCTATAGATACTCACATCACAGATTTAAGAGTCAAGTTATGATCAATCTGTTCTATAATCTCCCTATTTTGATGTCTGCTATTTAGCAACCCTAATGCTCCTCTGCAAAGCAAACTAACATAATCAGTTTCTAGGAATCAGAATACATATATCTTTGGGGACCATTATTCTGTTTACCACCCGCTAGGCTTAATGTGGACTATAATTAGATATGCCCTCCCAAGAAGTAAGTTCAGATGTGGATACAATGAACCTCTGATTGAAAGAAGAAGATTTGGGATTGTTAGCGTTTCTAAATAGACTTCATGTAAGGAGCAAAAGTAAATTTTCTCTGAAGGACAAGAATGATATCTACACCCTCAAGTTTTCTAAAATTTTTAGACTACCTGGCACCCAAGCAAAAGAATGAGGTTTGTGGGAGGATAATACTTGAGAAAATAACATGTGAAATATAGGGCAATTAAAACAGATTAGTGTGATATAAGAAATTAATGTTATCATATATCATGTTTAAAATAACTCAGGTTAATACATTCAAATATTTAAAAACAAAGACTTAGATGTTATAAAATATTCAAATGACAATTCTATACCTAAAGAATATAATCATTAGAATTAAGAGCTCATCAAATACGTGGTCCAATTATCAATTTTTTAATTGTTAGTTCTAATTCACTTTTTTGGGGGAACTGCTCTGTGACAATTGAGACGAGGTTTATAAATATTTCTCCTTTGCAAGTCAGCATGATGTTAAGCCTTTTGGGTAGAGGATGCAAGATGTTCAGTAGAGAAGGGAATTCCCTCCCTTCCTGGTTTTAGGGCAGTTCACTTGTCAGATCCCAGGGGAGTGATAATTCTTTTATCCACTTCTTGGCCTGTGCACTTTCTCCAGTGCTAGGAGCCAAGCGGACACCTACCTCTTGTTCTAGTATTTAATAACAGCATGATTTTTCTCACTCTTACTTTGGGTAATGGAAATATATCTAGGAGCCTAAGACACTGCAGGCATGAACTCATGCCTAAATTGTTGCCCCCACACTCTCTTCTCAGCCCTATGCATACCCATTCCAGAGGTCACATGGTACTGACATCTAGTGAGCTGGCTGCCTGACTTTCATCCCTCTTGCCACCCTAGTCCAAGCTGACAGAGAAGTGTGCTAGATTCCTGCAGAAGGAGACCTCACCAGCTCCCAGCTCCAGCAATGTAGATTGTCCTCACTCCCTCTGCATGCCCATCTGTGGGCATGCACCCTGTGTCCCAGAGAGTTAGGTTGTTTCTGTTTGTTCAGTGGTTGTGGAACAGCTCTGGCAGGGCAATCAAGTGAAGTCATCCTCTATCTATGGCTTTAGCCATATCAATTTAAGGTCTGCATCTCTTTTCTAAGTTTTCCTTTTCCCTGGGATTCTCTCTGAGCTCTAGGGAATCCTTTACAGTTTTCTTTTCATCTTTATAGTTAGTCTGCTATTATAGCTTAATAATTCTTTATATTAATCACCACCAATTTAAATAAACTGTGTGGTTTCTGTTTCCTGATTAGCCACAGACTGATTCAGTGTACTGAATAACAGATTAGACATGGCTAGAAAAAGAATTAGGTAGCTAGAAGGCAGGTCAGAAAAAAAGTATCCAGTCTAAGGCAGAGACTTTTTTTTTTTTTTTGAGACAAATGTTTTTAAAAAATGAAAAGAGGGCTTCCCTGGTGGCACAGTGGTTGAGAGTCTGCCTGCCGATGCAGAGGATACGGGTTCGTGCCCCAGCCTGGGAAGATCCCGCATGCCGCGGAGTGGCTGGGCCCGTGAGCCATGGCCACTGAGCCTGCGCATCTGGAGCCTGTGCTCCGCAACGGGAGAGGCCGTAAAAGTGAGAGGTCCGGGTACCACACACACACAAAAAAAAGAAAAGAATTTAAAGGGACTCAGAAGGCAAGAAGAGAGGAAAAGGGGCAGAAGAAATATTGGAAAATTTCTAAGAATTTTGTCATACCAAAGAAAGACATCAAGCAAAGATTCAAGAAACATTGTAGAACTCAAACAGAATGAATTCAAAGAAAACCATACCAAGACACACTATTATAATGTTGCAGAAAAATAAAAACAAAGAGAAATTCATAAAAGCGGTCAGAAAAGAATGTCATAATATTTTTGGAGAAGGAAGAAAACTGAAAGGATAATTCACAACAGAAAATAAAACAAAAGGAAACCCAAAGACAATGAACTTTTACCTTTAAAAACTTTTAAAAAACCTCTCAATTTAGAACTCAATATAAAATAAAAATATGTTTAACTTTGAAAGACATTTTCAGCAAAACAAAACCAAAATATTTGTTAGGAAAAGATATAAAGTAAATAAAATAAAATTACCAAAATCTTTTTGAGAGAGGAAATATATAATTCTAGGTAGAAAAGAGAGAAGCAGGAATAAGGTAAAGAAAAAACAATTCCAGAAATATGTACACAGACTATTTAAAATAACATAGATAACTAATAAGAACCTACTGTATGGCACAGGGAACTCTACTCAATATCCTGTAATAACCTATATGGGAAAAGAATCTAAAACAAATGGACATATGTATATATATAACTGATTCATTTTGCTGTGCACCTGAAACTAACACAACAGTGTAAGTCAACTATACTCCAATAAAAATTAAAAAAAAAAATAGGTGGAGAGATAGATAGATAGATAGATGGGTAAATAGAGTAGATAGTTAGATAGTTAGATAGAATTCAACTGGAAGACAATAATAACATAAAAGGTTGGAGGAAGGTACAAGAAGTTAAATTGTTCTGAGATTCTTACAATATCTTGTTAGTGGTAAAATTATTTATTCAAAGTAGGTCTCAACAAGTCAAGGGTGCATGATATAAAAGCATGCATAAATAAAAGCTAGCCACAAAACTACCTTAAAACTAAAATAAATGGATAAAAGGGAGAAAAAAATATGGAACTGAATGTCTAAGTAGAAAACAAATAATAAAATGGTAGGTTACAAATATACCAGTTTGCAACCCTTTCATCAAACAAGATGCCTTCAGTTACAAGAGATAAAGCAGATACACATCATTTCAGCCCAGAGACAGTTCCTCCTCCATTTCTTACTTACTTTTATACTATGCAAGAGACATTTCACAGTCCTTCCAGTGCACCTGGAACTCATCAATAAGAATTTTCACAGTGAATAAATCTGATAAGCAGGTAAATTGACTTGGTATGTCACAAGGTTAAGTTTCATCATGTATCCTAACTGACTACATTCCAAGAGCAATATTCTGAAAAGGCCAAATTCCCGAGTATCTCTAGGTCTGGGATAAAAAGTCAGTCCTGTTTTTAGTTCTTTACCTGTAACATATAAACACTAATCAAAAGAAATCCGTTTTAGTTATACTAATGTCAAGAAAAATAAACTTCATGGCAAAAACTACATTTCATGATGGTAAAAGGGTCAATTTACCAGAACTATATAACATCTCTAAATGTATACATCCAATAACATATGTAAAGCAAAATTCATCAGAAATAAGTGGAGAAAGTCAAATCCATGATCATATTGGAATATTTTAATGTCCTACCCCCATACTTAATAGAATAGGCAGAGATAAACAATTACTGATAGCATAGAATATCCAAGCAACAATTTTAAAATTTTGACCTAATTGACATATTTAGAAAAAATGTACCAAATAACTACAGGCTAGATGTTTTTATTAATTGCTCATGGAATAGTTACCCAAACTGATCATATTCTAATCCACAAAGCAAGAAATTGGCTCATATAAATTATGCTCTTTGATCACATGTATTTAAGATGGAAATCAATGCAAAAAAAGAAGCTGTGACAGGGCAGAAGGGTGGCATGGACATATATACACTAACAAGCATGGAATGGATAGCTAGTGGGAAGCAGCCGCATAGCACAGGGAGATCAGCTCGGCGCTCTGTGACCACCTAGAGGGGTGGGAAGGAGGGGGGAGGGAGATGCAAGAGGGAAGAGATATGGGAACATATGTATATGTATAACTGATTCACTTTGTTGTGAAGCAGAAACTGGAACACCATTGTAAAGCAATTATACTCCAATAAAGATGTAAAAAAAATAATAATAATATTAGAAAATCCTCATGGAAATAAAGAATTAACAGATGGTTGGTAAAATTGTCTCAAAGCTCAAAGATACCTGAGAATTTGATTCTTGACCAATCCTTCTTGTAATACTAAACTCAAAAGTTATATACCAGATCCAAGATAAAGTTGAATCCCTTTGATGTTACTATACATTGCAGCAAATACCTCTACCCTTTTGATAAAATTGTTTATTGAGTAACCTTTAAGTGAAGGGTAACTTGTAACTGATGTGATGAAGCTGTAGCAGAGAATGAAAATTAGTCACATAATTTGAAGGGTTCTGTGACTAAAAAGATATAAAAAGTAATGGGATAGGCTTTCAAGTACCTGAAGACCATGATGGTTGACTAGCTACCTGCTTCACAATATTTCTTCCCAAAACAATTTGAAAAAAGGAAAATGAAAAGAAAAGTGAATATACATCAGATCCATACCTTCTGTGTACTTGAGGACAAAGAATGCCTAAACTTCAAAATAATCATGAATAAATAAGGGAAAGTTCAAATACCTGCCTATGATCATGCCTATTTCTGTCCCATCCTCACTCTGCTGCAGTGTTTGTGGCAAGAAAAGATAAACCAAGAAGAAAACTGGTGAAGACAGAAATAGAAAGCTAGCAAAGTGGTCTAAAGCCTAAGTTTACCTTAAATCTGAAAATACTAAAAAATGGGAAAATCACAGTATGGACTACAGAGATAAGACTTCAAAGTATATGTGACTTAAAGAGCCAGGCACAATTTTGAGGGAGCAATCTCCAAAACACCTTGCTTCTGAGAGAGAATAAAGGCAAAGGGGACAACAAAAAAGGGGGATTGTGTTCTTTGGCAATTTGTTAGTGAAGGGTTAAAGAAGCAAAGGGGGAAAGTTCAGTTACCTATGAGACAAGAAAACCACAAGACTAGAAGACTCATATCTCTTTCTTCCACCATCAAAATAAGCAAGCAAGCAACAAACAAACAAAAACCACTTAAAGTACCAGGACTTTGTTATACTGACAGAAGAGGGTACCATTAAATTAAGAATCTAGTAAAACACTCTAATACCATAAAATAAGTAAAAGAAAGGTCAATAGGCTCATATAGAGAAAATAAAATATTTTGAAGAACAAAATTTCACATATATCAAGAAAAATATTGGCCCCCAGCCACCAAATGAAAGGATTAGCACTTTCTTAAACTGAAGTGGTCCAGGCTCAGCCACACTTGTCCCATGTAATTACAAACATCCCAATGCAGGGTGGTTTTCAAAATCTGATGCTGTGCCTTGGAGTCAAGAAGGCACCACCATTCCATCATGCATATGACATTTCTTCTACTCTATCCCTTCTGAAAGTTGAATAAACTTGGTTCTGAGTGAAGTGTATTACATCTTACGAATTTGATTTTCAATCAGAATCCAAGACCATTGTCACTGGTTAGACAAAGTGTAACTCACAGTTTTGGAAATTAAAAAATGCCATTCAAGTAAATAGTGAGTCCAAGAAGAAATCACAATGGAAATTAGAAAATATTTTGAACTGAATCGTAATAAACTTATGGCATATCAAAACTTATGCAATGTCCATAAAGTTGCATTTGAAGGAAAAGTTATATCCTTACATGCATATATCAGAAAAAAACCTGTAAATCATTTACATAAACACTTATTTCAATAAGTTAGAAAAACAGTATTTAAAGAAAGTACAAAGACAGAAATAATAAATAAAAAGAAATAAATGAAGTAGAAGACAAAAGTTGGTTATTTGAAAAACAATATTTTAAAGACATCAGTAAATGAAAAGACATATTACAAATATCAGGAAACTACTAGAAGGGGCATCTCTATAAATCATATAGATATTAAAATGATATGAGGATATTTCAAACAATCTTATGCCAGTAAATGTAAGTTAGATTTGGAAGTTGCACTAGATGAAAAGAGGCATTAAAACGTTGGACTTTACTAAAATTAAGAACTTGTGTTTATCAAACACCATCGAGAGTGTTAGCCCCAATATGGAAAAAGACATTTGCAACAGCTATAACTAACCAAAAAATTGGTGTGACTCACTTTATTGCAATATTCGCTTTGTTGTGGTGGTCTGGAATTGAACCCGCAATATCTCCAAGGTATGCCTGTAATCAGAGTACCCAGAAGGGAATCTGGGATAAACGTTTTAAAAATAATTTAATGGAGAGCTTCCCTGGTGGCGCAGTGGTTGAGAGTCCACCTGCTGATGCAGGGGACACGGGTTCGTGCCCCGGTCCGGGAAGATCCCACATGCCACGGAGTGGCTAGGCCCGTGAGCCATGGCCGCTGAGCCTGCACGTCCGGAGCCTGTGCTCTGCAGCGGGAGAGGCCACAACAGTGAGAGGCCCGTGTACCGCAAAAATAAAAAAATAAAATAAAAAGTAATAATAATTTAATGGAGATAGAAATATAATTTTATATAAGCTAAGAAAGACAATATTTCATTAACAGAACAACAAGTTTGAAGACTCCAATGGGGGCGGGGCCGTTCCGAAAGTCATGTACCTGGAGAATGCAGATGATGAGTAGGACTGAAAGCTCATTGGTTCGACATTTATGAAAGGTTATATAACTATACCTCAAAGTGTCCATTTCAAGGCATCAGGATCAGTAGGTATCTTTGTTTTCCTAATAGTCCATCCTGGATCTATGTTCTATGTTTATGAATTAGTCTAAAATTTTTTAAAACTGTTTCTATTTCTAGTTTGTCTGTGTATTAAAATGGAAACTAGGTTTTATAACAGTTGAAAAACAAATGGATCTAGAACTTCCTTGAGAGAATTCACTTATTCCTGACCTTTCAAATTATGAATGAATGAAATTTTCACTTCATCAGCACCACATCAACCCAGTTGGACCAATAACATTAAATGTAGAATGAATAATGAAAGAATTGCTCCCCAAAGTAAAGCAATGAGGAGAATGCATCACCAGTGCTGGGAAATTTATCCAGAATCTCCCTTGGGACTCAACTGACTTTGAAAAACAGGTACATCCCTAAGCATTGATGTTACGTCACAAATTCAGCCCTCTCAATGGCAGTTGTGTGCATCTTCACCCCTGCAACACCAGGAGCCATTCTTTTTTTTTTTTTTTTTTAACATCTTTATTGGGGTATAATTGCTTTACAATGGTGTGTTAGTTTCTGCTTTATAACAAAGTGAATCAGTCATACATAAACATATGTTCCCATATGTCTTCCCTCTTGCGAGGAGCCATTCTTAAGAGATGAAAAGACATAGGTATTCTTTTCTGCTAAGGAATGAATGTCATCACACAGATGTTTCATCCTTCAAAGAAAGAAACTTCTATCGCATTTTATAGATTTGGTTGTCCAAGAAACTGTCATTTAGATAAAAGACAGACGGTGAAGCTAAAAGAGCTAGAAAAATAATCTTTAGGTGGAAGGAATTGTTTGTTCCTTGAGAAGACATCAAAATAGATACTGCTAACTAGACCACAAAAATAGTTCCCTGCCAGAATAGTACTGCCAGCTTTAACAAATGTTTATCATATATACAGCACAACTATTGTAGAGGCCTATAAAGAAGCTGAAGACCTTGTAGCCTTAACGATGTTACTCTAAAGGGAAATACAGAGCATACAACACTGGATTCTGAAACAAGAGGTAGTCAAATTAGTAGCAAGGTCTTTATGGTTGAGACTGATATAGTTGTAAGAAAGTACATTAATTTATCCTAAAAAGGTGGTAGTTAAGTAGTTAAGACCTTGGGATATGGGATCAGACAGCGATATGGTTGATGCCTGGGTAATAGCACCTTTTGCACTTTGCAGAGCTAGCTTCTGGGAAGAAAGTAGGAGTCTTGTAACCAAGAATTTTCCTCCCTTTGGAGGAAGGGATTCTGGAACTTGGATTTGTCAGAAACATACACCCACACACACACATGTATGTGTGTATACTTATATATTCTATGTAGAAACATTTAGTGGGCCCTGCATGATGATAAAGGCATGTTCTTAGTGGCTGGTGATACAAGGATGAATGAGAGAATAAGCAGTGGTCCCTTTCACGCAGGTGTGTACACAAAATGTAACTTTATAATTCACTTACCTGATCTTATCTGATGTATATAACATTGTCCCATTTTACAAATGATGAGAGCAAGGCCAAGAAATAGAGATAGTTAATGGCCAGAGAGGGGGGCTAGGACTGCTTATCAAAATTCAGTGTTCTAAATATTGCTACACAATTAGACAAATCCAATCAGGTTATTGCTGTGCTTAATCCCCCTACAGGGTGGTCTGTTACCATTAGAGTAAATGACAAACTATACAAGAAAGATCAACATGCCCAGGTCCCTGGTAAATACTCCAGCATCCTGTCTGGCCACTCTCCCATCCCTCTCTCATTTACAGGCACCCTGGCCTTCAACCAGTACCTCAGATATACAGTCCCTTAGCATCTTGTACTCCTTCATGACACTTGGCCTATTTAGTTTTATCAGTCACTATGAGTAATGATTTATTTACTATCTGATTTCCCAGCTAGGCTGTAAGTTTTGTATTGACAATTCCATCTCTGTGTTGTTTACTTGGTCTATGCCCAGTGCTTTGCTCAGTATCTGGGACATAGAAAGTGCTCCCTATGTTTCTTAAGTCACACACTAACTCCAAATAAGAAAATTATCTTCCTATGACCTCGTACAGCCCCTGGTCCTATGCCATCTTTCTGAGAGCAGGCAAATTACATCCAGCTCCTTTGGTTAACCTGTGTAACTTCTGCCCATTCTTCCAAATACAATTTAAGACACTCTAGGACAGTTATTTCTCCATCTTCCCATCTTCACACATTTGCTGTTAGAATCACACATTCAACACTTGATTACATTCATTATTTTTATAAAAAATATGTATATTTCATGATCATGTTTTCTTTCTCAATGAGATTTAAGATTTTTTTAAAAAGAAATTCTGAAAATATTTTTCTTCTCATGTTTTTTACAGAGCCTCGTGCCTGCTGGGCATCTTCAAATTGATAAATAACAACTTGATGACATTGATTTGGAAGGCACCGCAGAGTAGAGAGCAGTTAGGAGGCAAAGGTTTTTGATAGAGCACGTGGTCTGGAGCTGATCAAAGAGAGGGTTGAGGAAAGACAGCCCTTTTTCTTTTCATTTCTTTTTTAAGAGGCTGCATGTCTAGAGATTGTTATGAACATTTCAAAACATATCTGAGTAAATAACAGAGTAGATATTTGTCTCTCAGGATGCATCTGTGAGAAACGTACTGACAAAGTCAATCTGAAAACTAATAAGAAAGTTAAGGTTAATAGGAGACATATTATTTGAGAACTCCAAATACAATATTCACAGAAGTTCTAATTTAACTTCATATAAAAAACCAACACAGAAAGAGAAGCAAAACCCATTGGAATTTAAAATCACTTAAAATCATCTGTGTATTTGGCCTGTTTTATTCAAATATTTTTGGAGTTTTCAAACACTGAATTTAATCAACCCAACAGTACAAAAATTGGCAATCTGACAGAAAGGGAACAATTGAATAGACTTTCTTCTTTCATCATGAATAGAACTTGTGGACTGAGGAAAACTATTTGTTCCCTATTCATTCCATGTCATAAATCTATAGAACTGAACAACCGTGTTCTGAAAATCCCTCTCAGACAGGGAACATGAGGCTCTTAATCTCAAAATCCTGTGTCCCAACCTGTACTGAGATGATAGGTTTCTTTTTTTCTTACTAAACTGTGGGTCCATCAAATTTTTTTTTTTTTTTGGTATTCCTATTGTTATGTAGTGTTTGGCTTTTAAAAGGCACTTTGTAGAAGTGAAAGGATAGAAGAAGAAATTCAAGAAGATGCTATTGTGAACAATAATATTTCAAAATGATATTTGGCAAAATATGAAAGTCCCTCAGCCACAGTTCAGAAAAATGTTATTTTTAAACAGACTTGACTTAAGTAGGAGCAAAGATGACAAACTCCCTGCTGCAACGTATTTCCAGAATCTGCCTTCTAGAGTATCTGACATTTTTCCTGTTTGTTTTAGCTTTGGGTTAAGGCCTTGCTGGCTCCTGTTAAAGTATTATTGTAGGATCTGAGATATGAGTAATCATTGAACCCATATCAGCTATATGAATTAGTGTATCAGATATACCAAGATAAAACTTGTTGAAGGATGAGGACGTAAGCAAGATAAGTTTTGACAAGAGACAAAGGGAATTATGGTTCTGGGCTTATCCTCTTAGAGGAAAAGTTTTATGATCACCTCGAGGTAAAAAAAATAGTTGTCGAAAGGGAATGAACAGGATAGGGATAGGAGAGGTAAAAGTGTTTAATTCTCCGTTTTGAAGTGGACCCGCCACAGACAGTTCAGCTCAATGGTGTGGCTAAGTTTTTAATCCTGATTGGCTTAGATACTCTGCTATAATATGGAAAGGAATTACAGAAATGAAAAAAAGTGTCATTGTCACAGAAGTGTCACTGCAGTGACACAGAAATATATCTTTTCTCTCCAAGACTTGCAATGAGCTACATTTACACAAAATTGTCTATGCTGACGAGCTATGTTAGCTACTCAGCACAGTTATTCTACCATCTTTAAATCTGTTTGGGAGCTAAAACCAAGACCGTATGCACAAAGGGTTTCAAGTAGGTGTTAGGGCTAGGCAGAAGCATGGGTTATGTGGATATGACAATGCTTTCTCGCTTCATGAAATAGTGATGAAAGTCTTTTCTTGGTTTTATTTTTTCTCTCAACTCCACTCCCTACCCACCACCCTACATCAAAGTTTACACTAT
Source organism: Orcinus orca (assembly GCF_937001465.1). Lineage (NCBI taxonomy): Eukaryota > Metazoa > Chordata > Mammalia > Artiodactyla > Delphinidae > Orcinus > Orcinus orca. The sequence goes on from NC_064571.1 coordinate 16,032,024, forward strand.
CTTAATACATTCTATTATTTTTTTCATACAGGTGAATCCATGAATGTTCAACAGTTACACTATGCATCCAACAATTACAAAATGTATTTTCTTAGAAATGTTGGATGGGCATGTTGGGGCCTGGGAAGAGGTGGAGGTGTGTATAGAACACAGAATTCCTTTACTTCTTCCCCAACTATGCCCTCCTGATTTCTGTAAACTGTAAAATGCTATGATACAGAAACACGCACACCTGGAGGGAATGATCTGCCTTGAAGTGGAGAGCTGAGACTTTGTGCTCAGAGCACAAGATATCTGCATCTCTCCTGTTTTCATTCCCAGTCTCTCCTTATCTCACATGAGCTGCTGAAATACCCTTACAGCTGGTCTCCTTGCTTCAAGATGTCCACACTCTCCCTCAGTCCATTTTTCATACCACACCCAAATGATATTTCTCAGTCTGAATTAGGATTATATAATTTCCTTGATTAATATCTTCCAATAGCTCTTTATAACCCTTAGGATGAAATTCAAAAAAACAAGACAGACATATACATCCTTTTCATATTTTTTCTTTTCCTCTGTTTTAGCTTTCTTTTTTATACTATCTAGACAGTCTACGCCACTTGTCATAGGCCATGTATGTCTTAAGCTCTTGAACATGGTATATACTAAAAGTGATTGAAGGAGATGAGAAAAATAGATTTAAAAATTTACCTTTCCGTTAGTCTTAGATTTTTATATATTGGTCAGATTCACTTTTAACACTAAATACACCATAATGTGAGTTCCTTGAGGTAAAGTTATGCCATATGGCATTCACTGCTGTATCCTCAGATTCAAACACATTAAGTAAAAGAAAAGAAGTGAGTGAGTGAGAGAGAGAGAGACAGAGAGAGAGAGAGAGAGAGAGAGAGAATGTCTTCTTCGGGATGAAGGGATGAAACTATCTCAGGAATGCTTACAGAACAATTGGGCTCCAATGAGTTGGATCCTTAGTTAAATAAAAATTAAGGGGAAAACATTTCGATCCAACTCCTACTGCAGAAAATGTGTCCCAAACACCTTATTCTATCTTTCTTCTAGTATGGCGCCCATTGTTCATATTGAATTTTTCTTAAATAAAGGCTTGAATGACACTCTTGGTCCCTAGTCTATACACTCATTTTTTTTTATGGTTTCATTACTAGAGGAATATGTATTATAGTTGAGTTTAAAGTCAATTGTGCTCCATGAAAAGATGCTCAACTCTGCTAATTATTAGAGAAATGCAAATTAAAACTACAGTGAGGTGGTGCCTCACACCAGTCAGAATGGCCATCATTAAAGTCTACAAATAACCAATGCTGGAGAGGGTGTGGAGAAAAGAGGACCCTCCTACACTGTTTTTGAGAATGTAAGTTGGTGCAGTCACTATGGAGACCAGTATGGGGTTCCTCAAAAAACTAAAAATAAAGTTGCCATATGATCCAGCAATCCCACTTGGGCATGTATCTGGAGAAAACTCTATTTCAAAAAGATACATGCACCCCAATTTTCATTGCAGCACTATTTACAATAGCCAAGATGTGGAAACAACCTAATGCCTGTCAACAGATGAATAGATAAAGAAGATGTGGCACATATATACAACGGAATACTACTCAGCTATAAAAAAGAATGAAATAATACCATTTGCAGCAACATGGATGGAACTAGAAATTATCATACTAAGTGAAGTAAGTCAGAAAGAGAAAGACAAATACCATGTAATAGCACTTATCTGGAATCTAAAATATGACACAAATGAACTTATCTACAAAATAGAAACAGACTCACAGAAATAGAGAACATACTCGTGGTTGCCAAGGGGGCGGGGGGTGGGAGAGGGATGGACTGGGAGTTTTGGGGTTAGGTGATACAAACCATTATATACAGAATAGATAAACAACAATGTCCTATTGTGTAGCACAGGGTACTATATTCAATATCTTTTGATAAATCATAATGGGAAAGAGCATAAAAAATAATTTATGTATATGCATAACTGAATCACTTTGCTGTACAGCAGAAATTAACACAACATTGTAAATCAACTATATTTCAATAAAAAAATGAAAATAAAGTGGATCGTGCTCAAAACAGCACAAATAACATGTGGTTTTCTTTTAAAGTAAATGTACTTTTTCTGTGATTAACTCCTACTTATTGAAACCTAAGTTCTGGAGACAAAATAGTGTTAAGAACAATTTAAATTTATTTGCTTAGCTAGTTTTAAGCAGGCAGAATTAAGGAATTGGAGGTCCCATTGATAGCCCTGGCTCTGCTATAATGGTTGGAAAGCCAAAACATACTGAGCTTAAGGCTAGTACATTATGATAAGAGAAATGAGCTAAATTACTCTAGAAGACGTTTGCACCTAAAATAATAAGCACAAAGTCTTTAATTTCTTGAGTTCTTAATATATCCCAGACACTGTATAAAAGTTGCCTAATTTAAGCCTCACACTTGTCTCTAAAATTGGCACTGTTTTCCTCTTGGAGATAAGGAAAATGAAGTTTGAAGTCAGAGGTTTTCTGTCACTGTGCTTTTAGTAATTCATTAATTTCTTCATGGCTACTAGGTTAAAAACAATGCCAAACAGTTTAATGTTTTAAGTAGTTACAGGTCCACACAACTTAAGTGTTTATGTCCTAATAACTTAGTAGCTATTTGAAAAAAAGATAAATTGAAAGAAAAATAATATATTGATTTTAGTTTCTTAAATAATGTCAATTAGTTACTAATGGGATGTGTGTGCTTATTACATACTCCCTAACTTCTCAAGTCTCAGAATCAGATTGAACTTGCAAATCTCATTTCCTGCTCTACATTGATATTCAGCAAAGATACATCCTAGAAAGGAATGCAGTGTGATCTAGTATTGAAACTTCGAACTACCTTAAGCTAGTAATTGTCCAGATTCTGAAAGAAGTGGTGGATCACGGTGTTTCTCTAAGAAAATAAAACATCCTGCGGTAACCCTCTCAGTTCACTGTGGAGTCCCAGCACAGTTGGAACTGCAGTTAAGTAACTTGCTCAAGACCACATCAGCAGAAAGCAGTAGAGCTGGGATTCGAACCCAATCCCCTTTGAACCAAAAGCAGAGTTTTGGGCTACAGAACACAATTTCTGATGTTCATATGAGGAAGTAAAATGGTGTCAGCCTCACTGGAGAACCATGGCCAACTATGCTGAGGATGACTTTATCGATATTAGCATTTCCAGTAATTAACAACATCAAACTGTGCCTAGTTAATCCTTCTAGCTACTCAAATCTTTATTAAGTGTGGAGTCTATGAGAACATATTTAGTTTTAAAAAAAGGCCCCACTTTGCAGGAGTTTATAGTCTCTAGCTGGGAAAAGAACATGTATATTAAAGTTTAGCGGAAGCAACTCAGCTAGTACTGACAAACTAAAGATCTTTGTGTTCCTCTTTTAGAAGCATTTTAAAATTCTCAATTGTAATTTTGCTTGCAGGGAAGTAATATTTATGCCCACAATAAAATGGGTGGTTTAATTAAAAATACTGGGCCTCAAACAAACAGCTATTTTGATTTCTCTGGTTGTTTATTTGCATTTCAGTTGTTATGTTCAGTAGTCCTATGTTGTTTATTTTCTATGAATATTTTTATGATTTTTTACTATCTCAAGCATTTTATTCATTTTAATGCTACTTGCCTTTCTGAAAACATTTTTTTTTTTTTTTTTTTTTTTTTTTTGTGGTATGCAGGCCTCTCACTGCTGTGGCCTCTCCCGTTGCGGAGCACAGGCTCTGGACACACAAGCCCAGCAGCCATGGCTCACAGGCCCAGCCGCTCCGCGGCATGTGGGATCTTCCTGGACCGGGGCACGAACCCGCGTCCCCTGAATCGTCAGGCGGACTCCCAACCACTGTGCCACCAGGGAAGCCCCTTGAAAACGTTTTTAAGAGACAAAGCAAGTGAAAAATATAATCATTGTATTTCAGAATGTCGTTGCTTTAGTAGATTTGTTCAGCCAAAAGGAGCCATAATAATGAGAAATCCCATGAGATCCAGAAAATTGTTGATCCACTGTCAGTTTGCTGCATAATTTGCTTATAATCAAAATATCCGAATAGTGTTATATTGAAATATGGTCATGAATTCAGCTGATTTTATAAGTTTTTCTGCATCATACAATGGAAAAGTTTAACACACTTTTTTATGATGTAATGGATACTAGTATTTTCTGAGCAACTTTTCTAATACATTCATTTTAAATGAAATTAGTTCATCTAAGTGAAGTAATATCTACTCCTTTACAAATTGATTCTCCATAATATTTAAGTGTGAATTCCCAGCATAATGCACACAGGAGATTTGATAAGAAAGAGCTCCAGCAACCATTACAGAACCTTCAGAATCACTTTTACTTCAAATGCTAACTGAAAATTGCAATCTCAATATTTATTAACATGAAAAGCAAATCTCAGTATAGTACCTACTGCTACAGCTTACATTGAAGAATTAAAACTAAGTTGCACAGTGCATGCAAGGTTTCAAACTGTCTTTTGTAACTGCATCAATGGATTTAAATGAAGCCATTTATTTGTGTCATTTATATGGTGTTTACTCCACAGTCTAAAATAATAAAACATATTTTTCTGTATCCCAGAAAATAATTTTCTGGTAGCCATTAATAATCTATATAATTTATAAACATTAAAGTGTCAAAATAAATTATATTTATGAGAAGAGAATGACATTGTGTCAGTGAGTTAGTCAATAAGGGACCATAGCTGTTGGTGGAATGAAAGTCATTATTTTGAAATATTTAAAGTGGATGGTACTTTTAGCCAGATAAAGCTATAAGGAAACTTAATTTCAAATATAAAGATCATGGAAGGCCTATAAATGACAGATTATCTGCAGAAACATACTTAGAGTTGAACAGTAGCTATAAATGCAGATGCACAAGCTGGATCAAGAGTCATCACTCCAACTTCATACAAAACCCACTGAGCACTAAACTGATGACACTTTTTTGACTACTTAGGATTGACCATCTCACATGAGTTATGACTGACTCTAATAATTTATTGGTTTTGTGTTCTTTCACACTCACGTCCCTATTTGCAGGACAAAATTTACTTTCCCTTTTTTTTCATGTTGTTTTATCTCCTCTTCTCTCCTCTTCTCCCTTCCCTTTCTCTTTCCCCTTCCTCTTCCTTTTTTGTGAAGGCACTGCTGGTGGTGCCGTCCAGGAGCATGATTTTAGCTGAAAACTAATGGTCCTTTCTTATCCATTAATTAAACAAATATTGACCCAGTATATATCACCTGTGATTCAAGATGGCCAGTATGACATGGTACAGCATAAGGGATGAGCCACGGTGGCATGTAGGAATAGAAAACTATTGCAGGATAGCAAAGCAAGAAGAGGTTGTGAAACATGACTGGCATTACAAATAGCATACTTGTCTTTTGAGCTTAATGGTGCCACCACTACCTCTGATAACTAATATGAAATCCCTACTTTTATTATGTTTATTTCTATGTTATTTGTGAACTTCTCATTTTACTTATATTTCTATTAATGATTTGTTATATTCTATAAGATTTCTTCCATGTTGGGGATCCAGTTCTACTCAAATGGTCCAGAATTCCAATGGTACTTCCAAATTTTGTTAGGTGGGTCCTATGACTTAAGTCAACCATGAACAATCACAGTTATTAATTGATTCCTGCATTGGCTAAACTGTAGCATCTGACTGGACGTTGTCTTAAAAGAATTATTCTTTCAGAATATTTTCTTCATTGTATCATTGTTAATTGTTTTTTTATTTATTTCACCATTTAAGTAATTATTCCCTTACTTAGTGAATCTTTTTAAAAATAAAATTGGGAAGCAGTATAATATGGTGGAATAAGTACTCAATAAGGATTGGTGATACCTGAGATTTAGTCTGTATCTGCTTTAAATTAGTGTATAAGTTTATTAGAACTGCCATAATGAAGTACCACAGACTGGGTAATCAACAGAAATTTATTTTCTCACAATTCTAGAGGCTATACGTTTAATCAGGGTTGTGACAGGGTTGGTTTCTTTAGAAGCCTCTCCTTCACTTGTAGATAACCATCTTCTCACAGGGTCTTTACATGGTCTTCTGTGTGTGTGTGTGTGTGTGTGTGTGTGTGTGTGTCCAACTTTCCTCTTATAAGGACATAAGTCATATTGGATTATGGTCCACTATAATGACCTCTTTTTTTTTTTTTTAATGACCTCATTTTAACCTAATTACCTCTTGAAAGAACCTATCACCAAATATAGCCACATTCTGAAGGACTGGGAGATTATGGCTTCAACGTATAAATTTTAGAGGGACAAAAATCAGCCCATAACAGTAAGCTTTGGCAACTATTTTGGCCTCAGTGAGTTTAGTTTTCTTTTCTCCTGTAAAACTGAGTACCAGTTTCTACCTGATTTCACATCCTGACAACTCTGATGATCTATGACTATATCAGTTATGTATCACATAACATGGGAAAATGCATTGTTGAAAAATAAATTTGATTTTGAATATATGCAACATGTTGACTTCGATGATCATAATAACGGTAATGAAATTGAGAGTTTAAATGCCTTCTGAGTCAATAAAAATAATTATGTATAAAATATATTCATTAAATTATTTGAAAATCAGAAATATATAGCTGATATTTGATTGTGTACATATGGGGTGCAATTCTCTTGATAGTTTGTAATATATTTTCATGTATTTATTTATTTTTGTCACAAATCTCATAAGCTTGGAAGGATAGGCATTGTGTCTGTTCATTTTTACAGATAAGTTGAACAAAATTTAGTGATGTAATATCTAAGAGCTCACACTTAGTAAGCAGCAAAACTAAGACTCAGAGTTAAATGGATGTCAAAATTTGGGCTTTATCTGCCATACTAGGCTAATTCTTTTGGGAAAGTAAAAATAAAATAAAGAAAATTTTGAGCAAACGGTATTGTTTAAGCCCTCAACAAATGTAAATGGAATATCTACCAAAAAGTAAAAGGACTTTAGTTCGAGAAAAGCAATGAGACATCAAATTGATAGAATTGAGAAAAGATGGCATTGCTCACTAAAACAAATATAGAGAAATTATCTGTTTCTCTCAGCTCAGCAGTTAAAAAATTCTCAAAGAAAATTCAGTGTGGAAAATGAGAAAAAAGGAAAAGAACTTGAAATGAGGTGAGGAAATTTAATGTATGAGATTATAAATGAGAACTTTAATATTAACCTAAATTACAAGATAAATGAAAAGACTAAATCAACATATCTAGTTAGCTAAGATTTGCTGCAGGTAGACAAGGAAATCAGACAATTCCAAACTAAATCTCATGCTTATTATCTAGGGTACAGACAAAATGACTCTAAAATATTATTAAACTTTCTTTAACTGCAAAACTGTTTATCACATTTTGGTTTTATATATGCTGTGAGAAAAATTATTCCCAAAGAAATACCATAATCATTTCATTTCTTATATCAATCTATTATCCATTTAAATACACCAATATTTAACCTTAGAATTGAATAATTAGCAATCATGTTTTATCAAATTATTAACTGCTTTCTTGATTCATGGCACATTCTTTCCTTTGCCTGTGTCCATTCCTTCCTTCCCCTGTCAGTGATGGGTGTTCCAAATGGTTGTACCTTACATTGGTGCCTGTGTTTGCACTTGCTCCAGAAAAACATCCCCTTATTTTTTAAGCAAACTCTCATATAGTGCTTGTTAAATGCTAGACAGTAATCTTAATCTGTATCAATATTAACTCACTACAAATAATAACTCAGGAGTCTTCTTTCTCAGTTATTTTTAATAAAGACTTCAAGATCTCAACATATCAACCCAAGTCCCAAACAGCTGATCCAACTGATTTTCCAGCTTTCCTCCTTCCCCACCAGCATCAGACACAATACTATGGATTGAGTATTTCAGCATTTTGTCATTCCCCAGTAAGTATTAGGTGGTAGGCAGTGTAGTACAGTCAGTAAGTGCACAGCATGTTGGCTTTGGAGAGTTTGAGAGCTCTGCTCTGTCATTTCCAGTGCCGTTGTCCTACTGCCTCTTCGTCATGAATTTTCTAATCAAGATGTGAATGCGTACTGTCACAACCCAGACTGTTAGCAAGAAATGAAGGCTGCCTCTGGTGGGGTAAGAAGTAATGAATGGGCATACTCAAAATACAGAAAACATAGTGTCCCAATTTGAAATGGAATGTATGCCGGCAAGGAATCACATTCAAGGTAGTCAGCTAAGGCAGACAGGCAAGATGACTCATCAGGGAGCTGAAATGTGAGAAAATCATGTGAGATCGCTGGACCCTCATCCTCCGATGAGTTCTGCTCTACTCCTTTTCACGTCAGGGTCACCTCCCATTTTCCATATTTCTTCCTTGCCTCCCCCTCTTGAATATTTTGTCTGCTACTTCTCCTACTCCCTTAGCAATCTTTGATACATCTAATTAAATAAGTTAATTTACTAAGTGACATTGATGATTGATAGTGGCTCAATATCTACTATCCTTCTAGAGTGTACTTTAATACACATACTCAGACACAGGTGCACTTGTTCATATGCCATGTATATGTGAGGGATTGTCATCCCTTTACATGGGGCAGGACAAGCAGGCAGGAAGTAAAATCCTTTAGAAAGAAAGGTTTGCTTTTCTTCAGGAAGGCTCATATTCTATTGATTGGAACCGAGGGGTGCTTGTCTCATCCCAGTGATTGAACAGTGACTAGAAAGAAGTGGGAGTGATAAAGGAGGGAACAGAGTGCCACTGGGAATGCAATAGACATGGCTGAAACTTTTCCAGCCAAGTAGAATTTCTGTAGGTGTATTGATTTTTTTTTTCTTTTTGAAATACAATTTGAAAGGCTTCTCTCCATTTCGTAAGTGAGAACATGTTTAAGCAAGGCTGTGGCAAAGACATGTTTATGGTTGATATTGTGTCATTTCCCAGTTTATGGTACTTATTAGGGGAATATGTTTATATCCTTCCTCGTGCTGGCATTTACCAAGCAAAGATGCCACTTGGAAAGGGTGATTTATTTTTTTGCACCATTATGTTTTGAAAGACTTTCAGGTTACAAGAAGGCTTTGAAATTAGAGCCCATGATTTTAAAATTAATAACAGTAATTACAGGGCTCTGTTATAGCAGAAAAAATATGTAGCTTGCCTGTGAGATTAAATATGAAAGGTCCCTGGTCCAAGGGAATAATAAAAGCTTGTTTTTTTTTTGTTTTTTTTTTTTTTCTGCAAGGACACCACCAGAATGGTGGTGGTGAGAGTTAAGCTTTTTTTCTGAAGATATGGTGATACTCCACAACCTGGCCCTGAAGACCAGTTCAGGTCATAATCACTTTTGTTTGATCTTTTTTTTCTGTGATGCCAACACTCACCTGGGAAATTAGGATTGTTTTGAACCTTTCTCCCCAGCCACATACTTTAAAGTTCACAGTGATTTAAAATGTTCCCTGCAGTAGCAGCAACTGACAGACCTGCCATCTGGTTAGGCAGCAGTGACAGCGACAGTCATTTCTCTTGATGATGAGTGGCCAGAGTTGGACAGAGACTGGAGAGTTTGGGGAAATAAGAACTCTCCCCCCAAAAGTCCTTTAAGCATTTATAATGACAGAAAATGGCAAAGTTAAAAGCAACTCTAATGATTTTCTCTCATTAACTTGACTTTTTAAGGGGTCCTTTGGGAAGTAGAAAGGGAAAAGGTAAGATAAAATAAAAGGAGTTGGAAAAAATATTGGGAAGTGAGCCAGAATGGAGTGGATGAAGAGGCAAAGACATAGGAAAAGATAGGGAAAGAGGTAAAAGAATGATGTGGAAGAACAGAAGCGTGAAAAATGAGAAAGGGAAAAAGAAAAGGTGAAAGGAAAGGGGAATAAATTGACAGGAAGAAGTGGGGATGGCTAGTAGCACTGATGACAGAAAGACGAGTAATGAAGAGGGAATACAAAGGAAGGGATAGAGAAAAGTGGCACAGAAATGCGATTCCTTTCTCTATTCCATCATCCTTCTTACTCAAAAGAAGGACTTGGAATTCAAGCTCAAATATAGAATCTCAGGGTTGTATCAACCATGCTCTTTAATAAGAAAAGATACATTTAGAAATATGGAAACAGAAAGGCCATGCTTGAAACCGTTCCTCAGGACACACAAGAAAGATAACAATGCCAAGTCTTAAGTATGACAGGGCATCAGGAAACTCATATTTGGAAGGTCATGTAGGATGCTAAGTGCTGGATGGTATGTGTCCTCAGGAGACTCTAAAGTCCTCCATGGGGGCTTCTGCATGAACATCATCTGGTGAACTGCATCTCCCTACTCTGTCCTCATCCTTGTCATAGATCACCAATTTTAACTTCAATCTCTTTGCCTTCCCCTTGTCACTTTTGTATCTGCAGTAGATTAAATTATGGTTCCCAGCTCCTCACCTTACCTGTATCCAGACGTTTTTTCCACGTGATTTTTCAATTCTTCCCATCAGAGACAGGATATGCACACTTCTACACTTTGACTTTGGGTTTGGCTGCATAACTGCTTTGGACTAATCAGATACGATGCAAACAGTGTCTTCAGATATACTTACATGATTGGATCTTCTCTCTCATGCTTCTGCTATTGCCAGGAGAAAAACATGCCCACGTGTCCTTCAGGTTCTCAAAGAATGAAACATGTAAGGAGCAGACCTGAAGTAAACTGATGCCAGGGAACCAAGCTAAGCAGAGCTCGGCCAAGATCAGCAGAACTACTCCAGCTAAACCACAGTTACATGAGAAGGAGATAATGTTCATTGTTTAAAGACAACAATGAAATTTTAGAGTTTTTTGTTTGTTCGTTTTTGCGGTATGTGGGCTTCTCACTGTTGTGGCCTCTCCCATTGCGGAGCATAGGCTCCGGACATGCAGGCTCAGCGGCCATGGCTCACGGGCCCAGCCGCTCCGCAGCATGTGGGATCTTCCCGGACCGGGGCATGAACCCGTGTCCCCTGCATCGGCAGGCGGACTCTCAACCACTGCGCCACCAGGGAAGCCCTAGAGTTGGTTTTTACAATATGTTTTGTTTTTTTAAGTTATTTATTTATATTTTTAAATGTTGTCTTGACTTAGTTTTCAGGCCCTGGCTAGAGGCCAGTCAGTTCCTCTTCCTTCCCAACAAGGATGGGAAATTCATCTGTAGCCTACTGATTTGTTAATTCACTTGATCATTTGATCATTTTTGATACCTACTGTATACTTGGCAGTAAGTCCCTGTGACAGTAACAGATATATAAGACATGTACAAGGCTATTAAGAACTTATTACAGTAAAAGAGATGAGACATTGTTATAAATAATTATTAGTCAACATATCACAAAGAATCAGCCATGAGAAATCCAATTTTATGAAACCCAGAGTTCTATGGTCAAATTAGTTTATAAAAATACACACCATACTTCTCACTCACCCTTGAAAATTCACAAACTGAAACTCCTCTGAGTAATCTAAGGATCCTATATAACTAGGATCCATTTCATGGGTAGAAAATAAATGTTTATTGTTTTATGTATTTTTTCCCACATAACCCCTATGACAACTTGTGAGAATATTGTTGCATGGATCAAATTTTGTAAAATATTTCTATAAGTAAAGGTATAAAGTAATAAGCAGCATAGGAGAGCAATCAATAAATTGAAGTGCTATATTCACAGGGTACAGAGACGGGGAAAAAATCCTTCTTTCTGAGAGAAGGAAATAGAAGATTATGGAAAGAGCCACATTAGAGCAAGTTTTGAAGTGTGACTAAGGACTGCAGAAGTAAAAATTGAAGGGAGAAATGTCTGAATTAAAAGGAGAAAGGTTTAGAAGGTCTGTGTGGTCCAGAATATTGATCTATTATATACAAAAAAGAATTTGATTTATTTTGCCTGACTCTTGAGTAGCAGCAATGAGACAGATTATTTTTTTTATCAAATATGAGGACATTCTAAGGAACAAAATAGAGTGTAAACAAAGTAGGTATAAGGTTTCCCGCCCTTGGAAGTATTTCAGTGGAGGCCAGAAAATGGGATAAACACACACACAGATTTGTGTGTCAAATAATTGGTGAGGTGAATAGACCCCTGAGGATAGTTAACTCAGAGTCAGTCTTTAATTCTATGAGTTAACATATTACTCTGTCAGCTTTGTGGAGCTACTGAAGATTTTGATCAGAAGGACTTAAGGCACAAACTGTGTTTGGGGAGATTAATCTTGCAGATCTGCATAGGATGCATCAGCAAAAAGCAGTGAAGTGACAAGGAGGCCACTTACAAAGAATCATGTACAAGCACCAAGATCATGCCCTTTTCCATCAACAAAGATGCCATTCAAATTCCTCCTCCCACCTTCCCACGGAATAGGGGACTTTCTTTATAGAAATGGGAGGAAAGATGGACTTAATTCATTTGTCTTGTCTTCTGTGAAATTCAAGCTGAGATTTACCGTACCCTCAAGCTGAGGGTACGGTAGTGAAAAGGTGGGTAATAATTTAGACTTTGCAACTGATATAACATTTTAGCCTCACAAAATATTGACATAAAATTATTGATAAAGTTTATCAAGATACTTAAAGGACATTTCTCATTTTGTATACTATTTGGTAATAAAACCACTTATGCAAATATAAAACATTTGTGGAGAAGTCAGAACATTAGTAACATAAAGTATGCCTCAATTCCTGTGAAACTTAATTTCCTTTTTTGAAAAAAAATCCTTGATAATTATATATCCCTTCAAATAGTACTTATCATTTATTGAATGACGACCAAGTATTAGACACTGTGTATGATGCCTACTATTTATTATTACATTCAAATATTAAGGTAATAACAATGATAAAGGTTTAAAATTAAGCTAAAATTTGGATGGTATTACAAAAAGTAAAGCACGCCTGATGTGGCTGAGAGAGAACTGCAGACCAGGTGCAGAATAAGACTCAGGGCACCATTTTATTAATGGTGCTTAAAAGGATAAAAACTAATTATAGGATCTTTGGTAAAAATAGGACTAAGATACTGCTTTCCCTGCTCTAATGCTTCCCTATCCCTATATATACATGTCTAGCAAGAAGCTTGTACTAAGTTAACCCCTTGTACCAACTTTCGTTACCAGCCAGGGTGTCATTTATTTACCAGCTATAGGGTGATGGTGCAATAAGTTTCTTTATATGGTCATTGGTTTAAGAAGTTTCCAGCCAACTCTCTCACCCCCAGCTCTTCAAAGAATAGCTTCTCTGAGCTCTTAGTTGGGGTAGGAGGGATTTTCCATTTCCCTTTAAACCGTACTAAACAGAAGGCCAATCATACATATAACCTTATGGTTATTAACTTCCAAATATAGAGAAGAAAAGTAATTATTTGTCATATTCTCTACTTGATAACCCCTATTCAACATCTACTATGTGCCAGGAAGTGCAATTGGGTGTAGCACCCATAGAAATTGGGAAAATCATGGCACCATGTAACTGAGGAATAGTCAGACAAGAAAACTCTCATGTAGTAAAGATTTAGCTGTCATCTAGTCAAACATTTTAATTTTACATATAAAAAGACCCAAGAGCAAAGAAGGCTACTGACTTGTCAAACTCACATGAGATGCCAGTGGTGCAACTGAAATTAAAACCTTAGTCAACTAGCATCTGGACCAGTGCTAACTGAACTCTAAATTTCAAGGTACATATTAACTCATCTCTCTTATCCTTTGCCTTTGCTTTTATTTGAAAGCCTTTGACCTTTCTGTCCCCCACTAAACTGATTCTCATTTATCCTCATGATTTCATTGCCATGTCCCTGATCAGTCCCTTGTGCTCTCTTTTCTCCATCTCATTCAAGCACTTAGGGTTTCCTGTGGATCCATTAGCTTGATCGCTGTGTTTCACGACCACCTCCAGCTGCTTATTTTCACTCTTGCCAAGCTGTAATTGTTCCTGAGTTGATTGCAGATAATACTCCCTCCTCTTTTTGTAGAAGTGAGAATAACATACTTTCAATTATAATTAGCTTCACATTTTTCTTCCTTAGCTATGAAGCCTCTGACACTAGTCCTCTGTGATTATAAACACATAATTTTCACATCTATTACTGTTTCCTTGGATAATGTTTCAGCACTTAAAAACAATCTTACTGTACACATTTCCACTTCCGATTGAGTTCTTTATCCTGGAATTGATGTAACTTCCTTTTCAACCCTAGGAATGTCTGCATGTTCACTCACTACCTTTACCAGGATCACCTGATCTTTCTTCCAGTTTAACCAAGCCTATGGTTCAGTATTATTTAATAGTCAAGGATGTAATAGAGACTGTGTCAAGACTGAAATCTTTTTTTCAGGATATTTCATAATTATATTCCTTTTCTCTTTACTTTCCACTCACTTTCATGAAGTCTCACTTATCAGACTGCCAATGCAAAGCAATTACTTAATTTCTTCCTTTGAGCCTTCATGCAACACACACCTATTACCAGGAACTCTAGTATTTAGGATGGATATGGAGACAAAAGATATTCCCTGCATTCAAGTTTGTGGGGAAGTCAGACAAGTAAATTGACAATAACTACAATGTGGTACACGGTATGATGGAATTAAAGACAGAGTGTTATAGTGAAAAGAAAGAGAGATAACAGATCATTGAATCCTTCCTGTGGTGGGAGAGTGAAAACTTTCACAAAGTAATAGATGGTTAAACTGAGTGTTGAGTATTGAAAGAAAAGAAAGAGTAATTGACAGAGAGAGAATATTATTCCTTTTGTGTAAATAAAACATTGTCATTCTCAAAAACATAGGGTCAATAGTCTAAGGGATAGATTGTAGAGAAAAAACACAACACACTCCAAGGAAGTTGGATACATTCTGGGAAATTTTTAAGCATCCCAATTCTACTTGAGATTTCAATGTACCATTTCCTTTTCTTCTCCTTTAATATTCTTGGTGAAGCTCTTCCACAGTGTGAGGACACACTGAGATGTTTGTTGTCTGCAATCCAGAAGAGGGTCTTCACCAGAACACGACTACTATGCTGGCAGGATGATCTTGGACTTCCAGGCTTCAGAACTGATGAAGATGTTCCAATGATGTAGAGCCGAGACATGAACACCTTCCAGATAATTGTTTAAATAATAGCAATACAGGAACCAAGATGGCAGAGTAGAAGGACGTGCTCTCACTCCCTCTTGCGAGAACGCCAGAATCACAACTAGCTGCTGGACAATCATTGACAGGAAGACACTGGAACTAACCAAAAAAGATACCCCACATCCAAAGACAAAGGACAAACCACAGTGAGATGGTACGAGGGGCACAGTCCAGTAAAATCAAATCCCATAACTGGTGGGTGGGTGACTCACAGACTGGAGAACACTTAGACCACAAAAGGCCACCAACTGGAGTGAAGGTTCTGAGACCAACATCAGGCTTTCCAACCTGGGGGTCCAGCAATAGGAGGAGGAATTCCTAGAGAATCAGATTTTGAAGTCTTGTGGTAATTGATTGCAGGTTTTCCACAGGACTGCGGGAAACAGAGACTCCACTCTTAGAGGGCACACACAAAGTAGTGTGTGCATTGGGACGCAGGGGAAAGAGCAGTGATCCCATGGGAGACTGAACCAGACCTACCTGCTAGTGTTGGAGGTTCTCCTGCAGAGGCGGGGGGTGGCTCTCTTTCACCGTGGGGACAAGGACACTGGCAGCAGAAGTTCTGGGAAGTAATCCTTGGTGTGAGCCCTCCCAGAGTCTGTCATTAGCCCCACCAAAGAGCCCAGGTAGGCTCCAGTGTTGGGTTGCCTCAGGCCAAACAAGGAGGGAACCCAGCCCCACCCATCAACAGTCAAGTGGATTAAAGTTTTACTGAGCTCTGCCCACCAGAGCAACAGTGAGCTCTACCCACCACCAGTCCCTCCCATCAAGCCTCTTATATAGCCTTATCCACCAGAGGGAAGACAGCAGAAGCAAGAAGAACTGAAATCCTGCAGCCTGTGGAACAAAAACCACATTCACAGAAAGATAGACAAGATGAAAAGGCAGAGAGCTATATACCAGATGAAGGAACAAGATAAAACCCCAGAAAAACAACTAAATGAAGTGGAGATAGGCAACCTTCCAGAAAAAGAATTCAGAATAATACTAGTGAAGATGATCCAGGATCTTGGAAAAAGAATGGAGACCAAGATCGAGAAGATGAAAGAAATGTTTAATGAAGACCTAGAAGAATTAAAGAACAAACAAACAGAGATGAACAATAGAATAGCTGAAATGAAAACTACACAAGAAAGAATCAATAGCAGAATACCTGAGGCAGAAGAATGGATAACTGACCTGGAAGACAGAATGGTGGAATTCATTGCATCGGAACAGACTAAAGAAAAAAGAATGAAAAGAAGTGAAGACAGCCTAAGAGACATCTGGGATAATGTTAAACGCAACAACAGTCGCATTATAGGGGTCCCAGAAGGAGAAGAGAGAGAGAAAGGACCAGAGAAAATATTTGAAGAGATTATAGTCGAAAACTTCTCTATCATGGGAATGGAAATAGCCACCCAATTCCAGGAAGTACAGTGAGTTTCATACAGGATAAACCCAAGGAGAAACATGCCGAGACGCATAGTAAACAAATTGGCAAAAATTAAAGACAAAGAAAAATTATTGAAAGCAGCAAGGGAAAAATGACAAATAACACACAAGGGAACTCCCGTAAGGTTAACAGCTGATTTCTCAGCAGAAACTTTACAAGCCATAAAGAAGTGGCATGATATATGAAGGGGAAGAACCTACAACCAAGATTACTCTACCCAGCAAGGGTCTCATTCAGATTCGATGGGGAAATAGAAAGCTTTACAGACAAGCAAAAGCTAAGAGTATTCAGCACCACCGAACCAGCTCTAAAACAAATGCTAAAGGAAATTCTCTAAGTGGGAAACACAAGAGAAGAAAAGAACCTACAAAAACAAACCCAAAACAATTAAGAAAATGGTCATAGGAACATACGTATCTATAATTACCTTAATTATATTCACTTAAAAGTGAATGGATTAAATGCTCCAACCAAAAGACACAGGCTTGCTGAATGGATAAAAAACAAGACCCATATATACGCTGCCTACAAGAGACCCACTTCAAACCTAGGGACACATACAGACTGAAAGTGAGGGGATGAAAAATATATTCCATGAAAATAGAAATCGAAAGAAAGCTGGAGCAGCAATACTCATATCAGATAAAATAGATGTTAAAATAAAGAATGTTACAAGATACAAGGAAGAACACTACATATGATCAAGGGACCAATCCAAGAAGAAGATATAACAATTATAAATATATATGCACCCAACATAGGAACACCTCAATACATAAGGCAACTATCAACAGCTATAAAAGAGGAACTTGATAGTAACACAATAATAGTGAGGGACTTTAACACCTCACACTAATAGACAGATCATCCAAAATGAAAATAAATAAGGAAACAGAAGCTTTAAATGACTCAGTAGACCAGCTAGATTTAATTGATATTTATAGGACATTCCATCCCTAAACAGCAGATTACACTTTTGTCTCAAGTGCGCAAGGAACATTCTCCAGGATAGATCACATCTTGGGTCACAAGTCAAGGCTCAGTACATTTAAGAAAATTTAAATCATATCAAGCATCTTTTCTGACCACAACACTATGAGAATCAGAAATTAATTACAGGGGGAAAAAAAAACCGTAAAAAACACAAACACATGAAGGCTAAACAATACGTTACTAAATAACCAAGAGATCACTGAAGAAATCAAAGAGAAAATCAAAAAATACCTAGAGACAAATGACAATGAAAACACGATGATCCAATACTTATGGGATGCAGCAAAAGCAGTTCTAAAAGGGAAGTTTATAGCTATATAAGCCTACCTCAAGAAACAAGAAAAATCTCAAGTAAACAATCGAACATTACACCTAAAGCAACTAGAGGAAGAAGAATAAACAAAACCCAATGTTAGCAGAAGGAAAGAAATCATAAAGATCAGAGCAGAAATAAATGAAATAGAAACAAAGAAAACAATAGCAAAGATCAATAAAACTAAAAGCTGGTTCTTTGAGAAGATAAAGAAAATTGATTAACCATTACTCAGACTCATCAAATAAAAGAGGGAGAGGACTCAAATCAATAAAATTAGAAATGAAAAAGGAAAAGTTAAAACAGACACCACAGAAATACAAAGCACCCTTAGAGACTACTACAAGCAACTCTATGCCAATAAAATAGACAACCTGGAAGAAATGGATAAATTCTTAGAACGGTATAATCTTCCAAAACGGAACAAGGAAGAAACAGAAAATATGAACAGACCAATCACAAGTAATAAAATTGAAACTGTGATTAAAAGTCATCTAACAAAGAAAAGTCCAGGACCAAATGGCTTCACAGATGAATTCTATCAAACATTTAGAGAAGAGCTAACACCCATCCTTCTCAAACTCTTCCAAAAATTTGCAGAGGAAGGAACACTCCCAAACTCATTCTGTGAGGCCACAATCACCCTGATACCAAAACCAGACAAATTTACTACAAAAAAAGAAAAAGGCTGACCAATATCACCGATGAATATAGATGCAAAAATCCTCAACAAAATGTTAGCAAACAGAATCCAACAACACATTAAAAGGATCATACATCACGATCAAGTGGGATTTATCCCAGGGATGCAAGGATTCTTTAATATATGCAAATCAATCAATGTGATACATGATATTACCAAATTGAAGAATAAAAACATATGATCATCTCAATAGATGCAGAAAAAGCTTTTGATAAAATTCAACACCCATTTATGATAAAAAACTCTTGAGAAAGTGGGCATAGAGGGAACCTACCTCAACATAATAAAGGTCATATACGAGAAACGGACAGCAGACATCATTCTCAATGGTGAAAAGCTGAAAGCATTTCCTCTAATGAGACAAGGATGTCCACTCTCACCACTATCATTCAACACAGTTTTGGAAGTCCTAGCCATGGCAATCAGAGAAGAAAAAGAAATAAAAGGAATACAAGTTGGAAAAAAAGAAGTAAAACTGTCACTGTTTGCAGATGACATGATACTATACATAGAGAATCCTAAAAATGTCACCAGAAAACTACTAGAGCTAATCAATGAATTTGGTAAAGTTGCAGAATACAAAATTATCCTGCAAGAAATCTCTTGCATTCCTGTACACTAATGATGAAAAATCTGAAAGAGAAATTAGGGAAACACTCCCATTTACCATTGCAACAAAAAAGAATAAAATACTTAGGAATAAACCTACATAAGGAGACAAAAGACCTGTATGCAGAAAATTATAAGACACTGATGAAAGAAATTAAAGATGATACCAACAGATGGAGAAATATACCATGTTCTTGGATTGGAAGATTCAATATTGTGAAAATGACTATACTACTCAAAGCAATCTACAGATTCAATGCAATCCTTATCAAATTACCAATGGCATTTTTTTACAGAAATAGAAGAAATCATCTTAAAATTTGTATGGAGACACAAAAGACCCCAAATAGCCAAAGCAGTCTTGAGGGGAAAAAAACGGAGCAGGAGGAATCAGAGTCCCTGACTTCAGACTATACTACAAAGCTACAGTAATCAAGACAATATGGTACTGACACAAAACCAGAAACATAGATCAATGGAACAAGATAGAAAGCCCAGAGATAAACCCACGCACCTATTGTCAACTAATCTATGACCAAGGAGGCAAAGATATACAATGGAAAAAAGACAGTCTCTTCAGTAAGTGGTGCTGGGAAAACTGGACAGCTACATGTAAAAGAATGAAATTAGAACACTCCTTAACACCATACACAAAAATAAACTCAAAATGGATTCGAGACCTAAATGTAAAACTGAACACTATAAAACTCTTAGAGGAAAACATAGGAAGAGCACTCTTTGATATAAATCACAGCAAGATCTTTTTTGATCCACCTCCTAGAGTAATGGAAATAAAAACAGAAATAAACAAGTGGGACCTAATGAAACTTCAAAGCTTTTGCACAGCAAAGGAAACCATAAACAAGACGAAAAGACAACCCGCAGAATGGGAGAAAATATTTGCGAACGAATCAACGGACAAAGGATTAATCTCCAAAATATATAAGTAGCTCATGCAGGTCAACATTAAGAAACAAACAACCCAATCCAAAAATGGGCAGAAGACCTAAATAGACATTTCTCCAAAGAAGACATACAGATAGCCAAGAAGTACATGAAAAGCTGCTCAACATCGCTAATTATTAGAGAAATGCAAATCAAACCTACAATGAGGTATCACCTCATACCAGTTAGAATGTGTATCATCAGAAAATCTACAAACAACAAATTCTGGAGAGGGTATGGAGAAAAGGGAACCCTCTTGCACTGTTGGGGGGAATGTAAATTGATACAGCCACTATGGAAAACAGTATGTAGGTTCCTTAAAAAACTAAAAATAGATTTACCATATGACCAAACAATCCCACTACTGGGCATATACCCAGAGAAAACCATAATTCAGAAAGACAGATGCGGGCTTCCCTGGTGGCACAGTAGTTGAGAGTCCACCTGCCGATGCAGGGGACACGGGTTCGTGCCCCGGTCCGGGAAGATCCCACATGCTGTGGAGTGGCTGGGCCCGTGAGCCATGGCCGCTGAGCCTGCATGTCCGGAGCCTGTGCTCCACAACAGGAGAGACCACAACAGTGAGAGGCCCGCGTACTGCAAAAAAAAAAAAAAAAAAAAAAGGACACATGCACCCCAATGTTCATTGCAGCACTATTTACAATAGCCAGGTCATGGAAGCAACCTAAATGCCCATCGACCGATGAATGGACAAAGAAGTTGTGGTACGTATATACAATGCAATATTACTCAGCCATAAAGAGGAATTAAATTGAGTCATTTGTTGAGACGTGGATTGATCTAGAGACTGCCATACAGAGTGAAGTAAGTCAAAAAGAGAAAAACAAATATATATTAACATGTGTAAGTGGAACCTAGAAAAATGGTACAGATGAGTCGGTTTGCAGGGCAGAAGTTGAGACACAGATGTAGAGAACAGACATATGGACACCAAGGGGGGAAAACTGCAATGGGGTGGGGATGATGGTGTGCTATATTGGGCAACTGGGATTGACATGCATACACTGATGTGTATAAAATTGATGACTAATAAGATCCTGCAGTATAAAAAAACAAACAAACAAACAAAAGAACTAATACTAAACTTTCATTGGGTTATTTTTATGGAAATATGTTAATATAAATGTTTCAGACATTACATGAAATTTCTAAAAATCTTATATGTTCTAGTATAATGTTATGTCATAATTCTAGTTATTACTTTAAAATGTATATCTCAGAAATAACTAAATTTCCTTGTCAATTGCATTATTATGACCTATCATCAAATCTTAACCATGGTCATTTTTAAGTCTTTTGTCATTTATAGGCAGTTCTGGGTGTATTCTTATGCTTTTGCAAATATGTTCCTATAAGAGGGTTTCATCTTCAAGGAATTCATGGAAAAGACTGTGACAAGTACAGGTTTCTGTTAACTGACTGTGCTGCTGAACTGAATGAATAAGCATTTTCAGAACTCTAATGAAAAACTGATGAACTGATAAAAGTGCTAACAAAAGATCAAGATAAAAAAAAGAATTAATTACATGGGACTGAGTGAACTGATGAGGATGATTGTAATTTTTGTGACTTTCTATTTGAATTAACCCCCCCCAAAAAAAAGATTATTGGTGAAGAATTAAATTTTGTAATATTTTAAGCATTTTATTTGATACAAAAACTTAGAGGAGGTTAGAAAAGTTAATAAAACATATTTAAGAGTATTTTGTTTCATGGGTAAGAGGGAATCACTGAAGATATTCGAGAAAGACAATTGTTATATTGATGAAAGGTATACTTAGTGAAGTTATTCTGGCAAGGATATTAGGATACAATTTCACAACAGCAACAGTTGGGAGAAAGTGGTAATTGTTTGTTGGTGAGACAAGCCAAGACTAACATTTTAACAAGATTAAAAGTCAAAACCTAAATCAGAGAGGCAATTTAAGTAACAGATCAGGATGGCCAATTGAATGAAAATAAAAGATCATTCTGAATTATTAAATATGAGTGAATTCAGAAAATGTTAGTGTTATTCCCTAGTGCTCAATAATATTTTGTTTGTGCATTAGAACATCTAGATATGATATGAAATCAAATACAAACTTTAAAATGCACACAGTGGCCTCACCAACCAAATTGAAAAACCAAATTTATAAATGGAGAAGGGGTGTCCTGAAACTGTCTTGGGAATTTGGGAAAGATGCTTTCCACATACAAGATTTTTGGAAAATTTTCTGTTAAATATAATATTAATAGGACACTATTGAAAGAAGATACCAAGAGTTGACATTGCCATAAAATATGACCAGGAATTAAAGTGAAGTGTCCATTTTGGTGCACTCCTCTTCAAAATTGGGGGAAGAAATGGAAATATAAGCAGGAAAGAGCAACGACAGTTCCCAGCACTCGGACATGTCTATGTGGCAACAGCTTAGCAACATTAGAAAGTAATAGCATTGGAAAAACTGAGATTTCCATTGGTGAGTGAAAGAAGTAAAGACCAGTCAGTGTACCTGGAAATATTCACTAAACAGGTGGGCAGCATCAGTGGGAATCTCTTGGCATTGTCAAAATGTGTCTAAGAGATAGATTGTAGAGGATTGTTCCATTCCTCTGGCATGGAACAGAGGCCAAATTAAAAGGATATTTGGCCTCTAGTGAAGTTCTTTTATCAAAAACAGGTAAGACACTACAGTGGAAAGAGTATTATTCCTAGCATTTACCAAGGACCTGGCTGTCTCCTAACTTTCCTTAGGCTACTGGATCACTGAATTGTTTATTTAAATTTCTAACAGTCTGCCCACCTATTTGAGATATGAGTGTTTTTATAGCAACAAAATGGAAAGGGAGGGGATCCCAGGAGAATACAAAAAACTTATTTTCTTAGCAAAGGTTTAACCCAATTAAGGATGATTTGAGAAAGTGAGAGAGAACAGGAGAGCAAGAGGAGAATAGAAGCAGTGTATGAGTTACAAAAAGAATCTGGGGCTTCCCTGGTGGCGCAGTGGTTGAGAGTCTGCCTGCCGATGCAGGGGACACGGGTTCGTGCCCCAGTCCAGGAAGATCCCACATGCCGTGGAGTGGCTGGGCCCGTGAGCCATGGTTGCTGAGCCTGTGCATCTGGAGCCTGTGCTCCGCAACGGGAGAGGCCACAAGAGTGAAAGGTCCGCGTACCGCAAAAAAAAAAAATCTGCATTCCAAAACAGCAGAATATGGATTCTAAAAATGAAGAAAAATGCACATCTATTTAAAAAAATAATCTTTATAAAAGAAATACTATTAGAACCATATTCTAGGTATATTCAAAATGATTCAAAAATATGCAGTATATGACATAAGAAATAAAGATGAGGTAACATAGTAGTCAAGATTTTTGGTTGCATTTTAATATTATCCATTACAAAAGAGCTTAAACTAAGTAGAAAATTTATTGGCTAGCTCTACTTTTAACTCCAGAGAAGACTAAATGCAGTCATAGCTGGTTCTAGATGCTCAAATAGTGCCCTAAGAATAGAAGGCATTCTCAACTATCCTTCTCTAGGCTTTACCTTGCTGGTTTTCATCCTTTTGCAGATTCTCCTCAAATGATGTTCTTCAGCAACCACAGTTAAAAGCTATGTCTGTAATAATCCCAGTAAAAACCATCCTTGACTGAGATTTTATATTTCCACTGGATCATGTGGAATATACACGGGAAGAACAGTCAAGTCTCTATCACACCCGGCTCTATGAATGGGGATGGGATCTGCCCCATCCATAACCCCAGAAATGAAACTGAAGTAATGGTCATTCTACAACGGAAGATCAAGGCACTGTTAACAGAAGAAGGTAGAAAGCGTACCAGACAGAAGATGATACCAGTATTCAGTATATTCCATGTCTTCCTTGGTAACACAAAGATTAAATGCCCTTGTTTCCATAAGACTCATTTAAAAATAACATCTAAAATGATATAACTACTTCACATACCACTAAAGCTCTACTCATCTTATCTTCTCAAAGAGACAATACTATTTTTTCTACAAATCCAAGTCCAAGATCTTTGAGTGATGTGCTTTGTTCATTTTCCTATATCTAGACCAGATGGGAAGTAAAAAAAAATCATAATTTAAAAGAAAAAAAGAAAACTCATTTAGAAAAAACGTGAAGAGTGTAAGAGTTTAATGATCTATAATATTCACCAGCTTCTTTAGCCAAGTTTGGACTTCTTTCAAGAAGCAATGATCTGAATTGTCAGAGATTTTGTAGTAATGATTAAGAATGCCATCTGACTTCCATTATCATGGAGATATCTTATCTCCATTGCCATCAATGAACTCATTTCTGTAACTGCATCTCCTGACATCAGCCCTAGTTTACAGAGGGCCACCACTACTGAGATGTGATTTTGGCGCCCTCGGCAGTGCAAGCTTGCCAGCTTAGTAAATGGAGTATCTTCAGTGTCTTTTCACGTGGGTGGGTTTTCTGGAGATATGCAGTGTTGTCACTCTAGCATGTCACTTCTCTGAGCCTCTTAATCTCCTTCATTTTCTGTCACAGCAGTCCTGGAATTACCACTTCACTGAGAATGGGTTTTCAAAAACTGTTCTAGCAGCACTTTAACCACCAACTCTCAGAGTCCTTATCTGGATGTTAAATGTAGATCATAATATAATGTTAGCATATCAACGATTTCTTACGAAGTCTAGTCTTTGACAGGGATAAATGAGATACTGCAGACGTATCCCAGAGGGTTCAGGTGAATCTCATTGTTCTTGAGTGCATCAACCCAGATGTTTGCATCCAGCCCTAGTCTCAAGGTTCCACTCCTAACCAGCCATGGTCCTGACTTTGGCATATCAGACATGCTGGAGTGGATAATTCAATCTTCTGTAATGTACTATTGCCCTTATAATTCAGTTCAAGGTCTCAGTTTTTTCTGGCCCATAAGTTCAGAATATGAGGTTCTTGATGTGCTGCCTAGGAGTCCCTCTGGCTTTCACATCTAACCTTAAATCTGTGATTCATCACCCTCAGCTTTTCATTGTCTTTTTCCAGTGCATCAGTTGCAGACTGCAATAGACAACTTCTTTTTAAACCTCCCAGTAGCCTGTGACATTACAGCAATTCCTATGAGCCATAGGTTACCTGTAGTGGACTTAACATTAGTAGTAGTGTTTTCTTTGTCCCCTGGACAGCTCTGAAGTCCTCTTTTAGGACTCTTTTCTTAGGCCATTCCTAACTACAATTGCTAACACACAGATTTCTTCTATTTAGGTTAGTCTGTAACAAAACAACAAAAAAAGTGTGTGTGGGTGCATGGCTTCACTCATCAATTCAACAAATATTATCCTTCTTCCACTATAACCCAGCACCCACAGATGCCAGCAATACATAGATTTATAAAGCCATTCTTCTTACTATTGTGAGTCCCCAGTTTAATGTGAGAGATATCATGTAAAAAGATAATGATAGCACAATGTGAAAATGAAGAACCATATAATTTTACCTGAAGAAAGTGGGTTAGTGTTGTTTAAAGGACATGTAAGACATTGTGGAGCTGGATAGAAGAGAAAACATGTGTTCCAGGCATACCTGGCAGGTAAGACATTGCAGAGACAGGAAAGAAGAGTACAAAATATGGTTACATGAAACAGCCTTATTTTAATTAACTAAACATAATTAAAGTAACTGATGTGAGAACACTTAGCGGCCATGTAAAGAGTGTATTATTTAGAATTCATTCTTTTTTTTTTAATTGAGATAAAATTCATACTACATTAAATTAATGTGGTAGTTTAGAGTGGTTAATTTAAATGAATTAAAGTTGATTTTAAAGTCTTTAAAGTTAATTTTATTTATTTATTTATTTATTTTTAAAGTTAGTTTATTTATTTATACTTCTTTATTGGAATATAATTGCTTCACAACGCTGTGTTAGTTTCTGTTGTACAACAAAGTGAAGCAGCCATATGCATACATATATCCCCATATCCTCTCCCTCTTGAGCCTCCCTCCCACCGTCCATATCCCAGCCCTCTAGGTCGTCACAAAGTACTAATCTGATCTCCCTGTACTATGCGGCTGCTTCCCACTAGCTATCTATTTTACATTTGGTAGTGTATATATGTCGATGCTACTCTCACTTCGCCCCAGCTTCCCCCTCACCCCACTGTGTCATCAAGTCTATTCTCTAACTCTATGTATTTATTCCTGCCCTGCCACTAGGTTCATCAGTACCATTTATTTTTTTAGATTCCATATATATGCGTTAGCATATGGTATTTGTTTTTCTCTTTCTGACTTACTTCACTCTGTATGACAAACTCTAGGTCCACCCACCTCACTACAAATAACTCAATTTCATTTCTTTTTATGGCTGAGTAATATTCCATTGTGTATGTGTGCCACATCTTCTTTATCCATTCATCTCTTGTTGGCATTTAGGTTGCTCCCATGTCCTGGCTATTGTAAATAGTGCTGTCATGAACTACATGTCTCTTTTTTGAATTATGGTTTTCTCAGGGTATATACCCAGTAGTGGGATTGCTGGGCCATATTGTAGTTCTATTTTTAGATTTTCAAAGAAGCTCCATGTTCTTCTGCATAGTGATTGTATCATTTACATTCCCACCAACAGGGGCAGGAGGGTTCCGTTTTCACCACACCCTCTCCAGCATTTATTATCTCTAGATTTTTTGATAATGGTCATTCTGACTAGTGTGAGGTGATACCTCATTGTAGTTATGATTTGCATTTCTCTAATGATTAGTGATGTTGAGCATATTTTCATAGGCCTCTTGGCCATCTGTATGCCTTCTTTGGTGAAATGTCTATTTAGGTCTTCCATCCATTCTTTTAATTGGTTTGTTTGTTTTTTTATACTGAGCTCCATGAGCTGTTTGTATATTTTGTAGATTAATCCTTTGTCCATTGCTTCATTTGCAAATATTTTCTCCCATTCTGAGGGTTGTCTTTTCATCTTGCTTATGGTTTCCTTTGCTGTGTAAAAGTTTTAAAATTTCTTTAGGTCCCATTTTTCAATTTTTGTTTTTATTTTCATTACTCTAGGTGGTGGGTCAAAAATGATCTTGTTGTGGTTTATACCAAAGAGTGTTTTTCCTATGTTTTCTTCTAACAGTTTTATAGTGTCTGGTCTTACTTTTAGGTCTTTAAGGCATTCTGAGTTTATTTCTGTGTATGGGTTAGGTAGTGTTCTAATTTCATTCCTTTACATGTAGCTGTCCAGTTGTTCCAGCACCACTTATTGAAGAGGCAGTCTTTTCTCCATTGTATGTTCTTGCCTCCTTTGTTGTAAATTAGGTGCCTATATGTGCATGGGTTTATCTCTGGGCTTTCTATCCTATTGATCTATATTTCTGTTTTTGTGCCAGTACCATACTGTCTTGATTACTGTAGCTTTGTCATACAGTTTGAAGTCAGGAAGCCTGATTCCTCCAGCTCCATTTTTCTTTCTCAAGATTGCTTTTGTGGACTTCCCTGGTGGCGCAGTAGTTGAGAGTCCGCCTGCTGATGCAGGGGACACAGGTTCGTGCCCCGGTCTGGGAAAATCCCAAATGCCACAGAGCGGCTGGGCCTGTGCGCCATGGTCATTGAGCCTGCACATCCGAAGGCTGTGCTCTGCAATGGGAGAGGCCACAACAGTGAGAGGTCCGCATACCGAGAAAAAAAAAATTGCTTTTGTGTTTCCATACACAAAATTTTTTGTTCTAATTCTGTGAAGAATGCCATCGGTAGTTTGATAGGGATTGCATTGAATCTGTAGATTGCTTTGGGTAGTTTAGTCATTTTCACAATACTGATTCTTCCAGTCAAGAACATGGTATATTTCTCCATCCGTTTATGTCATCTTTGATTTTTTCATCAGAGTTTTACAGTTTTCTGAGTACAAGTCTTTTACCTCCTTAGGTAGATTTATTCCTAGGTATTTTACTCATTTTGTTGCAATGGTAAATGGGATGGTTTCCTTAATTTCTCTTTCTGATTTTTCATTGTTAGTTTATAGAAATGCCAGAGATTTCTGTGCATTAATTTTGTATCCTGCAAATTTACCAAATTCATTGATTATTTCTAGTAGTTTTCTGGTGGCATCTTTAGGATTTTCTATGTATAGTATCATCTCATCTGCAAACAGTGACAGTTTTACTTCTTCTTTTCCAATTTGTATTCCTTTTATTTCTTTTTCTTTTCTGATTGTCATGGCTAGGACTTCTAAAACTGTGTTGAAAAAGAGTGGCAAGAGTGGACATCCTTGTCTTGTACCTGATCTTAGAGGAAATGCTTTCAGTTTTTCACCATTGAGTATGCTGTTTGCTGTGAGTTTGTCATATATGGGCTTTATTATGGTGAGGTAGGTTCCATCTATGCCCATTTTCTGGAGAGTTTTTATCATAAATGGGTGTTGAATTTTGTTGAAAACTTTTTCTGCATCTTTTGAAATTATCATATGGTTTTTATTCCTTAATTTGTTAATATAGTGTATCAAATTGATTGATTTGTGTATATTGAAGAATCCTTGCATTCCTGGGATAAATTCTACTTGATCATGGTGTATGATCCTTTTAATATGATGTTGGATTCTGTTTGCTAGTATTTTGCTGAGGATTTTTGCATCTATGCTTATCATTGATTTTGGTCTATAATTTTCTTTTTTATGATATCTTTTTCTGGTTTTGGTATCAGGGTGATGGTAGCCTTGTAGAATAAATTTGGGAGTGTTCCTCCCTCTGTAATTTTTTGGAAGAGGTCGAGAACAATCAGTGTTAGTTCTTCTCTAAATGTTTGATAGATTTCACCTGTGAAGCCATCTGGTCCTGGACTTTTATTTGTTGGAAGATTTTTAATTACAGTTTCAACTTCATTACTTGTGATAGATCTGTTTATGTTTTCTAATTCTTCCTGGATCAGTCTTGGAAAATTTTACCTTTCCAAGAATTTGTCCATTTCTTCATGGTTGTCCATTTTATTGACATATAGTTGTTTGTAGTGGTCTCTTATAATTTGTTGTATTTCTGTGGTGTCCTTTGTGATTTCTTCTTTTTCATTTCTAATTTTATTGATTTGTGTCTTCTCACTTTTTTTATGATGAGTCTGGCTAAGGGTTTTTCAATTTTGTTTATCTTCTCAAAGAACCAACTTTTAGTTTTATTGATCTTTACTATTGTTTTCTTCAGTTCTATTTCATTTACTTCTGCTCTGAACATTATGATTTCTTTCCTTTTACTAACTTTGGGTCTTCTTTGTTCTTCTTTCTCTAGTTGTAGGGTGTTGGGTTAGATTGTTTATTTGAGATTTTTCTTTTTTCTTGAGGTGAGATTGAATTGCTATAAACTTCCCTCTTAGAACTGCTTTTGCTGCATCCTGTAGGTTTTGGGTTGTCATGTTTTCATTGTCATTTGTTTTTATGCATGTTTTTAATTTCTTCAGTGACCTTTTGGTTTTTAGTAATGCACTGTTTAGCGGCCTTTTATTTGTGTTTTTTACAGTTTTTTTCCTATAATTGATTTCCAGTCTCATAGTGTTGTGGTCAGAAAAGATGCTTGATACAATTTCAATTTTCCTAAATTTCCTGAGGCTTGATTTGTGACCCAAGTTGTGATCTATCCTGGAGAATGTTCCGTGTGCACTTGAGGAGAAACTGTATTCTGCCACTTTCGGGTGGAATGTTCTATAAATATCAGTTAAATCTATCTGGTTTCTTGTGTCATATAAAGCTTGTGTTTCCTTATTTGTTTCCTTTTGAATGATCTGTCCATTGGTGTAAGTGGGGTGTTAAAGTCACCTACTATTATTGTGTTACTGTCGATTTCCCCTTTTATGGCTGTTAGCATTTGCCTTATGGATTGGAGAGCTCCTATGTTGGGTGCATAGGTATTTACATTTGTTATATCTTCTTGGATTGATCCATTGATCATTATATAGTGTCCTTCCTTGTCTCTTGTAATAGTCTTTATTTTAAAGCCTATTTTGTCTCATATGAGTATTGCTACTCCAGCTTTCTTTTGATTTCCTTTTGCATGGAATATCCTTTTCTATCCCCTCAATTTCAGTCTGTATGTATCCCTAGGTCTGAAGTGGGTCTCTTGTAGATAGCATATATATGGGTCTTGTTTGTGTATCCATTCAGCCAGTCTGTGTCTCTTGGTTGGGGCATTTAATCTATTTACATTTAAGGTCATCATTGATGTGTATGTTCCTATTACCATTTTCTTAATTGTTTTGGGTTTGTTTTTGTAGGTCTTTTCCTTCTCTTGTATTTCCTGCCTAGAGAAGTTCATTTAGCATTTGTTGTAAACCTGGTTTGGTGGTGATGAATTCTCTTAACTTTTGCTTGTCTGTAAGAATTTTGATTTCGCTGCCAAATATGAATGAGATCCTTGCTGGTTAGAGTAATCTTGGTTGTAGGTTTTTCCCATTCATCACTTTAAATATATCTTGCCACTTCTTTCTGGCCTTAGACTTTCTCAAGGTGTCCTCGAGGACTGGAGGAGTGGGAAAGGAGTGGAAGTTATTTGCTCTGCCCACTCAGACCTGGGAAACCTGCTGGGCTCCCAGACTGGTGCCCCTGCCCTCTGAGACCAGAGGCAAGACTGGGCCTCTTCTGTACTGTTGAGCCTGAACCCAACTCCCTACCCCTGCAGGGCCTTTTCCAGCCCTGCAAGTCCTAAGCATAGGTCCTACCCACTGCCTAAACCTCACTCATGCCTAAGCCCTGCCCTCCACAGCAAAGGCCTTTTCTGCTTTTTTTTTTAAGTTAATTTTAAAATGAACAAATCTGTGGCACCACCTCTGTCTAGCTCTAAAACATTTCCATCACTCCAAAATATAACTCCATATCTGTGAAATCCCCCATTCCCCCTTTCCCCAATCCCTAGAAGCCACCAATCTTCTTTTGGATTTACCTGTTATGTACATTTCATATAAATGGAATTATATAATATGTGACATTTTGTGTCTAGCTTCTTTCACTTAGAATAATGTTTTTGAGGTGAATCCATATTGTAGCATGTATAATTCCTTTTTATGGTTAAATAATACTCCATGGTGAGTATATACCACATTTTGTTTTTCCATTTATACTTTCATGGCCATCAATGTGTAATTTGTGTGTAAGTATTAGTTTGAGTCCTCATTTTCAATTCTTTTTGGTGTATACCTGGAAGTGAAATTGCTGGGTCATATGGTAATTCTCTGTCTTCCTTTTTGAGAAGCTGCCAAACTATTTTCCACAGATTTAATCTATTTTACACTCCCAGTTGGGATTCATTTTGACCAAATGTAATAGAAAACTTGAAAAAAAGTATCTTTAATGATAGAGAAATATATTTTTCTCTTATAAAAATTACTGTGGTATATCTGGGGTTCAGATAACATTCTCCTATTTTAGCAATCAGGCTTCTATTTCAGAGGTCAACAAACTATTGCCTGCAGTTCCATTTATCTGTCAGTTAAATTTTATTGGTACCTCGCCATTCCTGTTCTTTTACATACATTTTAAAGGAGCTTAGGTATTACATGGCAGAGTTGAATAGACACAAAAACAGAGTGGCCTGCAAACCCCAAAATATATGGACTTTTGCAGAAAAAGTTTGCTGAACACTTATTTTGTTGGCCTGTCATATTTAGTGTGGGCTTCCTACTCATAGCTCAAGATGGCTATTTAAGCTCTAGTCATCACATCCAGAATCCAGCCATCAGAAAGGGGAAAGAACAGAGAAAGGATGTGCCAACCTCTTTACAATGGTTTCCCTAAGGAATCTCAAAATCCACTATTCTAAATTAGCCCCAAGTCCATGACTAGCTACAAAGAAGACTGGGAAATGGAGTCTTTATGTCAGGTAGTGGGCAATTCATCTTAAATTTGAGTTCACTTGACAAGGAAAAAGGGGGGAAAGAAGTGTTTTGAATGACTAGCCATCTCTGGCATGGATCCAGCATCCACTAGAGGAACTAGCATGTACCCTAGATGTATCAAGCCTCCCTGAGAATTGTAGGATTTATATAAGCAGGTAGGAAACCAGAGAGCTTTCCAGGACCAAGTAAAGAATCTCAGAACAAATTAGGGTCCTTGTTTACCCATCCCAGTCATGTTGCAACTTTTGGGTAGATCAGTAACAAATCTCTATCTTCCTTGGTAAACTGAGTGATTTCTGAGTTCACTAGGCCTCATTTTCTGGTTAATTTAAAAGTCTGATTACAGTTTTACCTCTCATAATTGAGATCAATTTAGCATAATCTCTAGTTCTAATTGGATTTTCAAGGTTTTGCATTTGGAAAGGGACTGAAATTCAGAGAAGTTGTCAATGGCACACTGTGTAGTATTGGGATAACCAATAGATATTATTTTTCTGAAAGACAAAGAGGTTAAATATTGTTTCTACATCAGCTCAGGAAGAAATATCCATAGAAAAACTAAGAATGAGGAAAATTAGCACAATGCAGTATTTACTTAAACATATGGTTTAATGTGGTCATGGACTCAGGAGTGTCTGAGCAGAATACATTTATACTTGCATAAGACAGTAAATAAATAGAACACTCATGAGATTTCTTCCATTTAGAACTATTTTTCATTTGCCCAAGAATATAAACATCAAAAAGCGGTTGTTGTTCTATAATTTTTCAAAAGTCCAGATATTGATTAAAAGGGTAAGTTCATTAAATATGCGATGCTATGAGTTCTTAATGTGTACACAGTCCATCATTATGTTAAAAAGCAGAGGAGAGAGTGTTGCACTCCAAAGAAATACGGTGTTCAGAGACTTGTTGATTTATTCACATCAGGGTCATTTTATTTCTAAATTGTGCCCATTTTTTGAGTAAAACAAATGGGAGCTGTCATGAG
Organism: Orcinus orca; assembly: GCF_937001465.1. Lineage (NCBI taxonomy): Eukaryota > Metazoa > Chordata > Mammalia > Artiodactyla > Delphinidae > Orcinus > Orcinus orca. The sequence goes on from NC_064571.1 coordinate 16,065,058, forward strand.
AATTATGAAACTCCAATGTTTTGTTGTTTTTGCTTTTTAGTTTTAATTTGCATAAAATAAATATTACTTTTTTGGTGTATATTTCTGTAAATGCCTAGAATTGTACAACTACCACCACACAATCAAGATGTAGAACTGTTCCACAACCCACCCCCCCAAATTATCTTGTGATGCCCCTTTGTAGTCAACTTTTCTCTCCACATTATGTAGCCCTTTGAGTTTGTCTTATTCCATTTAGTAGAATGCATTTGATTTACCCATGTTGGTGTGCATATCAGTAGTATTTTCCTTTTACTATGAGTAGTATTCTTTTGCATGGACATAACATTAGTTTATTCATCACCAATTAAAGGGTATTTTGGGTTGTTTCCAATTTTACCAATTATGTATAAAGCTGCTGTAAATATTAATATACAGGTTTCCATGCAAATGTAAGTTTTCTTATCTTTTGGTTCAGTAGCTATGTTTGATTGCTGAATCATATGGTAAAAGTGTTTTTAATTTTATAGGAAACTGCAAATAGCCAGAGTTGTTGTGTTATTTTGATTTCTTACTAACAACATATGAAAGTTCCAGTTGCTCCACCACCAACACAGTTTTTGATACTGTCAGTTTTTTTCTTCCCTCCCCTCTCCTTCCCTCCCCTCCCTTCCCCTCCCCTCATTTTCCCTTCCCTTTCCTTTTCTTTCCATACTATGCCATCCCATCCTGTTCTTTCCTTCTCTCTTTTTCTTTTCCTCCATCTCTGTCTCTTCTCTCTTTGTTATTCTTATAGGCACCTAGTAGTATATTACTGTGATCTTAATTTTCATTTTCTTAATAATTAATATTAGGAATCTTTTCAGTTGCTTAATTGCCATCCATATATATTTTTGGGTAAAATGTCTATTTATATATTTTGCTTATGTTTTCAAAATAGGCTTTATTTTTGAGAAGAGTTTTTGATGTGTAGAAAAATTCAGAAGGTAGTATTGGGAGCTCCCCTATGCCCTACACCTAGTTTCCCCAATTATTAACGTCTTAGATTAGTATAGTACACCTGTTACACTTAACAAACTGACATTTTTGTATTGTTATAAACTGAGTCCATACTTTATGATTTTCTTAGTTTTTAATCTAATGTAATTTTTCTGTTACAGGATCCCATATAGAACAACACGTTGCATTTAGTTATCATGTCTTCCTAGCTTCCTCTGTCTGTGACAGTTTTTCAGAATTTCCTTGTGATTGATATCTTGACAGTTTGGGGAATACTTGTCACATATTTGGTAAGATACCCATCTTTTGGAATTTTTTCTGATGTTTCACTTAGGATGAGTCTGGGTTTATGGGTTTTGGGGAGGAAGACCACAGAGGTAAAGTGCTGATTTCATCAAATCATACCAAGTGTACATGCCATCACCTTGATTCATGACTGTTGATATTGACCTTGATCACCCAGCTAAGGTTGTGTTTGTCAGTCTTCTCCGATGTAAAGTTATTCTCCCACACTCTGCCTTTCTACACTGTATTCTTTGGAAGAAAGTCACTATGCACAGCTCAGACTTAAGGAGTGAAGAATTATGCTCACTTCCCTGAGGTCAGAGCATCTATATAAATTATTTGGATTTTTTCTGCATGAGAGATTTTCTCTTCTCTACCATTTATTAATTTATTTAATCATTTGTTTATTCCAGTATGGGTACATGGATATCATGAATTTTATTTTATATTTTGGGTTATAATCCAATACTACTTGATTTATTTTTTTGCTCAAATTTTTCCAGCTTTGGCCATTGGGAGCTCTTTCTGTTGGCTCCTTTGCCCTTTTGACATACCCCCATCAACATGTTTTTAATTTTTTTTAAAGAATTTTCTTACTTTTTGGCACTTCAAAATGTTTCAGGCTCATTGTATATTTTTCCAACTATACACCTTAATTTTTTCCTTTTTTTAATTGGGCTGTTTTTTTTTTATTTTTCAGTTTTAATAGTGCTTCTTTCTCTTAATGGTGTCTTCTACAGAGTAACAGTTTTTAATTCTGATGAATTCTGATGTATCATGTTTTTTACTTTCACAGCTCATGCTATTGATGTTCTACCTAAGAGCTCATTGCTTAACCAGTATCACAAATATTTTCTCTTATTTTTTTCTAAATATTTTACAATAGTATTCCATTTTATATTTAAGCATATGATTGGTTTTGATGTATTTTTATTATATATCCTGTGAGGTATAAATTGTTTCATTTTTTACATGTGGATGTTCTATCATTCAGTCATCATCTGTTACACAGATTTTTTTCTCTTCTTCAAATTGCCTTTGCACATTTACCAAAAGTTAAGTAGCCATATTTGATTGGGTCTATTTCAAGGATCTCTTTTCTGTTCCATTGATCTGAATGTCATCCCTTTCACCTATAATATACTGTCTTGATTACTGAAATTTTATAGTAAATCCTGAAGGTACTGTGTGAGTCCTGCAGGTTTATTCTACTTACTTCAAAATGTTTTGGTTATTCTATTTTCTTTACCTTTAAAACATCCTTCTGGGATTTTAACTGGGAACTATTTTTGTTGTTGTTGTTTTGGTTTTTTTGCCACACCATGTGGCTTGCAGGATCTGAGTTCCCTGCTCAGAGATAGAACCCATACCCTTGGCAGTGAGAGCACAGAGTACTAACCACTGGATCCCCAGGGAATTCGCAGGAATATTTTTAATTTATAGGTAATTTGTGGAGAATTGACATGTTAACAACACTGAGTATTCCAATCCACAAAAATAGTATTATTATGTTGCCATTTATTTATTTCTTCCAATTTCATTTTTTTTTTTCACTTGATGGTACTGTTGTCTGGAATCAATCCTGTGCTAGTCTCTGTTCTGTCAGTATACCATGATTAGGTACTGTTATAGACTCCTAAAATCCTTCACTACTGATAAAGTCCAACCAGGCATAATCTGCATTTTTTTCTTTTCTTATTTCATTTTACTTTCCATTCTCCCTATGTATTATTATTATTATTATTATTATTATTATTATTATCATCATCATCATCATCTTCCCATTTGACAATATAAGGATGGTTCCCCAAAATATCCTTTAAGATGCCTGTAGATACTGAAAATTTTTGTTTGTTTGTTTCAGTATTTCACAGGTGGGAGCTATATGTCACAAATAATAAAAACTTTGAATGAGAATTAAGGACTAGATTAGTCTTTAAAGGCCAGCCTCTTCTCATGGGTTCCTTTGGCAGCTTTGCAGGTTTGCTCCTCCATCTGCTTTTCATAGGTTGTAGGTTTTTATATGATGACAGGGTAAATTATGGTTCTCCAGAGAAAGAGAACGAATGGAGTGTAGATCAATAAATAAATAGATATAGCCCTAGATAAATAGATAGATATATTTACGAAGAGATTGATTTGTTATAGAGTATTGGCTCATGTGATTTTGGAGGCTGAGAAGTCCCACAATCTGCTGTCTGCAAACAGGGGACCCAAAATATCTGGCGTTATAAGTTGCAGTCCAACTCTGGAGGCCTAAGACCCAAGAGAAGTGAGAGAATTGATGGTATAAGTCCCGGTACAAGGGCCAGAAAAGACCAGTGAGTGTCCCAGCTCAAGAGTCAGACAGAGAGAACAAATCCTCATTTCTTCACCTTCTTATTCTATTCAGACCCTCAACAGATTGGATGATGCCCACCCACGAAAGGGTGGTCAATCTGATGTACTCAGACTACTGATTCAAATGCTAAATATCATATGGAAATACTCCCACAGACACACCCAGAAGTAATGTTTAGCCAAATATCTTGGTATCCTATGATTCAGGCAAATTGACACATAAAATTAAACATCATGTAAAGGGTAGTGAAGAGTGATAAAACAGGAAGGTATTTTACAATATTAATAGAACTAGGTATCAGACATGTATTGCTTGTAAAGTTAGTTATTACAAGGGTGGGAGGTTTGCAAAAATAATTACATCATCTGAGATTTTGTATACCAATATATTTTGTATGTTACCCTAAAATTCCAATGAGGAAGAGCTTTAAATAAAGGGGACAGGTAGTGTTAACAATAACTACTAGTAAAGCATAGAGTGCTTTGACATTTACTTGCTTATTTGATTTCTAAGACAATTAGGTGTGAGTGAGAATATGAAGCTTGGAGATGTTAATGTCCTTGCCTACAGCTGCACCAAAAATAAGTTGCAGTGCAAACTTAGATCTTCTGTCAATAATTCTGTCTAATTTTCTTTACAGTAAATTGCCTCTCTTATTTCCACATATCCAAATCCTTAATATTCTTGAAGATTCAAATCAATTCATTTATTTAATTCTTTCAATTCATCCAGGTCATGAATTCAACAAACCATTCATGAATCCAGTTCAAGTCATTCAATTCAATTAGTGTATTCAATTTGATTCATTCAATTTGTGAAAGAATGTTGAGGACCTATGGAACTGCTAGTTAGTTCAATCACACAGTACTATCTTACATAATTCTTCAAATATTTATTAAGCATATACCATATATCAGGGACAGTTTAGATACTGGGGATACTGCAAGCAGACAAATTTTCTTGCTGTCATGAGATATGGTATCTAATGAGGAAGACTGAACAGACAATAATTAATTAAACATATTACTAAGGATAATGCTATTAAACAAACAAACAAAAAGCATGAAAGGGAGATGATAGGGAGTTTTTTAAGTTCCATTTTTAGAATAAAGTGACTAGTTGAAGGCCTCACTGGGAAGGTGACATTTGAATAAATTCCTAAGAAGGTTATGGAGTGAACAATTTGGAGATCTGGAGGAAGAGTATTTGCAGGCTGAGGGAAGAGCCAGGAGAAGTATCCTGTGGTGGAAGTTTACCTGCCATGTTCAAGTTCCAGCAGATGGCCCTTTGAGCAGTGGAGGGAGCAAGAATGGGCATAGAAGAGGGGTTATAGGTGGGCAGGAGTTGGCAACTTCTTTGCATATGGCTTTATTGGCATTGTAGGGATTTGTGTGTCACTTTGCAGAAACTGAGAAAATATTTTTTGAGCTAAAAGCATATTCAGTTCCTATTCTTGGCCTAAATGAAGTAGAAGAGATAGGCATTAATCAAGGAATTATAAAAATAAATGTAAAAACAAAAATAGTAAGTACTAAAATTGACAACAGTTGAATAAACTTTTTAAGAATTGACTTTTAAGCTTGGATCTGAAGATGAGTAGACTTTAACTACCTAGGTAGTATAAGTTTAAAAACTACCATATGACCCAGCAATCCCACTACTGGGCATATACCCTGAGAAAACCATAATTCAAAAAGAGTCATGTACCCAAATGTTCATTGCAGCTCTATTTACAATAGCCCAGAGATGGAAACAACCTAAGTGCCCATCATTGGATGAATGAATAAAGAAGATGTGGTACATATATACAATGGAATATTACTCAGCCATAAAAAGAAGTGGAATTGAGCTATTTGTAATGAGGTGGATAGACCTAGAGTCTGTCATACAGAGTGAAGTAAGTCAGAAAGAGAAAGACAAATACCATATGCTAACACATATATATGGAATTTAAGAAAAAAAATGTCATGAAGAACATAGGGGTAAGAGAGGAATAAAGACACAGACCTACTAGAGAATAGACTTGAGGATATGGGGAGGGGGAAGGGTGAGCTGTGACAAAGCGAGAGAGTGGCATGAACATATATACACTACCAAACGTAAGGTAGATAGCTAGTGGGAAGCAGCCTCATAGCACAGAGAGATCAGCTTGGTGCTTTGTGACCGCCTGGAGGGGTGGGATAGGGAGGGTGGGAGGGAGGGAGACGTAAGAGGGAAGAGATATGGGAACATATGTATATGTATAACTGATTCACTTTGTTATAAAGCAGAAACTAACACACCATTGTAAAGCAATTATACTCCAATAAAGATGTAAAAATTTTTTTTAAAAATAAAAAAACAACAATGCCTTACTGAATGCTGCCACTCTAAGAACCATCCTTTTCAGCACTTTGCTTGGATGAATTCATTTAATCTTCCCAATAGCCCTGAAAGAGCCCTACAGATAGTCCTTTTACAGATGAGGAAACTGAAATACACAGAAGTCAAGTAACAGTCTCATATTCTCATATTTAGTAAATGGGGAAAATGAGACACAAAAGCAAGAAGGCAGGTCCCAGGAAAGCTGCAGATCTTCGATGGAAGAAAGGGAAAATCTTTGGTCCTCGACCTATGAAATTCCCTCATCAGCCTCCTCCACCCAGGCTAGCTTTCTACTTCATATTCATATTTAATTTCCTGGTTCAAATTTTCCTCCTATCAGGAGTTGTTCCCCATCTTTCCAGCCATAGTAGACTATCTTTCTGAAATCCTGTATGGAGAATTTATGACTTTTACTTGATAAATAATTGCACATTATTACATGTCATCTCTTATTATTTAAAATAATTTTCAATAAATTATTTCAGAAGTTTTATGCTTTTTTTACTTTAATTTTGCAAATTGATTTCAAGTGTCTAAGGATTTGAGCACAATAGGAATAATTAGGATGATGGCCTACTTTTGTCCTACAGTGCAGGACATGAAGTTCTGCAATAATATTCACCATAGTAACAAAAAAGCAAAGTGAAATAAAAAGTAAGAAGAAATGTCAGAAGTCTCTAGTGGCTGACACCTTCCTTTTACAGATAAGATTGTAGACTAGTATAAAACCCTCTTGTATTGGTTCTTAAGCTGAGGGAGTTTTCAGTCCATATAAAGTATTATTTATACTGATTTTTAGGATTCAAAGTGGTATAGGAGCCAGTTACAGGATCAGCTGACAACTATAAGCATGAAACTCCAATAAGATGAAACTCCAATAAAAGATGTTTGAGTAAAAGAACAACCTGGGATCTAAGACAAGACGTGAGTGGCTAAAACAAACAGGGGAGGATAAACACAAGGCAATGCAAAAAGGAAATGCCAATTAAGCTGGATTTCTGTCCTCCAATCTCACTTCTCTGTGGTGCCTGTGAAGCAATGCTTTTCTTATGGGCAGATAATCAGCAACACCTGGAAAATGACGTGCAGAACAAGTGGATGTTTCAACTCTTCTTGGTTTGGAAACTACAGGGACCTTGGGTAGCTTAAGTGATTTAGGGGAATAAATGAGTTTCTGGTTCAAGTTTTGTTATCAGGTATTGGTGTGACCCTGTCTTGGTCATCTTCTCCTTTTGGAGAGGTATAAATTTCTTATGTTTATTATGAGAGAGTTGCATAAGGAAAATAAAAAGAGATATTTTTATTATTAGATGTTGCACATATCTATTACGAAGGGGATGTTTCCTTCCCACCACCTCACGAGTCATGATTCCTTTTCCGAAGAGGAACTCAGAGACGGTCATATGCATTCTTCTCACTTTGTGGAGGAGGTGGAGTGACATCTATTTGGTGAGTTAGGGAGGAGAAATTAGGTGTGTATAGCACCACTCAGTTCTCTCTCTTTCCTATTATAAGTGAATTGCCTACAAGAAGTACACATTCTGTTCTCCCCTTCAGTGATACAGGACTGCTGCATGGGGAGGCCTGCAGCACCAAGCTCTGCTGGATAGAAATCTGCTATTTTTGGGATTCAGTATTAAGAAATCTCATAACAGCTTCATCAATAATAAAGGGGTTATTTTGGCCCCCAAATGGTGTATTTCTTTGTCTTAACATTTTCCATCAATTTTAAGGTTTTGATTTATCTGAATTTTAGATGCATCTTAAAGTTGATGACATATGAAAGTTTTATAAAAAGCTTTTTCTTTCTTAGCAATAAATAAAATAATGGTATTTCTAATGGTTGGTGACATCTTCTAGCCAATGAAATACACGGTAATCACAATTTATTTGGAAACAGAGTAGGAGTCAATAGTGCAAATTTTTGTCTCCGACAGTGTTATTTCCTGGGGTTAATAAAAACATGCAGCTTCTGTGTGATGGAGAGGGTAAACATTTATTTGGAGGCTGACTACAATTGGACGTAAATTTATAGTCCAGCCAAATTTATCATTTTAAATAAAATGATAATTAAAATGGTTTCCCTTTGAAGACTGTATTCTCTTTGTTACCAGATGAAAACTACGCTCTGCCCACCACTCACCCCTAGGTTTTCAATTCATAGGAATCCTATTTGTACAGTTAGAGAAAAGACCCGGGTGTTCTAAATGATGCTGTTAGTATGAGCTGTCAATTATCTTCAGTGCACTAAGTGAAAAATATTATCTGTTAAATGATCCTTAATGCTCTCTGCTTAATCACTAACAAGGAATTCAACATGTAGACCCATAATATCTGGTAGTCTCCAATTTTTCTCCTTGAAGTAGAGCTCTTGTTTAGTGAAAGCTGTGCAAAAAATGGGCTTTCATTCTCTGTGTATTTTCCTGAAGTGCCTGGAGAGAAACAGAGAGATGTACTTAGGAAATAATCTCTTTCAAGGTTTTAGGACACATTTGGAGGAAAGTGGTGAATAGACCAGGTTGCATGAAGTGATAGAGTGCCTGGAGTGCAGTCAGTAGTTCATGGATTTAGTAACTGACCAGAATGTTCACTAAGTCACATTACCTGACATTCTGTCTCTTCCCCACTGAAAGACTGCAATTGCATTTGGGTGCTGTCTAAGATCTTTTTTTATCACACTGCTTCTTTAAACAGTTTCTTTCAAGTGTCCAAATCAGCATGACGCACAATACAGAATATGTGAATGACGTAGGATAAAAACACCTATAAGAAAGACACTTGTGCATTGACTTAAGAAGTCTGAACCATGGTTATACCAAATATTAATACATGTTATAAATCTAAAGTAATTAAAACCACATAATGTAACGCAAGATAAAAGACCAGTTAAGTGACATAAAATAGTCTGAAATTGAATGGATTATATTTAAAACATGTTTATCCAGTTAATATGAGAAAGGTTGAGTTATTCTATAAAAGATCTTGGAACAGTCTCTTACCTATTTGTAAACCAAAATTTAGATCCTCACCTCTTAGATTATACTAAAATATATTTCAAATGCCTTATGCCAGTCAAATGTTAAAAGTAAATACATTAAAAAATGAAGGATATTATGAATATATGACCTTCAAGTAGAGGAGGCTTTTATGAACATCAAAGAAAGTTATCCATTAGTTTTCCTAAGGCATTGTGTACAACATTTTCTGTCAAAGCTTCCAGTTTAGGGTCGGAAAATGAGCACATCCATACCTTGTCTTTCTCCAGTGGTCAAAAATTGAACTGAAAGAAAAATTTAAAAAGTTAAAGTACATTCATAATTGTGATGATTACAGGAAGAGAAGATATCAGTGGATTAGAGATTTGACAAGTTTCTGGAAAATAGAATATGGATTGAATCATGATAGGCAAGTTTCAATAAGTACCATAGCCCAGCCCAGATCCTGAAGGGTGCTCTATGCTCAAGAACTGGCAAAACCATGGAGAGACTCCAAACCCAGAGGCAAACACTGACAGATTAAGAGTAGATATTAGTGATAAATTAAATAAGTAATTGAAGGAATGCCCATCTGGTAAGGTTGCCTCCAAACTGTGGTGGATATAACAGCAGAGACACTAATAATATGAAATTAGTAGCTGCCTAGAGAAACTCTGGTCCCAAAGTAAAGTTTTCCTTAGTTTGTGTTTGGAATAATAGATAGGAGGGAGAAAGAGGCCAAGACTGTGTTTTCTACATGGTCAACGTTGCAGTCATATTCATTTATGCAATATTCTCATGGTGATAGTTTTTTCCAAATGTGGGCATTTTCCACATTTAATTAAATTTAGAAAATATAACTTATAATTAATAATTAATGATTAATCATATTAAATATGTCTTACAAATAGGAGATAACTAGTATAACTTCATTCAGCAGCTATAATTATGGTATAAAACAAAACAACATGATGTTTTAGTGGCTTGTGTATCTAAATCAAGTTTATATGAAACTTTCAAAACTATTAGATACATCTTCCAAGCTACTGTTAATATTTTCACAGGCACATTCACATGTGGAGATTGTCAGTTGGAAATTAGGTAGAAGTCAAAATTTCTCAGCTCACTTTATAGAATAATGGTAGTTACACTTCCAATACCACCAGCTCTTTACCTTAAAACCTCATCCCCACACCATACACTGGTAGAATTTGGAGGATGATGCAAGGAGTAAATCACCATTCCAAAAGTAAATGGTTACTCATCTTAGATTTAGTGGTCATTTAAAAAAGTGGTTGGGACCCATGTCCGTGTCCACTCTACATTTAAGCTTGTCTGTCAGAAAGACACTGCCCAACACCAAGTGTTTTCCCTTTTTTTTAAAAAAATATACTCTTATTATATATAAATGAAATAAATAAAGGAAGAAAGAAAGAAAGAGTAAAAACAAAGAATCCACCAGACATTTGAGGAAGTTGAACAAAGATGCTAACATGAAAGGTAGAGGCCAAAACAAATCTTATAATCAGAAACTTTGAAAAATATAAATGCCTCAGAGGCTAGAAGAAAACTTTAATACATATTTTAATATACTGAGGTATAAATTATATTTCATTGATGAAAAAAATAAGATGAAATTAGAAAGGGAACACATATTAAAAGGACTTGCGGGGCTTCTCTGGTGGTGCAGTGGTTGAGAGTTCGCTTGCTGATGCAGGGGACACGGGTTCATGCCCCGGTCTGGGAAGATCCCACATGCTATGGAGCGGCTGGGCCTGTGAGCTGTGGCCGCTGAGCCTGCGCGTCCGGAGCCTGTGCTCCGCAACGGGAGAGGCCGCAACAGTGAGAGGCCTGCGTACCGTAAAAAATAAATAAATAAAAAAATTAAAAATTAGAGGGAGAGTGACCAAGATGGTAGAGTAGAAAGAACCTGAGCTCACCTCCTGAGCACATGAAAATCACAACTATCTACAGAGCAACCATTGATGAAAAAGACTGGGACCTACCAGAAAAGGTCTTCTACAACTAAAGACATAAAGAAAGAACCACAATGAGATGGGTAGGAGGGATAATCAAATCTCATACCCCCAAGGAGGGTGACCCACAAACTGGAGAATAATTATATTGTGGAGGTTCTCCCTCAGGGATGAGAGTTCTGAGTCCCATGTCTGGCTCCCCAGCATGTGGGTCTAGCACCAGGAAGATGAGCTCCCAGACCATTTGGCTTTGAAGACCAGCAGGACTTAACTGCAGGAGCTTCATAGGACTTGGGGAAATAGGGACTTCACTCTTAAAGGACAAATACAAAGTCTCACACACACCAGGACCAAGGGCAAAGTCGGTAAATTCATAGGAGCCTGGGCCAGACCTACCTGCTGGTGTTGGAGAGTCTCCAGGGGAGGCAGGGGGTGGCTGTGGCTCACCTTAGGGACATAGATACTTGTGGAAGACATGTTGGGGAGTATTCATCTTCATGAACTCTCCTGGTGGCTGGCAAAAATTACCTCAAATGTATATGGACTAAATGCTCCTACCGAAAGACACAGGCTGGCTAAATTGATACCAAAATAAGATCCATATATATCCTGCCTACAAAAGACTTAATTCAGATTTAGTAAGTGGAAAGTGAGGGGCTGGAAACAGGTATTCCACACAAATGGAAATCAAAAGAAAGCCAAAGTAGCAATACTTATATCAGACAAATAGACTTTAAAATAAAGACTCTTACAAGAGACAAAGGATTCTACATAATGATCAAGGGATCAATCCAAGAAGAAGATATAACAATTGTAAATATGTATGCACCCAACACAGGAGCACCTAATATGTAAGGCAAATATTAACATACATAAAAGGAGTAATTGACAGCAACGCAATAATAGTAGGGGACTTTAACACCCCATTTACATCAATGAAGAGTTCATCCAGACAGAAAATCAACAAGGAAACACAGGCCTTAAATAACTCATTAGACCAAATAGATTTAATTGATATTTATAGAGCATTTCACCTGAAAGCAGCAGAATACACATTATTTTTAAGTGCACTTGGAACAGTCTCCAGGATAGATCAAATCCTAGGCCACAAAGTAAGCCTTGGTAAACTTAAGAAAATTAAAGTCATATCAAGTGTCTTTTCTGACCAGAATGCTATGAGACTAGAACTTAACTCTAGGAATAAAGAACTGCAGAAAAACACAAACTTATGGAGGCTAAAAATATGCTACTAAACAACCAATGGATCAAAGAAATCAAAGAGGAAGTCAAAAAATACCTAGAGAAAAATGAAAATGAAAACATGAGGATCCAAAACCTATGGGGTGCAACAAAAGCAATTCTTCCATCCAAGTACTAACCAGGCCTTACCCTGTTTAGCTTCCAAGATCAGATGAGATTGGATGCTTTCACGGTGACATGGCCATAGGCCAAAAGCAGTTCTAAGAGTGAAGAGTATAGCGATTCAAGCTTACCTCAGGAAAAAGAAAAATCTCAAATAAAAAAACCTAACCTTACTCATAAAGCAACTAGAGAAAGAAGAACAAACAAAACCTAAAGTTAGTAGAAGGAAAGAAATCATAAAGGTCAGAGCAGAAATAAATGAAGAAGAGGGTTTTTTTTAAAAAAAATTAATGAAACTAAAAGCTGTTTCTTTGAAAAGATAAACAAAATTGATAAACCTTGAGCCAGGCTCATCAAGAAAAAAAGTGTGAGGGCCCAAATCAATAAAATCAGAAATTTAAAAGGAGGAGTTATAACCAACACCACAGAAATACAAAGGATCATGAGACTACTATAAGCAGCTCTAAGCCAATAAAATGGACAACCTAGAAGAAATGGACAAATTCTTAGAATGGTGCAATCCCCCAAGACTGAACCCAGAAGAAGTAGAAAATATGAACAGACCAATTATCAGTACTAAAATTAAATCAGTAATTAAAAAACTCCCAACAAACAAAAGTCCAGGACCAGATGGCTTCACAGGTGAATTCTATCAAACATTTAGGGAAGAGCTAACACTCTTCCAAAAAATTGCAGAGGAAGGAACACTCCCAAACTCATTCTATGAGGCCACCATCACCCTGATACCAAAACCAGACAAAGATACTACAAAAAAAGAAAATTACTGACCAATATCACTAATGAATATAGATGCAAAAATCCTCAACAAAATACTAGGAAACTGAATCCACCAGTACATTAAACAGATCACATACCATGATCAAGTGGGATTTGTCCCAGGGATGCAAAGATTTTTCAATATCTACAAATCAATTAATGTGATACACTGATTCTTTTATTGAACCATAAAAAAACATATAACTATCTCCATTGACGCAGAAAAAACTTTTGATAAAATTCAACATCCATTTATGATAAAACCTCTCCAGAAAGTGGGTATAGAGGGAACATACCTTAACATAATAAAGGCCATATATGACAAACCCACAGCTAACATTATATTCAACAGTGAAAAGTTGTAAACATTCCCTTTAAGATCAGGAACAAGACAAAGATGTCTCTCGTCATTTTTATTCAACATAGTTTTGGAAGTCCTAGCCACAGAAATCAGAGAAGAAAAGGAAATAAAAGGAATCCAAATTGGAAAAGAAGAAGTAAAACTGTCACTGTTTGCAGATGACATGATACTATATATAGAAAACCCTAAAGATTCCACCAGAAAGCTACTAGAGCTCATTAATGAATTTGGTAAAATTGCAGGATACTGAATTAATATACATGAATAAATCTGTTGCATTTCTATACTCTAACAATAAAATATCAGAAAGAGAAATTAAGGAAATAATTCCATTTACCATCTCATCAAAAAGAATAAAATACATAATAAACCTACCTAAGCAGGCAAAAGACCTGTACTCTGAAAACTATATAATGCTGATGAAAGAAATCAAAGACAACACAAACAGATGGAAAGATATACAGTAAGTCCCCTACATACAGACATTCAAGTTGCAAACTTTCAAAGATGCGAACTTGTGTTTGCATGACCAATCACATAAGTTAGTTCACATATCTGGCATACATTGTCATATGTGTGCAACATTTACAAGTGGTTGTGCTTTTGTGTACTTAACTGTAGAGTACTGTATAGAGTACAGTAGTATAGTACCTTTATTTCAAGCCCAGGATTTCTGGAAGCAAGCATAAAAGCAGCTGTGACGTAGCTATAATTTTCAAGGTACGGTACTGTAGGATTATAAATGTTTTCTTTATTTTTTTGTGTTTGTTTCTTTTTTTTATTATTTGTGTGAAAAGTATTATAAACATATTACAGTACAGTACTGTATAGCCAGTTGTGTTAGTTGGGTACCTAGGCCAACGTTGTTGGACTTACAAAAAAATAGTACTTACGAATGCGCTCTCAGAATGGAACTTGTTTGTGTGTAGGGGACTTACTGTATCATGTTCTTGGATCAGAAGAATAAATATTGTTAAAATGACCATATTATCCAAAGTAATCTACCGATTCAATGCAATCCCTATCAAATTACCAATGGTATTTTTCACAGAACTAGAACAAAACATTTTTCAATGTGTATGGAAACACAAAATACTCTGACTAGCTAAAACAATCTTGAGAAAGAAGAACAGAGCTGGAGGAATCACACTCCCTGACTTCAGACTATACTACAAAGCTACTATAATCAAAACAGTATGGTGCAGGCACAAAAATAGACACATAGATCAGTGGGACAAGATAGAAAGCACAGAAATAAACACACAAACTTATGGTCAGTTAATCTATAAAAAAAAGGCAAAAATATACAATGGAGAAAAAACAGGATCTTCAATAAGGGGTCCTGGGAAAACTGGACACTTACATGTAAAAGAATGAAATTAGAACGTTCTCTAACTCCATATACAAAAATAAACTCAAAATGGATTTAAGATGTAAGTGTAAGACAGGATACTATAAAATTCCTAGTGGAAAATATAGGCAGGACACAATGTGATATAAATTGCAGCAATAATTTTTTTTGGATCTGTCTCCTAGAGTAATGAAAAACAAAATAAAAATAAACAGGACCTAACTAAACTTAAAAGATTTTGCACAGCAAAGGAAATCATAAACAGAACTAAAAGACAACCTATGGAATGGGAGAAAATATTTTCAAACAATGCAACTGGCAAGGGATTAATCTCCAAAATATACAAAGAGTTCATATAGCTCTATATCAAAAAAAACAAACAACCCAATCAAAAAATGGGCAGAAGACCTAAACAAACATTTCTACAAAGAAGACATACAGATGACCAATGGGCACATGCAAAGATGCTCAATATCACTAATTATTAGAGAAATGAAAACCAAAACTACAATGAGGTATCATCTCACATCAGTCAGAATGGCCATCATTAAAATGTCTACAAATATTAAATGCTGGAGAAGGTGTGGAGAAAGGGAATCCTCCTACACTGTTGGTGGGAATGTAAGCTGGTGCACCACTATGGAGAACAGTATGGAAATTCCTTAAAAACATAAAAATAAAGTTACCATATGATCCAGCAATCCCACCCCTGGGCATATATCCGGAAAAAATGAAAACACTAATTCAAAAAGATGCATACACCCCAAATTCATAGCAGCACTATTTTCAATAGCCAAGACATGGATGCAACCTAAATATCAATTGACAGATTAATGGATAAAGAAGATGTGGTATATAATATATATACACAATGGAATATTACTCAGCCATAAAAAGAATGAAATAATGTCATTTATAGCAACATGGATGGATAAAGAGGTTATCATACTAAGTGAAGTAAGTCAGATAGAAAAAGACAAATGTAGAATCTTAATGATACAAATGAACTTATTTACAAAGCAGAAACTCACAAACAGAAAATGACGTTATGGTTATTAAAGCAGTAAGCAAGAAAGGGAAGAATAAATTAGGAGCTTGGGATTAACAGATACACATTATTACATATTAAATAGATCAACAAAAAGGACCTACTATATATACCACAGGGAACTATATTTAATATCTTGTAATAACCTATATTGGAAAAGGATCTGAAAAAGAATATATATATATATATATATATGTGTGTGTGTGTGTGTGTATATATATATATATATATATAAAAACAATCACTTAGCTGTATACCTGAAACATTAAATCAGCTATACTTCAATACTTCAATTAAAAAAGTAAATTAGAAATGTGGAAAAAATATTGATGAACTATTACAGTAGGCAACACAGGAAGATGAAGAGCTGGATGTTAAATGAAGTAAAAAATTGTTTAAACATTAGGCATATCAAACCAGGAGGTCCAACACAGTATCAATAAGCATTCCAGTAAAAACAGAGAAAAACAAAGGGAAAGAAAAGATGAACAGTAATCAGAAAAAAATTTCCAGAACTGAAAATGTTTTAAGACAAAATGGTCCATGAAGTGCTTATCTGAACAAGTGGAAAAAAAAAAAAAAACCCTCCCTACAAGAAACCCATCATAATGATTGTTTAGAATATCAAAGTAAAGAAAAACTTCTAAAAGCTTTCAGAGAGGGGCAAAACACATATCACATATATAGAAGAAGAAAAGAAAATGTTATTGAGCTTTATAGAAATAACGGTGGATCTGAAATACAAGAAATTTTCTCACAATTTTGAGAAGAAATGGTTTTCAAACTAGAATTTATACCCAAATCATCTCTCGAAGGAGATAATAGAATAAAGACATTCAATCTCACAAAAATTTCAAAACTGTTAATTCCCTTGCCTCTAGATACTTTTGAATGGCTTTTAAAAAAATCAGGGACAAATTAACAAAGAGGAAGACCTGCAATCCCTGAGACTGGGCATTCAAGAAGAAGAAGAGGGAGGATGATTTTTAAGATGAGCAGAAAGGGACATCCTAGAATGACAGGGAGGCAGCAGAGCTATAGAAACACCAGGCTGGATTATCTCCAGACGATAAAGTATGATCAGGAGGGTGTCTCAAAGATAACAACGTTTGATTAAAGAAATGTATTGAGAGAAAGCAATAGTAAAAAATGGAATAAGCCAACCAAAATAAAGTAAATTAAAACAGTCATCAAGAATAGACTCTCCTACCCCCAAAATACACTCAGGTCAGATGGTCAGTTTTTATAAACTTTCAAGAACATACATTTCTTTCAAATACAAATGGTTACAGACTAGAAAGGAGAGGATATGTACCTAAATCACTGTGTGAGTTTAGACAACCTTGATGACTGGACAGGATAACCTAAGAAAAGTATAAGCATATATATAATGACAACAAATTCCTAAAGAAATTATTTACAAACACAATTTGCACTGTACTTTACTAAAAATAGGTGGAATAAATTGGATTTATCCCAGAATCTAGCAATGTAATTTATTATATTAACATAATAAAGATAAGAAACCTAATAAATCATACAATATAATTAAACTGTATTAACAAATTAACAGATAAAAACCTAATTTGATGGAGGAAAAACAGTATTCAGTAAAATTCAAAAATCATCTAAAATATAATTTGTTATATTAACATAGTAATGGATAAAAACAATTTGATGGAAAAATAAATTGTATCCATCAGATTCAAACTCATTCATAATTAAAAACAATTTTAAAAATTTGTATTAAACTATGAATAGAAGGAAACTTCCTTAATCTAATAAAGTGTCTACTTACCCCCTTAAAATTTTTTTTCAGATGATAAGATATTGTATGTGTACCTTTCAAGATAAGAAAAAAAAAAGGCAGAAATGAGTTCTCCATTATTATGCAACTTGAGATTCTATTATTAAATAGAAAAAGGAAATGAAGTATAAGAATTATAAAAATATAAAATATTATAACATAACATAAATACTAGGATTGTTGGTGTAGAAAGTATGAGATAATACACAAACAATTATAACTAGAAAGAGAGTTCAGAAATATAGCTGAACAATTTCAACAATTACAACATAGTGGCAATTTTTTTAAAACATCATATATATTTATATATTTTATAAACTGTACTTACATGAATTGAATATAGAATACATATGCAATAACCTTATGGAGATATTTTCAAAATATTACTGACAGGCATGGAAGAAAAATCTAAATAATTATGAGACACATGTACTTGGCTATAAAGGCTCAATACTATGAAGGTATCATTTTCCTACAAATTAATCTAAAAATTCAGTGTTATTTTAATCACAGCTGTAGCAGGAATTTCCATGGAATTTAACCATTTAATTCAAAAAGTGGTATGGAAAAATTAAAGACCGATCTTACAGTGGGCAAGGATTTAGGGAAATGGTAACTTGCAGAAACTGCTGATAGTTTAAGTGACTTTGGAGAAAAAATAATTTGTGATATCAAGTCAATTTGCAGATAAACAGAAATGTCATCTCAGAATTTAACATAGAAAGACTTTTACTTGCACAAGGAAAATATAATCTAATTGAATTATTTGCAATCACTAACAGCTGATCAATATAAAGTTTTATCAATAGGAGGATCTATCATGTATTATGATATATTCATAGGGTGTAAAACCACAGAGCAACTCAACTAAATAATAAATATCATATACCTTATGTTGGAATAAATAGGAAAGATCTAGAATGATATATAGAGCATAATGACTAGCCAAACAGCAATAAATTTTGTATGGATATATGCAAATGTAACATGCTATGAAAACATTTACTGCAAAGACACATATCACTTTTATAATAGTGGTTACCTCTAGGGAGGAAGGATATTTGGATCTGAATATAAAAGGGAATATAAAAGTGTCCCTTCCCTAATTAGCAACTGTTTGAACCTGCTCATAGGAACTCAGGCAAGGCTGGTCGTGGAGGCTGAATGAAGCCTATTTCCTCTAATCAAGAAATGGGTGACACAGAAAGGGTTTTGTGCCCGGGAGCCCCACAGGGTCCTGCTCAGTATCAGTATTTATATACACATATATTCAGACATGCATGAACGAGTGAAAAGGGTACCACCTGGTACAAAAGTGGTTAATAAATATTTGTTTCACCTCCTTTTTCTCCTTTGACTTCAGGATAGTTATGGTGACTAAACAAATCAACATACATGTTCGGGTCACAGCTGCTGCTGAGAAAAAAGAAGTTGAGTCTGTCTCCCCTTCGACATCTCTGTCCATTTCTATATATATTAATGCATATGTACTTCTAAATTAGTCTACTGAAAAAGACATAATTATTTAGCATGGCAAAGAAAAATGTGTATGAGGGTAACTGTAAGTTGAATACATGACTATTTTTCAATATACCTAAAATAAAGCTATTCATGATGCCCTCCATCTCTGAGTTTCACAGCATGCCTAGTGTATAGGAAATAATTCAGTATTCAATTCTAGACTGCCACAAATCTCACTTTGTTATATTAGATACGTTTCCACCCCTAACTTCCTGATGGACTGTAAAAGTGGTATGGCAGCTTCTCCCATGCCATAACATGTAGCTAAATATGTTCTAATAAATTATATCAATTAGGATAAGACATTAATATTCTCTGATATGTCTTCTCTCTTTCCCCATTAAATGTAGTACATGAAAAAATAACAAAAGCCCAAAACATGAAGAGGGACAATGAGTGGTTAAACTGTGAACTCTGGAGCCAGGATGCTGAATAGGAGTGTTCTCTCCACCATCTGGGAGAGAGCTGTCCCACCTGTAAAGTGGGATTAGTAACTACCTCTTAAAATGATTCTGGGAATTCAATCTTTTCTATGTTTAAAGCACTTAGAACAGCTCCTGGCCATAGTAAGAGAACAATAATATTAGCTCTTATTGTTACTATCATTATACAAAGATTGGGGGAAATTTTAAAAATTCCAGCTATTTATGAGAAACACAGCTGAAACAGAAAGATGCCCAAAACTTGAAAATAAAAAGATTGATGATGCACCACACACATTATGACAAAATAAAGTGGGAGAGAACCTATCAATACAACACAAAAGAAAATATGTCGGAAAGAATTTAAGGGAATTTAATGGAACAAGGAGAGATATTTATGATTGATAAAAGATAAATTCCATTGGAAAGATATAGCAATATATCAACTTTGAAGAACTTAAGAAATGTAAAGAAAATAAACATCTATAATTATAGTGACAGACATATATATATATATATATACACATATATATATATCAAAAACTCAATTAGAAAAATGGAAGAAGATGAGTAATACAGCTATCACTCTTACTATATAGACACATGGGTATAATTAGATGTGAAACTTGTGTGTATTTGGGTATGGTCAGACTTGTTGCTCTGAAACTTCAAATAGTCCTGATGGATCAACAAAATTCAAAATCCAGAAATAATTATGTTATGTTCAGTGGTTCAGAAAACATAATGACCTTCAACCACCTCCTTGGATTCAAGGACTTCACTTATTATTCATGCCTAAGCCCCTTTCCTGGGCAGAGACATGGAGATAAAACCTCCTTAGTGCACTACATTCAGCTGGTCATGCAGATTAGAGACCCTGGCCATTTAGCTGCTCTCAGAGCAAGCCCCTTTCAGTGCTGTTTGTAAGTCTGCATAACCATTGTGAATCATTATTTTCAAAAGTCATGTTAACTGAACAGATTGTTTCAGATGAGTAGAGGATAGAGATTGCAGCAATATGCACATATGACATAAAACAAAGTAGACCCTTTTAGTTTTAAGGGTGAAATATTGTGGGGAAGCCTGGCATTCCCAAGGGTCACCCTGCCCAACAGGCTACAAAAGATTCTTATTATCTTAGATGGGTGCTATGAGATATCGGAAGAGAAAAGATAATGTAAAATCTGTAAAGTTAAATTGAATTACTTGGGTGATATGATACACATATACTATTGAAGTTCTCTTTTATGGGATAACTGGAGCTATGAATGTGTTAGGCACGGCTAAACATGTTTGGAGGAGGCACAGCAAAGCTGCATCCCTTCACTGCCAAAGACTAATGGTGATTAATATCTTTAAAATGATGCTCTACATTTTTCAATCATTTGATGTGTTAAAAATCTAATAATATACCACAGCTTGAGGCCACTACTGTTTCTTCAATTGATTTAACGTTGTGCTTTATCTTAAAAAATAATTTAAATGAAAATCAGTTGTGATTTTGACAGAAGGATGTTAAAACATGCTTTATTCAGATAGTTATGAAGAACACTAAAGATATTAAACTAGTTAGACCTCCCAGTCTGCCAGAACTATAGAATTAGAAGAATAAACAAAATAGAGAAACACCCTATATGTGAAATTCAGAAACATTTCACAATACGCTACTTTCTTTATAAGGGCTTAACAGATACTAACCAAGAGACTGGTATCATTTTGATGTACTTAACTGTGCTCTTAAAATATTTACAATCACTTTTAAGACCCAAGTCAACACCTGCACCTACTGAGGCTTTTTAAAGGGTGTTTACATTCAGTAAGTTGATATGGATAATTTGAGGTGAGAAAAAACATACTCTATTCATCTTTACTAGAACTCTGATTTCTACCACTCAGCCTGCCCATTGAAGTAACTTTAGCCCTTGCTATAGAGGATCTCAATTCAGATTCAAGGTGTTTTTGTTTGCATACCCACATTTGTTCACAGAGAAAATAATAGAAAAGCAAGAAAAATAAATGGTGTCAATCTTTACCTTTATTTTGTTCATATATATATTTGTATGTCATATTTCATATTTGTTTTATAGAGAAATCATATTGTTTGCTCCCATTTGAACTTCCTTACATTTTAACTGTATCCATTTTAATTATATCCAGAAATAAGACAAGTTGGCTACCCATGACTACAATATTCTCTCATAAGCTCCACAAGACAGGCAATTGGTCAGATGTTTTGCCACTCTCCCAGCAGCAGCCCTCTGACCACGAACACCACTTATGTTTGGCCTCTTGCCCTCCATCCAAAATTGGCAAATGGCCCTAGGAAACAAGCAGATGCAGACCATCAGCTGACATCTTTCTGGTTATATTTATAAAGAATCTTGGTTCCCTCATCCTCATTGCTTCAGCAGCCTCATGGTGACTTTGTATTTTACCTAAAATTCTAGTTTTTCTCAGCAGGAGAGTTGGTTAACTACAAGCTGTTTAATGGTATTGGGAAGTAAAAATTGATTTATGTAAATGGGCATTGACTTTGCCATAGTCTCAAATGCATATGGACATATATAAGTAATATTTTCAAAATAAATTGCATAATTAAGGGTATAAGTAATATTTGAAGGAAAAAAATAATAGTGACTAGATTGAAAAATAAGACCACAACTCTTCACTGCTTACAGAGGGCAAAAAGCAGCAAGTCCATGATCTGGGCTCTTCTGATGTGGCAGTACATCAAAAATCACTTCTGTGAAAGGGGGAGAAAAAACCTTGGGAATTTTGCTCTTTGTGTTATCCTGTAACCTTAATTTTGTGTGTATTCTTTGCATTCCTTGCCAGAAAAAAAGCACCTCTTGCCAATTCTCATACCTAGAACAACTCAGATATCTGTGGTCTTCTGAGGCTCAGCCTGTGTGCATATATGTGTCTTTGTGGGGGGTTGTATTCAATAGAAGAAGGCATTTACAAGAAAGCACACACATGTTTGAGCACGTGCATGTACATGCACACAAGCATACACATTAACCCAATAACTGCCTAAAGTAGAATTCACTTGATATGATATCTTACAAAAACACAATAAAGACAGAATTTAAACTACGAGTATAGTCAAAACTAATCTCTTGTATTTTTAAAGTACACTAACATTTAAAATCAAGGTTAAAATTAGGCTATTCATAAAGGAAGGACAAAAAAAAAAAAAACACTAGATATACCATCCTTAATGATATAGCCAAAGAGATAATCAGAGGGGAAGATTAGTCTTAATTTCATTTATTAGAAATTAAGGCAAGCTAAATTAAATTAATTGAATTTCCCCAACCCCCACTTCACCCCAAAATATAAGCTAAGGGTGAACAGACATACACACACTATATACGTTATATGTATATAATATATATATGCATTAGAAAATAAAGTGGAATTAAAGAATTAAGACGAAAACAGAAGTGTGATATTTTGAAACTTTTACATTCTACTGCAAGCATTAAAACTGATATATTGAATGTTTCAAATTTTTTAAAAATAGCCAAATTAAAGAAAAGAAAAGAGAATTTACAGAGATGAAAGTGGAAAGTAAGAGAATCTCCCATGTTAAGTTGTGGTTGAAACCTGAAGCTACAAAGAGTAGGAGGTGGACACAGGTACAGGATCCTGAACCTCGACGTTCACTCAACTTCTGGGACCAAACCTCGGTAAATTGTTTGTTGCAGAAGGTAAAAATTAGACTTCCTGGGTAAAGTTAGGAATTGCCAATTCACAGTTGGGGATGAGAGACCTTGATCTTGTTACTTCTATACACCTACACACAAACTATAAACCAACTTAAAAGACAAACCACACTCTGGAAGAATACTATAATTATTATAATTGCAATATTATAATCGACAAAGTGATAGTCTACAGATTATACAAAAGATATGTACAAATCAATAAGAAAAAAGATAACTCAAAAGGAAAAGTAGGGCTTCCCTGGTGGCGCAGTGGTTGGGGGTCCGCCTGCCGATGCGGGTGGCGCGGGTTCGTGCCCTGGTCCCAGAGGATCCCACGTGCCGCGGAGCGGCTGCGCCCGTGGGCCATGGCTGCTGGGCCTGCCCGTTCGGGGCCTGTGCTCTGCAACAGGAGAGGCCACAGCAGTGAGAGGCCCGCATACTGCAAAAAAAAAAAAAAAAAAAAAAGGAAAAGTACTTCAAGGATATAAATAAAACGTGCAAAGAAAAGGAAATCCAATTACATGTATGTGTTTACTCTCTCAGGTTCAGGGAAATGCACATTGCTGAAACAATGACGTACCGGTTGAAACTATTAGAGTGTCATTTATTTCTTAATTGGCAATAACATCTATTAGGGTTAAGCAGAATGGGAGGAAACAAATATCCTCATACACTGCTAGAGGCAGTGTCTTGTCAATAGATGACCATTGCTATATAAAATTATTTATTGATAAAACTGCAAAGCTGGATGAAATAAATATATTTTAGAAAAAATAAAAAGTCACTCAAGAGCTGTTGAACATGCTAATAGAGCAAATATGCTGGAATAAATTGAAAATAGATGCCAAAAACACTGCAAAAAACTCACTAGGCTTGCATAATTTCAGGATCATTTTTTAATTAAACCATCTCAGAATAAAATATTTATTTAATGTGACATATTAACTAGTCGTGATTTCACTATTCTCCCCATGTGACAAGTGTAATGATATTAAAATGAGATAGATACATAGCATACAAAATGCATAAAACAATATTATTTTTAGAGGTGCAGATATAACAAATACAGTATTTTCAAATTAAAAATTTCAGTGTCTTATAACATGATATCATGAACAAATAGAGATTATCCTAGTGATAAAATGGTACTTCAATATTATAATTTATGAAACATGTTATATTAAGAGATTAAAGAGTAAAGCAAACATCTCAATAGTTGAACATAAGTATTTGATGTAGTTCAACATTTAATTTGTTTTAAAAGCTCATAATATGCCAGATTTACAAAGAAATTTTAGATGTATAATTTCTTTGTAAATCTGGCGCATATATATATATATATATATATATATATAATTTCTTTGTATTTTTTGGCGATTTTCTTTGGCAAAGGGCCAGATAGTGAAATAGTTTTAGCTTTGCAATCTGTACTCAACTCTGCTCACCATTGGAGCTTGAAAGCACCCATATGTGGAAAAGTGTAGGTATGGCTGTTTTCCAGTGAAATTTTAATAAAACAGACTACTGGGTATTTGGCACATGGATTTGCTGAACCCTGTACTAGAAACATTCTGCCAACCTTAAACTTATGAATGAAAAATTAGACATATTCCCGTGAATTTAGGAAAAAGATTTAGATGTCCACATTCAGTACTACTGTTGAATGCTGTTAGATTCCTAGCCAGTGCAAGATGAGAAACAAAAAGAATTACATACTGGAAAGGAGGAGCAAAAACTACCATTACTTATAGATGTTTTGACTGACAGAGAATTGCAAAAGTATTAGAAAAAATAAGATTATAATGATAGGATCTTATAAAAAATCAATCACTTTCCTATATGCAAGCAGTTAGAAAATGCAATGGAAAGGGAGTCCATTAGTAATCATGTCAAGGTCCAAAATATATCTCGGAATAAAACTAACCAGAAATATCATCCAGTAAGAAATTTTGTTTCTCTGTGGAAAGATTGAAATGGCAGTCACTATAATTTTCAATAAATGTAATGCAACTCACAATCAAAATCCCAAGATATTTTTAAAAAGTTTTTGTGGAACTTACTAAGGGTTCCTAAAATTTCTATTTCGTTCTTTTTAAGCATGCCATATTATTTTTATAGATTCTACTTATGTTTTCAATTACCACTGTTATTTATTTAATCATACTTAGCATGCTTTTTTTTGTTGTTTTTTGTTTTTAACATCTTTATTAGAGTACAATTGCTTTACAACGGTGTGTCAGTATCTGATTTATAACAAAGTGAATCAGTTATACATATACATATGTCCCCATATACTTTCCTCTTGCATCTCCCTCCCGCCCACCCTCCCTATCCCACCCCTCTAGGTGGTCAAAAAGCACCGAGCTGATCTCACTGTGCTATGCGGCTGCTTCCCACTAGCTATCTGTTTTATGTTTTGTAGTGTATCTATGTCCATGCACTCTCTAATTTTTTCCCAGCTTACCCTTCCTCCTCCCTGTATCCACAAGTCCATTCTCTAGTAGGTCTGAATCTTTATTCCCATCTTGCCCCTAGGTTCTTCTAACCACTTTCTTTCTTTTTTTTTTTTTTTATTTAGATGCCATATGTATGTGTTAGCATATGGTATTTGTTTTTCTCTTTCTGACTTACTTCACTCTGTATGACAGTCTCTAGGTCCATCCAGCTCACTACAAATGACTCAGTTTCATTCCTTTTTATGGCTGAGAAATATTCCATTGTATATATGTGCCAAATCTTCTTTATCCATTCATCCGTTGATGGACACTTAGGCTGCTTCCATGTCCTGGCTATTGTAAATAGAGCTGCAATGAACATTGTGGTACATGACTCTTTTTGAATTATGGTTTTCTCAGGGTACATGTCCAGTAGTGAGATTGTTAGGTCATGTGGTAGTTCTATTTTTAGTTTTTTTAAGGAACCTCCATACTGTTCTCCATAGTGGCTGTATCAATTGATGCTCCCACTAACAGTGCATGAGGGTTCCCTTTGCTCCACACCCTCTCCAGCATTTATTGTTTGTAGATTTTTTGATGACAGCCATTCTGACAAGTGTGAGATGATATTTCATTGTAGTTTTGATTTACATTTCTCTAATGATTAATGATGTTGAGCATTCTTTCATGTGTTTGTTGGCAATCTGTATATCTTCTTTGGAAAAATGTCTATTTAGGTCTTCTGCCCATTTTTGGATTGGGTTGTTTGTTTTTTTGATATTGAGCTGCATGAGTTGCTTGTATGTTTTGGAGATTAATCCTTTGTCAGTTACTTCATTTGCAAATATTTTCTCCCATTCTGAGGGGTTGTCTTTTCATCTTGTTTATAGTTTCCTTTGCTGTGCCAAAGGTCTTAAGTTTCATTAGGTCCCATTTGTTTATTTTCCTTTTTATTTCCATTTTTCTAGGAGGTGGGTCAAAATGGATCTTGCTGTGATTTATGTCATAGAGTGTTCTCTCTATATTTTCCTCTAAGAGTTTGATGGTGTCTGGCCTTACATTTAGGTCTTTAATCCATTTTGAGTTTATTTTTGTGTATGGTGTTAGGGATTGTTCTAATTTCATTCTTTTACATGTACCTGTCCAGTTTTCCCAGCACCACTTATTGAAGAGGCTGTCTTTTATCCATTTTATATTCTTGCCAACTTTATCAAAGATAAGGTGACCTTATCAAAGATAAGATGTGTAGGTTTATTTTTGGGCTTTCTAGAAAGCCTCTTCCATTGATCTATCTTTCTGTTTTTGTGCCAGTACCATACTGTGTTGATTACAGTAGCTTTGTAGTATAGTCTGAAGTCAGGGAGCCTAATTCTGCCAGCTCCATTTTTCTTTCTCAAGATTGCTTTGGCTATTCGGGTTCTTTTGTGTTTCCATACAAATTGTGAATTTTTTTGTTCTAGTTCTGTGAAAAATGCCAGTGGTAGTTTGATAGGGATTGCATTGAATCTGTAGATTGCTTTGGGTAGTAGAGTCATTTGCACAATGTTGATTCTTGCAATCCAAGAACATGGTATATCTCTCCATCTATTTGTATCATCTTTAATTTCTTTCATCAGTGTCTTATAATTTTCTGCATATAGGTCTTTTGTCTCCTTAGGTAGGTTTATTCCTAGATATTTTATTCTTTTTGTTGCAGTGGTAAATGGGAGTGTTTTCTTAATTTCACTTTCAGATTTTTCATCATTAGTGTATAGGAATGCAAGAGATTTTTCTACATTAATTTTGTATATTGCTACTTTACCAAATTCATTGATTAGCTCTAGTAGTTTTCTGGTAACATCTTTAGGATTCTCTATGTATAGTATCATGTCATCTGCAAACAGACAGCTTTACTTCTTCTTTTCCAGTTTGGATTCTTTTATTTCTTTTTCTTCTCTGATTCTTGTGGCTAAAACTTCCAAAACTATGTTGAATAGTAGTGGTGACAGTGGGCAACCTTGTCCTATTCCTGATTTTAGCGGAAAAGGTTTCAGTTTTTCACCATTGAGGATGTGTTGGCTGTGGGTTCGTCATATATGGCCTTTATTATGTTGAGGCAAGTTCCCTCTATGCCTACTTTCTGCAGGGTTTTTATCATAAATGGGTGTTGAATTTTGTCAAAAGCTTTCTCTGCATCTATTGAGATGATCAAATGGTTTTTCTCCTTCCATTTGTTAATATGGTGTATCACGTTGATTGATTTGCATATATTGAAGAATCCTTGCATTCCTGGGATAAACCCCACTTGATCATAATGTATGATCCTTTCAATGTGCTGTTGGATTCTGTTTGCTAGTATTTTGTTGAGGATTTTTACATCTATGTTCACCAGTGATATTGGCCTGTAGTTTTCTTTCTTTGTGACATCTTTGTCTGGTTTTGGTATCAGAGTGATAATGGTCTCTTAGAATGAGTTTGGGAGTGTTCCTTCCTCTGCTGTATTTTGGAAGAGTTTGAGGATAGGTGTTAGCCCTTCTCTAAATGTTTGATAGAATTCACCTGTGAAGCCATCTGGTCCTGGGCTTTTTTTTTGTTGGAACAGTTTTAATCACAGTTTCAATTTCAGTGCTTGTCATTAGTCTGTTCATATTTTCTATTTCTTCCTGGTTCAGTCTCAGAAGGTTGTGCATTTCTAAGAATTTGTCCATTTCTTCCAGGTTGTCCATTTTATTGGCATATACTTGCTTGTAGTAATCTCTCATGATCCATTGTATTTCGGCAGTGTCAGTTGTTACTTCTTTTTCATTTCTGATTCTATTGATGTGAGTCTTTTCCCTTTTTTCTTGATGACTCTGGCTAATGGTTTATCAATTTTGTTTTTCTTCTCAAGGAACCAGCTTTTAGTTTTATTGATCTTTGCTATTGTTTCCTTCATTTCTTTTGCTTTTATTTCTGATCTGATCTTTATGATTTCTTTCCTTCTGCTAACTTTGGGGATTTTTGTTCTTTCTATAATTGCTTTAGTTGTAAGTTTAGGTTGTTCATTTCAGATGTTTATTGTTTCTTAAGGTAGGCTTGTATAGCTATAAACTTCCCTCTTAGAACTGCTTTTGCTGCATTCCATAGGTTTTGGGTCATTGTGTTTTCATTGTCATTTGCTTCTAGGTTTTTGTTTTTTTGTTTCTTTTTTGGCGGTACGTGGGCCTCTCACTGTTGTGGCTTCTCCTATTGTGGAACACAGGCTCTGGACGCACAGGCTCAGCAGCCATAGCTCACAGGCCCAGCCACTCCACGTCATGTGGGCTCTTCCCAGACCGGGACACGAACTCATGTCCCCTGCATTGGCAGGTGGACTCTCAACCACTGCACCACCAGGGAAGCCCTCTAGGTATTTTTTGATTTCCTCTTTGATTTGTTCAGTGATCTCTTGGTTATTAAGTAGTGTGTTGTTTAGCCTCCACATATTTGTATTGGGCTGCTAATATTTGCCTTATGCATTGAGGTGCTCCTATGTTGGGTGTATAAATATTTACAATTGTTATATTTTCTTCTTGGATTGATCCCTTGATCATTATGTAGTATCCTTCTTTGTCTCTTGTAATAGTCTTTGTTTTAAAGTTTATTTTTTCTGTTATGAGAATTGTGACTCCAGCTCTCTTTTGATTTCCATTTGCATGGAATATATTTTTCCATCCCTTCATTTTCAGTCTGTATGTGTCCCTAGGTCTGAAGTGGGTCTCCTATAGACAGCATATACACAGGTCTTGTTTTTGTATCCATTCAGCTAGTCTATGACTTTTGGTTGGAGCATTTAATCCATTTACATTTAAGGTAATTATCTATATGTATGTTATTATTACCATTTTCTTAATTGTTTGGGGCTTATTACTGTAAGGATTTTCTGTCTCTTGTGTTTCCTGCCTAGAGAAGTTCATTTATCATATGTTGTAAAGCTGGTTTGGTGGTGCTCAATTCTCTTAGCTTTTGCTTGTATGTAAAGGTTTTAATTTCTCCATCAAATCTGAATGAGATCCTGGCTGTGTAGAGTAATCTAGATTGTAGACTTCTCTCTTACATCACTTTAAATATGTCCTGCCACTCCCTTCTGGCTTTCAGAGCTTCTGCTGAAAGATCAGCTGTTAACCTTATGGGGATTTTCTTATGTGTTACTTGTTGTTTTTCCCTTGTTGCTTTTAATATTTGTTCTTTGCATTTAATTTTTGATAGTTTGATTAATATGTGTCTTGGTGTGTTTCTCCTTGGATTTATCCTGTATCACACTCTCTGTGCTTCCTGGACTTGATTAACTATTTTCTTTCCCATATTAGGGAAGTGTTCAACTATAATCTCTTCAAATAATTTCTCAGTCCCTTTCTTTTTCGCTTCTTCTTCTGGGACCCCTATAATTCGAATGTTGTTTCATTTAATGTTGTCACAGAGGTTTCTGAGACTGTCCTCAATTCTTTTCATTGATTTTTCTTTATTCTGCTCTGCAGTAGTTATTTCCACTATTTTATCTTCCCGGTCACTTATCCGTTCTTCTGCCTTAGTTATTCTGCTCTTGATCCCTTCTAGAGAATTTTTTTATTTCATTTATTTTGTTGTTCATCTCTGTTTGTTTGCTTTTTATTTCTTCTAGGTCCTTGTTAAATGTTTCTTGTATTTTCTCAATTCTATTTCCATGATTTTTGGATCATCTTTACTATCATTATTCTGAATTCTTTTTCAGGTAGACTGCCTATTTCCTCTTCATTTGTTAAGTCTGGTGGGTTTTTGCCTTGCTCCTTCATTTGCTGTTTGTTTCTCTGTCTTCTCATTTTGCTTAACATACTGTGTTTGGGGTCTCCTTTTTGCATGCTGCAAGTTCATAGTTTCCATTGTTTTTGGTGCCTGTCCCCAGTGGCTAAGGTTCATTCAGTGCATTGTTTAGGCTTCCTGGTGGAGGGGGACTGGTGGGACTAATGCCTGTGTTCTGGTGGATGAGGCTGGATCTTGTCTTTCTGGTGGGCAGGTCCACGTCTGGTGGTGTGTTTTGGGCTGTCTGTGGCCTTATTATGATTTTAGGCAGCCTCTGTGCTAGTGGATGGGGTTGTGTTCCTGTCGTGCTAGTTGTTTGTCATAGGGTGTCCTGCACAGTAGCTTGTGGTCATTGAGTGGAGCTGGGTCTTGGCATTGAGATTGCGATCTCTGGGAGATTTTCACCGTTTGATTTTACATGGAGCTGGGAGGTGTCTTGTGGACCAGTGTCCTGAACTTGTCTCTCCCACCTCAGTGGCACAGCCCTGACCCCTGGTTGGAGCACCAAGATCCTGTCCTCCCCATGGCTTAGAATAAAGGCAGAAAAAAAAAAAGAAAGAAAGGAAGAAGAAGATAAAATAAAATAAAGTTATTAAAATAAAAAGTAAAAATAATTATTAAGAAAAAAAGTTTTTAAGTAGTAAAAACAAACAAACAAACAAAAATGGACAGACAGAACCCTAGGATAGATGGTAAAAGCAAAGCTATACAGACAAAATCACACAGAAGCATATACATACACACTCACAAAAAGAGAAAAAGGGGGAAAATTATATATATATTGTTGCTCCCAAAGTCCACCTCCTCAATTTGGGATGATTCATTGTCTATTCAGGTATTCCACAGATGCAGTGTACATCAAGTTGATTGTGGAGATTTAATCTGCTGCTCCAGAGGCTGCTGGGAGAAATTTCCCTTTCTCTTCTTTGTTCGCACAGCTCCCGGGGTTCAGCTTTGGATTCGGACCCACCTCTGCGTGTAGGTCGCCTGAGGGCATCTGTTCTTCTCTCAGACAGGACGAGGTTAAAGGAGCAGCTGATTCAGGGGCTCTGGCTCACTCAGGCCGGGGGGAGGCAGGGGTCCGAAAATGGGGTGAGACTGCGGCCGCAGAAGCCATTGCATCAGCCTGAGGTGCACCATGCGTTTTTCTGGGGAAGTTGTCCCTGGATCACGGGGCCCTGGCAGTGGCGGGCTGTACAGGCTCCCGGGAGGGGAAGTGTGGAGAGTGACCTGTGCTTGCTCACAGGATTCTTGGTGGCTGCAGCAGCAGCCTTAGCATCCCATTCCCGTCTCTGGGGTCCGTGCTGATAGCCACAGCTTGCGACCGTCTCTGGAGCTCCTTTAAGCAGTGCTTTTAATCCCCTCTTCTTGTGCACCAGGAAACAAAGAGGGAAGATAAAGTCTCTTGCCTCTTCGGCAGCTCCAGATTTTTTCCCAGACTCCCTCCTGGCTAGCTGTGGCGCACTAACCCCCTTCAGGCTGTGTTCACGCAGCCAACCCCAGTCCTCTCCCTGGGATCTGACCTCCGAAGCCTGAGCCTCTGCTCCCAGCCCCCACCTGTCCTGGTGGGTGAGCAGACAAGCCTCTCGGGCTGATGAGCGCTGGTCAGCACCAATCTTCTGTGCGGGAATCTCTCCACTTTGCCCTCCGCACCCCTGTTGCTGTGCTCTCTTCCGTGGCTCCGAAGCTCCCCCCTCTCCGCTACCCACAGTCTCCGCCTGCGAAGGGGCTTCCTAGTGTGTGGAAACCTTTCTTCCTCCACAGCTCCCTCCCATTGGTGCAGGTCCCATCCCTATTCTTTGTCTCTGTTTTTTCTTTTTCCCTACTCAGGTATGTGCGGAATTTCTTGCCTTTTGGGAGGTCTGAGGTCATCTGCCAGTGTTCAGTAGGTGTTCTGTAGGAGTTGTTCCACATGTAGATGTATTTCTGATGTATTTGTGAAGAGGAAGGTGATCTTCACATCTTACTCTTCGTCCATCTTGAAGCTCTTCCCTTAGCATGCTTTTTGATATTTTATATCTTTCAATGTAATTTTCTGAAGTCCTATGTATGGTATTTACATTTTATATTTTATAATTATTCTTAATTTTGATGCCTGGCTTTATTACATGTGTGTGTTTAACTTTCATATCCACTAGAATTTTATCTGTGGAGCTCTCTGAGGTCTATACTGAGGCTGTGTTCTTCCAGAGAAGATTTGACTTTGACTCTGCCATTTTGTCCACTTTAAATTTTGGATGATGTATATAGTGTAAATTTAGGCCCTAAATCCACATAAGGGCTGACCCACTATTATAGAGTCTACAGGGAAATTTTGAGTCCTTGTACCCAGAGCAAAGCAAGACATAGATATCCTAACTGCCTGCGCTGGTAATGATTTTTCCACTCACAGTGGCTCATGTCTTTCATGAGCGTTCACTTTTTAGTGGAGTTTCAGATATCATATCCTTTCCTGTATGGGATCAAGCCTTTGTAACTTTCCTTATAGTGATGAATGTTCATCAAACCAATGACCATTAAGACCAAAGCTCTAGGACCCTGTCATCAGGAAGTGGCCCACCGCCATTTAAATTCACTTACAAAGACTCAAGTTTTGGCTAACATCTTTGCCCCAGAAGATATCCAATACTAAAAACTCTCCTATGTTTAAGAGAGATACTTATAATAATCTATATATCAATTATCTGCATTTTTAGGTGTTTTATTGCTGCAGATTTCCCAGATAATTTAATCTACGTTATTACAATAGACAGAAATCTCTTGTATTATATGTCTAGATAGAACTAGGAAAGTTAAAATGTCTCCCACACTTTACCTGATATCAGATAATTAGAGGCATGCTTAGTTTTGTATATATTTAGATTTACAAAATATTGTCTCTCATGACGACCTTTATAAAATCACCCTGCACCACATTTCTTTACAGGACTTATTATTTCTTGTCCTGTTACATGTTTAGTTGTTTATTTATTGTCTCTGTGCTTCATTCTCTGCCATAGCCTCTGTATGAGTGGGGCTCAGCACAGAGGAAATTTGTTAGAAGGTGGAGATATTGAAAAATATCCTCTGAACTGAGAAGAAACTTTGAGACCTAAAAATGAAGGAGGGAACTCCATAAAGTGCAGTTATGAAGTTTTCTGTGAATAACTTACATACAGGCAGGACTGGGTGGACAATGATCCAGAAACATTTGCAGCTGCAGTTTGCACCACTAAAAGGGGTACAGGAGGAACCAAAGAAGCCAAAGCTGAAATTAGAATCTGACTACTAAGGGAGAAGCATTTTAGCACCAATGGGAAACCCAGGGTTTTTCCTACCCTCCCCCATCCACCCCGTGAGGTCTCAGGACAATTAACCATTTATGTCAGCAAAAGCCATTCTTCCAGTTTTCATAACAGATGAAGGCAAGGGTAAAAATTGACAGGAAGTTTATCTGGCTTGGCTGCATTCATTGTGAGTAGGCTAAAGCCTAAATAAAATTTAAGACGTCAGTTCTTCAGTCACTCTACCTACATTTCAAGCAGTCAGTGGCCTCATAGTTCTCTTCGTTATTTTTGTATTGAACAAGACAGAATACAGCACATTTTCATCATCCCATCAACACAAGAAAATTCTATTGGAAAACTCTGGCTTGGAACATTCTGGAGGATCAGAGAAGATTGTAGAGTGTGAAAACTTTCTGCAGTAAGGATTAAAGTATTTGGACATTTGTTCTTTATATGTAATGAAAGGGGAATCCAGGATTCGAGGAACTAGAGATAAACCCTATGTTTTCCCACTTTTGCCACCAAGACCACTTGCCAAAAATAGTTATTTTTCACTTAATAACAGTAACTTAATAATAATTATTAAGCAGAATTTTGTTTGAATCTTCTGCAGGGAAAGAAGGTGTAGAGTTTTTTTTTGTTTGTTTGCTTTTTCTTGCATCTAGTTAAAATGGTTTAACATCTAGTTAAATTAAAACTATTTTTTTCTTTTCCACTATGTGCTTTCCTAAGATACTCAATATGGTTTCATGTGTATACAAGCTGTCTCTACAATGCTAAAGCCAATGAAAAACTGAGTGTTGAACGTTTTTATTCAAGAAATTATTTTAACTTTATTTTAAGCAATAACATTAAAAATCAAATGGACAGATCTCATAGTGACTAGTTTGCAAGGTTTTTGACTCATTTTTCTTTGTATTTTCCCAGTTCTATTATGATAAGTAATATCAGAACTTATTTGGCCAACCCCGACCCAATCCAGTGTTCTCTATCTCCATTAAGGATGCATTTATGTCACACTTTCCACATTTTGATAATTTTCTATGTCTAAATATTGCTACTGCAATGTAGAATTCAAAACAAAACACACACAAAAAAGCATTGCCCAGCCTCATTTGCTTCTTGTTTTTAGGGACAAGATAGTTATAGTTTATCTTCTACCAATCAAATGAACACACATAAGACTTAAATCAGAATGGAGTAACATGAGAAAGTAAGTTAGACCAAGGACAGTCATTTTTGCTGGTTTGGGTTTAGCAAAGGCAGCATATTCTATAGCCAACCACTGGGGAGACAAATCCCTGATTCCATAACTTTCTGACCACAAGAGAGGCAGCACTGGTACTGCATCCAGCAAAAGCAAATATGGCTTCCAGTTCTTGTAGCTTCCTGAGGATAGAAGAGAGAATTCAGGTCTGGAAACAGTAGCTATGTAAGTAGCTTCCTGATTCAGAGCTCCCTAATCATGGTAGAGATAGCAGCAACCTTGCCTGAGGTCTTTCTCTTGGAATGCCTCTAATGATTCTTTGAATTCTCTATATCCCTCAATAAATTCCTTTCTCATAAAGTTGTCTACAGTGGATTTTATCATCTGCAAACTAAGATTCCTGGCTACTGGAGCCTCAGCAACATAGAGGCAAGAACCAAAGAGATCCATCCTACATCAAAAGAAAGTTGCTGTCATCATCATTATCATCATCATCATAATCATTATCAAATAGTAATTTATGCCCAATGAAAGTTGCCCAGAATTTTATAAAGCCCTGGGTTCAGTGATGAGATTGAGCTATGGTGTTTTGGTGTTTTTTCAGCACTAATCTCCAGTTGAACGGTGGCTAATATTCTAAAAGGCTATAAAAGGATGAGTCCAGAGCCAATGCCTTCAGTTTTTACTTGTTGTTTGTAGATTCTTTCTCTCATGTAATATGTTCTTGATTCTTTCTCATAAGACTGGACTCTGCCTAACGAGAAAAAATTTGGTGAGTATTCTGAGGATATAAACTTTATTCCTAGTTTTAACCCATGTTCCACGTTCTCTTCATTCAAATTTTCTTACCTGTGGAGATAATGTAGGTAATATTTTGGACAGCACAGCCCCAGGGTCTTTAAATCAAGCTCCTCTTGCCTCTCATTTAAAAAGATGCCCAGAACAAAGAAGTCTTCTATATTTTAGGGTGGTTTCTGTCCATCTTTAGCAGTCCGTTTGGTCTCTCTCTTATCTTGCTGGAGTGGAAAACCAGCCATGTAACTGAAACACATATATGACATAATTCTCATCAAATTACATTAACTTATTCGGGGATAAAAATAGTGGCATACAACAATAACTTCAATATAATACGTCTGTATTTTCCATGCCTAAGCTAATTTTTAAATAAAGGAACAATATAACAATGTAAAGGTAGTAAGATACCACGCATTCCAGAAAGAGCCATGACAGGTTCTCAAACTCATCTCCAAAGTAATCATATGGGAAAGAGGTAGAAAGTTGGCTGTGTTGTCCAGAACAATTGGTCTTTTGTGTTTTCAAAAATGTCTCATTTCTCAAAGTTCTCAAAAGAACTTAGGGTGAAAGTAATTACGGTACAAAAAAAGCAAAAATGACCAGGCTCTAGAGAAGAGGGGAGATAAACTAGCTATAAACAGCACCAGTGGTCTCTTCCAGATGATTCTGATTTTCCCCCTCATATTTCTGGCCATGATAATAAAAAAAAAAAAAGTTTGAATTTGTTTTGAATCAGAGACTGTGGGGCTCAGAGGTCTTTGTTTAGGAAGATTTGAATTGTTGCTAAGAGGAAGCTATAAGCAAATCTTTTCATTTTTATTCTAGAATTCTTCCCTTAATTTAGGTACCTGGTAAGGCACATTCAACATTCTTAGATACTGTGGGGTTTAAAAAAATTTAACATCATAAGCATATTGTGTGGGAATAACAAGAAATTCAACAGGATTTACTAGTTACCTTCACTTCCTCTGTTTATTCTCAAGAATTTTAATACCATCTACTTGTATTAGGCAAATGGCCTCCTTGTTTCCATAAACCCCTAACTCAGAAATTGGCAAACTTCTTCTATAAAGGGCTTGATAGTAAATATTTCAGGCTATGTGTGTTATATGGTTTCTGTCACAACTTCTCTGCTCTGCTGTAGTGTAAATGCAAATGTAGGCAATACTTAAACCAATAAGTATTGGTTGTTCCAATAAAACTTTTTTTGTACAAAAATAGACATTGAATTAGATTTGGCCAATGGGCTGTCTTTTCCTGACCTGTACCTTAAAATCAAGAACACTAGTTCTCTACCTGTAAAGTTTGAAACACTCTTTGGAGAGGGATATAGCAGATTTTATCAGGCAAATAACATTTGATAAAGAATACCAGAAAGGGCACTAGATTTAGGTCAGGGACAGAAAAGCAAGTAATAGTTTCAACATACTCAAAACAAAACATTCAGAAAAGCAAAAGCTAGTAACATGAGTCCAGGTTCATAAAGGATCTGTAGTCTGAAGCAAAATAGAGGGTTAAAAGTGTAGACCACACATATGTCACAGGTATGACAGTAGGTAGAGATTAAAGGAAGAGATTTAAGCAGTCCCTAGATGGAGATTATACAGAAGGAAAGTCCTTGGCACTTAAGGAAAACAGTGGCTTTAGCTAGGTATCCCTTATTCAAAATAGGGGCTATTAGATAAGTAAGACTGGATAGGAACTTGCCAGTGTTAAGAAAACCCATTTGGAGCAGGAAACAAGATGATAGAGATACATACTATTTCTGACTTTTATGAAGCTTATTGGTGAATTAAGGAGGATAATGCTGTATCAAAGAAGTTCTACCTCACCATGTTCAGGGATAAACCTGGTAACCGGTCCTCTTCTCCACTGTGTAATCTTATGGTGCCTCTCTCCCACTCTAGATTCTCTCCTGACTATATTGTGTCCCAGGCCTGAAGATTGGCCCATACAAATGTATGACATTTATCTGCTCTTCCATTTTCATTTCAGTACCCATTTGATGGACACATTTGTCTTCTGATATAACGACTGCTGATTATTTAGATGAGATAAGCTGAAAAAGGTGAATACTGAAAAGTGTTTGAATGAATTACATTTAGCACTTAGCTTAAGAGGGTCTTTCAACAAACAAGTGTTTTGACATCCTTTCTTCCTTGAAAAGTAATTCTTTAGTATGGTAGAAATTATACAAAATGCTACTGATTTGGTGCACATTCTGCTACCTGAATTGAATCTTTATGTTGGATAGCTTCTTCTGTAACCTGATGCATTCACTTATTAGTGAGTATTGCCTTGGCAATGTGTGTAGATTTGATTTCATATTGAAGGGGATACATATGGGTTTAAGCAGTATGTTTCAAGAACCAAGATAGTACTTTTGATGTTCATGTTGTTAATTGCAGTTGTTTTATGCCAAAAACAGCCAAGATATCACAAGAAGAATATATTATTACCCTAATGAGAGTTCTCAAAAGGAACTGCTAAAATGCCATATTCAGTGAGATGCCAGTTCCATTCTGCCTGTTTTGTATTTGTTCTTTCCTTTCCGTCTCCTCTCCTTAACAACTTTATTTCCATAGGCTTACACCAGGGATCTCCAAAGTGAGATTCATGCACCCCTGAGAGTTTGGAAGATTATCCTGTAGGGCACAGGAAGAAAATCCTAGAATTGGTGTCAACATATATTCTTTAAAAATAATGAAGAATTTAAGCTTACTGATTTGAAAATGTTTATATATTTACATTCTTTAATATATAAGATATGTAATTATGCATAAAAGGCATATAATATAATCTATAATAGAATATGATTATGGTATTTTTTATGTAGATTGACAATGGTACCCTCACTCAGATTCTAAGTTAGATGTTCCTGTGTCACATAGAATATCCAAGATATCTTGAGGGAACAGTGGGATTCCACAATGCAGAATGGGTGAGACTATGGAAATTGAGTAAAAGTTTCAACATGTTTCAATGCATGCTATTTATTATGAATTACTTCAATTTTAAAATTCATGCCAATTCCAAAATGCATGGATAGCAACATTTGTTCTAATCCACTAACGAAACATAAGAAAATACATAAAAAGATATCAGAGAAGAAAGATTCTCAACAGTTAATTGTTTCTTTATCAAATATGATGCTTTGTGGAACATTTTTATGCATAACTACTGGTTGTGAAGCTGACTTGACTAGAATCAAAAATAAACAAGAATTCCAACCACTGAAAGGGACTCCAGATGGATTTTGTTGCTTTCAACTTTCTTCTATTCCCGTCCATCCTTCATTGCTCCCAGAGTGAACTAATTTCTTGAAACTCACCACCAATCATGTCACCCTCCTTTTCACATGCACACACTGGTCAACCAGAGTACACATAACCTTCAGAGAAGTATAAGACTCACCACTTTGTGAGCCTTCCACTTTTTTACTAAACTCATTATATATTCTTGCCACATTAGACTACATAAGTATTTCTGAATAACCTTACCTAGAAAATCACGAACTTCCACATTCCTCTTTTATATCTCAAACATTCTGCACTTTCTAAGTTAATCTCACATGGTATCATCTTCATAAACCCTTTTGTATTCTCCCTACTATTATTTCATATCTCCTTTCATATTCCCATTTTGTGCAGTTGTCTTGCCTTTTATTTCTTTTGAGAGAAGAGGTTTTGTCTTATTTGCTTTTGTCCCATACTAGGACTCTTTGTTGAACTGAATAGATTACTCCTCCTGCAAACCTAATTGAAGGCTTATATCCCACAAACTTCTGTAACCATTCAATCTTTGTCTGAGCCCCATCAATAGATATCTACAGACCTTTAGCAAGAAGAAAATCATGTTAAAATATTACAGCCATGTTTTATGTTTATTTGGATAGTGTACTTCATGAAGACAAAGACTATGCAATATTCTTGATTTGAATCTGATAACTCTTAACCCAGAACTTAGTAAGCTGATTAAATGCATGCTGGTTAACATTATTCTAAAGCTATAGTTTTGTCTCACAACTCATTTGGACAAAATAAACCTTCTGTGTCAGATTGTACTTTTCAACAATGACCACAACATTATCTCCTAGCTCATGTGATACTATTTCCATCAAGAGGTGTGGTCTCTGTCTCTTCTTGAATTTGAGTAGGCTAGTGACTTTCTTATAACAAATACAATGCTGTGGAAATGATACCGAGTAACGTCTGAATCTCCGTCAGAAAAGACCATGCAGCTTTTTGCATTGCTTGCTGACCAATCATGGATGGAACCCTGAACATCATCTAAAAATTCTGCCTAGCCCTGAGGCCACTGGGTTGTAAGCTGAGCCACATGGGAAGCTGCATGTAGACTCCTCAGTTTGAATGCTTAGTTTCTGTGTTTTCTCATTCGAGGTTCCAGGTATGTGAGTGAATGAACATTCAGATGATTCTGTTCTCCTGATGTTGAGTCAACCCAGCTTTTACTTCTTCCCACTCCAGGCTCCAGATATTGTGGAACAGAGACAAATCATTTCTGCTTTGCTCTTTCTAAATTACTAAACCAAAGAACCTGTGAGTATAGTATGAATGTTGTTAAGGCTGGAATACCTTGTTATGCAGCCATGTTACCAGGAACAATTTTTTTTTTTATTTTGAGAAAATGTTTTTATGCAAACAAATGTGTTAAATATAACCTATGGTTATGTTTTTAGACATATCCTAAATAACCCTACATGGGCTCATTACTTTCTATATCCCAAACTCTGAAGCCTTGTCACCACTTGGCCTTCTATTGCAATCTCACACAAGACCCCAAATAGTCAAAGTAATCTAGAGAAAGAAGAACAGAGCTAGAGACATCACACTCTCTGACTTCAGACTATACTACAAAACTATAGCAATCAAAACAGTATAGTACTCATAGAAACAGATACATAGATCAATGGAATAGAATAGAGAGTCCAGAAATAAACCCATATTCATATATATTCATATAGTCAATTAATCTATGAGAAAAGAGGCAAGCATACACAATAAGGAAAAGACAGACTCTTCAATAAGTGATGTTGAGAAAACTGGACAGCTACATGTAAAATGAAACTGGGCCACTTTCTTACACCATATACAAAAATAAAGTCAAAATGGATTAAAAATTTAAATGGAAGACATGAAACCATAAAACTCCTAGAAGAAAACATAGGAAGTGATCTCTTTGGCGTTGGTCTTAGCAATAATTTTTTTGGATATGTCTCCTCAGGCAAGGGAAATAAAAGCAAAAATAAACAAATGTGACTATGTCAAACTAAAAAGCTTTTGCACAGCAAAGGAAACCACCAACAAAACAAAAAGGCAACTTACCTAATGAGAGAAGAAATTTGCAAACAATGTATCTGATAAGGGCTTGATATCCAACGTATATGAAGTTGTAAAATTCAATATTA
Organism: Orcinus orca; assembly: GCF_937001465.1. NCBI lineage: Eukaryota > Metazoa > Chordata > Mammalia > Artiodactyla > Delphinidae > Orcinus > Orcinus orca. The sequence goes on from NC_064571.1 coordinate 16,106,246, forward strand.
AAAAAAAAATTAAAAATGAGCAGACGGTCTGAGTAGACTTTTTTTTTTTTTTTTTTTTTTTGCCATAAGCGGGCCTCTCACTGCTGTGGCCTCTCCCGTTGCAGAGCACAGGCTCTGAATGTGCAGGGTCAGCAGCCATGGCTCACGGGCCCAGCCGCTCCGTGGCATGTGGGATCTTACCAGACCGGGGCACGAACCCATGTCCTGTGCATCGGCAGGCGGACTCTCAACCACTGTGCCACCAGGGAAGCCCCTGAGTAGACGTTTTTACAAAGAAGACATACAGATGGTTAACAGACACATGAAAAGCTGCTCAACATCACTAATTATGAGGGAAATGAAAGTCAAAACCATAATGAGATACCACCTCATCCGCCGGAATGACTATTATCAAAAAGTCAAGAAACAACAAGTGTTGGCAAGGATATGGAGTAAAGGGATCCTTCATGCACTGTTGGCTGAAATGTAAATTGGTGCAGACCTTATGTAAAGAAGTATGAAGTTTTGTGGGCACTTTTATCAGGGAATATTGCTTCCTCGAGTGGATGAGATTTGGAATTAGGAAAGCTGTTCTTACTTTGGTATCTAGTATTACCAAGTCATTGCTAAAATTGGCTATATTCTCAGTGAGTATGATTATTTCCAAAAGCTAGCTACAGTTCTTGTTTTTAAGTGGGACTAGGCCTGTGACAGATTTGCTTGAATATCTTCTAAGACCTTGACAAACCACTTTTACTGGGAGAGCTGGATGCTGTACCTACACTTCTCTGAGTCCCAGCTTTGTCTGTTACAGGGCACCTCGCTTGGCTCAAAATTCAAAAAATTTTCCAGGACTTCATATCTTTGTGTTTCAGAACAAATCTTCTAGCTGTGGACATCTACTAGTTCAGATGAGATTGGCATTTATTTAACTTTCTACCTTGGATATTGTGATATTATGGGTTCAATTATATACTCCCTCCACAAATTCATATGCTGAAGGCCCAATCCCCATTATCCCAAGATGTGACCTTATTTGGAAATAAGGTAGCTGGAGATGCAGTTAGTTAAGACGAAGTCATTAAGACAGGCCCATATTCATTAAGACTGACATCCCTATAAAGAGGTGAAATTTGGACACAGACACAAACACATGAGAATGCCATGTGAAGATGAAAGCAGATGTCAGATGATGCTTCTGAAAGCCAAGAAATGCCAAAGATTGCCAGAAAACCAGCAGAAGCTAGGGAAAGGCATGGAACAGATTCTCCCTCACAGCCCTCAAAAGGAAACAGCACTGCTGGTACATTAATTTCAGACTTCTAGCCTCTAGAATTTTGAGACGATGAATTTCTGTTGTTCAGTTTGTGGTACTTTTTTAAACAACTCTAGGAAACTTATATATGGGATTTAGGGTTAGCACTTCTTACACATTAATTCCATACTCTTAGTTGTGGCCTAGAATGCTTAGACCACAAAGGCCACAACTCTTCTGTAGCGTTCCTAATCCTTTTGTGCACTGTAACATTCCCTGGTTTACTTCTCTATTCTGACTAAATGGAAATATCAAGGTGATTTAGGATATTACACATATACTCTTGTCAGAAAAGTATACTCACAGATTCGTATTAGGTTACTATTAGCATTATGAATTGTTATGTGGTACTTTAGCATGCAAATACAATAAAGTAAAAAAAATAACATTGCAGTCAAATTCAGATCCATTCGATGACAGAAAAAAAAATCAACTAAAACATTCTTAGGTGTTAATATAGATAAATAATATAATTTGTTCTTAAAATTAATTATGAGAACCACAGTTGATATGAGTTCCTGAGTATGAGAACAGATGCTTTAGAGCTGACTTTAGACAGAAATCATTTGACCTATACTTCACGCTGCCTGTTCAATGCCAGTCTCTATGTTAACCTTAGATTTGACATTTGAAGTGGTTGGAACAGAGTATAATTATGTGAGGGAGGAAGGAACTTGGCTTTACTGCAATTTTTTTTTGAGTGCATATTGGTTTGATTTATTCCCAAAAAGATGTGTTGTAGTATTACTTGCAGGAGGCCAAGTTTTTAAAGATATTTGAATTTTCAGAAAAACTATCCAAGATTTCAAGGAGTTTATGTTATCCCTCTTTCTAACAAAGGGTCATTTCAATGGTAGTTGTTTCTGAGGAGTAGAATTGATGTAAATCAAATTGCATTAAACTCACCTCACCAAAAACAAATAAGTAAACAAATGTACAAGTGGTTCTTATTTATTTCATCTGCTCTGGGAAACAAGTTTCCATCTTTAAGTACTGGCTTGATTCCTCTGTTGAAATGCCAAAACTCTATCCATGCCAAGTCCAAGACAAACATTTGTAGATGTTCATCACATTTCCCTCACTAAGTCTGATTGTGGGATCAGAGTTCTTACCACAGTGATCCACAGAGCTTCTATGAGATGCTTAGAAATGATTTATGACTTGAAACATATTTGACATCCTTGTTTATTGGTATCATTAACTTTATTTCATAGAGATAACTATATACTCAATCTATAGTAATTGAAGTCAGTGTCTAGAATATTACATATTCAGGTTTATAAAATAATTGTTTTGAATTTGACATGTATCTTTAAGTAAGTTCTGTAGACTAGAATGTACACATTTACAAACATGTATATTAAAATTATAAATAAGACTATATATGCTATCAATTTTCAGACTCTATGTAGTATATAGATGAAAATTTTTTTCCATGGAGGAACCGGAGTCATAGCTTTGACCTAATCTCATTTGAAACTTCTCCTCTTGCCGTTGATCCTTTTCTTTTTTCAGACCAGCCCATGCATTGTTCCCATGAAAAGTTACTTCATCCGGTGACTTTCCTCATTAGCTCATATATTAGTGTTGAGGATTTAATTTCACTTTGACCCTTGGTCTACAATTTCTCACTTACCAGTTTTATATACAGAGCATCATTCACAAATTGTATTAGTTATCTATTTGGTGTCGCAACATTTACCCAAACCGAGCATCTTACTATACATTTACTATCTTACACAGTTTCTGAGGGCTGGGAATGTGAGAGTGGCTTAGATGTGGAGGTCTGACTCAAGTTCTCTTAGGAAGGTACAGTCAGTCCGTGGTCTCTCCATAGGATGCTCACAACATGGTAGCTTGCTTCTCCCAGAGTATCTCTGGTTAAACAAGCCCTGCAGGTGATTCTGATGCATGCTAAGGTTTAGAACCACTGATCTAAGGGGCTGTTTTAAAGACACATGCCCATTAAAAATTCTGACATAATTTTCTAGTGGGGAAAACCACTCTTCCCTTGGTATCACATTATTTCTGGAAATGTTTAGTTGTATAAGGGCAGGAACAAAGGAAGCTCTCCCTTACCTGCAACTTTGTTTTACCTATTGGATATTACACAAAACCATGAGAATGTGGGATTTCAGGAGGTGTACACCTACTCTCATAAATATCTTGCAAAATTTGTTCCAAAATGCCTCTAGCAAACGTGGAAAGAGTTTTCTTTTTTCTTTTTTTTTTTCAGACTCTCAAACCTACCCAAGATGATTACAAAAATACTCCTCTGGGGCTTCCCTGGTGGCACAGTGGTTGAGAATCTGCCTGCCAATGCAGGGGACATAGGTTTGAGCCCTGATTTGGGAAGATCCCACATGCCGCAGAGCAACTGGGCCCTTGAGCCACAATTACTGAGCCTGCGCGTCTGGAGCCTGTGCTCCACAAAGAGTGGCCCCCGCTTGCCACAATTAGAGAAAGCCCTCGCACAGAAACGAAGACCCAACACACCCAAAAATAAATAAATTAATTAATTAAAAAAATACTCCTCTGTCCCCATTTTCACAAATGCAAAACCTCCTAAGTCTCACTTACTTCCATTGTTTCATTATATACAACTCCCCTCTGCAGAGTAGTTTGGAACTTAGAAGCTTTTAAAACTTTCTGCCTAATGCCTTCCTTAACTTTGCCTTGTAACAGTTCAAACCCAACTGTACGTAGGCTGCACCATAATTAAAGTAGTTGAACAAAGAGCATATGAACAAATACCATATACCCAGCTATTAACCCAGCTATTATATACCCAGCTATTAACCCAGCTATTATATACCCAACGATTAACAAAGAAGAGGATGTTTTAGGATATAATTTTGTTCTCCTATAAGTGGAAGCAAATTTCAAATAAGAAATTTCTGTTTTGAACTTTCCTATCTCCATGATTAAGTTTTGAGGCTCTGCTACTTTAGAAACAAAAAGCTTTTAAATTAAAACCACTTTCAGTGCAATGTTTCTCTTCATGATAAATGGGCATGTTTCACATTGGGAGGTTAAAAGGTGAGAAAAGTCTAAACTGAAATCATCTTCACTGCACAATGTTTCACTTAATGATAAATGACACTGTTTCAACTGGGGGAGGATGAAAGATTTTACATTTACTTTGAAGCAGAGAAATAGCCAAGTGCTCACTACTACTGATTATAGATCTGTCTAACAAAGTGGGGGTAAATGGCTGAGTACAAGCCACTATTACACTGAGAAAATATTTTTTTTTTTCTCTTCTGAAAAACATATTTTGTGCTGCTTAGGAAATCACTTATGTTGTTGTCCACAGAAGAAAAAAAATTAAATATATGAAAATTAAAAGTTTTAATCATCATCTTTTTATTTTTTCATATAAAATTTTAGAAAAAAAAGGGCAAGAATCAATCAAAACCATCAGTTTCCTAGTCTCCAAAACGTTATGATTTTGAGCCTTTGTAACCTGAATCATACCTTGAAGAACTTTACCCTACTATGGTCGAACATACCAAACTCACAAGAAGGGAAATTATTACATAATTTTTTGATCTGATTCTTGGGTCCACAAGAAGAGCTTAAACATAGAAAATGGTGTGCTTTCAGCTGAAGAAAATAACAAGCAAGAAAGAAGACGCAAACTATTGTCTGAATATATTCAAGTGTCATGGTGTCTACCCACACAGATAGATTTTCATTCAAAGGTTGCTCATATGAGGATTTCCCATTTCTTGAAAAAAACAATCCACCCACACTTAGTCCATCTTCCCATGCATCTGACTGAAATTATTAGAGAATGAATACAGCACATAGAGTTAGAATTGTTCATAAATTCTTGCTACCATTTAAAATGACAGTATGAGTTATTTAGAGATTCCAAACAAACTAAAAATAAGAGAAATCTGACTGTTTAACATACCTAGACTCCTTTTTCATGAATAAATACAACAGTTCTTTATTTCTCCTTGGTTTACCAGTAAATTTATTCCTCTTAGCTCTAGTTCTTTCCCTAAGGTTTTTTTTTTTTTTTCCTTCCCAATCTTATCTCCCAAATCTCTCTCTCCTGGTTCATTGGCCTGACTAGTACATCTTGGACATCTTGATATCCTGCCATAATCCACTCCCAAGCTTAGAAATTTAAAACTCAACCTTTTTTTTCTTGCCTGCTGCATTTTTGCAGACTAAAAATCACAGGAAGAATAACAAGGAAACATCTTGTTGTGTGACCCATGCCCATCAATTTCCGATCATGATGTAATTCCCACAGTACTGTCACAGAGGCAAGCCCTCATTCTAATAGAAACCCTGCTTGGCTTCCAAATTAGATTGATGCTTCAGTACCCACTCTGCCATATTCCACTCTGCAGTATTGATTGCTGTATGAATCAGCCCTGGGCTTACTGGGCCTTTTGAATGCAGTGTCATAGGCTGTCTATGGAGCCTGGTGAGTTTTCCCAAATTTAATCGTAATCTTCCCAGTCCAAGTAGGTTCCATTGCTATATTCATATGATCTCTTCACTCTTCTAGAACAAACCATTTTTCAATTTATTTTTTGTTATGGGGGTAAATACTGGGTTTAATATAATTGCATTAAATGGGTCACAAGTATTTCAATAATTCTCTGGTTAACTTTTCTTTTCCTTTCCTTTCTTTTCCTTTCCTTTCCTTTCCTTTCCTTTCCTTTCCTTTCCTTTCCTTTCCTTTCCTTTCTTTTCCTTTCCTCTTCAATGTTGTTTTCTTCCCACCTCTCCCCTCTCCTCCCCTCCCCTCCCCTCCTAATTTTCTTTCCTTTCCCTTTCCCTTCCCTTCCCTTTTGTTCCTGTCTTCTTCTCTTCTTTCTCTTCTCTTCTTTTCTTTTCAGCAAGGCTAGTCAGGGTGTGTGGTGGCAGAACAGTGAAAGATACCTCAGTTCTTATTAGGTTTTAAAATAATTTTACTATATAAAAAGCCATAAGAGAAAAAAAGACATAGTGTAGTGTGGTCTTTGATTCTTCCTAACATTCATTTATCACCTTATGTGACCAAGATTTCTCATCTAAGTTGGGAAAAAATAACATTCAACTGGAATACTTTATATTGCAATCCCTGCTAAAGATCAAGTTTCTACCAAAAGAAATACCTATATTTATATATTATGTATATGCACACATGTATATATACATTATATATATTATATATATATATATTATATATATATATATTCACATATATGAGATTAGATGTAGGTATTTTCCCTTTCATTCTGTGATGCATGCTGGCAAGATCCCTCTGTAGGACTGTAGGCTTCATCTCCCCAGCAGCTGGAAGTGCTGAGTGAACATGGCTTTGGGAATCATTTGGCCGAGGACAGTTGCCTTCCTCAAGGTAACAGCCTCTCCCTAAGGATAGGCTATAACTAATGACTGGTCAATGTGGGAGTAAAAATTCTTGCCTTTTCATGCCCAAAATGGGAAATTCTGAAGGACAATTTTGGCTTTAATTGTCTATTTGGTTTGGTCCATCTTTTCCCATTGAACAAACCCAATTCTTTCCTTTCCCTTCCCAGGTGGTTATTCCAGGAGCACCCCCAATCATCTTCCTGCATGCTAACCTTTATCTCAGAGTCTGCTCCCCAAGGAACAATGCTGTAACACACTTCAATTTTTATAGTTTAAAATATTTAAATAGTCTTGTTACAAAACTTTGCAAAGTGGGATCTTTATTTTGATATTCAGGAAGAGCTCAGCTAGGATAATAGAAGCATTACAACTCCATTTATGCAAAAATCAACTAGGATACATAGGTATTAAAGACTGAAAAAGAAAAAAAAAGAAGAAAAACATGAGAGTCTCCTCCAAATATAATGTATAATTCAATATCAATCATGTCACTGTAATCCAGCTTGGGAAATAGTGAATTACCAGACAGGGTAGTTGTTCAAAAGAGAACAGATGTCCATATAGGACCTGAGACTCCTTTTGTGTCATGCATCTTTATTCAATTCAGCTACTCTGGGAATAAAAAAATATCTCTGGGGCTAAATTTTTATGCAATGCTTTTGTTCCAAGGAAATTTAATAGCTCATTCATTCATATAATAATAATTCTAGTAAAAATGAAACAGGAACATTTATTGAAAAGTTACCAAGTATCAATTAGATTATCTTAATTATTGCATTATAAGACACATTGTCTAAGTTATTCTGAGTGAGTATACTTATCTTCATATCATACATTGGTGAGCTGAGACACAGAGACACCAAGCAATTGGCTAAGAGTCACCCAGCTAAGAAAAGACAGCTAGATCCCAGAGCCAACTTGATTTGATTCCAGAGCCTTAACAGGTAACTCTACCATGTTCTGCTTCTCAACATGGTAAAGCACTGCCTGTCTAAAAATGCTGAAGGAAAACCCTTCACCAACAAAAAGGGGATTAACTCTGCCTCCTACCATAAACCTGCTTGTTTATCTTCCAATAATTAAAAAAGCTGGGAAAGAAAAGAAGCACATTTCCCATTGGGAACATGTGGTCTCTTTGTTATATCAATTCCCACCTCTGTGCACTGTTTTATTTCTTCTTCTTCTTCTCCTTCATTCCAAACCTTCTATTCCCTCTGATTCTGTCTTAAGGACCAGTTGGTCCAAAAAGTTATTCCAGATTCTTCCACTCTGTAAAGATAGACAATTTCTTTAAACTTACTTCATCTGCCCAATCTCAAACTGAGATTCATTTTGAACATGTTACATTCTAGATGAGTTTACAAAAATTATCTTCTTTAATCATCACAAAATAATTTGAAGGATGAGTAGTATTACTATTATTTCTATGTACAAATTAGGGAATGGAGACACTGAGCGAATACATGAAACCTTCAGTCATATACAAGTAACTGGTCAAGCTGGTTTTGAACACAGGGTCTGAATCCAACACTCTTGCTTTAGCTGCAGTTTCCTATTGTTTGTCCCCTGATAACCTACCTTCTTTTAATTCTATTTGTGCATTTTTAAATTTCAGATATAGCCTAAGTGATAAGTTAAACTAAGATTCATACATGCAGATTTTTGTCTCTCAAATATTAGGTTAAGTTCCCTCAATGTGATCAAGGCCTAGATCTATTTCTCCTGATCACTCACCAGTCGTCACAAGCCTTACTAGTGGAACAACTGATGTTAGGTTAGGTCAGCTAAAACTACTTCTTGAATACTTTTGAGAATCACCCTGTGTATGGAAATGTGACTCTTAGCATGTTTATAAGTCAAAGGTGTATACACTTGCTGCTTTTTAATTAAAAAAATATTTTCTTTTCTTCCTTATTAGATCATATCATTCTGCTTATCACTGTATACAGGGAGAAATGAGCAGTAGCACAACATGTCACATGTCTATTTTTCCCCAAATTCTGTGGCATCCTCACAAGAAGGTAGGTATCTTCCTGACAAAACTTTATGCAAACCTGTTGTCCTCAGTTGATGAGTTCAAACTTCTTCATAAATGAGTCATGACATTCAATTAATTAAAGTGAGACCACTGAAGGGGAGAGAGGTTATGATATAACTTAAAAAACAAAGCTTTTTTGGTGAAATTTAAACTTCCCAGTGAGTCAGATGGGAAATATATTTTGAAAAAAGTCAAATGACTTCATTCAATTTTTTTTCTGTGATTAACCTTATATATGACCAAAGGGGCATAAGAGATTAAAAATATATATCTCTGTCTTTGTTTTCTGGTGTCTCTGCAATTTAGCTATAGGTATTGTGCTTGAGTTCTGAAAGATTTTCCTCACATGTCACAGAAAATTGAGATTCTATTTTTGATTATCAATATTCAACTGGCTATTTGCAACACAAACCCAAACAGCACATTATGAAATGCACTGTTACCCTAAAGCACCATTGATACTAATAGCTCAGCAAATAAACTGTATTTAATTATTTACTATAATGACTTTTAGTAGAAAATCAAGATGTCTGGTTTTTATTAGGTTTATTTGGCTCTTTGCTGCTTTGTTAAGGGCTTAGACTTTTTTTACAAAACAAATCAACATAACTGGTGGTTATGAGAAAAACCCAGTCTTTTGTTTTTGGAAAGATCTATAGCCATGAAATCTAATCAGAGTATGTGCAGTTTTGGAGTTAATCACATAGAAATTTGCTGACTACCTCCTTACAAGCATATCTCCCTGCCTTCCTATGTTTTATTTTTTGTTTGTTTGTTTGTTTCTATTCAAATAAAGACATCCTTTAATATGTGAAATCTCCCAAACTCCTTTTTCCCTTAGGGGTAAACAATAGAGCTCTTAGTTCAATAAAATTAGTACAGGAATTATGAGGCCTCCACTGTGTACACACAATCCTATGTGTCAGTTTCATTTCAAAAAATAAAGCCCCTATGACAAAGCTATTTCTTTCTTAAAAAATTTCCAAATGTGTAAAATTCTTTTTTACACTTTTTCTCCAGTGTGTATATCTGTATTCTCAAGTGCTCAAGTCTTTGTCTTTAAAGGGTGACAAATTCTTTTTGTTTCTGAGTGATGCCACATTTGATGCTATGGAAAGGAGATTCCTTGTCAGGTCTGAGTAAAAATGTCAAGTGAAAACGAATTTGTTTTAACTGACTTGGGAAGGTGGGAAGTCATAGTTAAACTTCTAGGCCTCTAAGGTAGTGTTTCTCAAACTTGAAAGTACATAAGAATCAACAGGAAGACTTGTTAAAGACAGATAGCTGGGCCCTCCCCACAGGGTTTCCAAAGGTTGGGATGTGGTCTGAGAATCTGCATTCCTCACAAGTTCATTCGTGATACAAATGTGACTATAACCGGTACCTCACTTTGAGAACCACTTAGGAGCACCTTACTTGCAGTCATATTTTTTTGTCTTGTCTCATGCAATATAATTTTCTAAAACAATGATTTCCAACATATATCACTTGGAAGATTTCACATAAAGCTAATTTCTCAGGCTGCTCTAAAAAAATACAACTGGAAACTCTGGCAGCATGGAGTCCACACTCATACATCACAAGAATCTTCCAGAACTGAGGAGTAGCAATGCCTTTTCGGTGGTGAGATGTGTCCTGTCCAACTATTTTGGTCTACTTGTCTTTATTTTTTACTGTTCTAAGTCCCCCAAATTTTGATATACAGATTTCATTGTCACTTATTTCTAAATACTTTTAAATTTCCTTCTTTATTTCTAACTTTAAATTGAATTTACTTTTTAACTTATGGGTTAAAAGTGTGATCTTTCCAAGTATAAAATATGTATTTTATATATATATATATATATATATATATAAAATTATCTTTTAATTATTGGCTGTAGCTATTTGCATTGTACTAAGAAAATATGCTTTATATAATATCATTTAACACAGGATATATTATGATACACTTAACTTGAAAATTTTGATATTTTTTATCTGGAATTTATGTGGTCAATTTTTATAAATATTTTATATGTGAGCATCAAAAGAATGATTGTTATATATTTGCTGCTTTTGGGGTTCAGTACACATATATTAGATTACAATTGCTTTTTATTTTATAATACTTCTATGGATAATATTTTCTCTCTGTTTCTTTGAGTCTCTCACTATGATTATGGATATGTCAACTTATCCTTAAAAACTTTTTAATTTTGCTCCATTCAATTGTCTCCAAACCAGGAACAGTTTTCTGATTTCTACCACCATAAATTTGTTTTACCTGTTTTTGAACTTCTAAAAAATGTAAGCATATAGTATGTACATTTTTGTGTGTCTGGTTTCCTTCCTGAAAATGTTTCTGAGAGTCATCCATGTGATTGCATGCGTCAGTAGTTCATTATTTTATAATTGCTGTGTAGTATTCCATTGTATAAATATATCACAATTGTTTATCATTCTCCTGTGAACAGATATTCAGAGAGCTTCTAGTGTTAGGGTATTACGAATCCTATTTTTACTTCTATTAGTTCCTGCTTAACTTCTTTTATCTGCCTAGCATGTATTCCAAGGAGCCCTTAAGTTCCACTTTGCCAATGTATTACTGATTTATTGACAATGATTTTCAAAGAGGTTTTTCCTCACAACCTGTCAGTTAGTCATTCAGTAAAACCTTATTGTGAATGTATCACATATATGACACTAGAAATCTAAAATCAATTCAGTACTTAAGATCCCAAATATATAGAATTTATAATATGTGAGTTTAGTACTATAAATCAAAATTAAAATTTATAATAAATGCATGAAAGCCACAAAATAGGAAATAAATACCAAGTGGTGTTCAGTAGATAATGAGATTCATCTTAGTGTGGTGAATGAGAAAGGGGCCTCATTGAAAATTATAGTCTAGGAATTTGATGTTGATAATGAGTGTCATTTGGGTAATCAGACATTGGAGGGCAAAGCAACATTTAATTCAGAAGAATTAACATAAATAAAGGCTTCCATGCAGGGATATTTTTATATTATATGTTATTCTATGTTAAAAATCTTACACATTTTATAGATTAATAACATGTTAAATCACAATGTAAAACACAAGGACTATAGGAAGTTTAGTATTATTTTGAAAAATCAGTGCATGATATTGGGGAATTATTCCTTCAGTTTGCCTGAAATAGAAAGTGTATGAAGAACATTTCTGGGAAATAACCTGCACTATAGACTGAGATTATCTCCAGACATAGAAAAAATAAAATTTCTCATTTGCCATTCTGACTCGTGATTCTGAAAACAAGTATTTAAGTGCTTAAGTTATTTTCCCTTAATAACAGAAACAGTGACTCACTGTGCCCTGGTATCTCTGGTGGACCAAGAACTCACTGCAGGTATGTAGGAAAATATTGATTGGTGTAAATCATACAATGGTAATTTTAGTCCAAAGGGATTAATCTTAAACTGAGCAAACCTGGCAAGGCAAGCTGATACATGCCAAAATTAATGGGGATTGCTTGACAAAAATCTAACAACAGGAAAGAAGACCTGTTTACTTGTCATACAAAAAGTTAAGTTATGGGTCTGGTCATGGCAGTCAACTTTTTTAGTCAGATAGTAACATGTTGAAGGGCAGCCAGGTGACAAGTGTGATCATGGTAGCTAATTTATAGACATCATAATACCTTTTTCTTTTTCTGAAGAAATGGTTGAATTGTAATTATTGCTGCCTTGTTTTGCAATTAGTTAATCTATTCAAGCTAGCCACACTTCAACATCCAGTAATCAAAGCAACAACTAAAATGTAAGTGGTTGAAAATCCTGCTGAACTGTCTGTGGTGAAAATCAGAAAATATTATTTTTTAAAGACTTTGTCTTTTAGACCAGTTTTAGGTTTACAAAAAATCTGAGAGGAAGATACAGACCTTTCTCATACACCTCCTGCCTCAACACATGCTTATCTTCTCCTATTATCAACATCACTCATCAGAGTGGTACACGTTTTACTAAGGATGAACCTACATGGACAAATCACTATCATCCAAAGTCCACAGTTTCTATCATGCTTCACTCTTGGTGGTGTACATTCTATTGTTTTGGACAAAAGTATAATGACATATTCATCATTATAATATACAAAGTATTTTCACTGTCCTAAATATCCCTTTGAGCAGAAGGAAGACTATGTCCAGAGTGAAGAATGAAATCCTGCCCAGAGGTACTAAGGATAGTGTGCTTGGATTGGATGCAAGAGGAGAAGGGCTCTGAAAGTGAGGGAACAGGTAGGTTGGATCAGACAGTGCCATGCCATGCTCATTATTTCCACAGTGGCTGGACAAAAGGCAATGTGTAAAAATTTTGACATCTGGGGAAAAAGTCATTTAAAAAACCTCAAACCCCTGGAAATCACTGATATTCTTATTATCTCTATAGTTTTGTCTTTTCTGGAATATTATAAAGTTGGAATCACACAGTATGTAGCCATTTCCAGATTGGCTTCTTTCACTTAGTAATATGTGCATTTAAGTTTCCTCCATGTTTTTTCATGGGTTGATAGCTCATGGCTTTTAAAGCTGAATAATATTCCATTGTCAAGATATATCACACATTCACCTACTGAAGGATATCTTGGTTGCTTCCAAGTTTGGGTGATTATGAATAGAGCTACTATAGACATCTGTGTGCAGGCTTTTGTGCATAAGTTTCAACTTCTTTGGGTAAAACCGAAGAGAGAGGTAGCTGGATCATATGGTAAGAGTATGTTTAGTTTTGTATGAAACCTCCAAATTGTCATCCAAAGTGGCTGTACCATTTTGTATTCCCATAAGCAACATATGAGAGTTCCCGTTGCTCCACACCTTCACCAGCATTTGGTGGTGTCAGCGTTCCATATTTTGACCATTCTAATGGGTAATGGAGTGCCACCTCATTGTTGCTTTAATTGGCATTTCCATAATGACATATGACGTGGAGCATTTTTTCATATGCTTATTTGCCACCTGTATATCTTTGGTGAGGTATCTGTTAAGGTTTGGCCCATTTTAAAATTGGTTGTTTTTCTTATTGTTGAGTTTTAAGAGTTTTTGTGTATTTTGGATAACAGTCCTTTATCAGATGTGTCTTTGAAAATATTTTCTTCCGGTGTGTGACTTATTTTCTCTTGATATTATCTTTAGCAAAGCAGAAATTTTAAATTTTAATTAAGTCCAATTTATCAATGATTTCTTTCATGAATCATGTCTTTGGTGTTTTATGTGAAAAGGTATCATCATACTGAATGTTACCTACATTTTCTCCTGTGTTATCTTCTAGGAATTTTATGGTTTTGCATTTTACAGTCAGGTCTATGATGCATTTAATTCAATTTTGGGGAAGGGAGTAAGTCCTGTATCTAGGTTAATTTTTTTTTTGCTTGTAGATGTACAGTTGCTCCAGCACCATTTATTGAAAAGTCTATCTTTGCTCCATTACATTCCCTTTGCTCCTTTGTCAGAGATCAGTTGACTATATATATTCAACTCTCTTCTGTCCCGTTGATCTATACTTTCACCAATACCACACTGTCTGGACTACTGTAACTTTATAGTAAGTCTTGAATTTAGGTAGCCTCAGTCCTCCAGCTTTGTTCTTCTCCTTCAATATTTAGTTGGCTCTTCTGGATCTTTTGGCTCTCTGTATCAGGTTTAAATTTAGTTATTGAAATTCATAAGATAACTTGCTGGGATTTTGATTGGGGTTGCATTGAATATATAGATCAAGTTGGAAAGAACTAACATCTTGACAACACTGAGTCTTCCTATTCATGAACATGAAATATTTCTCTGTTTATTTTGTTCTTTTTTGATTAATTCATTACCATTTTGTAGTTTTCCTCATATAAATCTTGTACATATTTTGCTAGATGTATACCTAAGTATTTAATTTTTGTGGGTAGTAGTATAAATGTATTATGCTTTTAATTTCAAATTCTATTTGTTCATTATTGGTATATAGGAAAATAATTGATTTTTGTATATTAACCTTGTATCTTTGCTACAATCAGGACCCAATCCAATGTTATATTTTATATTTTACCTAATTTTAACTTGATTGCATCTACAAAAGACTCTATATTCAAATAATGTCATACTCTGAGGTACTGGGGATTAGGACTTCGGCATATCATTTTGGGGGGATATAACTCAACCCATAATGGAGTTATACCTCAGTTAACACAGTATAATACCTGCTGTGTTCTATTGGTTCAAACAATCTCAAAGCCTGCCAGTTTCAAGGAGATAGAACATAGACTCTTTTTGAGGGTGGATTAGCTAGTCATATTACAAAAATGTTTAAGGGATAAGTATTGTTGTGACCCTTTTTGCAAAATACAGCCTGACATACTCCATCCTCCATCAACAGTGATTTTTTTTTTTTCTCTATGCCAAACTCACTTGCCCACTGCAAAGAGCTAATTACAACATCGTCTGAATCAGCTCCTGGTAGAGATAAATAAGGCTGTTCAGGTAGAGTTCCTTGGGTATACAACTTCTCAAGTATGGTTATTTTTTATTTGAAGACTTGTAAGCTAAACAGTTATCTGCCACTCACATACTGGCATATAATGTTGAAACAGAGATAGGTAACCAAAATAGACATGTTGGTTCAAAAAGTAAGGAATGCAATGTAAATACCAGTTACTAGTCCATAGCCATACAGAAATCCACCAAGATGCATAATTCCAGTTCCTGTAAAACCGGCTCTTTGATTGTGATATTCTGTGGTTCCCAGCTTAGGTTTTTGACAACATCATTTAAGGCATCCATCCTTTTCTAGAAAAAACATAATGGTCTGTGTTTCTAGCTGAGTATATTTTTCAGCCAACTTCCTTCCTCTAGATTTATAGGAACTAAAACTGGTAGGAAAAACAAACAAACAAACAAACAAACAAAAACAGAAAAACCTAAAAATTAAATTTTCAAAACAAAAATGACAGCTATTTTAGGTATTGTGGAGTCTGGAAAGCTAAGGGTTTTCCTTTCATACCCCTTTGCCACTAGGGGTTATCTTATGACAAAATTATCATCAATGAGATGTAAACAGAAGTCTGCTATGGTTCTTCCTTTCTCTAAATCTCAATCTTTATCTTCAGAATACTGCTATGAGGGCTGAGATTCAGCAGTCATCTTGTGTCCATGATGGGAAAATTAAGAGAATTTAAATATCTTGGTCCTACTATCTTTACACTGTTGGATAAGATTGAAAAGAGCTGAAGCTTTCTGTTTCCTGGGTTCTTTGAGAAACCATGTGCACACATGTGAGAAACATCCCAGTGGGGAACAGAACAGCTACAGCACCTCCAGATTTACTGTTACAGAGAGAGGAAAAAAAAAGAAGCTGTTAATTGGGAGTTATCTTATGTGCAGTTTAAGGTAATCCTAACCAATACAAGTAAGGGAAGCTCTAATTAACCTATTTCTGAAAAAGTGTTTGTTGACAGTTTATATTTCAAGGACTGTGGTAGGTACTAATTATTCATCTGTGAGCTACACAAACACAGTTGATGATCTCCAAGAACTCATAGTCATAGAGATCCCTAGGTGAAACGGATGTCTCTAAAAAGGATGCAGGCTCCAATCATCTTTTTCTCCACCATTTTTAACACTTGACTTTGAACTTCGTGGATAAAAGATGATATCTGTTTCTGTACAAAATAGGATGAAGATGCACATTCTAGGTTTTAAGAACAAGTAAGTGTGAAGAGTTAACACAAGACTGACATGTGATTTAGGAAAATATTCTTCTCCACAGGGACTTATCCCTCCATTTCATTATCTACAAATATTTACATGACTACCCATGTCCTAAAGGAGGCAGGCAAACAAGGATTTTTATCTGGGTATCATGCATCCACAGCAAAACCGTAATGCTTTAATATTATTCTTAATATTAACCTATTCAGAGTGAACAGCTATTGTGTAGGACACTAGTAGTGACTGCCACAGAAGACTGGTCCAGATGACAGGTGGTAAAGGTCTACAGTAATCAAGAGCTCATTATTTCAGGCAAGGTTAGCTATAATAAAGTTCACTTTTTTGTTTTTTAATTGCAGACATCATTACTTCCAGGCAGCTAGCCTGGGAAGTTGCATGCTAAGTAAAATAGACACATTTTTGAACAGGAAAGAACAATAACAACTACAATGTCTTTGAGTTATATTTATGTCTTTGAAGGTTTTCAGTGGCCCCATCATATTATCTGATCAGGAAAAGAGTTGTGGATTTAAGAGCACCGAACACATTAGAAAAAATGTCAAACTTCTAAGACATTGCCTCATCATTTTATTATTACAAATATCACTTTCCCCAATTTTTTATGCCTAGGGCCCTCAACTCTACTTTCTGTAAGTGCCTTAAGCCATTTCTTCTCTAGTAGTTTTAAGAGTTCCTATTTTTCACATCCACATATAATCACATTTGCTTCTGATATTTCTCAAGGACCTGAGTTTTTCTTAAATACCACACTTCAAACAGTGTTGTGTCAGAGAATAAGTATAACATGCTGTTCATTTATATAATCATAAAATCTTTAGAATAATAGCGATGGAGAAGATCTTAGTAATAACTCGGTCAAATTTATTCATTTTAAAGATAAGTGACCAAAGGTAAAACAACAAAAATATTGTAATCTATATTATAACCAGGTCACTTTCCTTTGTATCCCATTTCTGGGATTGCTCTACATGGGAAAACTCCATCTGGTGGTAAAAACAGTTCCTAGAGAGAATGACAGTGGCCCATGGAGAAGCAAACCAGAGAAAGTGATCAGAGACATCCACTCGAGTCATTTAACATCTAAACTATATTTTATACACGAACCCATTTTCTAACTGTTGACATTCAGATGAATGTTTTTTTAAAATGCTCTCATTATTTCATATTCAGTAAAAGTTACCATGGAATTCCAAAGTCCTTGATTTGCTATCAACTGAGTCATGCTGTTTTCTCCTCTCACTGGCTATGGGAAAAAAAAAATTAACTGAGTGTGAAACTTTTACTGTTGCATGAAGGTGTCAAAAGAATAAAGAAAATACATCACCCTAGTTTTGGGACTTTATAAAAGTAACAAGAAGTTTCTGTTCTTGCAGAAGGCAAAGTGAATAAAATTTGTAAGAAGCAAAGCTCTCACATATGAAAAATTGTAGGAATGGATTTTATCCTGAAGCCCTAGAGACTACTGAAGAATACTGTGTAGAGCCTAACATGGTCAGATGTGTGTTATAGAAACCTCTCCACTAGCTGTAGATATTGATTAATTTTTCATGGTGATGGGAGAATACAAGTTTAAAGGATTAAACTCTAATGGAGTATAAATAAAAGAAAATTTCAAAAATATTAGATGGGGAAAAAAGTAACAAAAAGCAATAAAGGAGAAAAAATTGACAAGCAAAAATAGCGAATAGAAAAAAAATAAGTAATAGCAGTGAGAGTAAATACAAAATTGATCAAACTAAAATGTATAGGTTCAATTTCCCAATTGGGAGAAAATATTGTAAATAATAAAATACCAACTCATCTCACAGTTTTAGACCTACCACTTTTTTCTACCACTTTTCCTACTACAGTTCAGTAAATGGCATCATCATTCACCAGTTTCTTAGCAAAAATTTATGAATTACATTTGATTACTCTTATTTTCTTTTATCTCACATCTAACCATTCAGCAGGATCTGTGTGATCCATCTCCAATTATATCCCCAAACCATCCCTTTCACTGTCTCACTGCAGCAAACCAGGTCCAAGAAATCGCCATATCCAGCCTGGGCCATAGCAATGCACTTCTAGCTGGACTTCTTCCTCTCTTTCCCTTCTTCAGTGCATTCCCTTCCTCTGAGAATGATATTAAAAAATAAATCTGATACTATCATACCCTGGCTTAAAATCATATTAGAGGTAACTATTTAATTTAAAAATAATCCAAACTCCATTTGATGACTTCTGTTTCCAGCTATGAGTTAGTAACAAGGACAGATTTACCTTGCCACCGTAGACAACTAAAACAGTAGATAAATGAAACAATGTTTTTCAGACATTAGGAAAACAATAGCAGAACAGTCATTTATAAAAGCAGGGAAAAAAATCTGAGCCTTACAAATGCCCCAGCTTAATGCCTAGAGGGAATTGCTGGGCCAAAGCACAGGAGGGAGAATCAAACTGGACTCTGTAGTCTCCTTCAGTTGAAGAAACAGAGCTCAGAGTTCAGGAGGCCCAAAGCATCCAGAAATCTAAAGACAGAGTACTGAGGAGGAAAGAGCTGCCCAGAGAGCTCCAGAGCTCTAGAAGAAAAGCCCTACCTTTGTCTGAGTTCTTATCAGCACACATGTGCAAAGAAATTACAGAGCTGGGGAAAGAACCACAAGAAACAATCGGATGGAATAAATCCTGGAGCTCCCATGAGGCTGATTCATGTTTATGGTCAGAATGAAAAGCCTCAAAATTCCCATCAAAAAGAGCATTCAGAAAGCTATTGCTTCAGTAGTGGGGCCAAATTAGCCCTAGACTAGAGGTTGCTCTGGCCCCAACTAACCAAATTTAAAAGCAGGGTTTAGCAAGATCAAACTGATACCAAGTAATTTTATAACATCTTAGAATAAAACTCAAAAATATTTAAATAAATGCAAAAAAATCCAGCACCCAACAATGTAAAATTCCAAGTTCTGGCATCGTTATGCACTGAATTGTGTCTCCCAAAAAGATACATTGAAGTCCTAACCCCAAAACCTATGAATGTGACCTTACTTAGAAATAGTCTGTGTAGATAATAATCAAGTTAAAATGTGATCATTAAGGTGGGCCCAAATGCAATGACTGACATCCTTATAAGGTGAGGGAAATTTGGCATATGGAGTCATATGGAAGGAAGATGGCCACGTGAAGACAGAGGCAGAGATTGGAGTTATTTTACCACAAGGCAAAATACCTGGGACCACTAGATGCTGGAAGAGATAAGGAAGGGAATCCCCTTAGAGCTTCAGAGGAAGCATGACCCTGATAACACCTTGACTTTAAACTTCTAGTCTCCAGAACTATACAGAATATATTTCTATTGTTTTAAACAACCCAGTTTGTGGAACTTTCTTTTGGCTACTCCAGAAAACTAATGCAGGTAACATAAAAAATTACCAAGCATACAAAGAAGTAGAAAAATGTGAAACATAATAAAGAGTAAAGTTAATCAATAGAATTTAAGATCCAAAATGACTTAGATGATAAAATAGGTAAATAAAAATAATAAAACATCTAACATGAATATACTTCATATAGTTCAAGAAATTACAGTAAAGCATGTGCATGATGAGAAATATGGAAAACATAAAAAAGGATTACATCAGACTTCTAGAGATGTAAATTCCAATGTTTGAGATGAAAAATACACCCTAGGGGATTAATGATAGATTATACACTGTGGAAAAAAAAAGATTAATGAACTTGAATACATAGCAATAGAAACTTTCCAAAATGAAATAGAGAAGAAAGACTAAAGAAACAAAAAATCAATGTAACATCAGTTATTTCAAAATCAGGTGCATACGTAATTAATTAGAATTCCACAAAAGAGAGAAAAAGTAGGAAAGAAAAAGCATTTGAAAAAATAATGGCCAAGAATCTTCCAAATTTGATGTAAACTATAAACCTACAGATCCAAGAAACTCAATGAACTCAAAGCAGAAGACATGAAGAAATGATACCAAGGTATATTTCAAAGATAATGCTTAAAATTAGTGATAAAGATATTATTAAAGCACAGAGAAGGAAGAAACACACACACACTTCCATACTGAAGAACAAGGATAAGAATGATTTTAGATGTCTTGCTGAAAGCAATACAAGCCGTAAAGCTTTAAACTCTAGACAGAAACCATCAACAACATCAACCTAGAATTCTGTATCCAGTGAAAATATTTTTCACTCTCCATTTTATGACCTATAAGATTGTAAATTTCAGCCATCATTTCTCTCCACTCTGCATTCATTTTTTACACTCTCATGAAGATGGCCCACTTCAGTTTACACAACATTTCTAATTCCTCAACTGAGAAACATTACATTTATCCTTTTGCCTAGAATGTTTTTTCCCCAGACTTTAGCAACCTGGGTTCTATCACTATTCAGGTCACAACTCAGGCCTTCTTTGATTATCCTAGCTATAGAGACTGGTGTGTTTAACACAAATCAAGATTGATTGAACAGCAAGTTACCTAGTTTTATTTAAGGAATGTATGAACATTTTTTTCTTAATAGGCAAAGAAGCATCTAAAAATGTAATCACTCTCAAAAAAATCCAAGAATTGTACATTACGCAGGGCAAGCAGTAACAATAAAATAAAACTTACACTGGTGATAGGTAACAGTGATAAGATTTGATAGTTTTGAAAGAATAAGGAAAGTTAAGAATGACGCCAGGTTTTGGGACTTGGATGACTAGAAGAATGAAATTGTTATGGAAATAGGAAAAACTATGGGAGGAGTGCTTAGGAGGAGGAAATCAAGGGTGTATTTTGACATATAAAGTTTAAGATATTTATTAGATATCCAGGTGACAATGCTAAATAGGTAGTCAGATGTACAAATCTGATGTTAAGGACAGTGTTACAACTAAAGATAAATTTTGTAAGTTGTTAACATATAAATAGCATTTAAAGTCATATGACTAAATTATATGACCTGGAGAGTGTGTATAGATGTATGTATTAAGACTAAACTCTGTGTATACCCACTTTAATAGTTAAACAGATAAGGAGAAACCATCAAAAGGGACCAAAAAAGAGAGACAAATGACCCCCTAAAAGAATAAGAAATACTAATGTATTAATCTTTAAGTGAAGATAACTTTTTCAAGGAGGAAGTGGCAAAAAGGTATCAGATAATACTAAGAATTTGAATAAGACAAGAACAGATAATTGATTATTGATTGTGTCATACTGGTAATGTTTACAGGGGAAGTTTTAAGAAGTAGTAAAAATGTATGAGGCCCACATGGTTTTATTGCTCATTTTCATATTTTCAAGAAAATGAGAATTTCTAGGTTCTTTAAGTTTTCTCAGAGCATAGGAAACCATGAAAAACTTCAAATTCTCTGACCTTTGGCTTAATTAAAAACATAATAATTGAACAAAGGTAACACCACATCATGTAGAAATGTAGATGAAAATATTGTTATTAAATATTAGGAAGCTGATTATATGAGCATACACTCCAACCAAGTACGGATTCTTTTATAAATATGAAGTAGGCTCAAATTTGGAAAATCTAATTATGCAACTTATTAATACATTAAAAAATAAAACCAATATGAATCTCCATGGGGGAAAATTATATTTTACACATAAGAAAATTGATATATACAGTGCTTAAGAAATATGTTCAAAATAGAAGAGAATGTTCATGGCATAGCTGAGGTTTAATTGCAGGCCTTTCTGACTCCAAAAAACTTTTTGTATTAGATAAACCAATTTAGTTGTTGCCCAGGTGTCACATAATCCTGAGTGAATCACAAGTTGTCCTAATAAAATAAATGATTGAATCATTTAGAACGTAACAGAAAACCTGAATAAGAGCTTCTTTCTCTTATCAGGAAGATAAAACCTTTCCCAGAAAACCCCCAGCAAGCATCTTGTTATGTCTTATCGACCATAACTGTCTTACATGACCTCTGTGGCTGCCACAAAAGCTACATGGCTTTTGAAGACTCTCTTGTGGGAGACCTCCAGAGAACAAGAGGCTGGAGGCTATTGGGAAACCAAACCATGTCTACCACAGTGGCATTAATTTTTGATTGCTGTCAAATGATAACTTCAAACCATTTCCCCTTCCTCCTTGGTGCAATAAGGAAAGCACAGGACAAGGTGAAAGAGAGGAAACATTTGCATTTTAGCCAATGAGTCTACTCACTTCCAGTCATTTCTCTGTTCTGAATTATTTCCATAATGCAGTCATGGATGCCCATAGGAACTGCTAGTTTGGCAAATGTTTAAGAATAATTCATTTTACAATGCAATCATTCACAGGGAGCCAAAGACAGTTTTATTGAATTAGTTACAGAAAATAGTTTATGGTTGGAGGACACTGGAGGGCAAATCACTAGTAGTGGTGATTGGTCTTCCGTGATGTGCCTCACACATCAGGAAATAAAATAATGTGAATATGAGAACAGCTAAAGTGATATATGAGGGTTCCAAAGCCATTGTAGGCAACTTTTTTTTTTGCTTCACTCTAGGATGTCACACACTTAAAATAATATTTTATGGATATGTGACATGAACAGAATACCTTACGCTATAGTGTTCCATTTGTGCTTCTTGGAAACTCATATTTGAACTGCATGACCACAGATCAAATGGAAGATGCTTTTAGCTAAGTCTGCATGGTCTTGTATCTTTCATCTAAGCAGTATTCAAATCAGCAGGGTCAGCAGAACCTATTCCTCTTAGTGGCACATCTACCATATTTCAATTCTCTGTGTCTCCAACCAAAAGTAGATTTGATTCAGGTTTGATTTGAACATCATCTTATAATTAGTAAACAATGAGAATTTGGGAGCCTCCTTCTCCTTAACTAGGTCTTCAAGTGTTAATTCTCAATTGCTCAAGCAGGGCTGATTTAGGGAACTCCTACTAAATGCATATTACAGAGAAGGATGTCCCAGTTTCTTTCCATAACAGAGTGAAGGAGGCAGAGGCATTGGGGTCTGCTGGACAGAGGGAAGCTTTAATGGGGCAGTCAGAAACTTCTTGCCTAACAAGCAAATGTGCTGAAGTTTTCTTCCTGGAATAATTTAAAACAAAATCATTTTGTTAGCATGACTCATTAAAGTGCACTGATTCTGTGGCCATGATTCCAAGAGAGACTGTGCAGAGGAGTTGAAGCTTTTGCCATCCTTCTGACACAATTTCATTTCACTCTCTGTTCTGTCCCCCTTGAGCCTCACATTCAGCTCCTCCTCACTGAGTGCCTCTCATTTTTATTCTGACATTGTGTCATGCTTTGATAAAGATTTAACTAACCACACTTTCAGTTCTATGGAAGTGGTGGCTGTGTTGTGGTCATAAGGGACATTCATCAAAAGGATTAGCTCCTTTAATTAAACCTTCTCTCTTCTGCATCATCATTTTTTTCTCTGCTTGATTATTTCTATCAGCATACTAAATTTCTCTAGTAATCTCCTATTTTTTAAAACATAAACAATACCTTGGCTCATCATTCTTGACCCACATGCACTGTCTAGCATGTCACCTCTGCTTTCTTTCATCACAAAGTGATCAAGGCTCAGTGATCCATCACTGGAATTGTTGTATTAGCCTTCATACTCTTTTAGCTTTCAACTCCAGCATTCCTGTAATCTATCTTCCACACAACATTCATAGTTACCCTTTCAAATTGTATCATAAAAACTAAATGCTTTTCCCTCTATCTTAGAATGAAATCAACTCCTTTCAAGACCTTAGCTGCTTTGGCCCTTGCCTCATTCTCCAATGTTGTCTCCAACTGCATGGCCCCCACCATCCCTCCCTCCCAGTGACATGCACCTAGCTCGCTTTGCTTCAAACAAATTCATTGCTCTTCTGTCTCTTGAATATTTAAAGGTGTTTCCCACCTTAATTTGCTATTCTTCCTACTGCAATTGCCTCTTGCCCACACTTTGAATGATATATCTCTTCATCCATCCACTGAGTCTCAGCTCAGCCATTACCTCTACAAAGAGGGCTTTCTTCTCCCTACCTTACTAGAATTGTAATCCACAAACTCTCTCCCTGATTCAACCTACTTTCATGGAACACATGTGAAATCATTTTGCTTATTGATTTCTTTGTTTATGCTGGCTGCTGTTGCAATCACAAAATATAGACCTAACATACACACACACACACACAACACACACACCAAAAAATGTGAACCCCATAGCAGGAGGTACGTGTCTGTTTGTTCAGCTCTGTATCACTCAAAACAACAACAAAAAAAATTCTGGCACATATGAAATGCATAATAAATATTTTTTGAGTGAATCTTCCTTCAAATGTGGAATAGGTTAAAAGGAAGAATGGTAATGTCAGACAGCACTCAGGTTAATAATAAACATTAATATATATTATTCTAATTATGTGTTAGGCAATCTCCTAAACACCTTACATGTGATAAAGCAGTTGATTTTCAGAACAACCTTACACTGTGGTGCTTCTATCATCCCTATTGTTTTTGTATTTGGCATCAGATGTGTGTATGTGTATGCATGTGTGTATAAAATTGAAGTATAATTGACTTATAATATTATATTAGTTTCAAGTGTACAACACAGCGATTTGATATTCTTATACATTACAAAACGATCACCACAATAACTCTAGTTACCATCTGTCACTGAACAAAGTTATTGCAATATTATTGACTATATTCCCTGTGCTGTTTATTACATCCCTGTGACTATTTTATAACTGGAAGTTTGTACCTCTTTATCTCCTTCACCTATTTCACCCATCTCTGTCCCCAGCAACCACCAGTTTATTCTCTGTATCTACGAGTCTGTTTCTGTTTTGTTATGTTTGGTTGCTTTGTTTTTTACATTCCATGTATTACTGAAATAATTTGGCATTTGTCTTTCTCTGTCTGACTTATTTCACTTAGCATAATACCCTCTAGGCCCATTTAAGTTGTCACAAATGACAATATTTCATTCTTTTTTATAGCTCCATGATACTCCATTGTATACATATATACAGCACTTACTATATCTATTCATCTATCCATATACATTTAGTCTTCTTCCATAACTTGGCTATTACAAATAATGCTGCAATGAATTTTGGGGTGTATATATCTTTTTTGAGTTAGCGTTTTTGGTTTTCTCTGAATAAATATTCAGAAGCAGAATTGCTGGATCATATGGTATTCTATTTTTAATTCTTTGAGGAACCTCCATACTCTTTTTCACAGTGGTTGTAAAATCATCACTATTTTGAAGAAAATAAAACAAAGACAAAAGAGATTCAGCAAATGCCAAAGGATACAAAATTAGTAAGGTATGTGGCTGAAATTCCAGTCCAGGAAGTCATCATCTATTTCCTCAATCTTAAATTACATTCCAATGCTTCCTTTTTGGTGGCTCCAGAGCAACTGCCACGTGGAGAAGATGCAATGACTTCTGATTTCAAATATGGAGACCCTGAACATCACTTACAGGGTTCAACACGTATCATCACTGGCATTTGTAGGCCAGAGGTCCACTGTCCAATGAGGAGGCAGCAATATGTAACATCTAATACTAACAGATGAAGAAATTAACAATAGTAAAAATAATAAATAATTTTGCCTTATTTTAATGTTGCCATCTCTGACTGCTGCAGTGAGTCAGTGTGTAATGGTCGTTGTGTACTTTAGCACTTACTTGGGCAGAGATCCATTTTAGATTGCAAAGGAGAGAAGGAAGGAATAAGACGTTTTCTCACACTTCAATGTAACCAATTCCATTCCACTTCATTTTAATTCATTCCACTCCTCCCGAGCTCAACACATTTAACCTATCCTATCTTATTCTATCCCATTTTGTTTAGTTTTATTTATTCAATAATTACTGAATACTTTTGAAGTATAAGGTTTTTAGTTTGTTGTTGAGAGTAATGGAAAAGGTAAGAATTATAACGGTAAGAGGTAGTGTATGTCTTCAAGGAGGTTAAAGTCTAGGGGGTGACTTATGTCTAGGAATCAGAAAGTTCTGCATTTCAAACATAGTTCTCTCAGGTAGTCACTCTTTTGGAGACTCAATTTCTTCCTTTAAGACAGTAAAATTTACATATGTATATGTATGTGTGTGTGTGTGTGTGTATATATATATATATATATAAAATCATGTTTAATATCAGATAATTAAATGCACTAATATATACAAAGAACCTGCCATAGTCACTGGAACATAGAATTTTAATTCTCTCTCTCTTCCAAAACCACTATAATAGTACAGCAAACAGTACATCATAACAGATGGTGATAATAATTTCCAGAATTTATGTCAAAAACTCAGTTTTTTCTTTTCTGAAAAGCTAATTTGTTAAATATAAATTTATTCCTTTCAGGCTTTTTACCAAATTAAATAAATTAGGGGAACCTCACTTTTTAGGCTATCCATACTGATATTTGAAAAAGCTGCCAGCTATAAATGTGCCACAGAGTAGAATAGATTCATGGAACTCGAGGACAAAGTGAAGGAGAGAATTTAGAGGTTCTTTGGTCAATTGCCAGCATTATACTTAACAAGAACTTCAAGGTAAAGCAAGTGGAAATGAATTGCCAAAGATCACACTGATTTAGTGATTAGTCCAGATACTTCATCCTCCTTGTTGTGCCTTGGCCTCCTTGTTGTAACCCCTAAAATTCTAATAAAACACATCTATTAGCGAGTGAATACATTTTTGTACACTAATGATATCCTGGATAACAATAAAGAATTCAGGCATTGCCTGTCAAAGTCTCTTGTAAAACAGAATGAATTTCTTTCAAACTTTCATCTTCATTACCTTCATTTTTCCTTCCTTCCTTCCTTCACTTAACAACTATCTGTCAAGCACCTACTTATGACTCATTTTCCCAAGATCCTAGTTCCTGTTTTTGACACAAGTTTAATAAGACCAATGGCCATACCACGGTGGTGCAATCAGTTCTTTTATAAACGAACAGAGCACATTCACACAGAACCACACAATCACACACACACTGTAAAAAAATATCTGGGGAAATTATACAAGTTTTAAAGCAAAATCTGGGGCTTGCAAGATCAATATTAATTACTAATAACTGAAGATACATAAACACAACATTCTAAAAATGGAAATAAATGATTATAGTTTTTATTGTAATATTCATAATGCTTATTATAGACCATTTAGATAATACTAGAAAACTAGAAGGGACAAAATAAATCATGAATTCACTACCAGGAAGCAATCACTCTTAATATTTACTAATTTTTTGACATATACTGTGTTTTTGAAGGATGGTTCAGATTATAGTGCACACACAATTTTATAAACTTTTACTATAAACTCCTTATATGTATTTAAAAATAACATTCAATTATTTGCTATTTATTTAGTCATGCCCTTAACAAAATCTGTCTTCCACTCTTAACTACATTTTTTTTTTTACTTTCATTCCAAACCTTGAAAAGTCACTCAAAATAAAGATAAGTCATATCAGGAATCTAGTTATTGATTATATGTTCAGAGATATTGAAAAGGAAAAGCAGGAAAAGACAGAAATTGAATTCTGACTTCTGAACCATTTGACACTTATTCATAAGCTAAGTCTTTTCCACAGTGTCTAGCATCTACTTCTACCTTGTATATAAGATTTTTATTAGGCTCCAATCAAACATTCTAATATTGGCAATTGAGTCATTACTGCTGATTTTACCATTTTGATTCTGCTGTTTCTCTGTGCTCAAAACCTTGCATTAGTAAGTTGTGGAATTTTCCATTCCTTTTCAGACATGGAAAAGTTTGACTTATTCTCACCAGACTATATTTTAGGGATATTGATAAAATTGGATTATGCTGACAGCCTTTTAGTCTGAACTTTTAATTATTGTTTCATTTATTAATTCATTCATGCATTGATTCATTTGCATATAAATTCATGTACTCATGCAGTAATTTCCCCCCGCCCCCGCCAGCAAATTTTCTAAGTCTCTTCTATGTACCAGTCACTGTGCTAGCTGCTGAGGATTCACAGGTGAATAAAACACAATTCTTGATCTTGGAAGACTCTTAGTTTTGCAAGGAAGAATGATGTTTGATCCCTTTGTCTTTGGTAACTTCTACCCTTCTAGCACCCTGTATCCTGAGAGGAAGTGCCTCACTGCAATCTTACTTTGCATTTAGACATCATATTCCCACCAGATTCAGCTTTGTGTATGCACCAACACCTTTGTCTCTCTCCCCCAAATTTATTCTGAATCCTAAGCTCTCTCTAAGCCAATCTTACTCTATTGCAGAAAACCTGACTGTGCTCAGCAATGGGATATAACAAGAATCATTTAAGAATTTGTGACACTCTGGCACTATACCATCCTCTTACTCCAGTAATACTTAAGGGTGTTAATCTGCAGAAGGAACCAAGTCCTTTCTCCTAATTAAGCCAAAAAGTTGCATTTTTTCACAGCTTGAAAGAGACTGTAGGTTTTATGAGAGTAGTTTTATTTCTTCTTCATCTGCTGAAAAGCAGAAAATGAATTCTCAAAGTTAAGTGGTAAAAAGAAACAGTTCAGTGAGTTTCTCGTAAATTTTCACATATGGAGCCTACAAAAATTCCCTGAATATCCTCAAATGTTCTGTTGAGGAGATACTGTAGGACAATGCCAAACTGCCATTTTCTATCAATGTAGAATGAAGGCAGCATTATGAGGGGATGAACAGAAAGACAATTCACTAACCCACAGCTGTAAGATGAGTGTTCTGCATACCAAGGCGATTCTCTACCTGGATTTCTAAAAATGTACAATTCTGCCTTTGATACAAGAGAAGTCTGTACTTATCTCAACAACTAGTCAGAAATAATGCAATTGTTATACTACTCGATCAGTCAGGGTTACTCAGAAAAACAGAACCAAACATAAATAAGAGATATGTATAGGATATTATCTATCGATATATCTACATATAGACATGTGTGTTATATATGTGTATACACATATATGTATGTGTTGTATATGTGTTATATATGTTATATACACAGAGAGAACTTTTAAGTAATTGCCTTATATGTTTGTGGGGACTGGAAAGTCTACAGATGAGGCAAGCAGGCTGGAAACTCAGGCAGGATTTATATGTCACAGTCTTATAGAGAAAATCTTTCTCAGAGAATCTTCAGTGTTTACTATTAAGTGATTGGATGAGACCACACAAATTATCAAAGGCAATCTCCTTGAATTATAGTCAGTTGATTGTAAATGTTAATTACATCTACAGAATACATTCACGGCACCACCTAAGCTAATATTTGACCAAACAACTGAGACCTACAGCCTAGCCAAGTTGACATTTAAAATTAACCATTATATCTGCCTGTGTCAGCAAGTGAATTTACCAGTATATGGTTCAACAGATAAATATAAAACTTTTCATTTTATCTTTATATGATGACAATTTTTTTAAATTTTATTTTATTTATTTTTCTATATGGAGAGTGTTATTAGTCATCCATTTTATACACATCAGTGTGTACATGTCAATCCCAGTCTCCCAATTCATCCCACCACCACCCCTAACCCCTGCTGCTTTCTCCCCTTGGTGTCCATATGTTTGTTCTCTACATCTGTATCTCTATTTCTGTGCTGCAAACAGGTTCATCTGTACCATTTTTCTAGGTTCCACATATATGTGTTAATATATGACATTTGTTTTTCTCTTCCTGACTTACTTCACTCTGTATGACAGTCTCTAGATTCATCCACATCTCTACAAATGACCCAATTTCATTCCTTTTTATGGCTGAGTAATATTCCATTGCATATATGTACCACAACTTCTTTATCCATTTATCTGTCGATGGGCATTTAGGTTGTTTCCGTGACCTGGATATTGTAAATAGTGCTGCAATGAGCATTGGGGTGCATGTGTCTTTTTGAATTATGGTTTTCTCTGGGTATATGCCCAGTAGTGGGATTGCTAGATCATATGGTAAATCTATTTTTAGTTTTTTAAGGAACCTCCATACTGGTTTCCATAGTGGTGGTATCAATTTACATTCCCACCAACAGTGCAAGAGGGTTCCCTCTTCTCCACACCCTCTTTAGCATTTGTGGTTTGTACATTTTCTGATGATGCCCATTGTAACTGGTGTGAAGTGATACCTCATTGTAGTTTTGATTTGCATTTCTCTAATGATTAGTGATGTTGAGCAGGTTTTCATGTGCTTCTTGCCCATCTGTATGTCTTCTTTAGACAAATGTCTATTTAGGTCTTCTGTCCATTTTTTGATTGGGTTTTTTCTTTTTGAGTATTGAGCTGCATGAGATGTTTATATATTTTGGAGATTAATCCTTTGTCCGTTGATTTGTTTGCAAATATTTTCTTCCATTCTGAGAGTTGCCTTTTCAACTTGTTTACAGTTTCCTTTCTGTGCAAAAGCTTTAGAGTTTCATTAGGTCCCATTTGTTTATTTTTGTTTTTATTTCCATTACTCTAGGAGGTGGATCAAAAAAGATCTTGCTGTGATTTATGTCAAAGGGTGGTCTTCCTATGTTTTCCTCTAAGAATTTTATAGTGTTCAGTCTTACAGTTAGGTCTTGAATCCATTTTCAGTTTATTTTTGTGTATGGTGTTAGGGAGTGTTCTAATTTTATTCTTTTACATGTAGCTGTCCAGTTTTCCCAGCACCACTTATTGAAGAGACTGTCTTTTCTCCATTGTATATCCTTGCCTCCTTTGTCATAGATTAGTTGCCCATAGGTGCATGGGTTTATCTCTGGGCTTTCTATCCTGTCCCATTGATCTATATTTCTGTTTTTGTGCCAGTACCATATTGTCTTGATTACTGTACATTTGTAGTATAGTCCAAAGTCAGGGAGTCTGATTCCTCCTGCTCCGTTTTTTACCTCAAGACTGCTTTGGCTGTTTGGGGTCATTTGTGTCTCCATACAAATTTTAAGATATTTTGATCTAGTTTTGTAAAAAATTCCATTGGTAATTTGATAGGGATTGCATTGAATCTGTAGATTGCTTTGGGTAGTATAGTCATTTTCACAATATTGATTCTTCTAGTCCAAGAATATGGAATATCTCTCCATCTGTTGGTATCATCTTTAATTTCTTTCATCAGTGTCTTATAGTTTTCTTCATACAGGTCTTTTGTCTCCCTAGGTAGGTTTATTCCTAAGTATTTTATTCTTTTTGTTTCATTGGTAAATGAGAGAGTTTCCATAATTTCTCTTTTAGATTTTTCATCATTAGTGTATAGGAATGCAAGAGATTTCTGTGCATTAATTTTGTATCCTGCAACTTTACAAAATTCATTGATTAGCTCTCGTAGTTTTCTGGCTGCATCTTTAGGATTCTCTATGTATAGTATCATGTCATCTACAAACATTGACAGTCTTACTTCTTCTTTTCCAGTTTGAATTCTTTTTTTTCTTTCTTGTCTCTGATTGCCGTGACTAGGACTTCAAAAACTATGTTGAATAATAATGGTGAGAGTGGACGTCCTTGTCTTGTTCCTGATCTTCGAGGAAATGCTTTCAGTTTTTCACCATTGAGAATAATGTCTGCTGTGGGTTTGTCATATATGACCTTTATTATGTTAAGGTAGGTTCCCTCTGTGCCCACTCTCTGGAGAGTTTTTATCATAAATGGGTGTTGAATTTTGTCAAAAGCTTTTTCTGCGTCTATTGAGATGATCATGTGGTTTTTAGTCTTCAGTTTGTTAATATGGTGTACCACATTGATTGATTTGCATATATTGAAGAATCCTTGCATCCCTGGGATAAATCCCACTTGATCATGGTATATGATCCTTTTAATGTGTTGTTGGGTTCTGTCTGCTAGTATTTTATTGAG
This sequence comes from Orcinus orca, assembly GCF_937001465.1. Classification (NCBI taxonomy): domain Eukaryota; kingdom Metazoa; phylum Chordata; class Mammalia; order Artiodactyla; family Delphinidae; genus Orcinus; species Orcinus orca. The sequence continues at coordinate 16,138,514 of NC_064571.1, forward strand.
GATTTTTGCATCTATATTCATCAGTGATATTGGTCTGTAATTTTCTTTCTTTTAGTGTCTCTGGTTTTGATATCAGGGTGACGGTGGACTTATAGAATAGTTTGGGAGAGTTCCTTCCTCTGCAATTTTTTGGAAGAGTTTGAGAAGGATGGGTGTTCGCTCTTCTCTAAATGTTTGATAGAATTCACCTGTGAAGCCATCTGGTCCTCAACTTTTGTTTGTTGGAAAATTTTAAATCACAGTTTCAATTTCATTACTTGTGATTGGTCTGTTCATATTTTCTGTTTCTTCCTGGCTCAGTCTTGGAAGGTTATACCTTTCTAAGAATTTGTCCATTTCTTCCATGTTGTCCATTTTTTTGACATAGGATTGCTTGTAGTAGTCTTTTAGGGTGCTTTGTATTTCTGTGGTGTCTGTTGTAACTTCTCCTTTTCCATTTCTAAATTTATTGATTTGAGTCCTCTCCCTCTTTTTCTTGATGAGTCTGGATAATGGTTTGTAAATTTTGTTTATCTTCTCAAAAAACAGCTTTTAGTTTTATTGATCTTTGCTATTGTTTTCTTTCTTTCTCTCTCATTTATTTCTGCTCTGATCTTTATGGTTTTTTTTCCTTCTACTAACTTTGGGGTTTTATTTGTTCTTCTTTCTCTAGTTCCTTTAGGTGTAAGGTTAGATTGTTTATTTGAGATTTTTCCTGTTTCTTGAGGTAGGTTTGTATTGCTCTAAATTTCTCTCTTAGAAATCCTTTTGCTGCATCCCATATGTTTTGGATCGTCATGTATTCATTGTCATTTATCTCTATGAATTTTTGATTTCCTCTTTGATTTCTCCAGTGATCTCTTGGTTTTTTAGTAATGTATTGTTCAGCTTCCATGTGTTTACATTTTTACATTTTTCCCCTTTAATTGATTTCTAATCTCTTAGCATTGTGTTCAGAAAAGATGCTTGATATGATTTCAATTTTCTTAAATTTACTGAGGTTTGAGTTAAGATCCAAGTTGTGATCTATCCTAGAGAACATGCCATGTGCACTTGAGAGGAAAATGTAATCTGCTGTTTTTGGATGGAATGTCCTATAAATATCAATTAAATCTATCTTGTCAATTGTGTCATTTAATGTTTCTGTTTTCTTATTAATTTTCTGTTTGGTTGATCTGTCCATCACTGTAAGTGAGGTGTTAAAGTCCCCCACTATTATTGTGTTACTGTCAATTTCCTCTTTTATAGCTGTTAACAGTTGCCTTATGTATTGAGGTGTTCCTATGTTGGGTGCATATATATATTTACAATTGTTACATCTTCTTCTTGGATTCATCCTTTGATCATTACGTAGTGTCCTTCCTTGTCTCTTGTAACATTCTTTATTTTAAAGTTTATTTTATCTGAGTATTGATACTCTAGCTTTCTTTTGATTTCCATTTGCATAGAATATCTTTTTCCAACCCCTCAGTTTCAGTCTGTATGTGTCCCTAGGTCTGAGGTGGGTCTCCTATAGACAGCATATATATGGCTCTTGTTTTTGTATCCAATCAGCGAGCCTGTGTCTTTTGGTTGGAGCTTTGAATCCATTGACCTTTAGGATAATTATCAGTACATGTGTCCTTATTACCATTTTCTTAACTGTTGTGGGTTTGTTTTTGTAGGTCCTTTTCTTCTTTTGTGTTTCCCACTCAGAGAAGTTCCTTTAGCATTTGTTGTAGAGTTGTTTTGGTGGTGCTGAATTCTCTTAGCTTTTGCTTGTCTGTAAAGCTTTTGATTTCTCTGTCAAATCTGAATGGGGTCCTTGTCAGGTAGAGTAATCTTGGTTGTAGTTTCCTCCCTTTCCTCCCTTTAAATATATCATGCCACTCCCTTCTGGCTTGTAGAGCTCCTGTTGAGAAATCAGCTTTTAACCTTGTGGGAGTTCCCTTATATGTTAATTGTCATTTTTCCTTTGTTGCTTTCTTTGTCTATAATTTTTGTCAATTTCATTACTATGTGCCTTGGCATGTCCCTCCTGGGTTTATCCTGCCTGGGACTCTCTGTGCTTCCTGGACTTAAGTGGCTATTTCCTTTCCCATGTTAGGGAAGTTTTCGACTATAATCTCTTCAAATATTTTTTGGGGTCCTTTCTCTCTCTCTTCTCCTTCTGGGACCCCTATAATGCAAATGTTGTTGCGTTTAATGTTATCCCAGAGGTCCCTTAGGCTGTCTTCATTTCTTTTCATTCTTTTTTCTTTATTCTCTTCCATGGCAGTGAATTCCACCATTCTGTCTTCCAGGTCACTTATCTGTTCTTCTGCCTCAGTTATTCTGCTATTGATTCCTTCTAGTGTATTTTTCGTTTCAGTTATTGTATTGTTCATCTCTATTTGTTTGTTCTTTAATTCTTCTAGATGTTTGTTCTTTAATTCTTCTAGGTTTTTGTTAAACATATCTTGCATCTTCTACATCTTTGCCTCCACTCTTTTTCTGAGGCTCTGGATTGTCTTCACTATCATTATTCTGAATTCTTTTTCTGGAAGGTTGCCTATCTCCACTTCATTTAGTTGTTTTTCTGGGGTTTTATCTTGTTCCTTCATCTGGTACATAGCCTTCTGCCTTTTCATCTTGTCTGTCTTTCTGTGAATGTGAGTTTTGTTCCACAGGCTGCAGGATTGTAATTCTTCTTGCTTCTGCTGTCTTCCCTCTGGTGAATGAGGCTATCTAAGAGGCTTGTGCAAGTTTCCTGATGGGAGGGACTGTTGGTGGTAGAGCTTGGTGTTGCTCTTGTGCGCAGAGCTCAGTAAAACTTTAATCCGCTTGTCTGCTAATGGGTGGGGCTGGGTTCCCTTCCTCTTGGTTTTTTGGCCTGAGGTGACCCAACACTGGAGCCTACCCCACTCTTTGGTGGGGCTAATGGTGTACTCTGGGAGACCTCACGCCAAGTAGTACTTCCCAGAACTTCTGCTGTGAGTGTCCTTCTCATGGTGAGCCACAGCCACCCTCTGTCTTGCAGGAGACCCTCCAACACTAGCAGGTAGGTCTGCTTCAGTTACCTATGGGGTCATTGCTCCTTCCCCTGGGTCCTGATGTGCACACTACTTTGTGTGTGCCCTCCAAGTTTGTAGTCTTTGTTTCCCCCAATCCTGTTTAAGTCCTGCAATCAAATCCCGCTAGCCTTCAAAATCTGATTCTCTAGGAATTCCTCCTCCTGCTGCCAGACCCACAGGTTGGGATGCTTGATGTAGGGCTCAGAACCTTCACTCCAGTGGGTGGACTTCTGTGGTATAAGTGTTCTCCAGTTTGTGATTCTCCCATCCAGCAGTTATGGGATTTGATTTTATTGTGATTGCCCCCTTCCTACCATCTCATTGTGGCTTCTCCTTTGTCTTTGGATGTGGGGTATCTTTTCTGGTGAGTTCCAGTGCCTTCTTGTCGATGACTGTTCAGCAGTTCTGATTTATGGTGTTTAAGGGTACAAAATTGTAATGAGTAGTAATTAAACCATAGAGATCTAATGCATAGTATAATGAATATAGACAACAGTATTGTAATATAATGATGTAATGTGATAAATAATGCTTCAATGGAAACCATATTACAATACATAAACTTTCAAAGTAACACTCTGTACACCTTAAATTTACAAAATGTAACATGTCAAATATATCAAATATAAAAAATAACAAGTGTAGAGGGTATTAGAATAGAAAAGATTTGTGAATGAATGGAAAGGAGAAATCAATAGGGTTTAGATATAGATGTAGTTGGGGAAAGAGGAAGGTATAGCAGAGGATGGAATGGCCCAGGATGCTCTGCCAAATGGCACTCAATGAAAAAGAAATTAAGGGAAGGGAGTGGTTTGCCTTCATCTGCCTTCCCCTCACCTGTGTCTGCATATGAAAATCACTTTGGGAAATAGAAAATATCTAAAATTTTATGACTACACTAAACATCCATATGTATACATAACTTATCAATGAATACCTTTCTTTTACTCTAATTTATATTAATTTCACTTAATTGCTTTAAAAGAATGCTCTGTTAACAGAAAGATTATGGAACACTGACAGGTATGTCTTACTCTTTTCATACTTTGCACTTAGCAACTTGCCCATCATGCAACAAATGTTCATAGATTCTTCATATATGGCTTTAGATATACTCAATCTAAACATGGTCCTGATGCTCTCTTTTATATTTCTCTAAATATTAAATTATTAAATACCTAATAAGTGCCTGTAAATCTGTGCTCTTTGGCCACATCTTCTCCATCTATCCCTTTATACAATCTTGCCAATAAGGAACTTCTGAGAACTGTCTACATCCATGTTTTGTTATCTAAATATCATTTTATTTGGTCCTCATTTCATTGCTCTAACCCAGATATTTTGTGAATAACCAAAAGGTTAACAATGGTTAAGCATTTGAGCATTGATTTATGACTGCGTATTTTCTAATATTTGATTTTTCCACAATTAAAGAAATAGTCCAATATTATGACACTGACTTTTTCTGAACAATTTAGAAGCTGGAATTTTTAAACAGAAGTAGAGACAGAATTACAACAGGATATCTTATTCCTCATCTTTCTGAATTTACTTAAGAATAATGAACAGTGGAATACTTATGTGGCTTCGGAGGTGCCAGATTTGATGTTACCTAAAGTGAATTTCAGGTCACAACTTAGTCATCCCTAAGCATTACCTCAATGGCAGATTTTCTACTGGATCAAAACTGCAGTTTTCTAGCCCTAAAGAGAAATAAATGATTACTTCTTGAAGATGAATTTAAGAATGTAGATATTCAAGAAAATGAATGAATGAAAATGATGAATTTTAAAATTAAGCCTCAGTGTTTTGTAGATTATAGATATGATATATGATTATATGATACAATAAATTATGTAATGCATTATTAATATTTTCATTATTATATTACATCTGTGTATGACATATAATCTTAGTATTGCTTGTAAGTCTATTTCCAATTCCTCTGTTCATGAGGAAGCATGGGGCATGGGCCTGCGTGTCTGCTTCTCTTTCATTATGTCATTTAGCAAATATATATTAAGTATATATTATGTACCTACTATTTCCCAGTTACCCTGTACTCACTGGGACTGTAGTAAATAAAGCACTACATGGTCAAAGTCATCTTAGGGATGATGCGTAGCCAAATATTACATGAATAATTGATTATTTAGCTTTGGGAGAGGGGCCTACTTGTATTTCAACTTGCTCTCAGACTTCTGGATTGTATATTCAACTAATTTTATACGTCATCCTCTAAAATTAATGTTTTTCTTTTGTGTACTTTCTTTTTGAATAAAAAAGAAAAACGTTTGAATTATTATTCTTTACATGAAATATATGAAATTACAGAAATCACAGATAGATTACTCAACCATTAACCATGATATAAAACCCATAATCTCCATAAATAATAAAACAAGGGGATACCTAGCAATATCTAAGGCATCAGAAATATAGCCTGTAGTATCCTAAGTAATTCTTGAGACTTAAGAAATTAACTCATCTGTAAAAATAGGTACTCTAATATTTTCCTATTTCCAGTTGCAAGTGTGCTTTAGAGAGTTGAGAATCAGCTCTTTCTGTCATGTATACTGGACTCAGAGAAGGAACCAGGCAGGGCAAGTCTGAAGCAGCTGAAAATGATTGTTTGAACTCTCTTGGCCCTCTAGGCCCTGCCAGAAAGTTTTATTTATTTATTAATTTTTGCTTTATTGTGTATAAAAAAATAAATCATTTGTATAGAACATTTGCTAAACACAGAAAAAACAGTAAGGAAAAAGAAACAAATTATCATCAGCAAATCCCTTATCCATCGCTAACATGTACATACATAAGTATATGTGTATGTTGGACATACTATAAGGTGACTCACAATGTGTTATGCTCCATACTATTGAGTGTGGGAAAAATTGTCAACTGCCTTTTAGTCAATGGATTATGGCAAAGATGATAGGATAGTTACTCCCGTGATTACCCCATATAAGAATTGTCTTAGCAGACTAGAGAGAGGCCTTTCTACAGGCCTTGTAAACAGCCATGTTGTGAACTGCCTATGAAAAGGGCCACATGGCAGAGAACTGCACGTGACTTTTTGGAGCTGAAGACCTCAGCTCTATAGCTGCCAAGAAGTGAATTCTGCCAACAAACTGAATGATCTTCAAAGAGGACTCTGGCTCTGCACTGCAGAAAGGAACACAGCCTGACCAACACCTTGACTGTAACAACCTGAGCATGTAACCTGTTCATATGCATGTCATATATTATATATTAGCATAATATATGATATATATATATATATATATATATACTATTAGCATAATATGTGCAAGTGATCCCAAACAATAATCTGAACCCACGCAAATAAACAGAGGACTGGTAAAGGCATTTATGTAAATAAATGAGCATAAGTCCATATTTCTCTCCTTTCTTTTAACTGATTTTAAAAGTAATTATATAAAACAATATCTATAACATATAAAACTATAATGAATTTGACAATAACAGCACACAAGAAGCAAGTTGGAGCAAAGCTATATTGAGTAAGCAAATGACACGATATAACTATAAGCAATAGCAGAGAGTAAGCAGCATCTGCAGGAATAAATGAAGAGAACCAATGGCTTAATTCTCGGCAAAGAAAGTGTGAGATTAAGAAGTTTCTGTGGTCTCTACTAAAAGTTATCTGAGATTAAAGTATAATTTAGCAGCTGACACAGAACCCAAAGGAAGGGTCTCTCCAGTAGTGAGCAGAGTTTGTTAAAGGAAAAGTCCTAGAGTACATTATGGGTCAGTCACAACAAAGAAAATAGGGAGGATAGAATCCACAAAACCCCTTTCCTCTCCATACCCCTCCCCCCTACTTCTTCCCTCCCCAAATCCTGCATGCATTCCTATGGCTGAGACCAATATGAAAACTTGTGTTGATGTCAGTTCACTACGTGTACACGGGTGGGTGGATAAAACCTGTCCAATGCCACTCAAGAGCCATTGACAGCATCGACTCTAGGGCAACACAATGTTCCTAACGTTTTTTTTGTTTTTTTTGCCTAAAATGTTGTCCAGAACAGTCTGTTTACAACATTCAGCTGCAGAAGTCTTTTTTCTCCCTTGTCGTGTTGGACTGTGCCACTTAGGTGATGGTCACTCTGGTGATTATCTATCTCATTCTATTTGCCCTCTGCTGTAAACACTAGAAAGAATATGAAGACAGAAGAAAGAAAAATCTGTTTAGATTATCAGGAGCCCATGAACACATTGTACGTGCCCACCGGGTTGCACGTGTGCAATTTAATCCAGGCCTTTCCATGGGCTTCCCGTTGGGGTCCTGGATGATTGGAAGATTAATTAGCTTTCCCTTGTCAAGTCCTCTATTCATCTTTTAAAATTATAATTTCCTAGCACAGAGCCCATTCCTTCTACTACCTGTTGGAATGTGTCTTTGTATTTTTATACAGAAAAAAAGTATCTGGATGACCAAGAAATTAATATATAATATTAATATATATTAATATATAATATTAAAATATATATTAAATTAAATTAAAATATATATTAATATATAATATATAATATATTTATCATCGAGGGTTTTTAAAAAACTGGGGAAAATAAAACACAGTGAGTCATTCAGTTTTCTAGTGTATTATCAAGGAAATCTGTCAATGTAACATACATATCCATTTACCTTCCAGGTCCCACATCATATCTCTGCTGCACTTAGAAAGTTTAAGACTTGATTTTCAAGAGAACCTTTAGCCCGAAGATCCTTGCTAAAGCGTTAGATCTAGAATTAGCTTTTTGGTAGATTTTCAACTTTCCTGAAGTGTACAATGCCACCACCTTTCTTCTTGACTCTAGAAATAATTAAATGTTTAATTTACTTTTCACACATTTATGAGCTGTCTGCCTTTGCCTCACCCTGCCCTTAGTGTAAGTAATGCAATCTTGAGACAGAGAGGCTGTCGGTTTTAAATCTGAGTTCCTCAATGACACAAAAGCATATGGCAGTATTCCCAGGTTGCCAGAATTTAAACCATATGAATTAATACTTAACGATATGTCTGTACTGTATGCATTCAATAAAAAGCATAATATCATTTTCTCTACCATCAAGGACTTTCTAAAATCTGATTATGAGAGGGCATGCACATTGTTCTACCATCCTGGGAGACAACAGACCTGAGGTGAAGAGGCAGCACTTTGGTTAAAGAAAATCAGTTCACAGGGATTAAGCCTCCACCAGTATCTGAAGGGTGTGAGGAAGAGGGTCTCATAGAACTTGGCTGGGAAGAGCCACACTGGGTCTCACAGTAACAGCAACTGTGCCTGGGCTCTAACAGGGCACTATTACAAGTGAAAGAAAGAGACATTGGTGAATCCCTTCAAACTGTGTCAATAAGGCAGACATTACCACAAATAAATAACTCAGTAAACATAAGGTAAACAACACTTAAGGCTAGATGTCACAGAACTGTGAGCATTCTCACAAATGAGATGAATTTCTTGTCTATTTTTGTATTAGGGAGGTAAGGTTGCTTGCTCAAATTATGCTTCTTCTGGAAGATAAGAAATCATAAATATGAAACTATAAAAGATTGTATTCATTCCTCACGAAGGGCTGTATTTCTCACAATATCTAGTACATGCACACAAACCACCTGCTTAATGTCAAATGGTTGAATTAGATAAGGGAAATCTAGGCATGATTTAGAGACTGGTGGTGGTCTTACAGGGTTGCTATGTGACCAAAGTCTGATTTAGTAACAGTGTGGTAGAGATCTATGTTATAAAACTCATAAAAGATGAGCCAGGTTGCTTCCATATCTTAGCTGTTGTAAATAGTGCCACTGAACAGTGGAGTACATGTATCTTTTCAAATTAGAACTTTTGTCTTTTCCAGGTATATGCCCAAGAGTGGGATTGCTAAATCATCTGGTAACTGTATTTTTAGTTTTTTAAGGAAACTTCATACTGTTTCCCATAGTGGCTGCACCAACTTACATCTCCACCAACAGTGTAGCAGGGTTCCCTTTTCTCCACACTCTCTCCAGAGTATGGAGAAATTATTATTTGTAGACTTTTTGATGATGACTATTCTGACAGGTGTGAGGTGATACCTCATTGATGTTTGTATTTCTCTAATAATTAGTAATGTTGAGTATCTTTTCATGTGCCTATTGGCCATTCACAGGTCTTCTTTGGAGAAATGCCTATTTAGGTCTTCTTCCCATTTTTTTTTGTTGTTGTTATTGAGTTGTATGAGCTGTTTGTGTATTTTGGAAATTAAGTCCTTGTCAGTCGCATCATTTGCAAATATTTTCTCCCAGTCCGTAAGTCAACAGATGAATGGATAAAGATGTGATATATATATATATATATATACACACACAATGGAATATTAATCAGCCATAAAAAAGAATGAAATAATGTCATTTGCAGCAACATGGATGGACCTGGTGATTACTATACTAAACGAAGTAAATCAGAGAAAGACAAATATCATATGATATCATTTATATGTGAAATCTAAAAAAATGTTACAAATGGACTTATTTACAAAACAAAAACTGACTCACAGACATAGAAAACAAACCCAGTTATAAGGAGAACACAGTACCTACCCCCTCACCAAAAAACTCCCAGTAAATATGACATTATCTAATGAAAGAAATGTCAAGGAATTTGCTCTTTCTTAACTTATCCATGAGCTTAATTTATTGTCTTACACTTTAAATCTTTCCTATGAAGGCAAAACCTAGGAAACAAAATAGTAATTGGAGAAGCCTGAGTTGGGCTTATTCTGGGATGAGTTATAATGTGAAGGAGGATGCTTCTGCATCCTGAGAAGCTCATGTTTCTCTGGAGGAATTTTCAGCCTTGGGCACTTAGGGTAGAGAGACAACAAAAAGACCAAAGAGATAGGATGCTGAGCCCTGTTTCTGCATCAGTCAGGGGGTGCTAACTTTCATCTGTTTATTACAGTGAAGTCTGATATAAAATTTCAGTGAGGGTAAGTTACATTGTAGGTGGTAAAAAATAAATTTCAAAGGCTCTGATGAAAATAGCAGAGAAAACTCTTACTGCAATAACTATTTTCTACTTAACATTTCCAGGTCTGAACTCCTTAGCCTGTATCAAGGTCCTGGATAACTTGGCTTCTACCTGTACTTTCTGGATTCTCTCTCACAATCTTACATTTCACCAATCCATTACCCCAAACACTTGAGAGTTTATTACATTTCTTTATTTTTCAGGTGTCTGGGTATTATGAATTTTCGTATTTTAAAGCTTATCAAATACATTAAAATAAATCCTGCTTTTGCTGACCTGCATGGAGAATTAGAGCCTGTTTAGTATTTATATTAATTTACCCACATTCTTTTCTGCTTGTTTTTCACAAAATAAGTTAAAGTTAATCTGATTCGAGATAGAACTGTGACATTTAATATTTTATATGAGCCAGGATATGTATCTTACAAAGAACTATCTCCTTTTCTTTTCTGTTTGTTTGAATTTATTTTATGGAAGTACAGTTGATTTATAATGTTGTGGTAATTTCTCCTGTACAGCAAAGTGATTCAGTTATACATATATATATATATATATATATATATATATATATATATATATATACATTCTTTAAATTTTTTTTTTTCTTTTTGGCCTCACTGCATGGCATGAGGGATCCTAGTTCCCTGACCAGGGATCGCACCCATGCCCCCTGCAGTGGAAGTACAGAGTCCTAACCACTGGACCACCAGGGAAGTCCCTATGCATTATTTTTCATATTCTTTTCCATTATGGTTTATCACAGTATATTGATATAATTCCCTGTGCTATACTGTAGGACTTTATTGTTTAAACCTGAGTATTTTTTATAGTTTTTGTTTAAACCTGAGTATTTTATAGTTTGTTTTTTTAATTGAGATATAACTGCCATATAAAATTATATTATTTTCAAGTGTACATGATAATGAATCAATATTCATATATACTGTGAAATAATCACCACAATAAGTCTCGTTAACATCCATCACCACAAATAGTCACAATTTTTTTCTTGTTATAAGAACATTTAAGATATACTCTCAGCAACTTTCTAATATACAATAAGTATTATTAACTATAGTCACCCTGTTGTATGTTACATCTCCAGGACTTATTTATTTATTATTATTTTTTTACGGTACGCGGGCCTCTCACTGTTTTGGCCTCTCCCGTTGTGTAGCACAGGCTCCAGATGCGCAGGCTCAGCAGCCATGGCTCACGGGCCTAGCTGCTCTGCGGCATGTGGGATCTTCCCGGACCGGGGCACGAACCCATGTCCCCTGCATCGGCAGGCGGTCTCTCAACCTCTGTACCACCAGGAAAGCCCAAGACTTTTTTATTTTATAACTGGAAGTTTGTACCTTTTGACCCCCTTCACCCTTTTTATTCTGGCCAAACTTTGTGGCATGTGGAACTTCCCCAACCAGGGATCGAACCTGCACACCTTGCAATGGAAGCATGGAGTCTTAACCACTGGACCACCAGGGAAGCCCCTTTATCTCCATTTCTACTCACAGAATTCAGAGTTTAGGGTTAGCTTTTGCCTCACCATTTAATACTGAAATACTATTACTAGTGTTTTAAAATTCCTGATACAGAGAAACTCTGCATTGAGACTCATGACACTAGTGTAAAGGATGATCATTAATTATTATATTTTGGGTGACTGTACCAGTCAAGTAGTATATAACCTTTGGAGGAGTAGATTTCCAGGAAATAATTTCATTTTTCTGTCTTTCAAAATTATCCTGGTAGAGAATGTCATACACAATTTTTATGCAGCACACTTTAAATGAAAAAGTGCAAAGTCTAAAAAGGAGTAATATTTCCTTCAAATACAATCTACATCAAAATAAGAGTCAAAGTTATTCAGAAAGTCATCACATTTCAATTGATAAAAATGGGAAATGTTAGCATGTATTCTATCAAAGTTTATGGTATTCTATCAAAGTTTATTGTGATATCATTGGGAAATTAATCAGGGAATAAACATTTCTAGGAAATAAGAGAGCTGAGTGATAATTCTCCCACACAAATTGCAGTCAGGAAGCAATTAAGCGGCATTACTCACAATGCCCATTATATAGAAATTACTGAAATATCTATGACAAATGGATAAAGAAAATGAAGTATATACTTGTGATGGAATATTATTCAGCCTTAAAAATTAAGGAAACCCTACCATTTGCAACAATATACATGAGCCTGGATGTTATGACATTAAGTAAAATAACTCAGTTACAGGACAAATACCACGTGATCTCACTTGACGTAAAATCTAAAATAGTCAAACTCATAGAAGCAGAGAATAAAATGGTGTTTTCCAGGGGATGTGGAAAGAGGGAAATTGGTAATTGTTTGAGACATATAAACTTACAGTTATACTAGATGAATAAGTTCTAGAGATCTGTACAACCTAGTGTCTATAGTTAACAATATGGTGTTTTGCACTTAAACATTTGTTAAGAGGATAGATCTCATAATGTGTTTTTACCAAACACACACGCAAGAGCAAGAGGACACAAGAAAATCTTTTAGAGGTGATAGGTATGATTATTACCTTGAAGATGTTGATATCTCAGTGTATGCAAATGTTCAAACTCGTCAAAATGTATACATTACGTGCAATTTTTGGGGTCTATACCTCAATAAAACAAAAGAAAAAGAAGAATTAGGAGTCCCACTTCTGAAATGGCAGTGTGTGTTGCTTCACAGATCTGTTTCTCAGTAAAACAACTTGTAACGGTCGAATAGCATCCTCCCCAAATACATGTCAACTCAAAACATTCGAATGTGACCTTCTTTGGGAATAGGGTCCTTGCAGATGTAATCAAGTTCAATATCTTGAGATGAGATCACCTAAATCCAGTGACTGGTGTTCTTATTAAGAGAGGTCACTCACAGAGGCACAGAGAAGATCGCCGTGTGAAGACAGAGGCAGTGGTTGGAGTTATGTTGCCACAAACCAGAAATACCAAGAGCCATCAGAAGCTGGAAAGAGTAAGGAAGGATTGTCCTGCAAAGCCTTCAGAGAGAGCATGGCCCTCCTAACTCCTTGATTTTACACTTCTGGTCTCCAAAAACTGTGAGAGAATACACTTCTGTTGTTTTATTCCTCCCAGTTTATGGAAATGTGTTACAGCAACATTTCAAAACTAATAAAAAACCATAACTGGGAAAAACTATTAAAATATCTGTATATTGTACTAAAGGCATAGAAAGAAATAAAGAAACATTTACTCAAGAAAATCCACTAAATATAAATAATAACATGGAGGTACTGTAGCCCTTGAGTCATGACCTGCTTCCACCCCCATCCTTAGGTCTTCTTGGCAGAAGCTACATCCTGGGTGATTGTGGCCAAGAGGATGGAGCTTCAGACTTCTCACCAATCAGACAAGAGATGTGGACAAGGCCTGTGATACAGACTGGTATATCTAACCACTCTCATGAGATCAACTACCATGCATACACTGTTATCTTCAAAATCTATGTACACAGCACTTGTAAAATGAACCATTCAGCAAAGAGGAAAGTGGGCAAATAAAGAAAAAAGGAAGTAATCTTATTTGAACTAACAGATATTGCAGAAAACATTGTGAGAGATGAGAAAATTTGAGAGATGAGGTGTCTTGTCTAAAAACTCAACAAGTAAGGAGCATTGGCTGTTGTACTCAGACATATACTCTGGGAGTATAAACTTTCATTCTTGAGGTTACTGTCAATTACTTGAATAGCTGGTGTTTCAGGACTTTCCTTACTAGATTAGTTGCACCCTTAAGAAAGAAGTGAGTTTATGTATTTGAAAATATAATACAACAGTGCTGCAGAATTAATGGTGCACTTTATGTAATCTCACTTTTAAGTGCTTAAGTATCCTAAGCTAATTCCTTCATTATGTGCTAAATCCAAATTGATCTTTAAAGAGATAAACTCTGTTTTTCCTGATCTGGAGTTTATTCTACCTGTAAAGGGCAACATAAAACCATTTCCTCTTATTACTATTCCTTGTCAAAAAGCCAAGTCTAAGACCCAGAGGGACTGAGTGATGAAAAAATTAAACTCTATGGAGGAAAGAAATGGAGTGCACTGGGGAAATTATGAATAACTTTGGCCAGCTGAAAGCAGAAAAAAAGTGTTGTGGATACTTAAAGGGGAAAAGGGAAGGAATTCTCAAGAATGTGTAAAGACACAGAAAGAGAGTAGAAGTAGCTTCAAAGACATTATTATGTTGTAAGTTTCTATAAATATATAATTTTATAGAAAGTTTAATTTATATATACCCTTTATTTAATTGTAACTTACAATGATTTCATATTGCTCTCTTTTTCAAAAAGTAAAGTGTTATTTGTCCAAGCTATTTTAAAAATTCCAGTGTATTCATATTTCTCTCTCCATAATAATGTTACCAAGGAGTATTAAAAAATCCACTATCTGAAAAAAACATGTACAATGGTAATTATAGGTTTAAAATATTTGGCAGACTTTCCCCATCCTATCTAACGATAGAATACTATGCTGGGCTCTACTATTTGTCAATTTCTTTATATATGGCAAACATCTTTATTGACTGTAAAGCAATAATTGTCAGGGACTTGAATGAACAAAGACCTTTTCCCTTCATTTACCTTACAATTTATTTTATTTATTTGCCTTGCCATTATTTTTGGCAATACCATCAACCAGAACATTTGCTTGCAACACATTTCTTTAATTATTTTCAAATGAAAAATCACTAATGCATCACAGCGAGCCATTTCTTGTAAATTTATTAAATGTACTTAGAGTTTTTTTAAAGTTTATTTTAATGAATTGTGTTTCCACCTCAAATACAAACTAGGAAAATATTATCTGAGGTTGACTATAATTAATAAAATCTACAAGAAGAGAGAGTATTACTTATTCATTGATGGGCCTTCCTCTGGCATCTAGAAAATTCTTATTACATATGTGTTGAATAAATAAGCTCTCATGATAATTCCCACAATGGAAGTTAGGATAATCTGAATCATTGTTTAAATTGTCACAGTGCTACAGAGAGACAAACACTGTAAAATTTGTTTGGTTGATAAAAGGAGAATCAGAGGAAACGTAGGAAAAATATAGAAAAAAATCAGAAAAAACTGCAGCTTAGCAGTCCCTTCATATACAAAATTCAAATTTAGCAAAATCTTTACATTTTTATCCTTTATATACATAAAATTCCTTAAAGAATACCCTACAGAATACTAAAGAATGCTGAGTAATTCTCCACAGCAGGAGGGTGGGTGGGTGAGAGTATATATCTTCTTAGTCAAAATATTTTGTGACTTATGCCCATTATCCTTTGGATATTTTTAATGCATGTTAATGTATATAATCATAGTCAATTTAAAATGTCTTTAATAACTAAAGTTATTAAGTATAATATAGTCCCATATTGCTCATGGTTTCTTTTTTTTTTTCAAAATTAGAATCTTTTTGGAAATAGAATACTTGGGAACAGAGAAAGATGTAAAGATCTCTAGATGTGAAAAAACACAGATGAAATTTACATTGACTTTGAAAGAGGGATAAACTTTTCCAGGCAGACATGACCAGTAGAATGTTAGACAATCTTGTTTTAAAAAAGCCCACGCATAGGCATAGAGCCATGACAGATGTTGAAAGCCTGTAGTATTAACAAAGTGGGAATGTGTTGGTTTAGCAAACTTAGAGGAAAGGAATGGCTCAATTAAGAGTGGAGAGATAGGTAGGGCCAAGATTTTGAAATGTACTATCTGCTACTGTGAGGAATTAAGGCTAATTTGTAGACATAGAGAAGATGGAAATAGTTCTATATGTAGGGTCAACATATTTGGTTTAGTGAAAATAATTAGTAGCAGTACTAAGGGAATAAATGTTAAGATGTTCAGTAAATAGTTGAATATATTGGCTTGAATCTCAGGAGTGAGTATTATCCTATGATCAATTTTAATTTAAGGCTTTGTAGTGGATACATTTTGGCTTATATCCCGAATAAGACAAGAACCAAGATTAGAACCCCAGGTTACAAACATTTAATGAGAAGCTGGAAAAAAAAAAAAAAGAAGAGATAGAAGAAGAGAATCATATGGAGTGGTGAAGAAAATATTACAAAAAATAAACAATATGACTATGATCAAGAATGGAAAAGAAATAAAAATTTGTCACATGTAAGCAAGTAGGGAATCCCTGGGAACTATATTAAGAAGCATATCAAAGCACTCAGACAGTAGAAAATATAGAAGTAATTGGGAAAAAAACTAAATGTTTTTTGTTTAATAAATGCTTGAAGTATAGTATAAACAGGTATCTTTATAAATCACTACAACATGAAAACTGCTCTGAAACCATTACTCAGATCAAGAAATAGAATCACCAGAATCTAAAATGTCCATCTTCCCAGTCAGTATCCCCACCCTGCCCTCAAAAGTAAGTGCAATGAGACATCCAGCATCTAGCGTATTTTTGAACTTTATTTAAATCAAATCATATAGTATGCATTCTTTTTGTCTTCTTTCAGTCAATATTTTGTAACCAATCTATTATCCTTATTGTTTCATGTAGCTGTAGTTCACTAACTCATTGTTTTCTAGTATTCTAATGTGTGTATATATATATACCACAGATTATTCGTGAATTATATTTTTGTGGTAATTTGCATTGTTTTCTCTTTGAGCTAGTATGGATAATTTTGCTGCAACTATTTTTGTACAAGTCTTTTGGTACACATATGTTTGCTGTGTGTTTAAGTATATACTTAGCAGTAGAATTGGTAGAACAGAAGGAATGCATACATTAAGCTTTAGTATGTGCTGCAAAAAAGTTACCAAAATCATACTAATTTACATGCCTACCAGCAGTGTATGAAAATTCCTCTTGCTGTACATTTTTGTCAAAGCTTGGTATTGCCAGCCTGTATTGTCAGTTGACAATACACACATGTTTTGTTTCTGGGTGCTCTGTTTTGTGGCAATGATCTCTATGTCTGTCTTTATGCAAGTATCATATTGTTTTGGTTACTGCAGCTTTGTAATGTATTTTGAAAGCAGGAAGTTTGATGTCTCCAGTATATTTCATGTTAAGTGTTCTTAGTAATATAAAATAAAATAAGAATAAGAGTAAATAAACACAAAAAGATGAATAAACTAAAAAAAAAAAAGAGAGAGGACAGATTTTTTTTTTATTCAGAGGAAGACTTTGTGATGATTGGTAGATCAGAAGGAAAAGTTTATAATAGAATTGACAATACAAGTTGTAATGTTTAAAATAATGTAGTTTGTAAGGCAAAGGCATGGCAAACTAGGAAATGTAGCTGAGAGAGAGGTTGGGTAGGATGAAGGCCTCAAAATGAAAGACTCAAAATAAAGGAAAGCCAATTTAAGGAAATGGAAAAGTGGCAAATATTAGGAAAATAAGGTTAAAAATTGAAGAGCAGAATTTATGAATTTCCTTAACAGAAGATTTCTAATATTATTTGTTCTACTGAAGACAAAGTCCAGAGAGTAGACATGAGCGTATAACTCAAGGGACACAATTTTATTTTATTGGTGTTTCTTTCTTTTTGCGAAAGAACAGTTAATATAGCAGACTCTTACTTTGGGCCCTTTTCAATATATAAAATATTATTAACAAAAATAAGATAAAAAGCAAAGATATAAATAGGGCACAAACTTGCAGATACTGCATTATGCTTTCTTTTTTCTTATGCACTTTAATTTATTCCCAAATAATGGCATTTGAATAAATTGTGTGACTGATTAGCAAGTTAAGATATTTAGCTAAAGAAGCAGGTACTAATGAAAACCTGGGACTTTTAAGCAAAATTTTGAGTACAAGTTTTAGAATGAGCAAATGCAGAATAAGAAGAATAATTTTAAACAAAATAATGATTCTCATGTTAATAAGAATGATTGGAGAACATTATGGCCAGGCCTCTCATCATCATAAATGTAAGTAATTTAAAATAATTATTATTTATTTGCTCTCCCATGTTAATTATTCATTGGGTTACTTTTTTAATTAAAAAGGCAAACAACTTTAAAAAAAAACTGGTCTTTTGCTTTTTTTTTTCTCTTGGCTAATCAAAAGTGAGATGTTCTGAATAGGGTTACAGATTGGAATTATTAACTTATAAAAGATCCAGATTATCAGAAACAGCATAAACAGACATAAATATGAATCTGGATAGACTTACCCCAACTGTATCACAGATGAGATGGCTCAAATTTGTAATATTGATTTACACACTGAAATTTAAAATTTTTCTAGCACATTTTCTGAGTCCATACATTAATTTAATGAATATACACCGATAACATTTTTTGTCTTTAAACAGAGGTAGAAACAACAATGAAAACTTGAAAATTTATATCAGAAGTCAATATATTTCTATGAACATTTACAAAATATTTACTATTTTCCTAGAACCTTGACCACTGGCCCCATAAAATTAGCAAGGAAAAGGAGATTCAATTCTACACAGAAAGAAGAATCAACCAAATCTACTTATGTTCGAGCAATGAGAAAACCTGTATTCCTAAAACAAGAATATATTGCATTCTGAGCATCTATAGGTTTTCTTGAACCTTTTTATAATATTTTGATTAAGCCCACATGGAAATATATAGTATATGTATTCCAAATTTATAGTAGGATGAAAAATGGCAACAGAATGAATTAAACTGAGAACAACAACAACAACAAAAACACTATTAAAATAGTCCTCCAGGGCTTCCCTGGTGACGCAGTGGTTGAGAGTCCGCCCGCCGATGCAGGGGACACGGGTTTGTACCCTGGTCCGGGAAGATCCCACATGCCGTGGAGCGGCTGGGCCCATGAGCCATGGCTGCTGAGCCTGCGCGTCCAGAGCCTGTGCTCTGCAACGGGAGAGGCCACAACAGTTAGAGGCCCGTGTACTGCAAAAAATAAGAAATAAAATAAATAAAATAAATAAAAAATAGTCCTCCAACTTCTTAAATAGTTTATTCACCAATATTATTATTAATCACTATTAATCACGTTTCTTCATCTGTATATGGACATAATTTTGAGAAGGAAAAATACCTCTGTATTTAATAAAAAAAGTTGTATAAGCTTTCTTGGCTTACAGATAAACAAAATGGTTTCAGTCTTAAGAAAACTGATTTCAGCAATGCCTTTGCCAACATATTCTATAGTATCTTTTCAGAGAAATTGAAGAAATGTGATCTGATTGGTTTTGCTGGAAGTTGGATTGTAACTGGTTAAACCATTGTATCTATGGAGGTCCTGGGGACTCAGTGGTAAAGGATGAATACTCTGACTTTAACTGATATCTCAGTGGCTATATCCAACTCATTTGGGTATGAAAGCCTGAAGATCCATGGAGAGGCTGGATCTCCTAGTAATAGAAATCAACTAGATCTTGTTTTTTGAATTTGAGCTTTGAAAAACCTCACTCTTTTCTCAAGAATTTTCTCCATTAGGGAATAGTTCACCATAAGCCCAGTTCAGATCCACAGGAAGTAGTTTGTGGCACACATTGAGATCTTCAGTGTGTTCCTGACTCAGCTGCAGATCTCACTTCCATTCCCAGTCCCATGTTGATGTAGAATAACTATACTCTGTGCCCTAAAGATCTCTATTTTAAAAATGCCATGCATTGATTTACAATATTTTATGTATTTTTATAATTATAAAGCACCTTTAAAATAAAATCAGATATGCGAGAGATGGAGATGAAAAGGAGAAAGAGAGGAAGAGAAAGGGAGGAAGGGAAAAGAATAAGGTAGATGGAATGAGAAAGTGGGGGGTAAGGAAGGACTAAGCTAATGAAAAAAGTAACCAATAGATGAGCAAACATGGCTTGAACCCATAAATGTTTGTTGGCTTAAAGGAAATGAGGAAGAAATTAAGGTGGGAGAAAGAGAAACAAAACTAACATTCATTGACTCTTTAGTATGTAATAGTCACTGTACTAGGCAATTTCACTTATTGTATATGAAATTCAATCTCTACATCTTCCTTGCGAGATAACTATTTTTCATGTAATAAAACTGAGATTCTCTACCTGGTCTGTCAGAATCTGAACCTCAGGATCTTTATGCTGAAAATCTCAAAACAAGAAATGAACTTTCCCCATTGAAAAACTACACAGCAAGCTTTTCTAATCCTTAGGTTTTTTCCACCACCCTAACCATATATGAAGACATATGCTTGGCAGTTATGAGGCTGAAGTTTTCTCTTTACCATTTTATTGCCCTTATGTCATTTCTTGGTTATAATTTCCATAACATCAGGTCAAAAATGCAAAGAATCTATGTGGTGTCTTAAATGTGTAATTTCACCTACCTAATCAATATTCCAACCGTGTTAATATTTAATAGTGAGGCAGAGAAGACAACAATATTGATATGCACCCTTCCTTCCTAGACAGATTTTCTGTCTAAATTTGTATGCCCCATAAAGCTGAAAGGAAGAAAGGGAGAAACTACACATTTGGTGATTAGGAAAATAATAAAAATCAAGTCTCTCCTCTGAGAGAGAGCCAGCTCCAACTCCTATAAACCTGTCTCTGAGAAGAACATTAATGGCCTCTGCTGGAAAAACAAAATGGTTGATAATTTTGTTGTTTAAAAAACATCTGAAAATAAACCAAATTTATAAGATGTAGAAAATTCAATTTTATATCATTAAAACATTGATATGTTTCATGACAGAAAACTTATCAATGGATCACACACACACAGAAATATATCACTATGTTCAGTTTATTATTTTTGCAAATGCTAATGAGAAATAAAGAATTGAAATGTAAGTCATAAAAAGTAATTTTTTGAGGAGGAGGAAGGTGTTGACTTAAGTAACTCTGAAAATGAGTGTAATCTATAAGACTAAAGGAAAAAGGAATTGCACATAAGCACTGTACTTCAGGTGATGACGTTGTTTTCCACAGAGGCATGTGTTCACAATTCTGATACTGTTATACATGTATACTAGGATTGAGCAATTAAGTAAAGAGAGCCAGAAGTCTCACTCTTGGAATGAAAATTTACAAATAAACAAGTGGAGGAGGCTAGAATGATCCATGTGGTAATGAATTAGAGTTGGAGATGCCAGAATGAACTCATATTTAGCTTAATATGGACATAGATCATTATATCTATATCTATATATAGATTTTTGTGTGTACATGGGTAGTCTACAAACATATATTTCCTTGCTCTGTCAACTGAAGGGCCTAAAAATGACACCCTGTTAACTATGAGCACATTTATTCATATCTTGATTTCTAATAACATTCTCCAATAAAAAGAATCAGAGATACCCATAAAGATGGATGATTCCATAGACAAGATGAAAAGATGGGGCTGAAAAATCTTGTAGTGCCAGAAATAAAGTGCTCAAAAAACCCCACAAAAACCCAAAACCCCCACCATATTGAAGATGGTATGTCAAAGGGACACTAGAGCCAATTAAAAGAGCTCCCAATGGACAAAGATGGAACCACTCAATCAAAATAAATTTAAAAATCAAGTTGTATTGGACTATAATCCAAATTAATCTAAATATCTATCAAGCCATTAATTTTTAATAAATTAATAGATGCAGAGGAGCAGACAAATCTCCCATGCAGAAGAATTCTGAATAATTTATGTAGATACTCTGCCTTCAAGAAGAGGGAGTATGACTCCCATTCCTTAAGTGTGAGTACTTCCAAAGAGTATGGTATGAAAAGGGGGAAAGAGAGTAACTTTACAGAGGAGAAACCCGACACAGACTACTTTAGCCAGGTAATCGAGGTCAAGATTAATAGTGATAAATCACATTGATTAGTATGGACCTTTGATATTATGTGATTAAAGTGGCATTTTACTTGTGTGGTTTCTCTTCCAAAACCCATAACCCCAGTTTAATCATGAGAAAACTATCAGACACATGTTAATAGAGAGATATCCTAGAAAGTACCTGATTAGTACTTCTTAAATCTAACACTCATCAAAACAAGCAAAGTCTGATAAACTATCACAGCCAAGAGAAGAAGACATGACAGGTAAATGCAAGGTGTGTTGGATGGAATCCTGAAACAGAGCAAGGACATTAGGTGAAAACTAAGGGGATCTGAATAAACTATAAGATTTACTTTTTACTGTATCGATACTGGTTGTTAATTGTAATAAAGGTACTAATAACAAAGGTACTAAGATGTGTGGGGGTTAGAGAGGGTCTCTGTACTGTCTTCTTAATTTTTCTGTAAACCTAAAACCATTCTAAAAAATAAAGTCTATTAAAGTAAATTCAAGGAATGTAGATTGTATGAACATAGAGTAAAAGCAGTGAGCAGCAGAGTAGGGAAATGGTGATGTCCTTTTTTGTTGCTTTAAAATAAACTCTAAGTAATTGCCATGGTCAAGTATGCTCAATAAATTTTATTTGATTAACTGATTGAATGAATGAATGAATGGACAAATGAATGACAAATATATAGCATGTTACTTCCAGTTTTCCATTACCTTCCTTTGATAGATTTCAATTATTGGTGAGGTTTTTCCACATTTCCTGAACATGACCTCAGAATCTTTTCTTTAATTTTCTCCTGGCTTTCTCAAAATTTAAATGAAGTTGGTCACTGTTCAGCTGTATTGTTTGCTTCTCTAGTGGATTTTTGAAACTCTTGACAATAATGAATTAATCCTTCCTGAGTGTTATCCTGAAGTGGGTAATAAAAACAAATAAGATCATGTGATTGGTCTATAATGTGAACTAGAGAACTTGATAAAGGAGGTTGAAATAAATTTAAATTGAATATTTACCATATAAAAAATTAGTATTAATAATTGAATATTACTCAAAGTATGGAGTAATCCTTACATGCAAGGCACAGAAATCTTTGACACCCTTCAAACTCTTCTTTGCTATAGTTGTGGGTTGGTGTAAAAATAAAGTCAAAACAAATTTTATACTCAAACAGCTTCTGGTCCATGTATATGGATAAAACATTTGCCTATGAACTGTTACTAGTAACAAGTGAATGTGTAGCAGAAGTGGCAAATATTCCAGAGATTCAGAGGAGGGAGGAGGCAAAGTAACCTGGATTCCTTAGATAAAGAGGAGAAATAATTGAACTGACTCTAAGTAGTGGATTCTATTCCCCGAGTTTCTACAATAAAACTGATCAATTTCTATTGTACACAATGTCTATTAAAAGAGGATATTATGATGCATTCTATCTATGCCACAAGAATTTGAGGATTCAGAGAAATTTTGCACAAAATGTACATTAAAATTTATAAGAAATAGGCAAATAAAGTATCCCTCCATCTTCTATTTTTAAGCTTATTTCCTCTTCCTCCTCTATTCCAACAGTTCTTCAAGCCACTGGACTTGATCATCCATTAAATCTACTGCTTTTGCAGTGTTCTTGTCAGTCAACTCTCCTCTCTGTTGCTGAAGACTCTCTAGACCCAGGCTCCCTCTTACTTCATCTATTTGCCTTATTTGACACTGACTGCTCACTCCTTCTTGAAATGTATTTTCCTGTGGCTTCCAAATCCTCCTGACTTTTCTACTACTTAAGATTGTTTCTTTTCAGTCTCCCTTGCTGATTCCTCCTGATCTTAACGCTAAACATTGATGTACTACAAGTTCAGATGCAGTATCTCATTGATCTTTTTCTTCGGTCTACACTCACTCATTCACTGAGTTTCTCAATCCACTCTCATGCCTCTAAACATCATTTTTAAGATATCAAACACATATAAAACTGAAGTTTGGGAAAATTTTTCCCATTTTTTTCTGGCCTCTGAGTCATTTTTGACATCTTTCTTTATCTTGCATCCCAAGTCTAACCCATCAGTAAATCCTGTTGGTGTCACCTTCAAATTATATCCAGAATCCTACAACTTTTTACTGTCTCAAACATGTGAACTATACCTGTTATATGGCACACATATATTGTTGAATATATTGCTCTTCTTTTGCATTTGTTTTTCCTTATAAAGATCTGAGACTCTTTAGGAAAATATCTCTGTCTTTCTGAAAGAGTTTTCAAATGGCATTTCCATGGAGTAACACTACTGCTATTCCTTGATGAGGTTTTCACTGACCCTTGGAGAAAATATCAAGACGAAGATACCAACGGTCTTACCATCTTAAAGATTGCCTTTTACTATTAAATAAAGATAAAAAGGAAAGGTGATTGCATTTATTTCAAGTCTTATTTCAAAAAAAAATGTTAACAACATTATGACTGTTTTCTATATTGTGACTTTTAATCTATGACATCCAATTGCATATGATATTAGTCTATTAATATCTACTTGAATTTGGATCATATTTCTGAAGGCATCTCACTGTATAAGCATAAGTAAAACATTTAATTTCTCTGAAATTCAATTTCCTTGTACATAAAATATAGATAATAATACTATTTTAAAATTATAAATATAAAATGATAGTTTCTGGAAGGAAAGAAATTATAAATAGATTAGTTATTATCATTTCCATAGGTCTAGAGCCTAATAATAGTGTCTGGTGCATGCTGAAGTAAAATAAGATGTTTGAATTGCATATACATTCTGTGAAGATCAAATAATAGAAGATATATTTATTATAGCAAAATATGCAAAGTTAAGGACTTAAAGTCATTTTCAAATCAGCTTTTGTTTTTCTCACCTACAATCCAGAATCTCATTATATATATATAAAATCCATATTCAGATTCTTCCTGAGCCAGAGACTGTGAATGAAAATGGTAAGTTAATAATTCCATTGAAAATTTGCAATATTATTTTATAAAGTTGGACCACAATACTAAATGCATTGTATTGAAACACCAATCTGATGAAATCTGCTCCCCACCACCATGTGATTTATTCTGTCTTCATTCATTTAGCTTGAGAGAAAGGTATTAAGTGAAAAAAAGTGCTGGAGTCTTGCTGTGCACATGTCATACTCTCATCAATTGATAGTAACAGATGCATAAGAGTAATTTGGAGTCATCAGGAAGCAAGTGAGTAAAGGGAAAAATAAACCTACTTAATTTGATGTTTTATTTAATGAGAACACCTTGGGTTAATATTAAAAGCAAGTCATGTTTTTCTGAAAAGATTAGTCTCATCCAGCAGGTTACTCAGATGCTCACTCTAGTTGGCAGCAGTTTTTAGTTCTAATAATCTTAGTACCGAGAATGAAGAGGGATGCTGATAAACCTTGCAACTGCTAATAATTAGAAATGCATAATGGTAACAACATTTACACCTCCAGCTCTTTCTTCCTATAAGTATTTGGATAAAGTACAGTTGAAGAACTACCCACAGTTAACATAAGTCCAAAGTTTAGAAAGAAAGAAATATTACCAAGCTATAATAATAAAAGCAGTATAGGCTTGGCATAAAAACAGACACACAGATCAATGGAACATACTAGAAGGCCCAGAGATAAATTCAACTAATTTATAGTCAACTAATTTTTGACAAGGACACCAAGAACATACAATCGGGAAAGGATAATCTCTTCAATAAACTGTGCTGAGAAAAATAGAGATCCACATGAAAAAGAATAAACTTGGACTCTTGTCTTAAACAATACACCTATTATCAACTCAAAATGAATTAAAGACTTAAATGTAAGACGTGAAACCATAAAATGCCTAGAAGAATACTTAGGGAAAACCTCCTTAACATTGGTCTTGGCGATGATTTTTTGTATCTGACAACAAAAGCACAGGCAACAAAAGTAAAAATAAACAAGTAGAACAACATCAAAGTGAAAAGTTTATGCACAGCAAGAGAAGCAATCAGCAACATGAAAAGACAACCTATGGAACAGGAAAAAATATTTGCAAATCATAGATCAGATAAGTTAATATCTAAAAATATAAAATGAACTTTTCAATTCATTAGCAAAAAACACATAAACCAATTAAAATGGTCAAAGGACCATTTTGAATAGGCATTATTCCAAAGAACACATACAAATGGCCAACAAATATAGCAAAAGATGTTCTACGTCATTAATCATCAGGAAAATACAAATGAAAAATACAATGACATATCACCTCATACCTGTTCGGATGTCTATTATCAAAAAACAAGAGATATAAATGCTGGGAAAGGTGTACAGAAAAGGGAACACTTGCACCCTTTTGATGGGAATGTAAACTGGCACAACCATTATGAGAAACTATATTGATATTCTTCAGAAAATTAAAAATAGAGTTACCATATGATCCAACAGTTCCACTTCTGAGTATACATCTAAAGGAAATGTACCATACTTCCATGTTCTTTGCAACATTACTCACAAATAGCCAAGATATGGAAACAAGTGCCCACTGATAGGTGAATGGATAAAAAAAATGTGATATCTATATATAGATATAGAGATAGTTATGTGTGTATATATATATATTGAATATATATAAAATGGAATATTATTCAGACATAAAAAAGAAGGAAATTCTACCATTTGAGACAACATGGATAAAACTGGAGAGCATTATGCTAAATGAAATAAGCCAGACAGAGAAAGACAAATACTGTATAGTATAACTTACAATGTGTAATCTAAAAAAACAAATAAGAACTCATAGAAACAGAGAGTAGAATGGTGGTTGTCCAGGGCTAGAAGGGTAATGTAAATGGGGAAAATTTGGTCAAAGGATAGAGAATTTCAGTTATAAGATGAATAAGTTCTAATCTAATGTACAACATGGTGACTATATTTAATAATACTGTATTGTGTATTTGAAATTTGCTAAGAAAGTAGATATTACATGTTCATTCCACAAGCACACAAAGTTAACTGTGAGGTGATGGACATGTTAAATTATTTGATTGTGGTAAGTATTTCACAATGTATACCAAATAATCTCATTGTATGCTATGAATACATTACAATTTTATCTGTCAGTTATACCTCAATAAAACTGGGAAAGAAAAGAAGAAACCATTCATAAAACACACGATCATCCATTTTGTACTGAAATATTAGCACATGCATGTATTACAAACATTAAAGCAGGCAAAAATTCATTTAAGAAAAATAAGGTAACTTCCATGGCAATATTATAAAATTATATAATAAAATTTCAAATATATCATATATATATTATAAAAATACATAAGTAGAGAGTTATAGAAATATAGATTATTTTAAAATCTAACAATTTTAAATATAAAATTTGCCTTTTGTCTATTTAGCATAACATTACATGAACTTGTCAGAATTTACCTAATCAGACTCCAATCGGCACATATTTGGGTGCTTTTCATGCTTTTCTCTTTAGGATTACACTAGCTTCTCTTTAATGCTGATTATCTAATATTTATTTTTCTCTGAATGGGATGGACATATTCACTAGAAGGCAATTTATACTTTAGAAGTTAGTGAATGATGAATCCTAGGTAATATCAGAGTTAATTCTAAACTTTGGTTTTGGATAAAAATAGAGCTATCAATACCATATGATCCAGCAATCCCACTCCTGGGAATATATCCAGAGAAAAACATGGTTTGAAGGGATATGTGCTCCCTAATGTTCATTGCAGTGCTGTTTACAATAACCAAGACATGGAAGCAACCTAAATGTCCACTGACAGATGAATGGATAAAGAAGATGTGGTACATATATACAATGGATTATTACTCAGCCATAAAAAAGAATGAAATGATGCCATTTGCAGCAACATGGATGGACCTGGAGATTATCATACTAAGTGAAGTAAATCAGACAGAAAGACAAATATCATATGATATTGCTTATATGTGGAATCTTAAAAATAATGATACAAATGAACTTATTTACAAAACAAAAACTGACTCACACACTTAGAGAATGAACTTATGGTTACCAGTGGGGAAGGATGGGAGGGAGGGATAGATTGGGAGCTTGGGATTGACATGTACACTGCTATATTTAAAATAGATAACCAACAAGGACCTACTGTATAGCACAGGGAATGCTGCTCAATACTCTGTAATAAATGGGAAAATTTTTTGAAAAAGAATAGATACATGTATAAATGGACCACTTTTCTGTACAACTGAAACTAACACAACATTGTTAATCAACTATACTCCAATATAAAATAAAAAATTTAAAAACTAAAAGTTTGGTTTTGGAGAGAAGAGTGTGTGTGTGTGTGTGTGTGTGTGTATGTGTGTGTGTGTGTGTGTGTTTACAGAACTACATTGTTTGGATTGCACAGCATAAACAACAGCTCTGCCAGAAAACTTTGCCCCAGAAACCAGTCTTTCTATACCAGTTGTGCATTACATAGTGAATCAGTATGGGTCATAGTCTCTCAGTGCCATTATCGTGGGGAATTTGACACTAAAAATATTTTTACCAAATTAATTATTCTGTCACAAAAATATAACAGAAACATGAAATAAGCTCTAATTCATGGTTATTTCCTAGGGCAGGCATAAGGGAAAAGAAGAACTTAAAAAAATTCTATGATATCAAACAACTTACAATGGGGAATGATCAGTTCTACAAACATACAATTAAAATCAAACAGAATTTAACAACAGGTTGTTGTCTCTTATGAGAGAAGCAGCCACAATCTCTTTGGTCACTATAATTTGCTCATCTAATCCAGTAGTGTAGATTTGTTTTCATTTCATTTTGGTTCTACTTATGTGACCTCTCCTCTGGCAGGTGCACAAACATATCCCAATTTTATTGAGCCCAGTACTATGTAAACAGCATAAAAAGTAGTAGGATGTGTTTACCTAACACAATCCTAGAAAATCACAGTCTTATTGTTGAAGAGGGTACAGGAAACAGATAATAATACAAAAACATATGCAATTAACTGATAAATAATGTAGACAATTAAATTAAAAATATTTAGAAAAAAGCAAAATACAAACTGGAGAAAGTGAGATTAAAGTAGGAGGGTGATGATTGACAATTGTGTATGCAGTAATATTTAGAACATGAAGGGCTTTCCTTCTTCCCTTCTCTTCCCTACACACAGCAGGGAGAAAGCTAATTTGATTGATTATTCCAATTTTTAGATTTAGAGACCACATGCAGGCTACATATATTTATTTTTGTGTTGGGGAAGTGGCATCAGACGTTGCATTTGTATCAATGAAATAGGAACATAAGGGCCTGGCTATTTACACATCCTTCAGTTTGTGTTTTTTGTTTGTTTTAAATTACATTTATCTATGTGTGTGTGCATGCATCTTCATCACCATGTAATTCTCCTGTTATTTCAGTCAGCCAGAGGTAGGTAAGAGCTCAATATTTAGACTCAATATTTAGACGTGACTGAGGGAAAAGGAGAGAGTGTATTGGCTTTTTCACCGTAGAGTGAGTCCACACAGTTTACCAAAAGTATTTGTAAAGGCCATCATCAAATAATAAAAATTGGTATCTTGCTTGCTATTTGCTGCTGTTCTTTTTGTATATAACTTCCTCAATATCTTCTTAGGGTAGAATGAGGTTAAAACTAGTTTCAGTTAGTCCTTGTCCCCTTGACAAATAACATAAAACTATAATGTCCATAACATTGATTTTCTGTTCACATTTTCTGAGTTGGCTAGGCGGCTGAAGCCCAGTATCTGGGGGATAGGTAAAAGTGCGCATTATTTTTGCCTCCCTCCTTTTTCTCTGGCACAGGGCATTTTGTTTGCATGGCTTTTCCAGGAATTGTTGTGCTAAGACCAAATCCTTAGACTTCATGATGGTGAAATGTACAGACCCAATGAGATAACGAGGGTGGGAGAAGGACCCTTACAAACAGATCCAAATTTTCAACATCAGAGAAAGAATAGATATGCTGGAGGAGATGTCACGATGTCACTAGCATTTGTTAAAATACTGGTGCAAAATAACATCCTCGGGATAATGATAAATACCTGTCCTGAACTTAAGAGATGACTTGTGTTTGGAGGGTGAAGTTGAGGGAGGATTGAGATGTGGAAGAGAAAGTCATATTTAAGAAGACCCTCCTTTGATTCAAGCAATATACTGCATTATGTTACCTAATTTATGAGTAAATGATAGGCACAGGGGTATTCATTGCCTTTAAGAAATGTAAGGTACACTTGTGTAGGAAAAAATGACTTTCCAGTTGGTCATTCTCCTAGAATATCACAAGCAGTGGTTAACTTATTCTTCTGAAGTGCTGAGAAAAGGTGAAAGGGATCTGAATATTATGTAGATTTCAGAGAGACACACAAAAAAAATTGTTAACTTTTAATGAGTAATGCATATGAGTTTTGGAGAAAAATATAAAGGTATTTTCCAAAAGAAAATGTTTCTTTTTAAAGAAACAGATGGTGAATAAGAGGAAATGTTGCTGAAGGAATAGCAAGCAGATTAGCCTAGGGGATAGAGGATTTGGGTGGGTATGGTGAGAATCAGAGTTGACTTCAATGGCTAGCTCAGTGGTACTCAAATTCTTTATAAAATTACACTGTGGGAACCCCTCCTTTACTCACTGAAGCAAAACCTTTTCAGACAATTCTGAGTAATAAACATGGCTACAATCACTAAGATTGATACTTCTACATTTTATTTGTGACACTGACAAATGAAAGTATCCTGATGTGGGAACCAGTTAAGATCTAGGAAATGCCATACCTAAGACTTTACTAACACATAGGGCATTGAGCTTGTAGAAGATACAGAAGAGGGATTTGTTAATGGCCATCACCTAAAAAACGGTTGTCCTGAGAGATAGGAAGAGTAGGGTTACTCCCAGAGCCTAATTCCAGAGACAGAAAGTTTCACATAGGCTGTTATTTCTTGTTCTAAACAAATGGTCTGAATATTGCCCCTTTAGCAATACTTTCACCACCGTAAAAGGAAGAAGGAGCTACATCATAGATAAAGAGTTTGAAAATTGCCTAATGAGTTTCCATTTTCATTCCCATTCCTATTTCCACTTTCCACTTTCCCTAGTTTAGGCTAAGGATATAAAAATGCCCAGTACAAGACCATTTGTCATTTCTTACTATATCAGTAAGCTGGGAGAAAATTCCATGAGTTTGCTTCTGTCTTTTTTTTTTTTTCCCAGGGGGAGTTTCTAATTTACTGTGTATATCTTATTAATCTGTTATGTAATATTTCAAGACTTGGCTTAGGAGGCAGTCTAAGCAATGAAACAAAATGAAACAAAATGCTGTTTGATACATTTGGTGAACTCTCATAAATACGTTTAACAGAAATAACCAATTAACACCTTTGAGAGTTAAAAGAATTTCCCTTTGTAAAATCACTATGTTAGGTCTACTCAAGAGAAACATTTTTATTGTGGTAAAATATGCATTTCATAAAATTTCCCATTTTAAACATTTTTAGTGTACAAATCACTGGTATTTATTATATTCACAATATTATACGGCTACCTCAACTATCGTGTTCCAAAATATTTTTATCACCGCAAAAGGAAACCCTGTTCCCATTAAGCAATTACTCTCATTCCCTCCTTCTCACTGTGCATGATAAACACTAATCTGATTACCCTGTCTATGGATTTGCCTCTTCTTGGTATATCATATACATGGAATCATGCAGTTGTGGCCTTTTCTGTTTGGCTCCTTTCACTTAACATAATGTAGTCAAGGTTTATCCACCTTAGAGCATGTAATAGTATTTCATTTCTTTTTATGGCTGAACATATTCCATTGCATTGTTAACCAAGAATTGCAAGAATGGAGACCTGGTTGAGACCAAAAAATTGATTATTTGTGGTTTGGTAGGACTGCAACCCAGGAAACACAGATCCAAGAAGCACTTAAATTGTAATCCCTGGACTACAAGATGGGAGAAAGCAAACAAAAACCCCGCAAGGTCACATAACTTGTTTGTCAGGAATTAGGATTGGAGATGGCAAGAAGTAAGGGTGCTTGTTAAGCAAGGATTGGTCAGGGTCCAAAACAATTACATATTGGGAAGGCAGAGGGTGAGGTGGTGGTGGGGAGACTTCGAAACTACAAGGTTGCAGCTAGCAGCTGCTAGCAGATATTGTTTCAAAAACTGATGATGATGTCCTTGAGTTTGATACAGTTCAGAAAATTTGAATTCTCAGTAATGTAGGAACATACCTGAAACTACATTCACAATGGCCACCTGACTCCATTTTGGATGCTTGAACCATAGCTACTCCATTTTCATTTTTTAAATGATCTTAAATATGTCATCAGCATGTATGTACTATATTATGTTTATCCACTCATCAGTTGTTGGACATTTGGGTGATTTACACTGTTTGGCTAATGTGAATAGTGCAGCTAAGAACACTCTTGCTAGTTTTTGTTTAAATTCACTTTGAGTCTGTATGTTGCCAAAGCCAAGCTTTTGTGCCCGATGTCCAGTGAGACCAAACAAACAAAACAAAACATCAGAGTTTGCAGCAGAGAAAGGTTTATTGCAGGGCCAAGAAAGGAAAACAGGCAGTTTGAGCTCAAAAAGCCCTCTCACCCTGATGGTTTTGGGGGAAGACTTTTTATAGGCAAAATTGGGGGGGAGGGCTGCAGGGTGTGTAACCTTCCTCTGGTTGGTTGGTGGTAAGCTAACAGGGTGGTGTTCCAGGAATCTCACTCATCAGCCTTCTGGTTTCAACAAGTCTGGGTCCATGTGCTTGTACTCAGCCTGCAGTCACCATCCTACACGAGGGTGGGGACCCTAGTTCCTGTAGAAGAACTCAGAGATTTGTATCAGGTTGTTTTGCACATCCCCAGGAGGGACCAGGACCCTGCCCCACACTGCATTATTGTTTCTTTCTGCATTCTCTCATTCCCCTATTTAGTAACTGTTTGAATCTGCCCTTTGGAACACAGGAAAGGTCTAGGGGGCTGAAACCTTTTCCCTTCAAACAAGAAATGGGGGTTACAGAAAGGCTTTTGTACATGGGAGGGTCCCACAGAGTCCTGTTAGGTTTTATATACATAAGAGTAGAATTGCTAGGTTGTATGGTAACTCTATATTTAATTTTTTGAGGAATTTCCAAGCTGTATAACAACAGTGGCTACACCATTTTAAATTCCTATCAGCAATGCATGAGGCTTCCAATTTCTTCATATCCTTGCCAACATGTAATTATTTTCCCATTTTTTTAATTAAAAAATGTTAATTATAGTCATCCTAGTGAGGGTGATATGGTATCTAATTCTGGTTTTGATTTGCATTTCCCTAATGACTAATGATATTGAGAGGTTTTTTTCATGTATTTGTTTGACATTTGTATATCTGCTTTGGAGAAGTGTTCATTCAAGTCTTTTGCCTAATTTTTATTTGACCCACTTTATGACCTATTTTGTGTTGAGGTGTGAGAGGTTTTTTTAATATATATATTCTGGATACTATCATCGGATATGTTGATTTGCAAATATTTTGTGCCATTTTTTAGGCGTCTTTTCACTCTATTGTTTTCTTTGATGTACAAAAGTTATGAATTTTGAAGAAGTCATATATATAATATATAAATATATATATACGTATTATTTTCTTTTGTGACTCATTCCTTCTAATAATCCGCTGCCAAATCCAAAGTTATGAAAATTTACTCCTATGTTTTCTTCTGAGAGTTTTATAATTTAAACTCACATAATTAGATTTTGACCCATTTAGAGTTGAACTTGTATGTGGCATGGAATAAATGACTTTATTATTTTGCCTGTAGCTCTCCAGTTTTCTCTGCACTAGTTTTTGAAAAGACTCTTCTTCCCCATTGAATGAATGGTCTTGGCACTCTGTGGAAATCAACAGACCATTGATATATGGGTTTATTTTGGGCCTCTCAATTCTATTCCATTGATTTATATGTCTGTCCTTGTGTTAGTAGCACACTGCTTTAATTAGTGAAACTTTATATTAAAATCTGATATTGGATGAGGCCCACAACTTTGCTCTTTTTCAAAAATGCTTTTGATATTTGGCATCTCTTGTAATTACATATGAATTTTAGAATCAGCTTTAGGATCATTGAGATTGTGATAGGAATTGCATTGAATCTGAAAAACAATTTTAGTAATAAAGTTGTTTTTAACACTGTCAACTCTTCCTTCCATGAAGAGTTTCACTTGCTTAGGTCTGCTTTAATTTCTTCAAGCACTGTTTTGTAGTTTTAAGTGAGTAATACTTACACCTCCTTAGTTAAATGTATTCCTAAGTATTATAACATTGTGATGCTATTATAAATGGAAGTGTTTGTGCTTAGTTTCCTTTTCAACTTGCTCATTGCTTACAGTAAAAAAAAAAATTGTTTTTGTGTGTTTTTCTTATACTCTGCAAATTTGCTGAATTAAAGGTTTTTTTTAGCTCTAGTGGTTTTCCGTGAGTGGATTCTTTTGGATTTTTTTACATCATGTCACTCACACATATCGTTTTACTTCTTCCCAATCTAGACACCTTCTCTTTCTTTCTTCCCCCTTTTCTCTCTCTCTCTTTCTTCCTTTCTCTTTCTCTCTCTCCTTCCTCCCTTCCCCCTTCCTTCCTTCTTTTCTTTCTTTTTTTCTTTCTTTCTTTCTTTCTTTCTTTCTTTCTTTCTTTCTTTCTTTCTTTCTTTCTTTCTTTCTTTCTTTCTTTCTTTCTTTCTTTCTTTCTTTCTCTCTCCCTCTCTTCTTTCTTCCTTCCTTTCTCTTTCACTTTTGGTTAATTTACTTTTGGAACTTCTAGTACAGTAATGAAGAGAAGTGGTAAAAGTGGGGGTTTTTGTCTTGTTCCTGATAACAGAGGGAAAGCTTTCACTGTTGGATATGGTGTAACCTTGAGGGTTTTAAAAAAATTTTTAGAATAAGTGATATTTATCATTCTTAAGAAGCTACCCTCTGTTCCTAGTATGTTGAATGTTTTTATTTGAATGGGCATTGGATTTTTTTTCAAATGCTTTTTCTGCATCAAATAAGATGAGCAGGGTTTGTTTTCTTTGTTGTATTAGACTGATGGATTTTCATATGTCATAACACTTGCATTCCTGGGACTGATCCCACTTCACTATGGAGTGTAATCATTTCAGTGTGATGCTGGATTCATTTTCCTAATACTTTGTTGAATATTTTAAATGAACATTCAAAAGAACATTTGTCAGTAGTTTTCTTTTTTTTTAATTTTATTTATTTATTTATTTAGTTTTTATACAGCAGGTTCTTATAGTTATCAATTTTGTATATATTAGTGTATATATGTCAATCCCAATCTCCCAGGTCATCCCACCACCACCACCACCACCCCTCACCTTCCCCCCCATGGTGTCCATAGGTTTGTTCTCTACATCTGTGTTTCTATTTCTGCCTTGCAAACCGGTTCATCTGTACATTATACTGGATTCCACATATATTGGTTGATATATGATATTTGTTTTTCTCTTTCTTACTTACTTCACTCTGTATGACATCTCTAGGTCCATCCATGTCTCTACAAGTGACTCAATTTCATTCCTTTTATAGCTGAATAATACTCCATTGTATATATGTACAACAACTTCTTTATCCATTCATCTGTTGATGGTCATTTACATTGATTCCATGACCTGCCTATTGTAAATAGTGCTGCAATGAATATTGGGGTACATGTGTCTTTTTGAATTATGGTTTTCTCTGGGTATATGCCAAGTAGTGGGATTGCTGGGTCATTCTAGTTTTAGTTTTTAAGGAACCTACATACTGTTCTCCATAGTGGCTGTATCAATTTACATTCCCACCAACAGTGCAAGAGGGGTCCCTTTCCTCCTCACCCTCTCCACCATTTGTTGTTTGTAGATTTTCTGAAGATGCCCATTCTAATTGGTGTGAGGTGATACCTCATTGTAGTTTTGATTTGCATTTCTTTAATGATTAGTGATGTTGAGCATCCTTTCATGGGTTTGTTGGCAATCTGTATATCTTCTTTGGAGAGATGTTTATTTAGGTCTTCTGCCCAATTTTTGATTGGGTTGTTTGTTTTTTTAATATTGAGTTGCATGAGCTGTTTATATATTTTGTAGTTTTCTGAGTACAGGTGTTTTATATTCTTAGGTAGGTTTATTCCTAGGTATTTTATTATTTTTGTTGCAATGGTAAATGGGATTGTTTCCTTAATTTCTCTTTCTGATCTTTCATTGTTAGTGTATAGGAACGCAAGTGATTTCTGTGCATTAATTTTGTATTCTGGAAATTTACCTAATTCTTTGATTAGCTCTAATAGTTTTCTGGTGGCATCTTTATGATTCTCTATGTATAGTATCATGTCATGTGCAAACAGTGACAGTTTTACTTCTTTCCAATTTGTATTACTTTTTTTTTTTTTTTTTCTCTAAGTGGGCCTCTCACTGTTGTGGCCTCTCCCATTGCAGAGCACAGGCTCCGGACGCGCAGGCTCAGCAGCCATAGCTCACAGGCCCAGCCACTCCGTGGCGTGTGGGATCTTCCCGGACCGGGGCACGAACTTGTGTCCCCTGCATTGGCAGGCGAACTCTCAAGCACTGCGCCACCAGGGAAGCCCCTGTATTACTTTTATTTCTTTTTTTTCTCTGATTGCCGTGGCTCGGACTTCCAAAATTATGTTGAATGATAGTGGCGAGGGTGGACCTCCTTGTCTTGTTCCCGATCTTAGAGGAACTGCTTTCAGATTTTCACCATTGAGAATGAAATTTGCTGTGGGTTTGTCATACATGGTCTTTATGATATCGAGTTAGGTTCCTTCTGTGCCCACTTTCTGAAGAGTTTTTATCATAAATAGGTGTTGAATTTTGTCAAAATATTTTTCTGCCTCTATTGAGATGATTATATGGTTTTTATTCTTCAGTTTGTTAATACGGTTTATCACATTGATTGATTTATGTATATTGAAGAATGCTTGCATCCCTGGATAAATCCCACTTGATCATGGTGCATGACCCTTTAATGTGTTGCTGGATTCTGTTTGCTAGTATCTTGTTGAGGATTTGTGCATCTGTATTCATCAGTGATACTTGTCTGCAATTTTCTTTTTTTTTTTAACTTTTGTAAGTTCCATATTTTATCTACATGATTTTTGATACTTAACCTTCTTCTTCTTTTTTTTAACATCTTTATTGGGGTGTAATTGCTTTACAATGGTGTGTTAGTTTCTGCTTTATAACAAAGTGAATAAGTTATACATATACATATGTTCCCATATCTCTTGCATCTCCCTCCCTCCCACCCTCCCTATCCCCCCCCTCCAGGCGGTCACAAAGCACCAAGCTGATCTCCCTGTGCTATGCGGGTGCTTCCCACTAGCTATATACCTTACATTTAGTAGTGTATATATGTCCATGCCTCTCTCTCGCTTTGTCACAGCTCTGCAATTTTCTTTTTTGTAGTATCTCTGTCTGGTTTTGATATCAGGGTGATGGTGGCCTCGTATAATGAATTTGGGAGTGTTCCTTCCTCTGCAATTTTGGGGAAGAGTTTGAGAAGGATGGGTGTTAGCTCTTCTCTAAATGTTTGATAGAATTCACCTCTGAAGCCATCTGGTCCTGGACTTTTGTTTGTTGGAAGATTTTTTTTTTAATTATTTATTGATTTTTGGCTGTGTTGGGTCTTCATCTCTGTGTTAGGGCTTTCTCTAGTTGCGGTGAGTGGGGACCACTCTTTTTCACGGTGTGCGGGCCTCTCACTGTCACGGCTTCTCTTGTTGCAGAGCACAAGCTCCAGACGCACAGACTCAGTAGTTGTGGCTCATGGGCCTAGGTGCTCTGTGGCATGTGGTATCTTCCCAGACCAGGGCTCGAACCCGTGTCCCCTGCATTGGCAGGCAGATTCTCAACCATTGTGTCACAAGGGAAGCCCCCTTGTTGGAAGATTTTTAAACACAGTTTCAATTCCATTACTTATGATTGATCTGTTCATATTTTCTATTTCTTCCTGCTTCAGTCTTGGAAGGGTATACCTTTCTAAGAATTTGTCCATTTCTTCCAGGTTGTCCATTTTATAGGCATAGAGTTGCTTGTAGTAATCTCTTACAATCCTTTGTATTTCTGCAGTGTCAGTTATGATTTCTCCTTTTTTATTTCTAATTTTATTGATTTGAGTCCTCTCCCTCTTTTTCTTGATGAGTCTGGCTAATAGTTCATCAATTTTGTCTTCTCAAAGAACCAGCTTTTAGTTTTATTGATCTTTGCTATTGTTTTCTTTGTTTCTATTTCATTTATTTCTGCTCTGATCTTTATGTTTCCTTTCTATCTGCAACTTTGGGTTTTGTTTGTTCTTCTTTCTCTAGTTCCTTTAGGTGTAAGTTTAGATTGTTTGAGATTTTTATTGTTTCTTGAGGTAAGCTTATATTGCTATAAACTTCCCTCTTAGAACTGCTTTTGCTGCATCCCATAGGTTTTGGATCGTCATGTTTTCATTGTCATTTGTCTCTAGGTATTTTCTGATTTCCTCTTTGATTTCTTCAGTGATCTCTTGGTTATTTATTAGTGTATTGTTTAGCCTCCATGTGGTTGTGTTTTTTTATGTTTTTTCCCTGTAATTGATTTCTAATCTCATAGCATTGTGTTCAGAAAAGATACTTGATGTGGTTTCAATTTTCTTAAATTTACTGAGGCTTGATTTGTGACCCAAGATGTGATCTATCCTCGAGAATGTTCCATGCACACTTGAGAAGAAAGTGTAATCTGCTGTTTTTGGATGGAATGTCCTATAAATCTCAATTAACTCTATCTGGTCTATTGTGTCATTTAAAGCTTGTGTTTCCTTATTAATTTTCTGTTTGGATGATCTGTCCATTGGTGGAAGTGAGGTGTTAAAATCCCCCACTATTATTGTGTTACTGTTGATTTCCTCTTTTAGAGCTGTTAGCAGTTGTCTTATGTATTGAGGTGCTCCTATGTTGGGTGCATATATATTTATAATTGTTATATCTTCTTCTTGGATTGATCTCTTGATCATTATGTAGTATCCTTCCTTGTCTCTTGTAACATTCTTTGTTTTAAAGTCTATTTTATCTGATATGAGTATTGCTACTCCAGCTTTCTTTTGATTTCCTTTTGCATTGAATATGTTTTTCCATCCCCTCAATTTCAGTCTGTATGTGTCCCTAGGTCTGAAGTGGGTCTCTTGTAGACAGCATATATATGGGTCTTATTTTCATATCCATTCAGCGAGCCTGTGTCTTTTGGTTGGAGCATTTAATCCATTCATATTTAAGGTGATTATTCATATGTATGTTCCTATTACCATTTTCTTAATTGTTTTCTGTTTGTTTTTGTAGGCCCTTTTCTTCTCTTGTGTTTCCCACTTAGCGAAGTTCCTTTTGCATTTGTTGTATAGCTAGTTTGGTGGTGCTGAATTCTCTTAGCTTTTGCTTGTCTGTAAAGCTTTTGATTTCTCCTTCAAATCTGAATGAGATCCTTGCTGGGTAGAGTAATCCTGGTTGTAGATTCTTCCCTTTCATTACTTTAAATATATCATGCCACTACCTTCTGGCTTGTAGAGTTTCTGCTGAGAAATCTGCTGTTTAACCTTATGGAAGTTCCCTTGAATGTTATTTGTCATTTTTCCCTTGTTGCTTTTAATAATTTTTCTTTGTCTTTAATTTTTGTCAATTTGATTGCTATGTGTCTCAGTGTGTTTCTCCTTGGGTTTGTCCTGCCTTGGACTCTCTGCACTTCCTGGACTTGAGTGGCTCTTTCCTTTCCCATTTCAGACAAGTTTTCCTCTATAATCTCTTCAAATATTTTCTTGGCTCCTTTCTCTCTCTCTTCTACTTCTTGAACCCCTATAATATGAATGTTGCTTCATTTAATGTTGTCCCAGAGGTCTCTTATGCTGTCTTCATTTCTTTGCATTCTTTTTTTCTTTATTTTGTTCCATGGCAGTGAATTCCACCATTCTTTCTTCCAGGTCAATTGCCCATTCTTCTGCCTCAGTTAATCTGCCGTTAATTCCTTCTAGTATATTTTTCATTTGAGTTAGTTTATTGTTTGTCTCTGTTTGTTTGTTTTTTAATTCTTCTAGGTGTTTGTTCTTTAATTCTTCTAGGTCTTTTTTAAACATTTCTTTCATCTTCTGGTTCTTTGTCTCCTTTTGTATCCTGGTTCTTTTTCTCCTTTTGTATTCTTTTTCCGAGCTCCTGGATCATGTTCAGTATCATTATTCTGAATTCTTCTTCTGGAAGTTTGTGTATCTCCACTTCATGTAGTTGTTTTTCTGGATTTTTTTCTTGTTTCTTTGCCTGGTACATAGTCCTGTGCCTTTTCATTTTGTCTATCTTTCTGTGAATGTGGTTTTCATTCCACAGGCTGCAGAATTGTAGTTCTTCTTGCTTCTGCTCTGTCAGCAGTTTTCTTACAATATCTTTATAAGGCTTTTGTATCAGGCTAATACTGGTTTTGTAAAATGAGTTAGAAAGTATTCCCTCCTCTGCTATTTTTTTGAAGAGTTTGAGAAGGATTGCTGTTCAATCTTTAAATGTTTGTTAAAATTAGCCAGTGAAACCATCTGGTCCTGGGCTTCTCTTTTTTTTTGGAGGTTTTTAAATACTGAATAAGTCTCTTTACTTTTTATAATTTATTCAATTTTTCTATTTGCTCTTGAGTTGGTTTTGTTAGTTTATGTTTTTCCAGAAATTCATCCATTTCATTAGTTTGTTGGCATATAATTGTTCATAGTCTTCTTTCATGATTCTTTTTATTTCTATAAGTTCAGTAGTAATGTCTCCACATTCATTTCTGATTTTAGTAATTTGATTCTTATTCTTTTTTTTTTCTTAGTCTAGTTAAAAGTTTTCCAATATTGCTGATCTTTTCTAAGAATGCACTTTTGGTTTTGTTACTTCTCTGTGTTGTTTTACTACTTATTTCCTGAATTTCTGCTCTGACCTCTATTATGGCTTTTATTCTACCAGCTTTGGTTTTACTGTGTTCTTCTTTCTCTAGTTCCTTAAGAATTAAATGTAGGCTACTGAGTTGAGATCTTTACTTTTTCCTTTTAATATAGGCAAAGACAGCCATAGTTTTCCTCTGAGCATTGTTTTTGCTACACTCTATAGGGTTTTGTTTTTGTTTTGTTTTCATTCATTTAAAAATATTTTCTAATTTCTCTTGTGACTTCTTTCTGACCCATTGATTGTTTGAATGTTTAATTTCCACACATTTGTGAATTTTACAGTTTTTCTTCTCTTATTAATTTCTGGTTTCATCCTATTGTGATGAGACAAAATGCTTTGTATGATTTCAATCTTTCTCAACTTGCTGATGATTGTTTCATGATCAAGTATATGATCTAGCCTGGAGAATGCTCCATGAGCACTTTAGAAAAATGTACATTCTTCTGTTGTTGAGTAGAGTGTTCTACAGCTGTCTTCTAGGTCTAAGAGGTTTATAATGTTGTCCAGATCTTCTATTTCTGTGATAATTTTCTATTAGAAACCAAAAGTACAATACCAAAAAAGTTACAAACCAAAAATATAGTAATACTGCCTTTTATATTTACTTGTGTAGTTATCTTCACTAGTGACATTTATTTCTTCTCATGGCTTAGAGTGTCTGTCTAGTGTCCTTCCTTTCAGCTTGAAGGACACTCTGTTGCATTCTTGTATGGTAGGTTTACTAGCAACAAACTACCTCTGCTTTTGTTGTTTTAAAATATTTGTCTTGTAATTGCAATGTCTAGGCTTCTCGGGGCAATTTCTTTTAATAATTTTTTCTTGTGAATAAGTCACACTTTCTTGTTTCATTTCATACTTTATAGGTTTTTGTTGAAAACAGGACATTTTG
This sequence comes from Orcinus orca, assembly GCF_937001465.1. Taxonomy (NCBI): domain Eukaryota; kingdom Metazoa; phylum Chordata; class Mammalia; order Artiodactyla; family Delphinidae; genus Orcinus; species Orcinus orca. The sequence continues at coordinate 16,180,221 of NC_064571.1, forward strand.
AATATTATAATACGTAACTCTGTAAATCAGAATTTACCCTCCCCAGGATTTGTTGTCACTGTTTGTTTGAGTTTGGAATTGTTTGTCCTTTGTTCGCTGACTTTTCTAAATAAGTTTTGTGAGAATTATGTTCATTGCTGTGTGTGGTCACTAACATTTCCATTTTGTTAGCTAGTGGTCAAGGAGTTGTGTGACAAACATTTCCTGAAATTCCTGGTGTGAGGGGAACCTCACCTCTCCTGGCCTTTGCAGATTGGATCTGTGTTGTGGTACTCCATCAGTGTTTAGCAAGACCATTTGTAAGTCTGCTTTACATTCATTCACTGTTTATATAGCACCTAAGGTTCAGCCAGAAGTGAAAGCTTGGAGTTTTCTCATGTCTTTTCTGAGGATGTGTCCAGCCCTGTGCATGTGTATGGCCTTCTGGATTCCTCAGTATATGCACTTTTAAAAAACTATACTATTCCCATTTATCTTTTTATTAAACACTTCCTTGATTGTTATAAATTATTGATTATATTCCAGAGGTTTTTTTTTTTTTTTAAGTTTATATCAGCTTAATCATTACTTTAGTGGAGGGATGACTCTAGCTTCTTAGGCCAGAGTTGATTTGAGAATGGCTGATGGAGAAAGAGACACTTTAACAAATAGTGCTATTGTAAAGCTTGAGAGCAAAAAACGAAAATTCAAAAAAAATATTAAAAACCAGGAATCATAAGCAATTTCAAAACTGTAATATTCTGGGGTTTTTAGGCTTTATCAAAATGTAATTGACATATGACGTTGTTGCAGGAAAGGGGGACCCCTTCCAGGGCCCGAGAGTAGGCTCTTATCTAACACTTGGAAATGAATTGTCTGAGGAGACACACATGCTGACAAAGCAAGAGACTTTATAGGGAAGAGGCGTCTGTGTGGAGAGCGGCAGTGTCAGGGAACCCAGAACTGCTTTGCCATGTGGCTTGTGGTCTTGGGTGTTATTGTAATTGGGTTAGTTTCCAGGTTGTCTGTGGCCAATCACTCATACTTAGGGTCCTTCCTGGTGGCACGTGCATCACTCAGCCAAGATGGATTCCAGTGAGAAGGATTCTAGGAGGTTGGTAGGACCTATGGACTGGTGTCTCCTCTCTCCTTTTGACTTTTCCCAAATGCTTCTGGTTGGTGGTAGCTTGTTAGTTCCACATTCCTTACCAGGACAACCTGTTGTAAGATAACTCATGGAAGTGATTACTATGGTGCTTGGCCAGGGCGGGCAGTTTCAGTCAGTGTTTCCCCTAACAACACTGTGTAAGATTAAAGTGTTGATTTGATACACATATGTCAACTAAAAATATTCACAACCTAAAAGTTGAGAGTTATGTTTTATTTGGGGGACATGCTGAGGACTTCAAGCCTGGGCGGCAGCATCTCAAGTAACCCTGAGAAAACCCTGAGGTGAGGAGGGAGCCAAGATATATAGGTGTTTTGCAACAAAGGGTAGGTAGTAGGAACAAAAGATTATTGTTAATAAAAGAAAACCATATATCTCAAGTTAAGGAATTTAGCATTTTTCTGTATATGGGAAGGTGCAAGAGTCTGGGTTCACTGAAATCACCCTTTCGATATGCACCTCGGCTATCTGGCTGCCAGTGTCTTGTGTTTTCACATCCTGAGTTTCCTCAGGGCTCACTATAGGGATTGACAAAGTCTGATGGCTGCTAGGTGGCAGGTATGCTTTGTTTCCTTCCTGAGTTCCCTCAGGGCTCACCAGCTCACTGTAGGTGGTGGCTGAAATTGCCAGTGACTGTGACATCCTTTGTTTACTGGTATGACAGGCAATACTCTATTTCTCATATATATAATGCAAAATGATTACCACCATAGTGTCAACTAACACCTTCATAATGCCACACAATTACCATTTATTTTGGTGGGTGAGAATATTTACTCCTTAGCAACTTCCAAGTATATAAACACTATTTTTATTTTATTTTATTTTATTTTTATTTTTATATAAACACTATTTTTAGCTATAATCACCATGCTGTACATTAGATCCCCAGAACTTATTCATCTTCCAGTTAGAAATTTGTACCCTCTGACCAACACCTCCCCATTTCTCTCACCAACAGCCCTTTGTAACTACCACTAATTCTCTGTATCTATGAGTTTGGCTTTTGGAGATCCCACACATAAGTGAGATCACAGGATTCATTGTTCTCTGACTTATTTCACATAGCATAATGCCCTCAATGTCTGTCCACATTGTTATAAAAGGCAGGATTTCCTTCTTTTCTATGACAGAGCGACATGACATACATACACCATGCATACATACACCACAGTTTCTTTATGCATTTATCTGTCAATGAAAACTTCAGTTGTTCCTATGTCCTAGCTATTGTGAATAATGCAGCAAGGAAATGGTGGCTTGATTTCTGCACATGCTCCCTCACTGTCTACCAAAGCTCACTCTGGCTGCAGCCCTCAGGACCAGGCACAGGGAGCCAGCCACAGAGTGTAGGGGGCTGTGGGTGATGCACATGGAACACTGGGAGTGCCTGCATAACAGCTGGAAGGATCAGTAGATGAGGTTTTCCCTGCAGCTCTTGGGCAGGTTTCCTGATGGAGAACACAACACAGTTAGCAGGAATCACACCATTTAATGCCTCTAAAAATCTTAACTACTGGTCTCCTAACCTTCCTCACCCCAGCCATGGGGCTCCTGATTAGTACTCTGGAGCCTGCAAGAGAAACATGGGTCCCTTTGACAGTGCGCCACACAGCTAGAGAGCCTGGTGCTCACTCACTTGCTCTTTCTTTCTCCTGCAGGAGAAATCAGAGGCCAAGAAAGTCTCACTTAGCCATAACTTTGCCAACTTGGGAGATGGGTGATGCAAGCAAAGTCCCTCTCCAGGCATCCAAACTTGTCATTTTTTGCTCCAATAGTGTACTGGAACTTCTCCTCTGGAAACCTGGACCTCCACAACAGCCCTCTCATGCATGGATGACTATGCAAGTCAGTGCCCCAGGCGCTCCCAGATCATGGCTCAGAGGAGCTGGAGCTAGTTCACAGGCTACTGCAGGGTCCACAGCTGGTACCCAAGGTCTGTCTGCCTATTACCCAGTGAACAAGTAGGCAAGACTCTTCCCAGGTGTATGGTGTAGGGTGCTGGAGCCCACAACCCCAGGAGAGGTGCTTTTGTTTGTGGATGGATGCTGAATTTCTGTTGTTGAAAGGAGAGACAACACAAGGAGCATTTTATGCCAGGATGCTGATGTCACTCTGAAGGAAAAACTGGTTTTCAAACTGATCTGGTGGCATCAAGCTTAATAGACCTTACTTAGGATTAGCCATAAGTATGAGAAATATTAAGGGAAAAATATCTGTACCATCCACCCTAGTACTTAAAGTAACACTTTTATTTGTTTACCATACCAAATAAGGTTCAAATATATATACATATATATATATTTATTTATATAATAAATATATAAATATGAAAAATGTTAGCCACAGAGGTAAAAAGGAGGCAGGGAGAGGAAAGAGACAGAGAGACTGAAAATTCAGTAGGTAGAAAGGGGAGGGAGTATCAACAAAGCTTTTTGCAGCACAATTGCCATATTTCTGTACACTTCACTGCATTTCGGTGGAAGCAACTCTTCTTGGTTTGAGAAAACTTGGCCTTATATATTTTTTTCAGCCAATTTCAGCAAATTGCTTGCTCTGTGATATAAGATGAGCTTCTCCAATAGTACTCTGCAGAAGTAGTCCCTCAGGCAGTTTGGAGTTGAATATACTGAAGAAAATGTATGTCCTCACCTTACACAACCATGGGAAATGTGAGGGTATTAAGGTCTCTTAGAAGTCTTTCCAGAAAGAAAGTTTTGAAACTTCCTTTGTACTAGCATTTCTTAAACTTACTTGATCATTGGTACTTTATTTTTTTAATATGAAACAACTTTTAACCTGAATACCATGCTTTCATAAACTCAATATTAGATCAGCAATCTCTCTGAGTCTATAGCACAGAGATAACATAGCCATCTTCCTGTCCACATGCAGTGACAGTTCGGTAATATAATAGGAGGGTTCATTATAAATTATGATATTTATGTAAATAAAATTACTGTTATATTCATGGATAATTATTTTTAAAGCATTTCATTTCCTATTCTTTCTTTGTGGAGGCAGAAGAGTGAGTTGGCAGAGGGTTCAGCCTTTGTTTTAGAGATGAGTAAATAGACTTAAAAAAATTAAATGCCTTACCTAAGACCTCACAGCAGCAGCTAGCTGAATTGAAATGATAAGCCAGATCTCCTGACACTTGGAACAGAATACTATTTACTTTCCCACTCTGCCTCCATATGGTCACATGTCAAACAATTCATGCATAGAGCTGCTGGGGTGAGAGCTCTGGAAGCATTGTAAGACTAACTCTGTAAAATATTGAATAGGAGAAAATTAGGAGAGAATAGTAATTTAAAATTCAATTTTGATATCCATACATAGTATATTATACTTAGAGATGAATGTAACATATTTAAAGCATTTTTAATCCCAAGTAGTTTAAAAGAAAAGCGTATGTTCTTGAATGAATGAACCACAGTCATTTGAAAATTTGTACCACTTGATACGGTCAGTGAAAAAAAATCTATATTAATGAGATGTTTCTAGAGGTGCCTAGACTAAAACACTGATGTTTAATTTTTGGCACTGATCTCCAATTATTAATTTATAATTCAAAAATATGTTTTACCCATCCCCCATTCCTTATATTTTATCTTTTTAAAAGTTCTATCTTTCCTTCAACCTTCTTATTTTATTTCTTTAGCTGTTCATGGTCACCTCTGTTGAAGCAAGTTCCCGGAGAAAAGAAGGAGAGTTTGGCTAAAAGGGAAATGGCACTGGCAAATGATTCTGCTCTAGTCCTGAATGTATTTGCAAAGTGATCATTTCAAAGTGACATTGTTAGGTAGTTAGTCAGACATTAGCAGCAAGTAGGCGACAGTGGCGAAAAGACAAGTGGGAGTAGTCGAGTTACACCCCAACCAACTGGGGACCCCCCGGGGACCCGCAACCCCACACCCACCCCGCGACCCTACCCAGAACGGGCGAGAAACTACGGTCGTGTAGCGGACAAACTTATCCTGACAAAGAAAGGGCCAGTAACGCGAGGGAACGTCTCCATGCTGCGCATGCCCAGACCAGACAGGCATCTAACCTATAGTAAAACCAAACTCATTATACCATCCTTATAGTAAAATCTACATGTGGTTTTGCACCCCACCCCCGCCCCGTGAGCTTTTCTTACGAATCAAGGGTGAGAGCCTGTGCAATAGCGAACTTGTTACATAGCTCAGGACTGTCAATTAAATAATGATCCCCTGTCACTCACCTCGCCTCCCCGCAAAATGTTCCTTAAAAATGCCCTTAAGCCTCTACAGGAATGCTGCTTTCACTTTGCAGAAACAGCCCACTCTCCCTCTCTGAGAGTGTACCTATGCTTAAATAAACTTTGCTTTGCTCTTACCTTGCTCTCCTGAGAACCGAGATTGCTGGTCCGGGTCTTCCATTGACCTCCTCGGTTGAAGCTATTTTGACACACGCACTCCAACCCGGTAACACCGCGAGCGACATTTAAGGCACAGACACAAGCAGATGAAAAAGAGGTCGCTTTGGGGAGGCTAAAAAATGTTGGTATTTTTGAAGATCAAACAGTATTTTCATGGATTTCTCTCAAACTCAGACACTATTTCTGAGATAGAGAAACTAGTCAAAGAAGCTCAAGGGCCAAAATCAAGGCTTAAATTTTTTTAAAAAATATATTTATTTTCATTACTGTTAGCTGTGTTTCCAGGTATTTTAATGTTTAATCATTAAGAAAATAATGATTAAAATCAGGATTGCTGTAGAAAATTTTCCTAATTGTGTGAACACCACTGTGGCCTCATTAACAACTTTAGTCTGGGTCTAAGAACTGAATTGAAAGATGTGCCTGTACTTAACACATCAGAAGTGTATTAAAACAAAAACAAGTCCAAAAACCAAAACTCATGGCTTAACCTTAAGTAGAATTTCTATTGTAGCCTCATTGAGTACAAAATGGAGGTGTCCTTTCTACAGGGACTTGAAAACTTCTCTATACTAGAAAGTCATTTCCATAAGAGGTACTTCATTGCTGTAAATGTTTATCCCTTTCTCCTCTGCCTCCACATCTTCTCCCCTCTATGGAGAACCCTCCGACAGCTTCCTACACAGACTCATGTAATAGGTTTCCTGGTGATGGGGAGGCCAGCTGGTATAAAACACCAGCCCCTGCACATTTAAAGTGCATTTGCATTTAATTTCAGCTTTTAAACAGTGAAGTTGGGGGTTTAGTCAGTAACTTACTGGTCTGGGGATCTCGTCTAAGTTGCTAGAGAGCAGTAATGACTATAATGATAATCTTAATAGCTACTCTAGTGCCTTACATAGTGAGTAATCGGCACTTTAATGAAGATTATAAGCCAGTATGAGTATTTGAAGTATTTATTGATACTTGGCTTATTTGGCTTCAGTCTGGGATATTTCTATTCAGTAAAGGCAAGTGATGCTGAGCAATGGTTAATCCCAGGAGGAAAATCCTGAAAAGATGAAACAACTGATTTATCTGTTCCCTGAAAGTCCCTGGGGACACCTTCTGTTCAAGATTATGCAAATGGACCTTGTTTGGATTTCTGTGCAATTTTCCTTTTCACTTACTGACAACTTGCTTAATTTCCTGATTTGCTTCACAACCTGTTGCAAGCATCTTGAATCACCTCTTATTACCTTTTCTATCCCCATACTCACTTCCATTGATTCTTTCTATTTGTCCATTTGAGAAACTCAAGGACTTCTCTCTGCTATCTTATTCTGCAGTGGATCAACATATGCCATTAGTATTCTTCTAGAAAGGATCATAAAGTCCTGTACTAAATATCAGTGCCTGGTTGTAGTATCAGACTCCTTTCTGAAAGAGTTCAGATTATAGTCCAAACACCTCTGAGTAGTGGGTTGAAGTTTAGTATCATTTCAACAGCTTCCAATATATAAATATGACTTGACATTCTGAAGATCTTTTAAGAAAGCCAACTCAGTAGGAAAGTTCTCTCTGAAAGCTTTTCATGGATATGCGTATTTTTAAGATCAAGGATTAAAAATAATTCTACATTCCATGTCTATAAAGTGTTTAATCACAACAAAGCTGCCTAAAACACCCGTTCATTTATCAAGACCTTGTTGCTAACTATGTCCATGGTTAGGGGAGAAGCTGATAACTCATTTACATTTCTGGTTCCAAGGGGAAATGTGCCTTTTGTAGGGTTTCTCACAACAAAATCCATGCTCTGCAGATTCCCAAGCTCTGTCATAGGTCCCTGAATCTGAATATAATGGAGTCATGGTTGAGAAACTACATTTTGAACAATTACTCAGAGGTGTTTCAGTGTGGTATAAAATATGGGGACTACTGATAAATACATGGTCCTGAGAACAAAACACTTTCTTGATTTTATTTCAATAAATGGTATGCATTGATTAATTTAAGCAGCAGTTTTAACATTTGTTTAATATGTCAAACTACATGAATATTGATCTGCTTCAAATTATTGTCACTCTCTGATACAAAGTAAGCTTGGTGATGTGGGCAGAAACAAGAAGTTCTTTCATTTCTTCTTTCTGTCTGCCCTGGGCTTCAGTTCACTGAGCATTTCTAGTATATGGAAAGCAGAAAAATTGCCCCTCTCTTGGTTGGTATCAGCTTTTGAGACAGCTAAATTCCTGTCTCCTGGTCAGCACCCTTCCCCACTTGATACCTCTTTTTCTGTGTCCATCTAGTCTCTCTGAAACAATCACTGCAGAACTTAGAGACGAGTTGGGTGAAGTAACTGTGGGAGGTTTAGGCTACCACAGAGAGTGACCACAGGCAGAACTCATGAACACTTGATACCTAATAGCAGTGCCAGTGGACTGTATCTTTCATCATACTCGATTCCAGTATTCCAGAGCTTCACATGCTGGACATCCAGTTAGGAATTGTGTCCATCAATCCACTGATGCAGTAAAAGAAGCTTTCTAAGAATGAGGATACTCAGTGCTGACATGTATGCAATGAAATATCTCTTCCAGTTCATTTGTATATACAATTATAAAATGGCACAGATCCAATCACCCTTATCTTAAAAGCCTCAGGGCAAATGATTCTTGGAATCCAATTTTTTCAGAGGTTAGAAAGTCAAGATAATTTGCAGCATCCAAAACAAACATTTTATTATTTCTGCAGAAAACTCTATGGATATTTCATATACTAGAACAAATCAAGTGTATAATTAGACTCTGAGAAAGTGGAAAAAACGAAGCATCTCACATCCAGAAGCTGTGTGGCATTCATAGCTAGACCACACTGTTTTCCTATTATCCTACCTAAGCAACTTCACAGAACACCAACCTCAGACAAGGTTACTCTGATTCTGTGATAAAGTGGAGAAAACATGGCCACTTCTTAACTTTGTCTAAGCACAACTAAAATCATTGCCAAACATGCACTTTCTGGGCTAAAATGAGTGAGTGCTACTTCTTTACCAATTGTGTTTTGGTAAAGTTTCATTCTCACTGTAGCCTGCCCTTCCTATAGATAAAATTTATTGAGATGCCCAATCAAAGAATTGCCCCTGTCTTCTGATATCATCCAATCTAGAGCTCACCCCACTCCCTTTAGACTCTCTTCAACATCACCCACACAAAGCCCAAGACCAGTAAGTAGTTATTTCTAATATCCTCTTACAGAGATAATCCAGTGTGCTTCATGGTGTGTGTTCTGTACTGAGTAATAAACACAATTTGCTCAACTTCAGGTGTGTTCCTAACAGTTTTCAGTGGAAGGCATTGGCACCTCGTATTGTGTCAGTTCAGGTCATCTTTTGATACTAAATGAGTTCAAATAAATCAGGCTTTGTCATTAAATGAGTTATGAAAGAGATTTTTAAGTTTAAAGATATTTAGGCTTTAGAATTCCAGATAAGGCCTTGCACACACCTGATAGTATATTTGGAAACAATTTGGCAATATGTATCTAGAGCTTTAAAAACGTACACATGTGGATCCATAATATCTTAAGGGAAAATATCAAATTTTTTTTATCGGAGTATAGTTGCTTTACAATATTGTGTTAGTTTCTACTGTACAGCAAAGTGAATCATCTATATGTATACATATATCCCCTTTTTTTTGGATTTCCTTCTCATTTAGTTCACCACAGAGCACTGAGTAGAGTTCCCTGTGCTATACAGTAGGTTCTCATTAGTTATCTATTTTATACATAGTATCAATAGTGTATATATGTCAATTCCAATCTCCCAATTCATCCCACCTCCCATTTCCCCCTTGGTGTCCACATGTTTGTTCTCTACATCTGTGTCTCTATTTCTGCTTTGTAAATAAGATAGTCTATACCAATATTTTCAGTTTCCACATATATGCATTAATATACGATATTTGTTTTCCTCTTTCTGACTTACTTCACTCTGTAGGACAGTCTCTAGGTCCATCCATGTCTCTACAAATGACCCAATTTCATTCCTTTTTATGGCTGAGTAATATTCCATTGTATATATGTACCACATCTTCTTTTTTATTTTATTTATTTATTTATTTTGCAGTACGTGGGCCTCTCACTGTTGTGACCTCTCCCGTTGCAGAGCACAGGCTCTGGACGTGCAGGCTCAGCAGCCATGGCTCACGGGTCCAGCCGCTCCGTGGCATGTGGGATCTTCCCAGACCAGGGCACGAACCCGTGTCCCCTGCATCGGCAAGCAGACTCTCAACCACAGCGCCACCAGGGAAGCCCTGTACCACATCTTCTTTATCCATTCCTCTGTTGATGGACACTTAGGTTGCATCACTAATTATTAGAGAAATGCAAATCAAAACTACAATGAGGTATCTCCTCACACTGGTCAGAATGGCCGACATCAAAAAATCTACAATGAATGCTGGAGAGGGTGTGGAGAAAAGGGACTCCTCATGCATTTTTGGTGGTAATGTAATTGATATAGCCACTATGGAGAACAGTATGGAGGTTCCTTAAAAAACTAAAAATAGAACTACCATATAACCCAGCAATCCCACTACTGGGCATATACACAGAGAAATCCATAATTCAAAAAGACACATGCACCCCAGTGTTCATTGCAGCATGATTTACAATAGCCAGAACATGGAAAATGTCAAATTTAAATGATTTCTTTTGGCATTATTTATGACAGCAGAAATGTAGAAATAAAAGTAGATATTTATGGGATGGGTCTTGGCAGTAACTTTTTGGATATGACACCTAAAGTACAAGCAACAAGATCAAAAATAAATAAGTTGGACAACATTGAACTAAAAAGCTTCTGCACAGCAAAAGAAACAATCAACAAAATGAAAAGGCAACATGTGGAATGAAAGAATATGTTTGTAAATCCTATACCTGATAAGGCAATATCTAAAATAGATAAAGAATTCATATGACTAAATAGCAAAAAAATCCAATTTCAAAAAAGGCAAAGGACCTAAATAGACATTTTCCCAAAGAAGGTATTCAAATGGCCAATAGGTATATGAAAAGGTGATCAATATCATTAATCATTAGGGAAATGCAAATGAAAACCACAAGGAGATTTCATTCCACACATGTTAGAAAGGCTATCATCAAAAGACAAGAGATAACGAGTGTTGTGAGGATGTGGAGAAAAGGGAACCCTTGTTCACTGTTGGTGGGAATGTAAAATTTGTATAGCCACTATGGAAAGCAGGATGAAGTTTCCTCAAAAAATTAAAAATAGAACTGCCATATGATCCAAATATTTCACTTCTGGGTATTTATCCAAAGGAAATAACAACACTAACTTGAAAATATATATGCACCCCCAAGTTCATTGAAACATTATTTACAATAGCCAAGACATAGAAACAATCTGTGTGTCCATTGACAGATGGATAGACAAAGATAATATACATTTATATGTAATGGAATACTATTTAGTCATGAAAAAGAAGGATATCCTACCATTTGCAAACAACATGAATGGATCTTGAGGGCTTTATGCTAATTGAAATGTCAGACACAGAAAGACAAATACTGTATGATATCAATTATATGTGGAATTTAAAAGCAAAGCAAACTCATAGAAAAAGAGATCAGATTTGTAATTGCTAAAAGCAGGGGTAGGGAATGGGGGAATTGGGTAAAGGTGGTAAAAAGGTACAAAATTTCAGTTGTAAAATAAAGAAATATTGTGATGTAATGTACCACATAGTGACTTTTTTTTTAGCTATATGAGGTGATGGATGTTAACTAAACTTAATGTGGTAATCATTTCTCAATATATACACATGCCAAGTTATTATGTTCTATACCTTAAATTATACAGTGTTGTATGTGAATTGTATCTCAGTAAAACTGAAAGAAAAATATTTCTTAAAAGTAGATATCCGGGCTTTCCTGTTGGTGCAGTGGTTGAGAGTCCGTCTGCCGATGCAGGGGACACGGGTTCGTGCCCGGTCCGGGAAGATCCCACATGCCGCGGAGCAGCTAGGCCCGTGAGCCATGGCCGCTGAGCCTGCGCGTCCGGAGCCTGTGCTCCGCAACGGGAGAGGCCACAACAGTGAGAGGCCCGCGTACCACACACACACACACAAAAAGTAGATATCCAAAAATATAATTATGTATTCATGAAAAATATTATTATGCAGCCACAAAAATGATGTTTAAAAGAGTTCTGTTGAACTCTTATGATATAATGTGAGTCAAAGTAAAAGACAAAGTTGAATACACAACATGATCTCATGGAAATTTACCAAATGAAGACAATGGTCAATTTTGATTGATTTGTATATTTTCTTTACTCCTTCAAAATTCTCTTCTAGACTTTCACATTTTTTCTGAGATCACTATGAGCATGAATTAGTCTTTTGGAGAGACAAACATTGCTCATGTATATCTGATAACCATTATGTGGGTTGCAATCTCTGTGGAGGCCAAATGAGTAATAGAATTTAATCATTCCTAGGAGGCTTATAGAATAAGAAATATGCTGAGGAATGTATAAGTGAAACAATTAGATATAAAATAGCCATTTAGCACTGGAGGCATATATGCAATAAACTAGTGATTGTTAAATCTCAAGCAAGCAGGAAGGGGCAGTTTGAGGCAAATATATATATATATATTTATATATATATATATAAATATATATATATTTGTTTATTTATTTATATATATATTTATATATATATAAAAATATATATATATATTTAACAATGTGCATAGCTTGCTTACCATGGAGAGAGGTGATGTGGGTCTTGGATATAAAATTAAATTTGACCTTGCTTGCATTATGCCAATTTGCTAAGTCAATCAATACAATAGATGGTATAATTTTCCATTCTTGCTTTTTCTCTTGCTTGTGAGCAAATGACTTTGACATGAGAAAAATAATTTTTCAAAAGCTAAACTGTATTTACAAGGGTTAAATAATTCAACTTGTCAACAGCCTTTCTTCCAAAATATATCTGAAGTAGAGAAATCCTTAGGCGATTTGCACTTTGGGGTAAGCAACTTTCTTTGGCATTTTGTTCTCTGTAGTAATTCCATTAAAAGAGCACAATTTATTGCACATCTGTCTTTGCAGATTTTATCAATGCTGAAACCTTTTAAACTGAGAATGGGATTAAGTGAACCCCATTTACCAATGTAGTAAAATATAATAGACATCCAGCCCATTAAGTGGCCAACTAAATCAATATATCCATTTGGCAGCAATTTCCAGAAGATAAGATGAGAACCTCCTGTTCTGTTTGATAGCTGAGTAAACTTAAGGGGAAGAATTTACAGTAGTTTCCGTGTGTACTTTGAAGGAATGTTCATTATTCTCAAATTACCTTCTCATGTCAGCAGATTTGTGGTTAGTAAACAGGGAGGCCATTCATACTCCTTCTCCTGCATGGTTATAGAGTCTGCAGTGAGGCGACTGAGGCGGAGGGCAGACAGGTATTTGAAACTATTTAACAAAGAAAAGATTTCAGCTCTGATTAAAAGATATTTATAAATTTTGATTGTGTGAAACATATTGTTCAAATCACCCCAAATAATATGGCTGTCTATATGAGGGAAAAGAGGGGAGAACTGAAGGACCCATGAAGGTAAAAAATGTAATAATAAAAATAACTTGCAATGTGCTTATAATGTGTCAGGTGCTAAGTGTCTTATATATTTATTAACTTAATAGAGATCAATCAAAGAAGGAAAACTAACTTGATTTGTGCTTACAATGTGCCAGAAATGATTCTTGGAACATTTACATACATTATTATTTGTTTAACCTTTACAAAACTAAATGTTTGAAGTAGATATTATTACGGATATGGAAACAGAGAATCAGAGTGAACTGCCCCAAAATCACAATTAAAAGTATTGAGAATAGTATTTTAATGTAGGCTTTTGCTTCCTTGGCCCATTGTTCTGTAAAATGAAATACCAGAAATAGGAGACGTGTAAAGTGTATGTACAGTATATGTGTGTGTGTGTGTGTGTATATATATATATATATATATATATATACACACACAGACACACACACACATACATACATATATATTCATATAGGCTAAAAGCCGAATATTATAAATAGTAGTTAACTCTTTTGATGACAGTTCAGGAGACAGAAATTAGTGACTAAATTCAAGCACTGAAATCAGACACAGAAGAAGCAGGTTATGGTCAGTAGCTCAGAAAATGCTCAGGGTCAAAAATAGGAGTTGAAGCATTATTACATTTAGAACACAAATTCTGTAAATCCCTATAGCTACCTTTAAACAAGAGTTAAGTTATGATCTTAAATGAGGCAGTGTGCCTGAAAACTCCTAACTTTGTGCTGGACACACTTTAGCTTCAATAAATGCCCATTGAACCTGCAGACTCAGGGGTTGTGTGCATAAAAGTTAAATCACACAGACGTGATTTCCAGTCCCAAGTCTGCCCCATTTTTCAGCTGTAGGACTTTTGACAACATTCTTGGATGATTTTACTTCTTTAAGATTGTTTCTTTATTTGTAAAGTAGAGATAAAGAGATAATAGAATATAACCCATAGTTTTTACATGATAATGTTACACAATGCTTTTAAAACACTTAACTCACTGCCTTGCACTTAATGCCCAATGAAAATTCTTATTCCCGATATATATTAACTCTATACACACATAAACGTATACATATGCACACACGTGCACTCTTTATATGCATATAGATATTATGGGCATATTATTCAGAATGAATTTAAATTGTACATATGTACATCCACATATACATATGTATCTATATTGTATGTATATATCTTATATATATATACGTGTATTGGATAATATACATATATGTATATACATATTATCCAATATATGTATAATATACATATATATTTTATATTATTGACTTAATCTATGTAAAATATTGTATCTGAATTTTTGACCAAATAATATAAACATGTTCCATTTTAATATTTTAATAACATTTCTTCACAAAATAATTTTTTTCTATAAAAATGACTATACACAAAGAATAATGACTATACAACACTCAACTCTGTGAGTGGCTCAACATTTACTCAGTCACCTCCTTTGGGCATTTAGAAAATTTCATATTTCCCCCAATATATATAATGTTGTAATGAACATTTTCTGTATGAGTTTTTTTAAGCTTTTATTTATCTATTTTGGATTATTTTCTTAGAATAGAATAGCACAAATTAATTGGTGAAATGTTATAAATATTTTATACTACTAATTTGTATTACAAAACAATACAATAAAAATTTATATACGTATATTTTGGAGAACGTATCATAAGCAACATTAACTACTTAATTTGAAATATATGAGTCGCACACTTCCTTCTTCCAAAAAAGGGATTGGACATAGTTCACATTAGACAAAGGTAGAAGATTATATTAATTAAACTGTGGAAGCCAAAGGAAAGAAGTCAACATTCGCTGAGCAATGTTGATTTCACATTACATATTAGGTGCTGTGATGTTATTTAAATATCACTACAACCCTGATATAGATATGATCTCTTTTTACAGTGTAAGAAGCTGAAGCCTACAGAGCATGTGTAACCTGTCCCAAGTCATCAAATTATTAGGTAGTAGAAAATAGACTTGAACTCAAATCTGAATCTCTACTTCTCCACACTAGAAACAGAATTGTCCTGAATGAGCTTAAAATTGAAGGGGGACATCTTTTCCACATCTTTGCCATGGGCTCTCTCTCAATCAACCTCCCTTTCCTCCTAGAAATTGTTTAGCATTCAAGAGCATGGAAGGAGGGGTAGGATGAACATGAGTTTTGTGTTGCCTCATCTAGGGTTCCAAGGTAGAAGATCTAAATCAGAAAAAAATTCTGAGGGTCCAGTCTGAAGTTCTCTGCTAACGTTTTATAGATTTGGAGAATCCACTAGAAGTCAGAGGGGATGAGGGGAGGACATTAGGAGGGCAAGAAGTGTTGGAATCAGTGTTAGAAAGGATCAGTGTTAGAAAAACATGATTTCTTAGCAGGATAAGCTCTTTGTAAATATTTATCTTGGTTGTTTACTATATAAACATAAAACTTTAGCCACTGGCATGGACACTGGATGGGAAATATGCCTCTGGTTTAATGACTGTTCTGAAGTTGATAGTTTGGTGCTATTGGGCATGCAAAGCTGTAACCTTGCTGTCTCCACATGAGCCAGGTATTGAGAAAGGGAGAACTGATTTTCAGCGTAAAGAGGCTTTTCAGTTAATCTTCCTGTATGCAGATGTCTTAAACATGGTCTGTTTGGAGTTAGTAATTCACTCCTGTTTCCCTGAAGTAATGGATTTAGCCTTGATCTAGGTGGATATTTATGGCCTTTTGTGAGCTGTTACTTGCAACCAACCCCAAGTTACACAGGTCTAAAAATGACCTGAAGCACTCAAACCTGGAATAGCTTTAGTAGTTGTTACCATTTGCATCTTAACATGGTAGGGTGACTTTTAAGTGAAGCAAGCCTGTTAAATTACTATTTCATATTTCCAAGACAACACACAAAGGATGCACTCAATCCCTGTTTCCTAATCAGTGCATCATAGATGCTTACCGTGTATTAAAACATCTTCTGAGCTTCATGACATGTGGGACTTCTTAAGTGTTTTTGGTAGCAGTATCAGTTTCAATGGTTTACCTGGTGGTGTAGATGGGAAAAGAGGAAGTTTGCCTATTTACTTATGTGCTTAAATCTAACATAATTGTTGGACCCTCTTTAATCTTCTCTGTTGGGCTACAGGTAAATTTTCAGTTTGCTTACAGTTACCCCTAATGCTTATGGACACTTTCTTCTTGAATGAGGGTCACTCTCTCAGTGCAGGCAGCAGGGAGAGGTCAGTGTGAGATATAACTAATTTTCTCTAACTACTGTGTGCCAGCTGCTTGTCTAGGGCTTGGTTTATATGTGTTTAATTAGCTATAGTCCACCTTAAAATAATATTATATAACTTCAAGTGTAATGTGAGGATCTCATGGAAGTATACTACCAATCCCTTCTTCCTTTTTTTGTGCTATCATTGTCATACATTTTTACTTTTACATGTGCCATAAATATACAATACATTGCTATTATTTTTGTTGGAGGAGCTCATCAGGAGGACATGACAACTGTTTGACCCTCCAACTGGACCAGAGCAATCAGAGGCTCCTCACTTTCACTCAGTCCTTGGAATGTAACTTCTACCCTCTGTTCCCATGGCTGAAGCTGTTTTCAAGGACACAGTCTTGAGAGGGCAATCCAAAATAGATAAATAAAAGCTTAAAAAAACTCATACAGAAAATGTTCATTACAACATTATATATATTGGGGGAAATATGAAATTTTCTAAATGCCCAAAGGAGGTGACTGAGTAAATGTTGGGCCATTCACAGAGTTGAGTGTTGTATAGTCATTATTCTTTGTGTATAGTCATTTGTATAGAAAAAAATTATTTTGTGAAGAAATGTTATTAAAATATTAAAATGGAACATGTTTATATTATTTGGTCATCTGGATAGTAGAGGTGACTGAACCCAGTTACAACCTCTGTATAAACTCAAGATTCTGGTAGGTGAGTTAAGAGATCTTGTCTTGTGGCCACCCAAGCAAGACAGGCCTGTAATATAAATTCCCATTCTTATTAAATCTGCCATCTCCCAACCTGTAGTGGTCTGTCACTTTCTTCAGTCTCTCCTTGCCTGCACGTATGGGGGCCGGTTTTGGATTTTACCTGAGACGTTCCCAAATTTGCAAACCAACAAATTTCTAATATTCTTCATTTCTGTGCTTGTGTAAGTGTGTGTAGTTCCATGTTTCTGTCTGTTATTATTTTGTTTAAAGATTCCTTTAATATTACTTATAGTGCAAATGTACTGTCAAAGACTTCTGTCAGTTTTTGTCTGAAAATCTTCTTTTCCATTTTTTTGAAAATTATTTTTGCTGGAGGTAGAATTCTGGGTTAACAGATTTTTCTCCTTTCAGTACTTAAATGATATTATGCCATTGTCTTTGGCTTGCAGATGTTCTCATGAGAATACTGATGTTCTTTTTTCCTCTATACATAATGTGTCTTTTACTTGCTGGCTGCCTTCAAGATTTTCTCTTTATTTGTTATTTTCAGCAATTTGAATCTGATATATCTTGGTGACTTTTTCCTGTTCATTTACTTATTTGACATTTATATACTTATTTTTTTAGTCCTGTATGGTATTTCTTTAGCTTCTTGAATCTTCGATTTGTTTTCTTTCATTACATTTAGAAATTCTCAGACATCATCTGTTGAAATATTTATTTTGACCTGTTCTCTCTCTCTCCTCCTTCTGTATCTCTGCTGGAACTCCCTATTTGTTCATGCATGACGTCTACCTTTTCTAATAGAACCTTTAACATATTAATAATAATTGTTCGGCTTCCCTGGTGGCGCAGTGGTTGAGAGTCTGCCTGCCGATGCAGGGGACACGGGTTCGTGCCCCGATCCGGGAAGATCCCACATGCTGCGGAGCAGCTGGGCCCGTGAACCATGGCCGCTGAGCCTGCGCGTCCGGAGCCTGTGCTCCGCAACGGGAGAGGCCACAACAGTGAGAGGCCCGCGTACAGCAAAAAAATTAAAAACAATAATAATAATAATAATAATAATAATAATAATAATAACTGTCTTAAATTCCCTGACAGATGTTCCAGCATCTGAGCCATATCTCAATTTTGTTTGGGGGATTGATTTTTCTCTTGCAGTATATTGTTTTACTTCTCGTTTTCTTGTGCTTCATTTAAGTTTTGGTTGAAAGTCAGACATCTTGTTTGGGCAGTGGCGATTGAGATAAATAATATTCATGCCAGAAGATGGGCACATTTCTTTTTAGCTAGGATTTTATTGTGGGGTAAAGTTAAATCAGTTGAATCAGGTGTTGTGCTGGGTTTGGGTTTTGTTGTTACTACTGTTACCCTCAACAAACTACAGGCTTGAAAGTCCTCTGGCATTATATTCTGTTTACTGTGGGGACCGAGTTTTCTTCAGTGTGTGCTCCACTCTCAACTTTGAGATCACAGTTTCTCTTTCTATACCTGTCCTACCTCTAACAGTAGACTTGCTGGCCAGGAATAGGGGGAAACTGCATTCTCTATTGTCCTGGTTCAGTCTCAGTCTTATTTTTTTTTTTCGGCACGTGGGCTTCTCACTGTTGTGGCCTCTCCCGTTGTGGAGCACAGGCTCCAGACGCACAGGCTCAGCGGCCATGGCTCACGGGCCCAGCCGCTCCGCGGCTTGTGGGATCTTCCCGGACCGGGGCAAGAATCCGCGTCCCCTGCATCGACAGGCGGACTCTCAACCACTGCGCCACCAGGGAAGCTCCCAGTCTCAGTCTTAATCAGATGTTATACTCCTGAATCTTTGGAGTGAGACCTTCTCAGTGATCCAGCCCCTCCCCAACTGGTAAGGGATCTCTAATGGTCTTGATGCAGGAGTTTCCTCCTGCCTCTTGCCCAGGACAGGTCTTCAGAAGTTCTGTTAAGATGACCAGTTTTGTCCCTTCAGCATTTTGAGGCTTTTTTTTTTTTTCTACAGAAGATAGGAAAGCAGGAATCAGACAGAACTTATATCATTGCCCACACTGTTTTCAGTCCTAGTTCTAGAGAACTCAGAGATATTGTGCAGAGTACAGAGATGGGGTTACAGTCAAAGAAAATATAAAAACTGGTATGGGTAGGTGAATCGAGGAACCAAGAACAAAATTCACAGGGACAAGGCAAGTATTCAAAAATTATCATTGAGGCATATCAGGTAAGGGTTATCTAATCAGAAGAATGACTTTATTATAAATGCCAAGATGACTGTAGGTGTGGGAGTGGAGAAATGCAGGTAAGACAAACTTACATAGGCATAGAGGAGGCATGTTCCTTCAGATGTCTCCCAATAAATGTAAACTGTTATTTAAATGCAAGACCATGAAAGTATACTGTCTTGGTAATAAAGTAGTCAAAGTTTGATGTGTTAAAAAACAGAGGAAGCTTCAAACTGATGAAAAATGTATTTAAATCTATTCTGTATATGGCAGAAACTCCAGTTAAGCTTATTAGCTCCTTATCCTATGTTTGTATGTATTTTTTTTATGTAGGTCCAGCTTAGTTAACAGGAGTGACCCACTCTGACTACTAATCTTCATAAGGATTGAGAATTTCAAAGGTAGAAAAAGAAAGAAAACAGAGGATGGAAACATTGAATAGGATATTTAGCACATAAAGTTATTCCACAAACAGAAAAAGATAAATTCCTGAAATAAGAAACATCAGGGAATATAGAAGACAGTGAAGTGATGTGACTAATGGTGGAGATGAGTCAGCATGTTTTCAAGCAAATCCTATGAGACAATGTCTATAGGTCAGAGGTTGTTAATGACTCGAGCAAAATTAAAATGGGGGTCTCTGCCCTTGTGACAGGGACTTACAAATTGTTGGGAAGACAAATCTTATACATGTGAAACTATCAAGAAAATTGGGCATTCTGAGTAATCCATGACATCATGTGTGATCTGAAAACATTTTCACCAGCTTCTTCTGGACCTGATTTCTGTATCTGCCTCTCTGGACCATTTAGCATCTCATTGCTCATTTAGCATCAGTGATGCCACAGTTTGGTTTCTCTACCATTCTGAACAATTTTCTGCCTCCCATTGTCAATTCTCACTTTCTTTTGCTCCTTTCTGTTTATCTCCTCTTCCCCACTCTCCTCAGCTAAATGGCCACCCAAAGGTTGAGTCTTAGGCTCTTTTCTTCTCTCTCTCTCTCTGTCTCTCTCTCTCATCAACACAACTCCAGCTATCTTCTTCTTCCATTTAATTCTCAGAATAAAACTGGTATTAAATTTAAACACCAGTTCTGCTCCCTAAATCTTTCTATTTGGAATTCTATCCTATCATATCCTCTTTAAACAAATTAATGTTTATTAAACACCAGAGACAATCTTAGACAAAGAGGGTGCAAATATGAAAAAGGAGTCATGCCTGACTTTAACAAAGCAGCAGTATTAATAACAATCATTCATTCACTCCCTCATTTACTCCACAAATACTTAATGTGAGACTAGGGATCTTGTCCTTTAGAGTTACCATTACATTTCCAACAGTTGAAGAGTTCCTGGTACAAATGAGGCATTCACTGAGCATTACCAAATTATCCAATGAAAGTAAGTAAGGGAAGCCTACCTGAGAAAAGACAGAGTTCTGTTTAGCACAAGGAAGGAGAGGGAGACAATGGTCATCATTAAGTAAATAAAATAATATGGGATTATTGGAGAGAGTTGATATCCACTGATGGTGAATTAAGGGAAAACATTTATTCTGCAATGGAAGGATATATTTTGGATTTTTTTAATGGTTGAAAACCAGGACTGTGAATAATTGCTATTTACTCCTAAAGGAAATAGCAAACCTTGATTCCACAAACACTTTAAGAAAAAAAATGTATCAATTATTACTTATATATGATTTAAATAGTCTTACCTGAGGGGAGATTGTATGAAATCCTCAGGGTACCTCACAGTAGGGGTAATGTCCTCATTAAACAAATGTAGCTATTTGTATCTAAAACTTTCCTTTATCTCCTTTGTCATCTCTATAAATTGCTGAAATCTAGGATTAAATAGATGATTCCCCAAAGTAATACCAGGATATTCGATGCTGAATTTCATAAACAATCTTTTTTCCCCGCAATCTGGCACAGAAAATTTCTTGAAACCTAAAAGTACTATTCCTGCATTTGATGTAAATAGAATACTCATGAATTTTAAACATTCTCAATATACCACTCATTTAATACTCTAAACAAATACTGTGCTACTCAAAAAATACATATTAATTTCAGGAAAAAGGAAAGGAAAACTTGTTTCCTTTATGGTTATGGGTAGCATTTAAATATCACACAGTGCTATTTGAGGGTCATCAGTTGACTGTAGGACTTTATACCTCTCTTAAAGGAGCACCCTGGAGATGTGCACACTTAACAGAGATAAGGGCTTCTTTCTACATGTGGTAATGTTGGAACAGGAATTAGTCTATAAAATAAAATTTAAAAATATATAAATAATCCAGCATCCTGTAGCAATGAGTAGAGCCAAAGGCTGCAAATCACAATTAGGAAAAACTGAATAAGGTCCCTGCATGTAGATTTGATCAGCTGAGTGTATGTCCTAAGCTTTCTAAGTGAAAAGTGCCAGAAGTTTGCTGACACTCTTATTTTTAGCATGAGGCATTTATTTTAAAACTAGGAATATATAGGTACTTCGGTAAAATTTAAAGTATCTCTTTTGTTCTAAAGACATCTTTTTGTTTAATAGGGGAACTCTGAAAATGTTTTGGCTACATACAGGAACAAAAGAAAGATGCCTCTTATTATCATTATTTTTAAATCTTTGGTACTATTATCCAGTGCAATTAGATAAATAAAGGTTAAAAAATAGGGGTATTTCTATACTATAAAAACTATAAGAACTATAAAAATTAAATGTTTTAAAATCCCATAAACCAGGGCTTCCCTGGTGGCGCAGTGGTTGAGAGTCTGCCTGCCGATGCAGGGGACACGGGTTCGTGCCCCGGTCCGGGAGGATCCCACATGCCACGGAGCGGCTGGGCCCGTGAGCCATGGCCGCTGAGCCTGTGCGTCTGGAGCCTGTGCTCCGCAACGGGAGAGGCCACAACGGTGAGAGGTCCGCGTACAGCAAAAAAAAAAAAAAAAAATCCCATAAACCACAAGAAAACTCTAGTTATTATTACTGTGCTGGAAATCAGCCCCAAATTTAGTAGTTTAAAACAACAATCATTGTAATCAGTCATGATTTCTCTGGGTTAGAAGTTTGGGAGCATATTAGCTGTGGAGTTTTGACTCTGGCTAGTCCTGAGGTCATCCCAAAAGCTTCTTCACTCAACATCTGTTACCTGGGCTGAGAGGTGGATGATGAGAGAGCTGGGGCTCCATAGGCATCTCTGTCTGTCTCTCTATGTGATCTCTCCACATGGTTTCTCCACTAGGTGATGACAGGGTAGCTGGACTACTTGCATGGTAACTCAAGCTTCCAAAGGCACATTTCCAGGTAGAAAGCCAGGCAAAGCCATTGGTAGGTTTTATCTTAAGAAAACCACGTAGCCATCTTTAGAAAATACAATCTTCTACAAGAAGTTCATTCAAATGGGAAAAGACACATTACACAATAAATGGTGTGCATAGCTTATTGAAAAATGTAAATCTATATTTAGGAAATTTTGAACACATGGACTATGTAAATGTAAAACTATACAACCATAAATTACTGGAAAAAAATGTTGGCAATTGTTTTTTCAATGTCAACTATTACTCAAATTTAAAAAAAATAAATAAAAATAATGTGAATATGATAAAATAAAATTTGTTGCATGGTTCAAAATTTTTAAAATAATAAACACAGTAAAAAATGATAGTTAACTTAAAGTTGTGAAAATTTTACAACTCCTATCACAGACAAAGTCTAATCTTTCTAATATTAAAAAATATTCTCAGATAAATAAGATAAAGACTAATAACCCAATGGGGTAAAATGGAAGAAGAAATAAAATAGTATTAGTGAAAATAACATATAAACAGTACTTAAGCATAGGAAAAGCTACTGAATCTCATTTATAAGAGAAAGAAAATTAAAACTATACGGAGAATCTCTAATTCACTTATGAAACTGATACCATTCCAAGATATATTAACACACAGTACTGTTGAGGCCCATAAGGAAATAGAAATGTATTGCTTTTTGAAAGTGTAATTCTTTAGAAAGGGCCTTTTGTCATTTTTTTTTTTTTTTTCAAAATAGCAATTGACTCCACAATTTTACTGTAAGGACTATATTTGCAGTAGGCAGAATTCTAAGAAGATACATAATGACCTATGCCCTTGTGTAATCCCAGCCCCTTGACTGAGGTAGGCTAGGTCTATAACTTGCTTCTTAACCAATAAATATGGTAAAAGTTATAGACTGTCACTCCGGTGATTATGCCAAGTTATAAGTCAACTATAAAGGGATTTTGAAGATATAATTAAGGCCCTATAATCAGTTGACTTTAAGTAGATCAAAGGTGAGATTATACTGGGTAGGACTGACCTAATCAGGTAAACTCTTATTAAGTATAAAAAAAAAAAAAGCAAGATGCAGAACAACACGGTGATGTTCAACCAATTATGTAATAGAAGAAGAAAAAGAATACAGATTTTATTTGCTTGTATATACATAAAAAAGAACATGAATCAAAAATAGTAATCATTTGCTCTGGCAGTTGGAAGATAGGATTTGATCTGAAAGAGGATAGTCATAGGAGGTTACCTTTCTACTGTTAACATATTATTTCAAAACCTTTTAATACATCAAATTTATTTTAAAGTTAAAAAATAAAAGTATGAATGTCAAGATCCATCTTAAGGAATATCACAATTCAGGGAAAAAATATGTATTAACAAGAAAAACAAAGGCCAAGAACATTCAAGAACATAACACACTGTAAGAGAGTGGACAGGACAAAGAGGATTCACAGTGAAGGTATATATTTCACACATTGTGGGATGGTTGGTCTGATTTAAAACACTGGAAATGAATAGATACCTGGGATAATGAGACACTGTCAGTTTTGGAGGCAGCCAGGTGTTAGTTGGGTCAGATATGGGGTGCATTGAACCTGGTGTTGGGAACAGAGAAACAGTGGCCTGTTAGCAGTATGGCGTAGAGGGCCAACTCTGTTTTCTACCCAAATGTAGTCCAATTAGGCAAACTCCATTTTCATTCCTTAAGTCCTAATTTTCCCATAGTGCCATTTCTTTATTTGTTTCCAGGAAGCTTTCTTGAAAATCACGTGGTGTTTCCATGGGTTTGATGTAGATATTGCCAACATTATAGGACAACAATGCTGATAACATCAGTGAATTCCCAGTGTCTGCCCTTGAAGGAATCTCACAACTGCCTGTCTATTTAACTGGTTTCCTGACATGACTCATCTTTTATTGCTAGAATGATCCTGACAATATTTTTAGAAACAAACCCAGGCCAATATAATATATACATTATTTCATTATTTGTTTAGCGAGAAGATTTAGACCTTTAAGCAGTGAGACCATAGAGACATCTCAGAAGTGCTCTGCATTTTAAAAGCACCTTTGTGACTTCAGTGTATGATGAAGGCTTTACCAGAACGATGATATCTGTAAATTAGGTACAAAGAATATGAATGAGAAAACCCCTTTTGTTTATTCAGTGTCTGTTTCTGGGATCTGTGTCTGTGCTGGACAGCTGTGGGGAACAAGTCTGAACCTGATGCTGTTTGCACTTCATCTGGTACTATTAGAGGGTCCCCCTCCCCTCCCAAGGGGACATAGGGGTATTTTCACTCTCCATCATTCATTATAATTCTCCACTATTTAAGCTGCAACTTGGGAGTCATTAAACACTTTGGGGGAACTATATTAGCCATAGCAGGCCACTAGGGAACTATGTACTGTGCAGAAGCTATAATTTACAAAACACCCTCTGGAGAACAAAGGGAGAAAGGGAGCTTGGAAAGTGCTTCTTTTTCTGTACTGGAACTTATACACTATAGGAATTTTAACTCCACAAACTCATAATGACATAAGACTTCATAAATACAAAGGAGCCTTTCTATCGTGTAAAATAAGATGATTCAGAAATCTCTTGTTCTGTTTCCACTTAAGCTATTGTTATAATAAACACACTTTCCCATGACTCTCCTAATAGCATTCGAACAAGAATATTAGCCAGGTCATTTCCTGCTTCTGGCTAACTCTCAGGACAGATAAGCTCTACTTGCTTTCTTCCCCTATTAGAATAAGTAGCCAATAAAGCTATGTGTTGATTTTTATTTATTTTATTTTGAGGAGGGTAAATAACTGATTGACATGAAATAACTGGAACCTTGTTGTGGATATTTCAAGTGTATAAATAAACCTTTACTAAATTGACTGCTGTTGACCTGAGACAGGTCTTTCTTTTTACTGAGAAAAAAGTATTGCGAGACTGTTTGATTGCTTCCAGGTTTTGATGATTATAAATAAAAATGATATTAAAAAAATAGAATGCAGGTATATGTGTGGACATACAACTTCAAATACATTGGGTAAATAACTAGAAACACATTTACTGCACTAAGGGCAAATTATGTTGAACATCTTTTTATATGTTTATTTGCCCTTGGATATCTTCTTTGACAGGTGTCTGTTCAGTTCTTTGGCCCATATTTTAATTGGGGTAGTTTTCTTATTGTTGAGTTTTAAGAGTTCTTTGTACATCTCGGATACCAGTTCTTTAACAGAAACTTCGTTTTATTTGTGTTTTGCAAATACTTTTCCTCAGGTGGCTTGTATTTTCACTCTTTGTATTTGTTTGTTTGCAGAGCAGAAGTTTTCATTTTAATGAAGTCTATTTTTTCTCTCATAGAATGTGCTTTTGGTGTTGGGTTTAAAAATATATCACCAAACGCAGATCATTTCCTGTTTTCTTCTAGAAATTTTCTAGTTTCTGCATGTTTTTATTTGTTTGTCTGCTTGCTTGTTTTGGTTTTGGTTTACATTTAGATGTATTATCCATTTTGAGTTAATTTTTGTGCAAAGTTTTAGGTCTGACTGGGTTTTTCTTGCCTTTTAGCAAGCTCTGTAATTTTTTTTTTTGTTGATAGACATTATGTATCAGGTAATAGTGCCTGATGTAAATAGTCTTTAGTTTGAAGTTTTATGTTAGTCTGACTAGGAGTTGGGCTGTGTTTTATTTGCTGTAACTGTAGGTGCCATATACTTCAAATTCCTCTATTTATGTTTATCTCTCCTCTTGTCTTTGGATTTGTCTAAGAACTTCTTAAACAGAGTCTGCAACTTGCAGCCTTTTAGCTGCAATCCATTCTTATTATATTGGATCCCTGTTGATATGTTGATTAGTTATAGGGGAGAAAAGGGTTTCTACAATCCTATGATTAAATCTCGGTGATTTGGTGAGCCTGTGTTCATGGCCTGTGGCCTTCACAAGGGTTTCTTAGCTTCTGGCCCTCTTAGGTGAGACAGGAAGTCTAGATAGGATTGGTCAAGGATAAATGCATTTCTCCCTAGTGGATTAAGGTTCTGTTAAAGTCATCCTCTCTGGGGAGTAGGCCTTTGCTACTGAAAATGCTCTGGGAACATTTCAAAATTATTATTTACATCCTCCCATTTCCAGAGACATGAGGGGACTTTTCTGGACTCTTCACCATGAGTACCTGGTAGGGTACCTGAAGAAAAGCCTGTTAAAATATGGGGGTCCCACCTAAAACTGCAGGCTTCCAGGAGTTTTTCTCTTTCATACTCAGCCTACAGCATTTTATCAAAATTACCATTAAATATTTCTATCAGTTTATGCCTTCAGTGGTTTCTACTTTGGGTTACTTTATCTCTGCTGTGTTCTCTATATTTGCCTGTTCTTGTAGATCTGAGGGTGTCAATGTGTCCTATGATTTCCATTCTCTGATTAGTCCAAGAAAAGTCGTTGATTCTTTCAGTTTGCTCAGCTTTCTGTATGTTTTTTTTTTTTTTTTTTGTAAAGTTGTGAGCAGCAACCACTTCCAAGCTCTTTACATGTTGGGGATGAAACTGAGACAGGTTTTTATCTTGAGTATAATGAAAGAAAATACCTTCTCTAAATGTTTAGCCCCTTCTAATTACCATATTTTTATTTTTACTTTTCAATATTTCCTTTGTCCTAGTATTGAACATTATGAAGATGATTAATATACACATATTTTGACAAATGAAATACAGGCCCTCCTTAGAAAAAGCAACATGGCCCTGTGGGTCTGCGAGGACTTTTGCTCAGAGGAATTAAGTGTAAAAATATATAAAAATTAAGTCAGCATGCAAACCCTCATGCACCTACAGGGTCAAGCAGGTAGCACTAATGTGTAACTCACTCTGGTTGTAATGAAACTGAGGATTAGATTCATCAGACTTGCTTGTCTAATAATCAGTAAATTGTAACCTGCCTTCACTTATCAAGCTCACTTTAATTTTTCTTGCAAATTGCATACACTCTGAGCTTCATGTAGCTTAGACAATATATCACAAGGCTCCTTTAACCGTCCCTGACAGATAACACCTCTGATGTATGGGTCAGTATAGTACAGTATAGTAACAATTATCTAAGTTGTTTTTCAGGAACTTGGAACTAGTTCTTGTCCAGCTCAAACTGGTGGAGACCACAGACCACTGAACTGGGCCTACCTGAGTGTCTGATGAATGGA
The DNA here is from genome assembly GCF_937001465.1 of Orcinus orca. NCBI lineage: Eukaryota > Metazoa > Chordata > Mammalia > Artiodactyla > Delphinidae > Orcinus > Orcinus orca. Next base: position 16,208,076 of record NC_064571.1, read on the forward strand.
CTTTTGAAGTCACAGCACCAAAAACCCCACCCCTGGATTGTGCTAATGACAATATTTTCTGGACATGCAACCTGTGAAGGTTCACTAAGCTCACTGTGCCTAGAGAGCAATGATTACCTCATCTTTTCTTGCTTTCAATAAATTTCTCCTGCACTGCTGACCACCCTATACATTTTACCTATGAATATCTCAAGCCCCTCGTGTCTGGGGAGTCTCATTTGAGAATTGTTCTCCTGTTTCCTCACATGACTGTCTCGTGAATAAACTCTTTCTTGGCTACAGATGTCAGAGTCTCAGCATGTGGCTTGCTTGGGAGTTACACAAATGAACCTGGTTGGGTCACAGTTACAAGAGTATGGAATGGGTGGCCGGACTAATAGACACACATGTCATATTATGGCATTTAAATTAAAAAGTAGGGCAAGGAAAAAGTGCATCTGTGAGCTCTATGCAGGATAATGACCACTAATATTTCATTTGTTATGCATGTGGCTGATTTACTCATTGGGTTTCTACTATGTAGGCTCAACAAATGAAATATTTTAGATGAGGAAATAGGAAATTTTATCTATGGTAAGGGAATTATTATGCTTTCAGGATGGAAAGTGGATGCTTCTGCTATCCTATATGCACAGGAATTTGCTGCTGAACTGAATTTCTCATTCATGTGGGCAAGAAGATTAAACAGAATGTCATACTAAAGTATCTGCTTGGTGGCCAGACCTACTTTAAGAATTACTATTGTAAACTCATTGTCACATTCTTCAGTATCTCCTGGAGGCCTCTCTGTGCAGGTTCTAGGAGCAAGAACAGAATTTTAGAAAGCAACTGTACAATATAATAATTAGAATTAAATTATTCATCATATTTGACCTGTTAATTCCACTTTTAAATTTACACTTAAGAGCTAATATAAAATACAAACCCATATTTATGCAAAGATGTTCCTTGTTTATAAAACAAATAAAGGATATGCATAAACAAAAACAATTTTTAAAGTAGATAAAACATGAAATAGTAAAATTGCTACATGTAATTTGAAGTAGATGTTAAAATTATTATGTGTACAAAGAAACAATAACAGGAAAATATGTAAGTACTATATTAAAAAATGAAAATCTGTATCTGTGGCAATCTAAAACAGCATGCATAAAAAAGGAAAACCAGGGTTTCCCTGGTGGCTCAGTGGTTGAGAATCTGCCTGCCAATGCAGGGGACACGGGTTCAAGCCCTGCTCTGGGAAGATCCCACATGCCGCGGAACAACTAGGCCCGTGAGCCACAACTACTGAGCCTGCACGTCTGAAGCTTGTGCTCGCAACAAGAGAGGCCGCAACAGTGAGAGGCCCGCACACCGTGATGAAGAGTGGTCCCTGTTCACCGCAACTAGAGAAAGCCCTTGCACAGAAATGAAGACCCAACATAGCCAAAAAGAAAGAAAGAAAGAAAGAAAGAAAGAAGCTTTCATTTAAAAAAAACAAAAAGGGAAAACCATACCAAAGTTTAAAGACCATTACTTCTTGGTTCAGTGTCATCTTTTTATTCTCTTGTCCATATTTTTTTTATCATAAAGAGTATTCCAACTTTGCTTCAACCATGCCCACTGTCTAATCAGCTTGGGTTGCCATAACAAAATGCCACAGACTGAGTGGCTTAAACAACAGGAATTTATTTCTTACAGTTCTGGAGATTGGAAGTCCAAGATCAAGATGCCAGCAGGGTTGGTGTCTGGTGACAGCTCACTCTTTGGACTGTGTCCTCACCTAGCTTTTCCTCTATGAGTGCTAGTGGAGAAAGAGTGAGAGAGAGAGAAAATGTGAGCCAGTGAGGAAGCTCTCTGTTGTCTCTTATAAGGGCACTAATCCCCTCTTGAGGGCCCTGTAGAAGAGGCAAAATTTACCCTTTCTCATGTTAGGGTTTCTGCTGGGGCTCTAACAAAATGACAGATTAACATGAGAAAAACAGTCTATTGCCAAGCACAGTGCACATCACCTAAACAAAAAATGACTCAAAATAACAGTTTGAATCCCACCTTATATAGCATCTCCAAAATAAATTAATAAATTTATTAATTGATAGAGCAATGACAGGAAAAAGAAAGCAGTTTTAGCCTTCCAAGGGTGGCAAACTGTGGAAAGGTGTATATGTGGCAGGAAACTAATAAAGTTAAGGTCTGTTTACAGATTCCTATGGTGTCATCTCTGGGCTGATAAGGCTCAATCTCCAATAAAATAATTTATATCTTTTCTTTAGGCAGAAAAGGGGAAGCTTTTTTTTCTGCATTAGCTCTTTCTTAATTGCCTTCAGCATAAAATATTTTTACATCAAAGAGGAATATTTTTGGTTGAGATATTCTGGTTTCCTTCAGCACTATACTCATGATCTCATCTAAACCTAATTACATCCCAAAGCTACCATTACTAAATACCATCACATTGAGGATGAGGGTTTCAACATATGGATTTGGGGGGTACATGTTTCAATGCATAGCATCCACTTTAGGCATTGTGTTTTCTTATTTTTGACTAATATTTTTGCATGTAAAATGCTGTCTTGATATTTCTTTAATTTGCATTTATTCAATTGCTTATGTTTTTGTATAATTTCCCATATGTTATTTGCTTGAGTTGTGAGTTTATATCCTTTCCACATTTAACTATAGGGATTTCATTTTTTTTCTCTGTATTTGAATGAGCTCTTTATAGTTTCTAGATATGTTCTATTTAATTTTTTATTGGGTCCAAGTTTTCCTTTAAACTATTGTTTTTCTTTTTATTTCTTTGTTTTTTCTATTTTGTTATTTCAGATAACATTAGGGACATTTCTGTGTTATAGTTGAATCCTACACACACTTTGAGACTTAAGATTGACTCCATTTTCATCATGAGTTCTTCCCCTTCTTTAGGACTCTGTGAAGCCCACACATATCTACAATCCTTCTTGCCATTTTCCTCTCAGTAAATTTGTCTTTATTTATAATCACTTGGAAAATATTTATTGAGCTTTTATTATGAACCAGGAATATTTTGCAGGCATGGAGAGCCAATCATGAATAAACAAATTTCCTATCTTCAAAGACCTTATATTGTAGAGTGATAGAAAGACACAAAAAAATAAGCCAATAAATAATATAATATCATACAGTAGTAAGTGCTAGTAAGAGAAGTGAAAGCAGAGTATGGATGTAAACTATGGTAATAGGAAGTTTTCTTTGTTTTGGTTTGTTTTTGTTTTTTTTCTTCTTCAGTTGGTAAATTCTACCAAACATTTAATAAAGAATTAATAACAAATCTTCACAAACTTTTCCAAAGAATGGAAGCAGGAACACCTCCCAATCACTCCATGAGGCAGCATTACCCTAATTCCAAAACCAAAGACATCATGAGAAAAGAAAATGACATCTCACTATCTCTCAGGAACACAGACACATCCATCCCCTGCCTCAAAAGAAAAAAAAAAAGAAAGAGAGAAAGAAAGAAAGAAAGAAAGAAAGCTAGGAAACTGAACCCAGCAACATATACAAAAGCTGTTATACACCATAATTAATTTGAATCATCTCACAAATACATCGTTGGCTTAGCATCCAAAACTCAATCAATCCTGCAGATGGGAAAAGAACAAGTAGAATCATCTTTTTTTACAGTTGATATGATTTTGTATGTAAAAACTTGTTAGGAATTCTAATAGGAAGTTTTAAGTCTTCATTTCAGAGATCTTGAATAGTTGGGGAGGAGGAGGCATGATAAACTCACAATTTGTAGAAATGTTACTATTAAGGTGACTGTTATTAACAAGATTGTTCTGTCCAAGCATTTTTTAAAAATTTTGTATAGTTGTCAAAAGTGTGCTGAAATTGGATGTAGTATATGAAATACAACAGGAATAATTATCTGGTTTTGCCTGTGCTTTTAACAAAATGCTCTTTTCCTCAAGTTATTTCTTTGTTAACCCAAGCCATTGTGCCTTCAGAAATTCTGTAATAGTTTAAGGTGTCCAATGTGCCTTTTAAATATTGGACAGGCATATCCCCTTTTTAAAAATGACAGGGAGGGCTTCCGTGGTGGCACAGTGGTTGAGTCCGCCTGCCGATCCTGGGGACACGGGTTCGTGCCCCAGTCAGGGAAGATCCCACATGCCATGGAGCGGCTAGGCCCATGAGCCATGGCCGCTGAGCCTGCGCGTCCGGAGCCTGTGCTCCACAACGGGAGGGCCACAACAGTGAGAGGCTTGTGTACTGCAAAAAAAAAAAAAAAAAAAAAATGACAGGGAGAGGGAAGTGTTCATTAGGAGATCCTCTGAAGAGATCATGTTGCCAGAAAGATACATTCAAAGAACTTCCAAACAGACCACAACTAAACACAAAACACAGTGGAAGGAAAGGAAAATTAAAATCACTATATCATAATTCTTGTTGGTCAGCTCTGCAACAAGAAATTAGAATTTGTGTTGCATATTTAAAAATTACTAAGAATAGATCTTATAGTTTTCATCACAAGAAAAAAATATATATGTGGATAAACTATGTATGGTGGCAGAGGTTAACTTACTGTGGTGATTATTTTGCAATTTCTATAAATTTTGAATCATTATGTTGTACACCTGAAAGTAAAATAATTTTACATGTCAATTATTTGTCAACTACAGCAATAAAAAGAAGTAGGGGTGTGTCTGAGCATAAACAATTTAAAGATAGCTTGCTTTCCTCTACTTCCTCTACACTGTGTCACAATCACAGTGTTCCTACATTTCCATTTTACTAGCCTAATTCTGCTTGTGAAACAAGGTAGGTAAAGCAGAGATGGTAACCTATATGATATGACATGATGTCAATGACCTAAGCAAGTTAACCTGGACCAAAAAAAGATATATATAGATATACATGGATATGGATATGGATAGATATATAAAAAAGTGGATTATTTTCTCACATCTAAAATATTGTCTGAAATTAATTTAACGTGAGATAAAGCATTTTGCATTCCCCAGGCCACTGAAGAGTGAAGTCCAAGCTAGAACATTTACATAGATTATGATGTTAATGGTTCCTTCTAGACATGTTCAAATTAGGAGAAAAGTAAAAATGCAAATAACTTGATGTAAGAAATAACTAAAAATAATATATAGGTGGCCTGTGGGCTAAATCAATCCCCTCTTTGGTCTTGGTTGGTTCTTACAGCGCTTATTAGTATTATTATTTTAATTTGAATGTTTTATTGCCAGGACCTGTGCTCTTCAGTTAGTTGTAGATACTACCTGTCCATTCTTAAGTTTTCCCTTTCTACCTTGCTTTGTAAAGTATTTGAATTTAAGTGTGTAGAGGAGGGAAAACAATCTTTCTACCTTTCTAAGTAGGGTCTGAGGCTCTTGTAACAAAACAGATTAGCAAGAGAAAACTAAACAGAAGTTGATTGACATGTATATTTCATATATACAAGGGAGCCCTCCCAAGGAAAATGAAGACACAAAGAAGCAGTTAGAGTTGACCAGCTTTTATACTAGGTTGGAAAAAGAGTAGTGAAACACTGACAGCAAAAAAGGGGCTTGGGCAGGGCAGTTTAATGGTGAAAAAGAAATAGGAAGGTAAAGGTTAGTTTAACAATTATTTTTTTGCAAATTTCTCTGGTGCCATCTCTGGGCTGATAAGAGTCTAAAGTCCCTTTCAGTAAGGAGAGTTTATATCCATTCTTCAGGCAGAGAGAGGTGAAGGAAGAGAGAGCTCCTCTTGCATTTGCTGCTTCTTGATTGTCTTCAGCTCAAAATAATTTTTATATCAAAACATATTTGGGGTAAAATAAATATTCTGGTTTCTTTCAAGAGCCCTGATACAAATTTGTTCATTCACCAGTGAGCAGACATTTCTCAACTGCCTCCCAAAACACTATGCTTGGTTGGCAAAGTGAGGGATAGAAAGAGAATTCTGATGTGACCCCTGCCTTTAATGAGCTCAGACTTCTCCAGGTGTGTTTCAGAGAAAGAGGCTGCATCCTCACTCCTGAGGTTTTTTGCATGCTAAGAGAGTTCCTATAAATTAACTGTCTCTCTCCACCTTTTTACATATTCTACCCTAAGAAAGGTAGAGTGACTACTGTTTGGATAATTGGAACATGGAGAAAGGAAGCTCAGCTCTACTTTCTTTCCTTTGGAAACAAGGTAATCACAGTGTTTCATTATTTAAAACCAACTTGTCTCTCGCTCTGTATGGCAAATTTTAAGAGTCTCTGTTAACTAATGAACGTGATATTCTGGTGTTCCAACTTGATGTTTTGTTTTATTTTTAAATCCCTGAAAAATTATGTTTATTTCCCTTTATACCTCCAATAAAGCATAAAAGACAAAATAAATTTAAAATTATATTTCAAAGCAAATTTGAGACATGTTGTATGAAGGAAAGAGATGCAGTCATCTGAGAGTTTGGAAGAGGTTTCCATTTTCTGTTGATGACATTAGGAAAGGGGGAATTTGAACTTGGGTTTAAGTATGAGTAGAGTTTGGCAGGTGAGAGAGGATAAAGTCATCCAGGTAAGAGCTATAACAGGCACAGAATCAGGAAAATCTAAATAAATGCAGCATAGAGAACAAAGAATAATTTGGGTTGTTTGTAGCATATAGTAAGTCAAGGAGAACTTTGAGAAATTGAATCAGTTGCCAAAACAGTAACTGAAAAGCTACAACTTTAGGATAAAAATGTTAGCTTTATTCTTTGGGAATTTGAGAGCCATTGAAGGAGCATTTAAGAGCAGGGAAGTAGACTGACCAAAAGCTATTTCATAAAAATAATTTGGGAGTTATAATACAGATGTCATCTGTATTATATATATATATATATATATATATAAAATATATTATATTATATATTATATTTGGGAGTTATAATACAGATGTCATCAACAAGCTTCCCTGTTTCTACTCTGGCCGTGGACTGATTCCTAGATCTTGATTCCACAGGCCCATCAGAGATCAAATGCCATCCAATGATTCCTGTAGATTTGTGGGAGTTTATCCCTCATTCTTTTCTTGGTCTCCATACTCCTCCAGCCACACATATTGCCTTGGTCTGTCCACATCCATAATGTGTAGCATTCACCATTATTAATTTCCAAGAAAAGTGGGCTGATCATAAGCCTACACACTTCATGAGTTTAGTAATATTGATGAGAGAAATCACTTCAGCAATTGCCTGAGGCTTTCCACCTCATTCCTTACTCACTCTCCTAGTATCTCCTTCCTCCCATATGCTCAAGGGGAAACTCTGAAAGCTTTTTCCTCTATATCTCACAAAACAAATCTGTTCAGGCCCTGGAGGTTGAATTTGGCATTTCAAAGAATCAAATTTACAAAAAAGTTGAAAGATATAGTACAATGGACATCCATGTATACTTCTTAATATTTTATCTATCTATCATCTATCTACCTATCTATCTATCTATCTATTCGCCCTATTTTTGTACGAAACTATTCAATAGTAAGTTGCAAGTGTAATACTTACCTTTAAATACTTAAGCCTGTATATCTAAAAATAAAGACATTGTTTTATAAAATCAAAAGTATTCATGTCTTTGTAAATTAGCATTATTTAAGAAACATCATACTATCCACATTTTAATTTTAAATTAGCTCTCAAGTGTAATTTTGTTAGGCTGCTTTTAAGATTTTCTCTTTATCATTGATTTTCAGCATTTTGATCATAATATGATGTTGTATGGCTTTCTTCATGTTTATTTTGCTTAAGTTTATTTGACTGTATTGGGTGAGTAGATTTATATTTCTCATTAGATTGGGAACACTTTCAGCAATCATTTATTTAAATGTTTCTTAATGCTTAAGAAATAAATATGAACCTTCCTTTACATATATGGTATAGTGCTTGATGATAGGCCACAGGGCACTGAGAGACACACTGAAAAAGTGCTAAGAAAATGAAAGGGAGAAGACAAATACACTGCTTTGATATAATTGAAAAAGAGGAGCAGATTACAAAGACTGATTCCTAAACAAGGAAAAGAGCTAACACCAGTCATTATCTGGCTCAGTACATATACAAGCAGACCAAGTAGCCAAATGAATTATTGACCATCCTTTAATTGCTTACCCAGAATCTCAGATAGCTTTGATCCAATGCAAGGTATAGAGCTCCTTCCTTTCCTCTAGCAACAATTTCCTGAGTTAAAAAACATTTTATGTGTAAAAATATAATAATATGCCAGACAGGCTCAAAGAGGTTAATCAATAGAAATAACTTGGAAAAAAAGGACAAAAATATCATGCTTGGATAGGGAGGAATGACAGACAATGTATGTGTTTCTATGTAAATTCCTAAGCCAGAGTGGCATTGTGCCTCGAAAATCTATTACATAAACTAATTGAATAGTTATTAAGCTTTTAAAAAGTTTATATTATAATCTTAAAAATCTAATAATTAAGCTTACTAGTAATTACAGAGAGCTATTACATATATGGGTTGTTTGAACTGAAATACCCCTTCACTCATCATGTTTTTTATGCTTATGCCACAAAAACTGATTATGGTCAATATATGTAAGGAATTATTTAAAAGCTATGAGATGGTTAATAGAAACGGAAGGGAAGTTGTAGAATCCATGGCCACAAGCATGCCACAGACCAATCTGATAAGGACAAGGTCACAAGGTCATTTTATTGCTAAATATGCATGCTGCAGATTCACCACTGTTACCACTAGGGCTCTATGCCCATGCTCTCACCATCGCCAAAATAGATTTGTGAATGCAACTTTTGTTGTGCGGTGAGTTCTCATTTTAATTCAAGGCCACATTCCTATATCCTAGTTGCAAAATGTTCTGGGAAAATTCATATATGACCCTTTTATATTCTATAATAGGACAATTTTTGCCTCCCAACAAAACACATATATCTGGGAAACTTTTCAATGTAAGATAAAAACAATGTTTATGTATTTCAGCCATTTAAGTATGAGTACTTTGGGCTAAGACATTATTATCAGTATTCCTTGTCTAAAATGCACAAAAAGTTATATATTATTACACTTATTGCTATTAACACTTTTGAATTATAAAATGTTTATTTCACAAAGGTTTTTTTCCAAATTATTCTCTAATCAAGCCTGTGTCCATAGCATTCTTACATACTTTTGACATATGACTTCTTAAATGACCTATACAAATCCAGAATGTTCTGACATAATAAGTCCTATCTATATGTTATACAAGGAATCAAGTGTCTGTTTTTCTTGAGTCAAATCTACCCCTAACAGCTAGGTGACATTAGAAAAATGCACTCTCTTTTACACTAGTTACTCTCGTTGGTAAAATGAGAATCTTAGATTCAGTTTCATTAATATCATTTCTAACTCTAATATTCTCTGAAATATTTTCACTATAAAATGAAGATAGTAATAACTCTGTTGCTAAAATTACTTTGTTTTACATGATTGATCTCATATTCTTATGCAAGCATTTTTATAATATATCAAGATTTTGGCAATTTCAATATTTCATTATGCCCTTTCTTTAAGATTACATTTAATGATTTAAATTTTAAGATCAAATTTAATGTTTTAAAGTTAAAATTATATTAAGATTGAATTTAGATTAAGTAAATTAAATTTCATATTATGTTCCATAATCCTTTCAGGAAATGATATATAAGTTTTCTAAATTGTTAGTAGTGCTGTTATCATGAACTTCAGTAGCATCATCCAGGTAATTTAGGGGCACTTGTTGAAAATTCAATAGTGTAACTCCAAATGGATTTATAGAATTATTTCTTATCCAGCTGGATTTAAAAATTAAGATAGATATGCATTTTGAACTGGAATTTTTATCTTGGTGATAAGCACTGTCATATGTTTGTGAACATGTCTAAAAATCAATAAGATTATTTCAACAAGTTTGATTAGGTTTTCTCCTTTTGGCCTTAGACTTTCATATAACGTATAGTTTTCTAAGAGCCTAGGGAATGAAATTGTCTCAGACTTGGTCATGTTTCTATTGAAGAATTTCCTAGCTGTGGATCTTCAGTTTCAGATAAGAGGATTTTATATAATCAAATCTATCTCAGCCCATAAATATTTTTAAATGGAAACCCCCACTAAGTTAAACCAAAAACTAAAAATAACCAATTTCAGTCTAGATTGAATAAAGCAATTGCACTTTTTTCTCACTATAAAGAGAGATTTCCACATGAATATAGTCAAAACTATTTAATTCTACATTTTCTTTTAATCTTATATTACTTTCTAGCTACCTCTTTCACTCATAGGTGTTTCTCTAATCAGTTGGAATAGAAATTTGCCAGCAAGTCAGGGGAAATATCAAAGATTCTTGTGATTCTACTAAGGTAATTATATTAAGAAATTGGACATCAAAACCAGGTTCCTGTTGATTAGGGTATCAGGGAATCAACAGGTAGGCTCTGCAATTGAAATGTTTATTTGGAGCAGGAGTGAACCAGGTAGTAAGACTAACATTAGGACCATATATTTATATTCCGTATATGCCAGTAACTGTATTTAATTCCCTCATGTTATCCTTTTCAATAACTTTAAAAATTATTATCATATTAACTTCCATAATGAAATATGAGATTCACATAATCTGAGTAGCTTTTGTCCAAATCCCACATATTTTAAGTGATGTGGACGTTATTGAAAACCGTGGTTGCACATAGATTTTTATGACACCATTCTATCTCTCTGATTGCCCAGCTCTTAGACCCATTTAATCCATTCCTAGTAAAAATAAATATTAGTTACATTCATCATCAGTTTTCACTATTGTCACCTATACCCAGAGAGCATGGATGTCTACTCTCTATCTGCTGTGACTCTCCTTTGTAAATGGGTAGTCTCCTTATGGATGCAAGTGCGTGGGTTCCAATTTAATCACGGATGTGATGAGCCATGCCATAAGGCTGGAAAGAGAATATAATAATTTATGAACCAGGGGCTAGAGCTATCAGAAAATACTTTCAGTATAATATCCAGGCTTCGAGTGTGCAGCCACATATATCTACCATCAAGCAAAAGGGGATTTGGGAAAGGGATAGTTTGGCTTTCTCACTATCAGGAATGACTTAGCTTTTATGCTGGAAGAGTGAAGAGTTAACAATGTGAAGTATGTCATAAGTGTCCTGAATAGTAGCATTCTTTTTTCTTGCTAGTCTGGCACTGTGCATTGACCTATAAACACTTGTGATTTAAGGCACTTCTAGTATGAAAATGTCAGAAAAGGAAATTGCTCAGATAAACCAAAGGTGGAATAAATATATATATATATACATATTGCTTGGCCCACATTCATATGTTTATTTTATCAATGAATAAAACTATTTATCAGCCTTCTAATATATTCTAGGTCCCATTATAGCCTAGGGAATCAAGAAGATAAATATGATACCATACCTACCTACCTTTAAAACACTTAATATTTATTGTGTGAAACAGTCACATTAAGCAAATAAACATAATAAATTACAGTCTGGAAGGTTTAATATAGGGTGTTCTAAAAGTCTTAAAGCAGTTTTAAGGATTAATAACTTCAGAAAGTAAATAATACAAACTTATAAAAACTTTTCTGAAAGTGTCATTATTTCAAGTTCTTATGGATTCATTTAGTTTTGTGCATTTTGTGTAATCAGTTGGTAACTTTATTATCTTTTTTGGTCCATCTGACTAAAAATAGCAAAAGCTGACTAAAAACTTAAAATTAAAACTTTCATGAGTATATACAAAATTGAAATGGTAAACCCTCCAATTGATAATTACTTTGCAAGTTAATAATACTTAAAACAGCATGAAACCTTTTGAGACAGACTATATTAAAGAAATGCAGAAAGCATTTTAGAAACACAGAAGGGCAGGCTATCTGGATGTTATGAGTATTAGAAGAAAGAAGAAATTTGCAAAATAAATTATAGAGAGGACATTATGTATAGAGGAGATGGCATAAGTAAAGACAGAAAAATAAAGATGATTTGAGTGTGACACACAGCCACAATCTTCTCACTTCCACGGTGCTGACTCCTACTTCCTTCTACCCACTGCCTTTCATTCAGTGAAGACTTTTCCATTTAGTCCACATTTGCTGTCCACCACAGACTTGGCCATCATTCTTATTGCCTTCAACATTTATATGGATAATGTAACCAAAAAGGAAGATTCTTATTGAATTTTTCTCTAATTATCCTTTATTATTTTCTACATCTATCAACATTTTGGATATTTTCATCACCAGAAAATTTACCTTTCATAAGATATTAGTCTCTGACTAATTTCTTTTCCTCCCTGATTGTTTGCTCAAAAAGACTCAGAGACTTTTTTTTTTCTATGACCTCAGTGAGGCATCTAATCAACTGAATTTTCCAATGTCTCTGTCCACAACATCTGTTCACTATACAGAGAAACATGGTGGTAAAGGAAAGACCAGCCAAATCAGAAGGGCACTATCTGATGTGATTTAAGCACCTGGTGGTGTACAAAGGACCCAGCTATCTGTTCACAGGCAGAGAAAAATTACAGCTCTCAGTACACATTTCTACTTTCCTTTCAAATTAAACCCCTTTAACTCTTGGTTTCTAAAAATAGGCTATTCATAACGTCAAAAGTATTAGATTAATTAACATAATAGGGGCTTTACCTTTCCCTCACTGTTTGCATACCACAACTAAAACACATTTTGCATCCCTCTGATGCAGAACAAATAAGATCTCATGGTAGTTTTAGAAGTACAGTTAGTGATATTCAGGGCTATCAGAGTGCAAGGCAAGTTTTCAGTATCAGTCTCTAGGAGAGCCAACATTTCCCATCTCATTGGTTTTACTGATGGGTATAGTATTTGGGCTTTATTTTCTAATCTAGGTGATTTCTTATTTATATCTGAGAAGCCAGGAGGTACTATTTTTATCAGTTTATAATCTTCTGCCCCACTACTATGATAAAATATTTACATTTCATCAAATTTGCCTAGAATGTTCCTTGCCCTTTATGCTTGATATTTTGTGTGTGCATGGTTATGCCCAGCTATAGATATTGAAATGTTTTGGACCTTCTAACCAAACAAGATTTTCTGGGTTTTTTCCCCCCCAAGTTTTTCCACTATGTATTCTAGATACATTCAAAATATTAAGTGTATTAAAAACATTGGCTAACATTACACTACTGTTTCCAATTTTCTAAATTTAGGTATCTTATATTTTCATTTAAGAGAGGGACAACACTGCAGGCTTCAATTATTGTGAACTGTGTTGTACATCTATAATGTGGGAAACTCTTAAAATTAGGACATACTGTTCCATACTGTATGTTTCCCAATGCTTCATATTCACCTTAATTTTTTTTTCTATGCCCTACATATGACTTGCTTAAAATGGAGTTTTTCTGTGTATTTTGGTAACAAAAATATTAAATGATGCGTTTTATAAGAACCTAAATATGGAATTTTATATGGTTCTGATTGGAATTTTACATGGTTCAAAACATAACCAGAAGAGTGGACATCAAGCAAGGCACAACCCATAGTGGTAATTTAGGTCAGAACACAACATGGACTCTTCCGATAATGAATTTAATTGTTTTAAAACTAAAAGAGAGTAAGCAAAGTTAAAACAGGATTCAAGGAAAAAAACAAAGCAGAGGGAGTGAAACCTCAAAGCCTAGTCAAATATTACTTGACTCAGCCAAATAAAAGCCCCATCAATATTTTCAGATGCTGGTAACCCCTTAAGACCATAATTCTCAATCTCTGACATCTCTGTGCAGTGAGTTTATTGTTTTGGGCATGATAGCCTTTTAGAGCAGTTAGCACTGAGACATCATTTGCATGACCTTCAAGAAATAACCTTATAAAAATGCTTCCCTCGAGGTGAAAAAAATATATTATATTGGTAAGATAAATAACCCTACCTTATTTCTGCTGTAAACTTAATCAATTTTCCCATTAGATATGAAAATGTTTTGAATTAGTCATAGTGCCATTAAAATCATGTTACCTTTCACTTCTTTCCATGGATGTGATCAGTCAGTACCATTTAGTCACATACCTCATTCTCGCACTGAGGAATTCTGATGAGACAGGATAGGTAGTGAAGGTCGGTGCTGAATTCTAAACTTGCTAGATGCTAGCTGTCATGTATTTGCTGTCAGAATGTATGTCAGTACATACATTTTAATTATTGATCTGTTTTGATGAAATGGCAGAGAAAGGTGAATATTTTCTTTCTTTATTGTTATCTCCAAATACTTTAGAGTGATTATTTATACATGTTGGTAATATGTCAACAAAGTAACTATTTTAATAAAAGCTTCAGAAGTTTTACATTAGAAATAAATCTGGAATCCCACTTCCAGTGATGACAGAGTATCTCATTATCAGATGAACCATCTTGCCAGAAACAATTAAAAATACTAAAAAAATATTTTTAAATATCTGAAGTTAAATTCTAGAAGTGAGGCAACACTTGGAGTTTCCTGATATTATGGCTCTTTATCTGAAACCATAGAGGGGGTTTCCCTGTTTTATGACTTTTCATCTAGATGTGGGTCCAAGTTGTTGTCCTAAGAGCTGGCTAAAACTAGGAAAAAATATATTACATTTTTCCCACTTGAGGAATGGGAGTATGGTTTTCACTGCGACCACAGAAGCTGCAAAGTGTCAACCCTCTCCGGCAATCTGGTGACCTATGCAGTACATATGTGTGGGGTAGACTCCAGAAAACCCAGCTAAGTTTAACAGTATTAAACAAACATTTTAGTTCCTGCTTACTGGAAGGGAGAAAGAGTTTAGAGTTTTAATTCAACTCAGTTAACACCCTGCTTAAAAGGAAAAAAAAAAAAAAATCAATACTCTATAGAGCATAACAGATCCAGAGAGATCACAGATTCAATGTATTATCCAAGGTTAAATGGAAAGACTGATCAATCACAGTGAGTGACTTGAGCTTTGAAAAGTAAAATAAAATACTAACAGTAAGTATAGGTTATGTCCTTCATTAGTCACAGCTTTTCAGCTTGTTACTATCACAATATTACTGAAGAGGAAACTGAGCCTTCATAAAGTTATAGGAGAAACCCTGAGCCAGGGGATTCTCTTAGAGCCAGGCTTAGTTCTGACACTCAGAAATGGAAATGAACCACTTCAAGTAAATTTACATAGGTAAGTGACTGTTGATAGAATTCCCTGAGGTTGTGCCTCTCAGATGTTATGATTCATGAAACACTTTGCCAGTGGAAAATATCTATCACCTATTTTTCTTGCCATTGGAAAAAAAGAAAAAAAGAAAAGATGTCAAAAATGATGGAATGGGAAAAAGATAATCCTCAAAACATATCAATACTAAGGCTTTTCCCCCCCTCAATGTTTGAGCTAAATAGTAAACTCAGAATAAGCATAATAATAATAACCCCAGGATAAACAATTTTATTATATAAGTCTAACAAAGGGCCACCTTTGGACACTTGATTCCCTGCTAACACTAACTTTAGGTAACAAATATTTTCAATTTACATCCTATGTGCTTTTAAATAAATTTGAAGCCATTTTTCCCCATGTTCAGCTCCCTATAGTTTTATTTTATCCAGATTTGTAAACTAAGTCCCATCTCAGTTATGGAACTTTGGGGCCTTAAGCAGAAGATATTAAAGTGGATGTAGCCTCACATTTAAGGACAGGGCAGCAAGGCACTTCATCCAACCATAATGGGATGCTCTGTTCTTGGGCTAGTATCTTGATTCTTACTTCATTTCTGAGACAGCCTTTCTTTCTTTGCATGCCAGCTCTGATGTCTGTGTTTTACTTTGTCCTTCTTTCTGAAGGACAAAGATATTATGCCCTATATAACACGATATTCATAGGTCTCTCCTTTGTTTCTGCCAATCTCTCAGGGTGATAATCATCCTAGGATCTGTCTTTATCCACATTCTCCAGAGCTATGTTCAATGAAATTTGGAACATTCTTAGACAATTTTGGCTCTGACTATCAGGATTGAAACTTATATTGCACACTCTTTCTCAGGTGTTAATATACTTTTTGATAGCTAACCAGAGTCTTCTTTTTCTAGACCTCTATTTGGTTTACTCTCTGCAGATCCTGTCTTGACCCTATGAGCATGGTTTGTTAGACCTCAGCCTTTCCCTACATAATTTCAAGACTATTAAAAATAATTTACCAAGATGGCAGAAGACTAAGACGCGGAGATCACCTTCCTCCCCACAGATACACCAGAAATACATCTACACGTGGAACAACTCCTACAGAACACCTACTGAACGCTGGCAGAAGACCTCAGACCTCCCAAAAGGCAAGAAACCACCCACGTACCTGGGTAGGGCAAAAGAAAAAAGAATAAACAGAGACAAAAGGATAGGGACGGGACCTGCACCAATGGGAGGGAGCTGTGAAGGAGGAACGGTTTCCACACACTAGGAAGCCCCTTCACGGGCGGAGACTGCGGGTGGCGGAGGGGGAAAGCTTCGGAGCCGCAGAGGAGAGCGCAGCCACAGGGGTGCGGAGGGCAAAGCGAAGAGATTCCCGCACAGAGGATCGTTGCTGACCGGCACTCACCAGCCTGAGAGGCTTGTCTGGTCACCCGCAGGGGCGGGCAGGGCTGGGAGCTGAGGCTTGGGCTTCGGTCAGAGCGCAGGGAGAGGACTGGGGTTGGCGGCGTGAACGCAGCCTGCAGGGGGTTGGTGCGCCATGGCTGGCAGGGAGGGAGTGCGGGGAGGGGTCTGGACCTGTCGAAGAGGCAAGAGACATTTTCTTCCCTCTTTGTTTCCTGGTGTGTGAGGAGAGGGGATTAAGAGCGCTGCTTAAAGGAGCACCAGAGACAGACGCGAGCCGCGGCTAAAAGCACGGACCTCAGAGATAGACATGAGACGCTAAGGCTGCTGCTGCCGCCACCAAGAAGCCTGTGTGCGAGCACGGGTCACCATCCACACCCCGCTTCTGGGGAGCCTGTGCAGCCCGCCACTGCCATGGTCCCGGGATCCAGGGACAGCTCCCCAGGGAGGACGCACGGCGCGCCTCAGGCTGGTGCAACGTCACGCCGGCCTCTGCCCCCGCAGGCTCACCCCGCACTCCGTGCCCCTCCCTCACCCTGGCCTGAGTGAGCCAGAGCCCCCGAATCAGCGGCTCCTTTAACCCAGTCCTGTCTGAGCCAAGAACAGACACCCTCCGGGGACCTACACGCAGGGACGGGGCCAAATCCAAAGCTGAGCCCCTGGGAGCTGTGAGAACAAAAAAGAGAAAGGGAAATCTCTCCCAGCAGCCTCAGAAGCAGCGGATTAAAGCTCCATAATCAACTTGATGTATCCTGCATCCGTGGAATACATGAATAGACAACGAATCCTCAAAAATTAAGGAGATGTGTGGATGAAAGGCTCTTGATGCTGCAGCCAGGAGTCAGTGCTGTGCCTCTGAGGTAGGAGAGCCAACTTCAGGACACTGGTCCACAAGAGACCTCCCCGCTCCACATAATATCAAACGGCGAAAATCTCCCAGAGATCTCAAACTCAACACCAGCACCCAGCTTCACTCAACGACCAGCAAACTACAGTGCTGGACATCCTATGCCAAACAACTAGCAAGACAGGAACACAACCCCACCCATTAGCAGAGAGACTGCCTAAAATCATAATGAGTCCACAGACACCCCAAAACACACCACCAGACATGGACCTGCCCACCAGAAAGACAATATCCAGCCTCATCCACCAGAACACAGGCACTAGTCCCCTCCACCAGGAAGCCTACACAACCCACTGAACCAACCTTAGCCACTGGGGACAGACACCAAAAACAACAGGAATTACGAACCTGCAGCCTGCAAAAAGGAGACCCCAAACACAGTAAGATAAGCAAAATGAGAAGACAGAGAAACAAACAGCAGATGAAGGAGCAAGGCAAAAACCCACCAGACCTAACAAATGAAGAGGAAATAGGCAGTCTACCTGAAAAAAAATTCAGAATAATGATAGTAAAGATGATACAAAATCTTGGAAATAGAATAGACAAAAGGCAAGAAACATTTAACAAGGACCTAGAAGAATTAAAGATGAAACAAACAACGATGAACAATACAATAAATGAAATGAAAAATACTCTAGATAGGATCAATAGCAGAATAACTGAGGCAGAAGAACGGATAAGTGACCTGGAAGATAAAATAGTGGAAATAACTACTGCAGAGCAGAATAAAGAAAAAAGAATGAAAAGAACTGAGGACAGTCTCAGAGACCTCTGGGACAACATTAAATGCACCAACATTCGAATTATAGGGGTTCCAGAAGAAGAAGAGAAAAAGAAAGGGACTGAGAAAATATTTGAAGAGATTATAGTTGAAAACTTCCCTAATATGGGAAAGGAAATAATCAAGTCCAGGAAGCACAGAGAGTCCCATACAGGATAAATACAAGGAGAAATACGCCAAGACACATATTAATCAAACTGTCAAAAATTAAATACAAAGAAAGCATATTAAAGGCAGCAAGGGAAAAACAACAAATAACACATAAGGGAATCCCCATAAGGTTAACAGCTGATCTCTCAGCAGAAACCCTACAAGCCAGAAGGGAGTGGCAGGACATACTGAAAGTGATGAAGGAGAAAAACCTGCAGCCAAGACTACTCTACCCAGCAAGGATCTCATTCAGATTTGATGGAGAAATTAAAACCTTTACAGACAAGCAAAAGCTGAGAGAGTTCAGCACCACCAAACCAGCTTTACAACAAATGCTAAAGGATCTTCTCTAGGCAAGAAACACAAGAGAAGGAAAAGACCTATAATAACGAACCCAAAACAATTTAGAAAATGGGAATAGGAACATACATATCGATAATTACCTTAAATGTAAATGGACTAAATGCTCCCACCAAAAGACACAGATTAGCTGAATGGATACAAAAACAAGACCCTTATATATGCTGTCTACAAGAGACCCACTTCAGACCTAGAGACACATACAGACTGAAAGTAAGGGGATGGAAAAAGATATTCCATGCAAATGGAAACCAAAAGAAAGCTGGAGTAGCAATTCTCACATCAGACAAAATAGACTTTAAAATAAGGACTATTAAAAGAGACAAAGAAGGACACTACATAATGATCAAGGGATCGATCCAAGAAGAGGATATAACAATTGTAAATATTTATGCACCCAACATAGGAGCACCTCAATACATAAGGCAAATACTAACAGCCATAAAAGGGGAAATCGACAGTAACACATTCATAGTAGGGGACTTAAACACCCCACTTTCACCCATGGACAGATCATCCAAAATGAAAATAAATAAGGAAACACAAGCTTTAAATGATACATTAAACAAGATGGACTTAATTGATATTTATAGGACACTCCATCCAAAAACAACAGAATACACATTTTTCTCAAGTGCTCATGGAACATTCTCCAGGATAGATCATATCTTAGGTCACAAATCAAGCCTTGGTAAATTTAAGAAAATTGAAATTGTATCAAGTATCTTTTCTGACCACAACGCCATGAGACTAGATATCAATTACAGGAAAAGATCTGTAAAAAATACAAACACATGGAGGCTAAACAATACACTACTTAATAATGAAGAGATCACTGAAGAAATCAAAGAGGAAATCAAAAAATACCTAGAAACAAATGACAATGGAGACACAAAGACCCAAAACCTGTGGGATGCAGCAAAAGCAGTTCTAAGGGGGAAGTTTATAGCAATACAAGCCCACCTTAAGAAGCAGGAAACATCTCGAATAAACAACCTAACCTTGCACCTCAAGCAATTAGAGAAAGAAGAACAAAAAAACGCCAAAGCTAGCAGAAGGAAAGAAATCATAAAAATCAGATCAGAAATAAATGAAAAAGAAATGAAGGAAACAATAGCAAAGATCAATAAAACTAAAAGCTGGTTCTTTGAGAAGATAAACAAAATAGATAAACTACTAGCCAGACTCATCAAGAAAAAAAGGGAGGAGACTCAAATCAATAGAATTAGAAATGAAAAAGGAGAGGTAACAACTGACACTGCAGAAATAAAAGAGATCATGAGAGATTACTACAAGCAACTCTATGCCAATAAAATGGACAATCTGGAAGAAATGGACAAATTCTTAGAAATGCACAACCTGCCAAGACTGAATCAGGAAGAAATAGAAAATATGAACAGACCAATCACAAGCACTGAAATTGAAACTGTGATTAAAAATCTTCCAACAAACAAAAGCCCAGGACCAGATGGCTTCACAGGCAAATTCTATCAAACATTTAGAGAAGAGCTAACACCTATCCTTCTCAAACTCTTCCAAAATATAGCAGAGGGAGGAACACTTCCAAATTTATTATACAAGGCCACCATCACCCTACTAAGATCAGGAACAAGACAAGGTTGCCCACTCTCACCACTCTTATTCAACATAATTTTGGAAGTTTTAGCCACAGCAATCAGGGAAGAAAAGGAAATAAAAGGAATCCAAATCAGAAAAGAAGAAGTAAAGCTGTCACTGTTTGCAGATGACATGATACTATACATAGAGAATCCTAAAGATGCTACCAGAAAACTACTAGAGCTAATCAGTGATTTTGGTAAAGTAGCAGGATACAAAGTTAATGCACAAAAATCTCTGGCATTCCTACACACTAATGATGAAAAATCTGAAAGTGAAATCAAGAAAACACTCCCATTTACCACTGCAACAAAAAGAATAAAATATCTAGGAATAAACCCACCTAAGCAGACAAAAGACCTATATGCAGAAAATTATGACACTGATGAAAGAAATTAAAGATGATACAAATAGATGGAGAGATATACCATGTTCTTGGATTGCAAGAATCAACATTGTGAAAATGACTCTACTACCCAAAGCAATCTACAGATTCTATGCAATCTCTATCAAACTACCACTGGCATTTTTCACAGAACTAGAACAAAAAATTTCACAATTTGTATAGAAACACAAAAGACCCTGAAGAGCCAAAGTAATCTTGAGAATGAAAAATGGAGCTGGAGGAATCAGGCTCTCTGACTTCAGACTATACTACAAAGCTACAGTAATCAAGACAGTATGGTACTGGCACAAAAACAGAAATATAGATCAATGGAACAGGATAGAAAACCCAGAGATAAACCCACTCACATATGGTCACCTTATCTTTGATAAAGAAGGCAGGAATGTACAGTGGAGGAAAGACAGCCTTTTCAATAAGTGGTGCCGTGAAAACTGGACAGGTACATGTAAACCCATGAAATTAGATCACTCCCTAACACCATACACAAAAATAAGCTCAAAATGGATTAAAGACCTAAATGTAAGGTCAGAAACTATCAAACTCTTAGAGGAAAACATAGGTAGGACACTCTATGACATAAATCACAGCAAGATCCTTTTTGACCCACCTCCTAGAGAAAAGGAAATAAAAACAAAAATAAACAAATGGGACCTAATGAAGCTTCAAAGCTTTTGCACAGCAAAGGAAAGCATAAAGAAGACCAAAAGACAACCCTCAGAATGGGAGAAAATATTTGCCAATGAAGAAACTGACAGAAGATTAATCTCCAAAATTTATAAGCAGCTCATGCAGCTTAATAACAAAAAAAAAAACAACCCAATCCAAAAATGGGCAGAAGACCTAAATAGAGATTTCTCTAAAGAAGATATACAGACTGCCAACAAACACATGAAAGAATGCTCAACATCACTAATCATTAGAGAAATGCAAATCAAAATTACAATGAGATATCATCTCACACCAGTGAGAATGACCATCATCAAAAAATCTAGAAACAATAAATGCTGGAGAGGGTGTGGAGAAAAGGGAAACCTCTTTCACTGTTGGTGGGAATGTAAATTGATACAGCCACTGTGGAGAACAGTATGGAGGTTCCTTAAAAAACTACAAATAGAACTACCATATGACCCAGCAATCCCACTACTGGGTATATACCCTGAGAAAACCATAATTCGAAAGGAGTCATGTACCCAAATGTTCATTGCAGCTCTATTTACAATAGCCTGGAGATGGAAACAACCCAAGTGTCCATCATCGGGTGAATGGATAAAGAAGAAGTGGCACATATATACAATGGCATATTACTCAGCCATAAAAAGAAACGAAATTGAGCTATTTGTAATGAGGTGGATAGACCTAGAGTCTGTCATACAGAGTGAAGTAAATCAGAAAGAGAAAGACAAATACTGTATGCTAACACATATATATGGAATTTAAGAAAAAAAATGTCATGAAGAACCCAGGGGTAAGACAGGAATAAAGACACAGATCTACTAGAGAATGGACTTGAGGATATGGGGAGGGGGAAGGGTAAGCTGTGACAAAGTGAGAGAGAGGCATGGACATATATACACAACCAAACGTAAGGTAGATAGCTAGTGGGAAGCAGCCGCATAGCACAGGGTGATCAGCTTGGTGCTTTGTGACCGCCTGGAGGGGTGGGATAGGGAGGGTGGGAGGGAGGGAGATGCAAGAGGGAACAGATATGGGAACATATGTATATATATATATAACTGATTCATTTTGTTGTAAAGCAGAAACTAACACACCATTGTAAAGCAATTATACCCCAATAAAGATGTTAATAAAAATAAAAAATAATAATTTTCCAGAGTTGTGGTAAGATACATATCTTCATATTGAGAAAACACAAGTTGTTGAACAAGGAAATTAAAATAATATTTTTAAACACAACTACAAATACATGCTCAAGAACTTTTAGAATAAATACAGAATTAAAAAATCTCAAGTAAAAACCCTGATCACTTAGACCAAATGCAGATCATGTTTCTCACCAGCAACACTAAATTCTAAAAGGCAGTAGACTCACTGCCTTCAAAGGCCTGCATGAGACTGATTTTGAATGAAGACTTCTCCACCAAATCAAACTATCCATAATGTATGAGAGCAAAATAAAGATATTCTCCTACTTCTAAAATCTCTGAAATGTATTAGGAAGTGCTAAATAATATTTTATAAAAGAAAATCAGGACAGAGAAAGATAAAATACATTAAAAAATCATATTAGAACAAGGATGCAAAGAAAGACTTCCTAGAATGACAGCTACTCAAATGACCTAGAAAATCAGCTTATATTTTACCATGTAATATGCAACATAATTAAAAAAACTGGATGATGATATTACTGACATTAAAAAAAATACATTTTCTACACAAAATTCAAAAGATAGATAATTTTAATTTTTAGGTTTAAGCTTTTAATCTAAAAGCTGTCCATGAAATTAATGATAAAATATAAAACAGAATTAACTGACATTTTTGAGTAGTTGATGGCCATGTAGGAAAATAGTTAACCTGAAATATAAATATTTTTTTCTTAAACTGTCATAGACTTATAGACTGAATTGCATTCTTAATATATAGATTTAACAACCCTATTTAAGTCTAAATTTTAATAGTTAGGTAATCATAATTTTGATGCTATTATTATTTTTTTTTTAGAAATAACCTACAGACAAAACAAAGAAGGATTATAGTTGCATAACCTGGTGATGTAAATATAATGTGAATTTACCCTCATATTAAATAAAGACTCAAATTCAAATAATATGCAAAAAGATTTAAGTACAGGCATATCTTGAAGATATTATGGTTTCGAACTTCCCTGGTGGCGCAGTGGTTGGGAGTCCGTCTGCTGGTGCAGGGGACGTGGGTTCGTGCCCCGGTCCGGGAGGATCCCCACATGCCGCGGAGCGGCTGGGCCCGTGGGCCATGGCCGCTAAGCCTGTGCGTCCGGAGCCTGTGCTCCGCAGCGGGAGAGGCCACGGCAGTGAGAGGCCCGTGTACAGCAAAAAAAAAAATAAATAAATAAAAGATATTATGGGTTCTATTCTGCGATAAAGCTAGTCACACAAATTTTTTGGCTTCCCAGTACATACAAAAGTTATGTTTACACTATGCTCTACTCAAGTATGCTATAACATTATGTCTAAGAAAATAATATGCATACCTTAATTAAAAAATACTTTATTGTTAAAAAATGCTAACCATTGTCTGAGCCTTCAGCGAGTTGTAGTAGTAACATCAAAGATCACTGATCACAGATCACCATATCTAATATAATAATAATGAAAACGTTTGAAATATTGCCAGAATTACCAAAGTGTGACACAGAGACACAACGTGGGCAAATACCATTGGGGAAAATGGCACCAATAGACTTGATCAACAAAGCATTGCCACAAAGCTTTAATTTATAAAAAGAGTTATCTGCAAAGCATAATAAAACAAAGTACAATAAAATAGGGTCTGCCAGTATATGATTTATGGCTGTAAATGTTCATAATATAAGAATTAACGATACAGCCAACACAATGGTCTGTGGTGAATCAAGATACTTTGGTGGAATCAATACAATCAAGAAATAGATATATTAGTATAATATTTGGAATATAAAAATGATTAAGGGTGTTCATTTCTTAGGTGTAGGACAGAGGGTAACTGTGAGGGCAGATATCTTTTCATTTCATTTAATATTTTTATGGATTGATTATTTAGCAAGTGCAATTATTACATAATATGAATTAATTTTATATAAATAGATTTATATGTAAATCAATAAAATGCACATATACTTGGATTCATAAATTAAGTTTAGTTAATTAATAAATGAACAACTTTTAGAGAATCTCTTCCAAGTCCCAATTTTCTGAATTTGTAGAAGCAGAGAGAATTTGTTCTGATTGAAGAACTTCTGTGCCTCTCTGATCATAGAGGGTGTTCTCAGAATTGACCTGGATTTCTGTCTTATTTATGCCACTCACAGGTTATATGACATTTTGCAAATTATTTACCTTGATGAAAAGTTAGCCATCAATCTGTAAAATGGACATTATAACACTGACCTCAATGAGCTACTATTGGGATTAAATAATATAGTATACATAAAAGGGTCAAGTACAGTGCTAGGCACATAGCAAGCACTCAACAAACATGTTCATGTTGTTGTGGCTGAAAATATTAGGGGTAATAAAGACTACAATGAGACATATTTGCACCCATTAGGATGGCTATAATAATAATAATAAAAGTAAGGACTTAAATAGATACTTGTATGCCAAAGTTCATTGCAGTATTATTCACAATAGTCAAAATGTAGAAACAACCTAGGTGCCCATCAAAAGGTGAATGGATAAATATAATGTTGTATAGCCTTATAAAGGAATATTATTCAGCCATAAAAAGAATGAAGTTCTGACACGCACTACGAGGTGGATGGGTCTTCAAAACATTATGCTAAGTAAAATAAGCCTGATACGGAAAGAATATTGCATGACTCATATATATACATAGAATAGGCAAGTTCAGAGACAGGAAGTAGTTTAGAAGTTACCAGGGGCTAGGAGTTACTCCTTAATGGTTATAGCATTTCTGTTTGAGTTGATGAAAAAGCTTCAGAAATAGAGGTGATGGTTGCACAACATTATGAAAGTAGTTAATGCCACTGAACTGTGCACTTAAAAATGGTTAAAATCACAAATTTTATGTATATTTTACCATAAGTTAAAAAAGAACAATGCAACTTATCAAAAATCATTGAATTAAATCACTTTAAATCTATGTACTGCATGGTGTGTGAATTATATCTCAATAAAGCTGTTTAAAAATATATCAGGAATCATATTCAAAATATTTAACAATGGTAACCCAGAAAGGACAATCAATCAGAATGGTATCAGTCATTTCGATGTATTGATTTACCAGCTGAATATCAGTCTGAATGTTCAGTTCTAGTCTTCTCCAGGAATGTAATCAGAAATATTGTAATTCAATCTTATTCTGCTATTCTTTCAGAGTGGCTGCATTTTTTTAAAACTTTGTACTGAACTGTAATACACAGAAAAAAAAATCTGTTTTTTTAGTTTAGAGCAGAGATTTACAAACTATTGAGCTAAACGAAGGCAACCAACCTCCAGTTTCTATATGGCCCATGAGCCATGTAGAGAAATACCGACCTTTCCGAGTTCTGCTGTAGAGCTTGCTTAAAGATCAACAGAGCAGTCAGGCTGCGGGGTTATGAGGAGATTCTCTGGTTGGTCTCCTGGCATAAGTTGGGCAATGTCCAAGCAGAGCTGGTAATTACAGCAGCAACAAATGAAACATGAGGCAGGCAGGGATGAGAGGGTTCAAACCAACACATGAGATGCAACCCTTATAACAAGTTCAAGAAATAATTACTTAATTAGAATTATTTTTAAAAACTCCCATATTTTCAGAAAAATACTATGTAAATAAATCCAAGGATATCGAAACTAATGGGATATAAAATTAGAAAGTACCTAGTGTGCAAAACAAATGATTAAAATCTTTGAAAATATTTAATTGATTAATCAGTTACTTTTATTCAATTTCTAGTTTTAATCTTTCTTTTTTCATATTTTTAAAGTGTTTCATGTAAGGTTATATTGAACCACGTGGGGTATTTTTTGGGGGAGTGGGGATTAAATCTCTTGAATTGCTTCCCCATGTGAAGATAGAGAAGTGAGATCCATCTTTTCTCAAGTGATTTGGGCTGGTTATGTGATAGATGAACTGTATCCTCCCAGGGTCAATGATCTCACTTTCTTCCCCTTGTTTCT
This sequence comes from Orcinus orca, assembly GCF_937001465.1. Taxonomy (NCBI): domain Eukaryota; kingdom Metazoa; phylum Chordata; class Mammalia; order Artiodactyla; family Delphinidae; genus Orcinus; species Orcinus orca. The sequence goes on from NC_064571.1 coordinate 16,234,665, forward strand.
GCAGTGTTTGATTGTCACTTCAATGCCCCCAACTTTATTTGGTCCCATCCTTTTTATCTCTTCTCTCAGTGACTGCAGAAATGGAAGCAGCTGGTATTTCCAGTTCCGACACACTATTAAAAACTAACCTCAGGTTCAGACTGCAAATCTGTCACGGGTTGTTATTTTTCTGGAAAATGGCATGTAACTCCTTCTGCTGCCTTTTAAATGTCTGAAAACATTATTATTTCCTTCTTGCTGTGAAAAAGTAGTTAAAGAATTAATTGAAGGCAACATGAAGGGGCATTTATCTTATTGAAGGTGCCTGTAAAATGTCCTTAATCAAATGAATGTTTATTTGAAAATAAGATAAAGTCCCATCAACTCTTTCATGCAAGGAAATAACATGATAGGCAAATTAAAGAGTTCTAAGAGAGAAAGATGATATGTGTATATTTAAATATGAGATTTCAGAATGTTTGGTCACTGCTCAAGGAAAAGAAAAACTTTTATAAAAGAACTGCTCTTATGTTGAAAATTATAACATATTAAGTACATAACTTTGATGGAAACCCTTTAAATCAGACACTGTGTTAGGAAATTTATAAGCCTTATTTTATTTCATCATCTTACCAATAAGGTAAGTACTGTTAGTATCTCCATGTAGATGAGGACCCTTAACAAGAACTTCTGGTTATAAACCAGAAGGATTTAGAAACGTACCCAGAAGATGATGAGTCAATAATGTAACCAGATGCAAAAATGGGAGGGCTGATACACTCTTCTCTAAGAAAAACCCTTGTTCTCAAACCTATATTGTGTGTGACCTCAATCTTAACCACAGAACTCTGATGTATTAGCTTGCTACAGCTTCCATAACAAAATACCATAAACTGGGGGCCTTAAACAAATAGAATTGTATTTTCTCACAGTTCTGGAGTCTGGAAGTCTAAGACTGAAGTGTGGTGAGGATGGTTTCTTTGGAGGCCTCTCTCCTTGGCTTGCAAAGAGCCACCCTCTGGCTGCCTCTTCACCTGGTCTCCTATGCATGACACCCTGGTATCCCTTTCTTCTGTTATAAGGACACCAGTCAGATTGGATTATGGCCCCAACCTAATCTAATCAGATTACTCCAGATTGTGTAGTGAGTGCCAGATCTGTCTTATTTTAATTTAATCACTACTTTACAGACCTTATTTCCAAATATGTGTACATTCTGAGGTGCATCCAGAGTCTGTGGGCTGGGGCTTCAACACATGAATTTGGAGGGAACACAATTCAGACTGATTTTGTTAGAAGACTGGGAGTCCCAGATTACAACCTACTAACAAACAACAGCAACAACAAATTCTACATTTTCTAAATTCCTTTGTTGATAGGCAGAGTATATGATTGTCAAATGAAAAAAATGCACAACCTAAAAGTTGAGAATTATGTTTTATTTGGTGGACAAAAGTGGGGACTTAAGCCCAGGACGCAGCCTCTCAGATAGCTCTGAGGGACTGCTCTGAAGAAGTAAGAGGGGAGCCAGGATATATAGGAGTTTTTGCAACAAAGACCAGGTAGTTGGAACTTCAGAAGATTACTGTTAATGAAAGAAAACCAGATTATCTCAAGTTAAGAAATTTAGCAGGGCTTCCCTGCTGGCGCAGTTGTTGAGCATCTGCCTGCTAATGCAGGGGACATGGGTTCGAGCCCTGGTCTGGGAGAATCCCACATGCCGTGGAGCAACTAGGCCCGTGAGCCACAACTACTGATCCTGCGTGTCTGGAGCCTGTGCTCCGCAACAAGAGAGGCCGTGATTGTCAGAGGCCCGCACACCGCAATGAAGGGGGGCCCCCGCTTGCCATAACTAGAGAAAGCCCTTGCACAGAAATGAAGATCCAACACAGCAGAAATAAATAAATAAATTACTAAACTCCTACCCCCAACATCTAAAAAAAAAAAAAAAAGAAATTTAGCAGTTTTCTATGTATAGGAAAATACAAAATTCTGGGCTCATTGAAATCATCCCTTTGGTATGCACCTAGGCTAGCTGGGGACAGCATCCTGTGTTTTCCCATCCCGAGTCTCCTCAGGGTGCATCTCTGTGGGGTAGCTACAGCGGCTGACTCCTTAATGGCTGCAACATCCATTGTTTGCTGGAAGGCAACATTTTTTAACTCACATGATCTACTCCTAACTAAGGAGATATAATCAAAAGTAATTATATGGAATTATTATTCCCAACATGTATATATATATATATATATATATATATATATATATATATATGGAGAGAGACAGAGACCTTAAATAACCCACACAACTCATGAAACTGACAAGGATGGAAGCATGTTGTATAAGAGGTAAAACCCCCTACCATATATTAAATGTAATCATGATAAATGGTGTGAAGTAGTAGGAACTGTAAGAGGAATAGGTAAAGGAGACAGAAACAAGAGCTTATCCATCCTTCACAAAGTTAGACATTAACTATGGCCTACCTTCTCCTCAAGACAAGATGAAGAAAGATTACTTATTTAATTTAACAAAAAACACATAGAAATCTGTGTGTGTGTGTGTGTGTGTGTGTGTGTGTGTGCCTGCATGTGTTCGTGTGCATGTGAACATTCAGAGGTATTTTGATTAAGTACAATAAGATATAATTTACCTGGTATAATTTTGGTATTTTTTAAGGTATCATCAGCCTCAAAATATCTCCACAATGTGAACTTTACAATACTTGTGCATTTTGTCATTAAGGAAAAATTTCTTTGGCTTAATGCCTTGCAATTCCTTTGTATTCCAGAAACGTATGTTTATTGATGGGGTATGTATTCTATGAACTTTTTGTATTTTATAATAGATTTGAGATACTGGTCCCTTCCTTTCCTCTTCTTTTCATTCTTATTTTTCAAGAAAGTGAGAATTCACTATATTTGAATGTTAATAGTATTGTAGAGGAGTTGGGGAGAGAAGTACAGAGTAAGAAGGGACAGAGGCAGTTAGGAATAGAGAATTAGAGAGAATGGTGCTACAGTGCTGAAACAGTGATAGATGAGATGGAACATAATAGAGGAAATGGGGTGATCTTAGAGGAGAAGTGGTGGTTTGTGGGGGGAGGGTGAGATCTAGAGCACATATGGATGGTTGATTTCAGATAAGACAAAGGGAATTCATGTATTACAGTAATAGGGAGGAGGGATGGATGGGTTCAGAATCTGGCGGTTTTATACATTTGAGAGTGGAAATGTATGGTAATTCCGATCTGATTATTTTTATTTATCCTACTAGCATGTATTAAAATTAACAGCTGTAACTAATACATGATCAGGGAAACTACAGAAATGAGCAAGAACAGAGCTGAAAGCAAGTTGAATTTAGAATTGACTGTTTCCTGAAGCATCATAACTCATCGTGACGGTAGCTGGGAATGGAGTTCTGCAGGTTGCCTTGTGAGGAGTCCGAGTCGGGTTTATTTTGCCCTTGGTCTGGGGGGATGGGTACCAATCACAGACAACTTGGAATTGCCTCTTATCCTTCTTGTCCTGTTAGTTGAAGAATGTTATTCAGAAGATGTCTCCGGCAGACAACAAAAAGGAATTTCGTGCTCTTTGGAATTTAGACTAAAAGATGGAGATAGTAGAGAGAAAGCTATATGGTATAAAAATTAAAAATACGTTGATTTAAAATGGTATGCATTAGGGACTTCCCTCGTGGTGCAGTGGCTGGGAATCTGAATGCCAGTGCAGGGTACATGGGTTCGATTTCTGGTCCAAGAGGATCCCACATGCTGCGGAGCAACTAGGCCCGTGCACCACAGCTACTGAGCCGGTGCTCTGGATCCCGTGAGCCACAACTACTGAGCCCACGTGCCACAACTACTGAAGTCTGCGTGCCTAGAGCCTGTGCTCTGTAACAAGAGAAGCCACCGCAATGAGAAGCCTGCACACTCTAAGGAAGAGTTGCCCCAGCTCACGGCAACTAGAGAAAGCCTGCACGCAGCAACGAAGACCTAACGCAGCCAAAAAATATTAAAAAGGTATACATTAAATCTTAGGTAAATATCACATTTAATTTGCTTTAAAACCGAGATTACAGTCTCTCTGACTCATATAGAATGGCACTTTACTGTTAAAACTGGATATTTCAGAAGGTCATATTATTTGAAGCAAGGATTTCCTTCATCTCAAAGGGAATGTATTTAATTTTATGTATGACGTAAATGCAATTAATTGATTATAGAATAATAAAAGGTTTTCTTTTGGGGGTTTTAGGTTTTAAAAATTAGAACAAAAGGGTTTTTTTTAGCAAAGATCTATCAATAAGATTCAAATCACAAAAACAAAAATTTTGAGATCAACTGATGAGTTTGTTTTTTCCTTCGGAACAGATGTTGGTAGTAGATGTGTTCTGTGTTGTATAAAAATGAGTAACAATTTTATAGGACAAAAACCAAATGTAAATTTTCATGTAATGTTAAGCAAATCTGCACATAAATTTAGCAGTTAGATGAGGATATAGAAATGTCACAGGACTATGTATCTGACTTGACTCTAAATACATAAAATGAAAGGAAATCTATAAATTATAGTACAGGATATAGGCAGATAATTTCCCACAATTTTGATAAAATAACAAAAAACGTTCAGAGTTAGTTAATTCAAATAGGCAACTTAATGTATGATATTTGAAGAATAATCAGGCAGAACAGTCTTTTTTAAAAGATAATTTTAATATAAAGAAAAACCATGTCATGCCATTTAATTTGAGTGATGAAGACAAGCAGCAAGTGTGACATTTGTTCTGATTTTTCCATAGAATTTGAAGGAGACAAAGTTTGTGAAAATGTTTAACTAGTCATAAAATACGGTATTCTAGAATGATCCAGAGACAAAAAAAATCACAGTTTGCTGGGGCAAACCAACCAAGTCCCCCCAGGAGACCTGAGAAAATATGCATGTCAGAATAAAAGGTGAAGTTAATAATGATTTATCCCTCTAACATTCGTGACATTTTTCCAGCAGAATCCCAGCCCACAAGGTTGGTCAGAAAAAACAACTCATAATATAGATATTTTGAAGGCAAGATTTATGGTTGGGCAATTGATTTTTTTTTTTTTTGGTATGCCAATACTCTCATGCATTTTTTATTGTAATGAAACTTTTATTTTCTTGGTTAATCAGACCATTCCTCCTCAGTTATTTATTTACTGTATTTGTCTGTATGTGCTTATTTAACCTTTCTAGAAAAGGAATTCATCTTTCAAATGATAAAAATAACAATAGTGAAAAAATGCAGCACCCCCCCCAAGAAAATCAACAAAATAAATCTTTAGGAAATTCTCTAAAAAATTTAGTAAATCTGCTGATTCTTTGTATTGCCTGTTCAGATGATTACTTGAGTATATACACACTACTATATATAAAATAGGTAACTAATAAGGACCTACTGTCTATCACAGGGAACTCTACTCAATACTTTGTAATTGTCTATATGGGAAAAGAATCTAAAAAAGAGTAGATATATGTATATGTATAACTGATTAACTTTGCTGTACACCTGAAACTAATATAACATTGTAAATCAAATACATTTCAATAAAAAAAGAAAGACACTTATGCTTATTATTAGAAAGTAAGGTATGTTTGTTAAATCAATATAGTCTTAGTGATTTATAGCTGCACCTTATAACCATTGTCAATTTATACAGTAGGGGATTCTGGAAAGCAAATTCTGAAGTTATTGGACACACTATTAATTTTTTTCTGATTAAAATTAATAATTTCCCATTCCACATAAAAGAGTAAACTAATAAACAAATCAAACATGGAAATATGTGTGTGCATGTATTCATTAACTATAGAATAATCAAACTTTTCTTAGTTGTGTAGGAACTTTTGTTTTGTTTTGCTTTTTTTCCCCCCCCTTAAACTTAAGCTCCTACTTTGACTGGTGGATCACAATGGCATTTTGGGTTCCTAGGAATTTGCATCATTTCAGAGCCAGGGTCTAGTAATCCCTGAACAGTCTCTATATTTACCTTTCCACCATGAACAGTCATATGACTCTTTGGGGAAATCTTGGAGGAAGAGATATTACTTATACTTTTGGCCATGTGATTTCCTCAGTGTGCCTTCATTTTAATCAAAGTGCTCTGATCAATATACTGACTGAAGTTGGAAACCTGGGAAAGGAGCCATGACTCCTTATGGTCACTCAAGTCAGGCTTCTAGAGACCAGATCTAAACTTTTCCCTATTGTATAGTTGAAATAACATTTTAGTAAGTGCGTTAGTGACCCCCAAGACCACCCTCAGGCTCAATGAATTGCTAGAAGGACTCATAGGACTCAGAAAAGCTGTTATATTCATGGTTATGATTTATTACAGAAAAATTATAGTGATCAAAATCAAATCAGCAAAGGGAAAAGATGCATAGGTCAAATCCAGGAGAAATTAAGGAAACCTTCTATGTGTCCCCTTTCAGTGGTGTCTGACAATGATGTACTTCATTCTTCCATCAACAACTTGTGACAACAGGTGTGAAGTGTTGCAAACAGGGGAGCTCACCTAATCCCAGGTGTCCAGGTTTTTTATTGGGGGTCAGTCCCACAGGTATGCAGCACCCACTTGACTGACCTCAGTTTCTTGACTCCACCCTTACTTTCAGAACAAAACCCAGACATTCTCCTTAGGTTATACTGTTAAGATTAACTCATGTGGTCAAACTGGTACAGCAAGGTCCAAGGCTTCAGGTATACAAAAACATTCTTATCAGTCAAAATATTTTAAGAGCTCAGAAGTTATTTCCCAGGAGCCAATTAAGGACCGGTTCTGAAAATAAACTTTCTTTGGAATGTGCAGAATTTGAGCAATAAGTTCCTGTTGAGTTAGTCATTTCTTGCCCAGTAGATTATTCATCTATTTTATTTTTATGATCAACTAGGCATTGTAAAGACTCCTTAGGTCAAAATATCCCTACTCTTGCTGCCTATTCCAATGATCAAACTCACTTTGTCTCTGGAGCTGGAGCTTCCTAGCTGGCATTTATCCCATCAAGTTCAGAGAGCTAATCTCAACGATGGCACCTCCACCATCATCCTCAACCTACAAGGAACAGAGGTTAGAGATGTTTTTGAGGATGTGGTGCTCCCCTTACTAATGTTCTTCTCAATGTCTTAATAAAGAGAGTGTCTGTTGAGTTTCTCCGGGGATAATGTGTATTTGTGTGTGTGTGTGTGTGTGTGTGTGTGTGTCTGAGGGAGGCTGGTTGCAATTCACACAGCAAGGCTCTACTCCATCATTTCTGGTTCCCTGAGCTTTTGGATTTCATCCTTCATATTTGAATAGGGAACTTGTGGCATTTCAACCTTATGGAAAGTAGGCCCTTATTGAGCCCAATTTTCAATCAACCAAAGCAACTCCTTGAGGTGTTTCCTGTTGTGTGAACTAACATAATAATTCTGCAATCCTGGGTAAGCATAGCCACATTAATAAATTCTTAAAAATCCATTAATACTTTCCATGTTCTTTGGATTGATTCCCTTGTCATTCTTTCCCACACATATTCCACAGGTTTTTACTGAAATGAATTAGTAATATCTTGCAACTTTTTGGAGTATAAGCTATTTCATGCAAGGTTAGGCTTGGCACACGTCCTTCTGGAGCATGTTAAGATCTCATTGTAGTTACAAGACTAGAAGCAATAAAGAGTTGTTGGAGTGTGTCCTTAGAAGAATAGACATCCCTTTGCTAACTTAAGTGATATTATTACATGGTTGGCAATTTAGGATGACCTCAGAGACAAGAGTGCAAGTTGCTAAACTGACAGTGATATCTCAGAGAGACTTGTGTATTCAGGATTTTCAACTTCATCTCAGTATACTCAGATGCCCCTGTTCTAAGCTTCTGGATCTCACTCATTTTTAAAATATGCTCTTATTTTCATATAAGAAGCATAGCAAAGTTGTGAATTCAACTTCCATTATAACTTTGCCAACAGCAAAATTACCCTTGGGCCCTGTTTCATATAGGTTGGGCCTACTACTAAAAGAACTAAGATATTAGGGCCATGATTTGAACTGAGAGCTCAAAGTCCTGAACTTAGAATTGTTTTCTTCTTTAATCTCTCTAGTGCATTCAGAAATAACAATCCTTCCTCAGTCCTTGCAGTATTCATTACTGCCATAGATTAACCTACACAAGCCACTTGGTCTGCCCAGGTACTTCCTTTTTAATAAACACTTGATTTCAGTTAACCACAGGTGATTTTCCAGTTAGTCATGATACCATTGCATGGCATGTCATTATAAAGCACAATTTCCCATTGCATTCAAGACCAAAAATTATAGCTAAACTAATCATATAACTCTCTTTTTTAGTTTGTTTCCTTCAACCATTCCTGATACCAAGTATGTATCAGCAATATAGTAAAAACTGTTTATATCCTGTCCATACTTTTCAGGCTTTTCCACTGTAGTGGATTTGACTTCCAGTTGCTTGAGGCCTTTCTCTAGAGGCCAGAAATCTCTCTACCTACCAGCACAGCTGACCAGAAAGTCTGGGAAATAATTATTATTTCCTAGCAATAGCCATCAACCAATGACAAAGAATTGGTTCATAAGTATCCTAGCTCGGGCTTCCCTGGTGGCGCAGTGGCTGAGAGTCCGCCTGCCAATGCAGGGGACATGGGTTCGTGCCCCGGTCCGGGAAGATCCCTCATGCCGCAGAGTGGCTGGGCCCGTTAGCCATGGCCGCTGAGCCTGCGCATCCGGAGCCTGTGCTCTGCAACGGGAGAGGTCACAACAGTGAGAGGCCCGCGTACCGCAAAAAAAAAAAAAAAAAAAAATCCTAGCTCACTTGTCTCTTTGCTGAGATAAAGCTGAAGCACGTATTTACAGCGATTCCCAGAGTTTCCCAGGCAGATTTAGATCCCACAGTAGTAAGTGGCTTGATAAGTAACCATTTATTGGCTTATTTCCTCCCTTGTCTTATTTTTCTACTACCCTTCTAGAATTTTCTGAGATCACCCCTAACACCCTCTATTAACATAAACTAATAGGAAGAAGGCAGGCAAACATGAAAAGTAGTTTAAATAATTTTCCCCCTTCAAAGCAAGAACATTATTTTATTTACTTTGTATAATTTTAAAAAGTGAAAATCTCTAAATCCATGGCCCCTGGCTTTTCTGCTTTCCTGCAGGAGGAATTAGACAACAAGCTTGGATGATAAAGCTGGGTTACCAGTATGAATATATAGGTTAAGTTTAAACTCACTACAGAAGTAAAACAAAAATAGTGTCCCCAGAGCACTTTGACACCATGGGTACCCTTTGAGAAATGTAAAATAATTGTCAGAGAAGAAACAGACATTAGAATCATCTTAAATCACATTTGTATATGATTTATATTTAATGCATTACCTTTCTAAAACATCACTTCACTGCTAACATACACAGCTTTTAATTTAACTTGAATTCAGTTTCCTTAACTACACTTTTCCTTTCCTCCTATGTGAAATTACTTCAAGGAAAATAATGTTTCATTTAGTCAAGTACCTAAAATAACTTTACCTAATCAAACCAAATATTTTCTTAAGAAAGATTACCATTGAGCTTGCTTAATTACAGAAATGATTGTAATTATCCACATATCTACCATTACATGAACAAACACACAAATATGGTGAATGAAAAATTAAATAAATACTTTTTGTTAATATGTATGCTAGATTATTAATATAGAAATGGCTCTTTTTTAAATTGCTTAACACAACTTATTTCCTGATATGGTTTCCAAATCAGGGTATCTGTAAACACCCTGGACCTACTGAATCTGATTATCTGGTGTAAAATAATTAGGCAACTGCAAAGTTAGGGAACACAGCCCATATAGACTGCTTTCCCTTACAACTCCAGCAGCAAGTTCAGGCAGTACCCAAATGACCCTCAATTTCTATAATTCACTAGAAGGACTCAGAGAACTCACTGAAAGTTGTTATATTCACAGTATGGTTTATTAAAAGGAAAGGATATGTATTAAAATCAGCTGAGGGAAGAATGTACTGGACACAACACAGGAGAGTTTCAAACATGAAGCTTCCAGATGTCCTTTCCCTATGGAATTACAGACAGCATTAATGACTACTGGTAGTGATGTGGGAGAATACACATAAAGTATTGTCAACTAGGGAAGTTCACCCGAATCTTGGTGTCCAGAGCCTATATTGAAGCTCCATCAAATAGGCATGCTTGATTATCCATGTGCCTGATCTCAGTTTCCAGATGCTCAGGATGTCGAGATGATACCATATGACCCAAAGTCCTTATCCTAAACCACATTTTCCCTGTAGCTTATAGCCCCCACCTTTAATGACATTATTAATGTCTGACTGGCTCAAGGCCCACATACAAAGAAAGACTCCTATCAGCATGACATTCCAAGAGCTCCCAGAAGCCAAGGGCAAAGGTTAGACCTCTCAGGGCAAGGTTAAATTTTGACTACCCATGAAGATTTGGGATGGGACTATAAAGTTCCCCAAGTTATTTGGATGTAGTTGATTTAGCACTGGTTGGTAAATTGGCTTTTTTGGAACACTGCCTCAAATTACACATCTTCCCTGCCCCACCACAATCTGAGCTTCAGTACAATTTCCTAAAGAAAATAATATTTGATGGCATAAAAGTAAATTTGAAAACTGTCCCTTCTAGTCTTCTCATTAATATTTAATTACAATCATTTAAATTAATGACACGTTGATACTTTAAAAAATGCAGGGGAAATAAGGAAAATGGGAAACATGCACAAATGTGCATTTTTAAAAGGAAATACTGCTAATTAAGCCATCTGGAATATTGTCTTATACATAGTAATTATTCAAAAATTCCCATATCATATTGGTTTTCAAAAAAGAAAGGGATAATTTAAATTCAAAAACATGCTGATATTTGGATAAATTATGTTTTTATTCTAAAGGAAAACCCATGTTAGAACTTGTGATAGAAATTGTCCAGTCCAATGACAAAATGATTAAATTAGGACCTGTAGCTGTGGAGTGACTTTCCTAAATCATATTTTCAATTGGGATTGCATGTAACAGAAACCTCAGTGTACTGGCTTAAGCAAGGTAAGGTTGACTTCTCATGTGTAAAGGACTCCAGAGGCAGAGTCAAAACCTTGAGTGAGTGCTCAAGGAAGCTATTAAGGATATAGAGCCCAGCTAGCTTCCTGATCCATGATCCTTAGCATGTGGCTTTTTCACCTGTGCTCTTATGCTGGCTTCTTCTATTTGAGACATTATATCCACCTTCCAGGGGACATATAGTGGGCAAAAGAGAAATACAAAAGACTGAGCCTGACCCTTTCCAGTATAATTTGACTTACATTAAGTTGGGCAAAACTGTGTGCTATGACCCTTATATAATGGAGTATTGAGAAGTAAGTACTCTAATTGGGCACATAATAAATAGAATCTCCAAAAAACTGGGGTTCTGTTAGTAAGACAGAAAGAGAGATTGGATATTGGATATATCTGTGTTTTCTGCATGCTTCTTCAACAGATATTTATTAAGCATCCATTTGTCCTAGGCTCAGATTCTAAAGTGTTAAACAACACCACCATAGCCCTTAGTCCCTAATCTCATAGAATTTAGGATAATGAGGAAAACCAAAAGCAAAACAGTAAGCTAACAAGTGTTCACACATATATGATTGTGATTTGTAAGACATGTTTTATAAGAAAAAAAATGCTATGAAAAGGAACATTGGAGCAGTTGGTAAGGCATGATCCACTTTGGGTTGTGTGATCAGGAAAGGCATTTTTAAAGGGATGGTGTTGCAGCTGAGACTTGAAGGAGAAGGATCAGCTTTATGGAGGGAGGGAAGAGAGGTCTAAAAAGGGAGAACAGAATGTATGAAGGTGCTGAGTTCCAAGGGAATGAAATATTCAAGAAAATGAGCATAGGTCAGTGTGGCTGCAGTATGATGAAGGAGAGAAAGAAGCTGTGAAAGAAGTGAAGACAAATATTTGATTTCTTTTTACTGTGACTCTTCTTCTTCCTCTTTAAAGTAGGTAGATTCTGAGATACCTGATGCCTTGGAGAAAATGATAAAGCAGACATATAGAGAATAAGTTTTAGTGTCAAAAGCCTTGGGATTGACATATATACACTACTGATACTATGTATAAAGTAGATAACTAGTGAGAACCTACTGAATAGCACATGGAACTCTACTCGATGCTTTGTGGTGACCTAAATGGGAAGGAAATCTAAAAAAGAGGGGATATATGTGTACATATAGCCGATTCACTGTGCTGTACAGTAGAAACTAACACAACATTGTAAAGCAACTATACTCCAATAAAAATTCATTTTAAAAAATAGCACAGGTAAACAAATAAAAAGCCCTCTCTTATGATTGAGGCAAAAAAAAAAAAAAAGCCAAGGCTGCAAGGTGATGAATATCTTGGTAGATGAGAACAATCCTCTCACCTTGGACAGTAATAGATTTTCCCAGTAAGAGGTGAAAGAGAAAACAAAAAGAAAAAGAGAGGGAGAGAGATCTGTGGGGCTCAGACTGGAAATGCCATATCTGCAGAGGTCACATGAGGAGGAACATCCGGGGTCAACAGCCAGAGGTTGTCCATGTGCCATTGTGGCCATGAGGTAACCACAGCCACACTCCCAGAGCTATGCCAGATTTAAATTAGCACCTGTTGTTTGTCCATCTAAGCTCCATCTGAGAACGCGGGTAGCAGGGTTTATGCTCGCCATCTTTATCCTTGTCATCTAGCAGGGCTCTTTCCTTCCTTGTAGTAAATGCTGCTCTTTGATTACCCAGAAGTAATATCTACTTATGCTCTCTGGCTTTGCTCTACAGAAAAGGTTCTGTTCTTTATACTGAGAACACAGCAGCTAAAACATGGCCTCTTTTGTCTTTCATAGCCCAGTGACAAGAAGGACAGTTACCCGAAGAAAAAAAAAGAAAGAAAAATAGTGAGAAGTTCTATAATTACTTACATCATTTAACATAATTGGGTTTTCTTTAAAGACAAACTTTTTATTCATTCAATACATGATTATTTAGAGTTTACTGTAAGACAGTGAACCAACCATCCAGGAAAACTTACACCTTGAGCAGGTATTTTTGGCATGCATTGAATTTCTTTACTTGTATCTTATTTCCTGTCAACTCTTGGCTAACAATTGCCAGGAGTTTTATTCCTAACTCTAGCCAGCTTCCCTATCTCCAACGCTCAGTGTTTTTGATGCTGTTCCTCTATGTTGACCCTTATGCCATTAACATCTCTACAGGTTACATATCTTCTCTTTTGGTAGGTTCTAGAAATCCTGCCTTTCAATACTTCATGTCTGTGTCTGCAGGGCAAGACAGTCTATTGATTTGTGGGGGAGGGGAGGGCATCACATACAACTACAGCTGATGTTTATACCACTTTGTGTAGTCCCAGACAGAGGATTTTGGCATAACAATCTCTTTAATCACTTGTTATTCTTGTCACCATTTTATCAGCATCTGTCAGGCAGGGACACATGCTGTCTCTGTTTTGTATGACATGACTGTTCCGGGTTTCTAGCAAAGATGCCACAATCCCCACAGGCAAGCACTTCACATTGATAGGATGCTTGGTGTTCAGACCTGCTCATCAACCTTTCATGAATTACAAACATTTTAAGTTTGACTCACATTTTATTTTTAACATGATTTCAAAATGCCTTGAGAACCCTCAGCATGATAAAATCCTATCAGAGTTAGAGTTGCTTTTGTTGCAATTCTGAACAATCAAATGTGTGGAGTCACCCTTGAGTGACTGTGATAACCATGGCATTTCTAAAGAAAATGTTGAAGCTCTTAATAAATGATGGCTTAGAGGCTAGATGCATCAGCAATTCCATATATATATGTGGCTATGTATATGGAATACGTTTTAAAAAGCAGAGTTTCAATACAAAATCTTTTGAAGTCAGACATACTTTAGTCTCTGTATATTACTATTTGGTATTTAACCTTACCTTCTCATTTGAAGCAGAAAAAGTATTTGATAGAGTTTATTTCTTTGAAATTTCAATTATTTTCAAAATAGAAGTCTGTAATTTTAGTTGTGCTTTGGCTCAAGGGAAATCTAAATATTAATCATATGAGCTATGTTATTGGTCCCATGGGTTTTATTCTTGAGAATAAACTGCTATAGAAATGGAAAAAGGGCAAGAAGAGGAGGAGGCACCAGGGAGAAGTAAAAAATGCACTGGTCTAGGTTAAGGAATCCTATCCTAAGTCCTACTGATAGCATTCACTTATGTCTGTTTTCTTATTTTTTAGTAATAGTAAATGATAATTTCCTCTCCATGACTTAATTATAACCTTTCTATTGTCTGCAAACCAACAAAAAGTGTATGTTATAACACACATAATAAATATTATGCCCATGGAATAAATCATTATTATTATTATTTGGTGAACATTTATTAAACACACTTAAATTGGCATATTAACCAACTAAAGCCCACAATCAAGTTTTATTTATTTCTTAATAACCTTAAAAATTCAAGTTAAGAAAAATTATATTTTATCCAGGTATCCATTCATTGCATATGCTGTAAGATAATGCTTAAATTTGAACTTCATCATTGTCTGTGGCATATATTTGTTCTTGTTCTACAGCAATTCACTAATTCACTCCGTCTGTCCTTACAAACAGTACTGATTTAGTTTGAGTGGCCACATCCTTGACCTAAAAGGACGTATCAGAATGGGTCCAAGCTAATGATCGAAACACTAGTTCACCTGTGGTAGTGATTGGTTAATGACTATGCCCAGCTCTGAAGGGTGGGGGAGAGAAGGAGAGAGAGAGAGATTGATTACATAACAGCAAGGCAACAAATCAAACCCTTGACTTCTAATCATTGCAAAGCTTCCTAAGTAACAGAAAATGACCTTCAGATGTATGCTAATATTAGCTATGTTTTCTGTTCCTTGTGGCTGAAAGTATCTGTTATTAGAGGTATTCTGATCCCCCTGCCTTTTGGTCAAATTGTGGTATTATACTCCTGGATTCCCTGGGCTTATGACTATTCAATGGCCACCTGTGACTGGAACAGTGGCACAGTGACTGGAAACTTTGGGGATGATTACTACTCCATTAGCCTGGTTTCCTGAGTGACTATGGTAAACAGAATATTATTATCTAGCATGACTAAGATATGTCTTTTTTACTGTAAGCCACATATATTTTGGGTTTTGTTACTATAGTATAAACTAGCCTGATCTGATAAAATATCACTATTATGGGGTGATAAGTAACCTCTGAAAAGATATGTTGAAGTCCTAACCCCCATACCTCACTCAGGATTTGACCTTACTTGGAAATAGAATCATTTCAAATTAATTTAAGTTGAAGTCACACTGGAGCAGGGTGGACCCCTAATCCAATATGACTGGTGTAATAAGAATAGGAGAATTTTCACACAGACACAGAGGGAGGATGCCTTGTAATGACAGAAGCAGAGATTGAATTATTGCAAACACAAGCTAAGGAACGCAAAGGATTGCCAAAAACAAACAAACACTTACTAGAAATTAGAAATATGCAATGAAGGATTTTCCCCAACAGGTTTCAGAGGGAGCATAGCTTTGTTATTACCTTGATTTTGAACTTTTGGCCTCCAGAACTATTTAGACAATACATTTTTGTTGTTTGAAGCCACTTAGTTTGTGATACTTTGTTATGAAAGCCTTAGGAAACTAATACTATCAAGTAAGGCAGTGCTATCGCTATCCTTGTTTTTGTTGATTTTGTTGTTATTGTGTTATTTGCATTGAATGTATAGATCAAGTTAGAAAGAACTGACATCTTGACAATATTGAGTCTTCTGCTCTATGAACATGGAATGTCTTTCCATTTATTTAGTTCTTCTTTCATTTAATTCACCAAAGTTTTTAATTTTCCTTATACAGATCTTGTACTTTCTTTGTTAGCTTTATACTTAAGCATTTTTTGCGATAATGTAAGTGGTATTGTGCTTTTAATTTCAACATCCACTTGTTCATTGTTGTAATCTTGCTATGATCACTTTTTAGTTCCAGAAGTTTTTTGGCAAAAAATTTTAGATTTTCTACATAGATAATTATTCCAACTGCAAACAGAGAGAGTTTTATTCTTTCTTTCTCAATCTGCACATTTTTCATTTCCTTTTCTTGTCTTATTATATTAGCTAGAACTTCTGGTATGATGTTGAAAAGGAGAGGTAGGAGAGGACATCCTTGCCGTTTTCCTGATCTTAATGGGAAATCTGCAAGTTTCTTACTACTAAGTATGATGTTTGCTGTAAGGTTTTTGTAGATATTATTTATTCTGCTTGAAGAAATTTCCTTCTATTCCCAGTTTACTGAGAATTTTTATCACAAATAGGTGTTGGATTTTGCAAAATTCTTTATCTGTATCTATTGATATAATCATGTGATTTTTCTATTTTTGTTTGTTGAAGTGATAAACTACATTAATTAATCATTGAATATTGAAACAGCCCTGCATAACTGGGATAAATTGTACTTGGTCACAGTGTATTATTCTTTTTATACATTATTAGGCTTGTTTTGCTAATATATTTTGTTGTGGATTTTTACAGGTACATTCATGAAATATATTGATCTATAGTTTTGTTTTTTTGTAATGTCTTTGTCTGGTTTTGGTATTAAGGTAATACTGGTCTAATAGAATGAGTTAGGAAGTATTCTTTCTGCTTCTATATTCTGAAAGATATTACAGAGAATTAATAAAATATCTTCCTTAAATCTTTGGTAGAATTAACCAGTGAGCCTATCTGAGCATGATGCTTTCTATTTTGAAAGGTTATTAATCATTGATTCAATTTCTTTAATAGATATAGGCTTATTAAGATAATTTATTTCCTTTTGTGTATGTTTTGTAAATTGTGTTTTTGAAGAAATTGGTCCATTTCATCTAGATTATCAAACTTGTGAGCATTAAGTTATACATAGTATTATTTTATTATCCTTTTAATGCTTAGAGTATCTCTAGCAATGTCTCCTCTTTCATTTCTGATATTATTAATTTGTGCCTTCTGTCTTTTTTCTTTGTTTGTTTGTTTTTAGTTAGCCTGGCTAGAGGCTTATCAATTTTATTAATCTTTTCAAAGAACCAGCTTTAATTTTATTGATTTTCTCTACTGATTTTCTGTTTTTAATTTCCTAATATTTATACTTCAATTATTATTATTTCTTTTTGTTCTCTTACTTTGGATTTAATTTGCTCTTCTTTTTCTACTCCTTAGGTAGAAATTTTGGTTATTGATTTTAGATCTTTTTTTCTTTTCTAAGAGTTGTATTCAATGCTATATATTTCTCTCTAAGCATTCCTTTTACTGCATCCCACAAATTTTCATAAACTGCATTTTTCACTTTTATTTAGTTCAACCTACATCTCAATTCATCCAGAGCCAAGATCTATGGATATGGCCTTTCCCTGCTTCCCCCAAGACTTAGATGACTCAGCTGTGATGAAAGAGAATGATATGTAGCTACATTCCTTTTTAATTTTGGACCCTGACAAAAGTAGGCTTCCTCTACTTAAGACTAGAATAACTACAAAATAACAAGTGTGTATAATTTACCTGGACAGAAATCAAGATTTTAGAGCTTGGCAAAACATGATGTACTTCTATCTCCCTCCTTCATTTGTCCTGATATAGATTAATTACTTACATGACATTTTATAAAGCTATTTTCCAGGCAAAGAAAAAGATTGTTACTTGGCAAATGACTAATATGCCCTCTGGTCTGAATAGGAGTTTCCTCAGCATTTCCTGGCACAGGAGAAACTAAAGATATTTAGTGCAGAAAACAAATGATTTAACCATTTGTTAATGTTTTACAGGTTATGTATTAGAAGGGTGGATTTCTTTTCTAAATAGTGCTACAAAACAGAATCATGCAAAAAAGGTAATAGTTAATGAAATAATGCAATTTCTTCTTAGTAAAATACTGTCCTTTTGAAATAAATACCCTACTTCATATTATGTGGTGTGTTTAGATCAAGGATGAAAGAACATTCTTCAGATAAAATTAAGATATTATTGTTACATTGGGTGGGGTTTTGGTCTAGAAAGCTTCTAAGGTGTCACTGAACTTCAAAATTATATCATTCTCTAAAAACGACTTTGTCAAAATTTTTAAGTTGGTAATCACTCAAAGTGAAAGGGACTCTGCAGGTGGAAGAGGCTTGAAAAGAACAAAGATGGCCCTATGGAAAGAACATGATCTTTAAAATAAGATCCACCTGGCTTTGGACAAGTTTCTGTAGGTATCAAAGCTAAGGTTTCAAAATCAATAAAACTAATAACACCCACCATTCAAAGTTTAATAAGAGACAAAATTGCAGTTACTAAATATACATTTGTTAAATGGTAATAGAATTAAATAAATTTTCTTTTCAAATGACCAAATGTTAAGGTATTAAAAAGAGAAAGAATTGGGGCTTCCCTGGTGGCAGTGGTTGGGAGTCCACCTGCCGATGCAAGGGACACGGGTTCGTGCCCCGGTCTGGGAAGATCCCACATGCCGTGGAGCGGCTGGGCCCATGAGCCATGGCTGTTGAGCCTGCGCGTCTGGAGCCTGTGCTCCGCAACGGGAGAGGCCATAGCAGTGAGAGGCCCACGTACCGCAAAAAAAAAAAAAAAAAAAAAAAAGAGAAAGAATTGAACAGTAGCTTTAATCCTGCTAATTAGGTGAGAGAAATATTAATGGCATCCACAAATTACCCATCCCTTTTAGGTATAGAAACTCTATTGAAACAAAGGGAAACGGATTTGTTTTTTATGTTTGTTTATTATATATATTTGCTATTGTTCTTTTTGTTATCCCATGACAACAAATTATGTAGGAGCAATGTTATAGTAAAGCCAAAACAACAAAAAATAATAATAAATAACATATTTACAACTCTTCCTTTCAGATGGTCCATAAATACATACAGATACCACTACTCCCAAATTTTCTGAAGTTGACATCCTCATCTCAATCACATTGTAGGCCGTGGTGAATAGATCAAAGAAGTGACATCATCCTGCTCAGTACCCATGGACTGTCTAGCAGGGAACAAGAAACTCTGACCCTTTAACTCTACTTTTTCAGTTTTCTTGTTTAAAAACCTCATTGGTGTCTCTGTAACTTTATATGATACATTTTCTTTCTGACATCCCTTGGAAGTTTTGGTCTGACTTTGTATTAAACAGTTTCAACCCAGGCTTTGCAATATTCTTATCCTTAAATTTGACATCTCAAATGTCTTCTCTGACCCTGATCAGTGTATCTCAGGAATCTGGCTCCATGGGGAGCAGGGAGTCTTTCTGATTTATGGTGACATTTCTGTATAAGCAACAGAGCTGAGATAGAATTGAAGCTTCCTCAAAATGGAGGGTTAATAATATCAGGTGATTAAGGGAACTGGTAGGAGCAGCATAGTGTCTGGATAAAGATATGTATATACTTGAGATTGGAAAAAAAAAAGAGATGGCTACATCTTGAACCTCTGAATTCTTGATCTGATCTCTACTGCTGAAGCTGATTCTCCAGGCAGAAGTAAAGAAGGAATATTTTATGAAAAATACTTCTCTATTGTTCTAATAGAAAAAATCTAATGGAATTATAATTTTGGCCATTATTGGAGGGTTTATTTTTTTAACATCTTTATTGGAGTATAATTGCTTTACAATGGTGTGTTAGTTTCTGCTTTACAACAAAGTGAATCAGTTACACACATATATATATATATATATGTTCTATTGAAGGGTTTCTGACAACAGGTATCTTTTCAGAATCCTTGGAATGTATCCAGCTGGATGAATACTTTGAAGCTGAAATGACCCCTATTTCTAACCATCAGAGAGTCAATAATATTTGTATAAATATGATAATATAAGTTTCAAACACCTACATTTTAGAAAGCAAGTCACCTCCTCTCTAATTCCATCACTAAATATAAACATTAAAAGAGCTTTAAATATACTGATATAGCGCTATGCTCCATATAAATTCTACTCATCAGCACAACAAATGCATCTTCAGAAGAGGATCCCCATCCCTATCCAAAGCTAATTACCTTAGATACAAAATTCAATACCCTTTCTCAATGCATAAACTTGCTTATGAGAAGTGTGGCTGCCTTTGCAATACAAGGTTTCATACAAACCCAAGTTAACTTTAAAACCATACATTTATTCTTTTAAAACTTAAATGTTTCTCACACTATCATATTTGAATTTTGATTTTAATATCATATCAGTTTAATATCATAAAATGAATTTTGCATGAGCTTTTGCTCATTTTAAATCCAACTATGACAACATTTGGGAGAGTAAGTCTAACTTGCAAAACACAGATCTTTGTGCATGTCTGACCCTAGTTCTCCAATCCATACATTTCTTGCTTGATAATTCATACCTTTTGTGATTAATATGGAAAAAGTTGGCAAATATAACTAGAATAATACAAACAGGTAGGTATATACACAGAGGTATGTGCATTACTGTATTTATTTTAGTCCAACCTCCTTTCTGCAAATGCTAACACCTGTTTGATGTCCAAACCTATATGTACACTTCCTAACCAAATATAGAATTTAATGGTTTTTTTTTTTTTTTTTTCGGTACGCGGGCCTCTCGCTGTGGTGGCCTCTCCCGTTGTGGAGCACAGGCTCCGGTCGCGCAGGCTCAGTGGCCATGGCTCACGGGCCCAGTCACTCCGCGGCATGTGGGATCTTCCCGGACCGGGGCAGGAACACGCGTCCCCTGCATCAGCAGGCGGACTCTCAACAACTGCGCCACCAGGGAAGCCCGAATTTAATGTTTATGTTAATTCTTCTCTAGGCCCACACTATGTTTATATGACCCTTTAAAACTTGCTACTATTATATTGAAAAAAGACAAAGATAAGACTAAGAAAGAGTAGAAAATAGTAAAGATATGTTCTTCTGTCAAGAGTTTAAGTAAGCTACTCCATGGTATTGCTGCTGCAGCATGTATTTTGTTTGGCCAGGAAGCTGAGGGAGTCTTAAACTGACACTAGCCACCTCATGCAAGTGCATGACCTAGATAACAGACTGCAGAATCACACGTAAGTATAAGGTCCTGATACGACTTCCCCAACAGATCAAAAATCTCCCTACCTCCCAGGACCTTCCCTTGGTGGTAAATTGACCAATCTGGCCTTAACCTGGGAACATCAAAGCATCCCACCCATGGACCCTGCTATAGGCACGTGCCTCAGGCCCTGCCTCCCTCTCTGCCTGTGCCTGCTTTTACCTCCTTGTGTGGACCCTCCAAGTATGCCTCATATTTCTTCCAGGACTTGTGAGTGATACACTTCTCTATACTGGTTTCTCTGGTGGTCTTTGTTTGAGCCATCCTGTACCCTGCACTCCATTTAACAGTCTTAACAACAAATCCTTATCATACAAAGTAGAAGCTAAGCCATTCTCTCCATGCATACTTTCCCCTGCGGCTCATCTCATCTAAGTTTCTGCCCATCTCTCTTAGGAATTCAGGCCCACCCAAAAAAGCAGGAGGCCCAGAGCAGATCTTTAACAGCCATTGGGAAAAATAAGTCCTCAGTGTTAGAGAATCTGTAAATAGTTTTATACCAATGTTCTGTGGGAATAAAATAACTTTTACTCCTTTGCAAAGTCATACCTTTATCAGGGGGTACAATGTTAGAATTTCTTCCTGCAAGGGTCAGAGAGAAAAAACAGAGGAAAAGGTTATGATTTTCCCAAAGACCAACAGAAATCACCTTGGATCAAATGCACTAGAAAATTCTCCAATTTTCTTCACAGTTTGAAATCCATGAATAAAGACTGAGGGAATTTGGAAACCAAATACTTCTTTCAGACCATTAATTTGGAAATTATGTTAAACAAAAATCAAATCATGTTCAGTTCAGGAACAAAAATAATTTCAAATTTTCCTTTGGGTAAGATTTTAATATAGCCTACAAGCTCTGCTAAAAAAAAAAAAAAAAAAAAAAAAAGATCAGTTTTGCATTTTGTCCTGAGGAAGACATGTAATTACACTCACATATGCTACACAATAAAGAAATTGCCTTTGGTCATCATTATTTTTGAATGTCAGGATAGCACACAGTTGTAAGCACAGTATGTATTTTTTTCATTTAACATTGTTTTTAACTGAAAAGCTAGGGGCATTTGTCAGGCCACTCCATGGTTCCCTTTCTTAGAGGTCCCTTGAATACTGAAGTGTTAGGGGATGATAATACTCAGGCTTCCTTCATCTGTAGGTGATAGTAGAGGCACTAATGTAATTCTATGTTTCAAAGTCACTGTGTCAGTACCTTGTTTAGTTTAGACCTTTGGGCAAGCTTATGAAGATGGATGTGCAGACTTTATGTTTCAAATACAACCAGCCTTGTGCAATGGGTGGAATCTGAAACTTGAAGTCAGATCATCAGTATCTGAGCTTAGTGTTTTTACTTAAAATCTGTATTTACCAAATCTTCAAATTTTTAAAATTTGTTAAATGAACATATTAGGAGCTGCCTTACATAAATTATTCTGTGCATCCAATTCATTAATATTTTGGCATGGAATATTAATCATAAATCATTTTGCAGATGCTAATTATTATTTAGAGGAGCTGAAAACCTTCACCTCTTACACACTAAGGACTCCCTACCTACCATCCTCTTGTAGCACCTATATTTCCCCATTATTTACTCCTTTGGGCTAAAGTACCAAAAAGTTTATTTTAAAATATAATCATACTGGGCTTCCCTGGTGGTGCAGTGGTTGGGAGTCTGCCTGCTGGTGCGGGGGGTGCGGGTTCATGCCCTGGTCTGGGAGGATCCCGCGAGCGGCTGGGCCCGTGAGCCGTGGCCCCTGGGCCTGCGCGTCTGGAGCCTGTGCTCCGCAATGGGAGAGGTCGCAGCGGTGAGAGGCCCGCGTACCGCAAACAAACAAACAAACAAACTATATATATATATATATATATATATATATATATATATATATATAATCATACTGCTTGGAAGCAAAAATTCAATAGCTATTCCAGTCAATCAAAGATTGAGACTTTTGGGCTTCCCTGGTGGCGCAGTGGTTGAGAGTCCGCCTGCCGATGTGGGGGACACGGGTTCATGCTCCGTTCCGGCAAGATCCCACATGCCGCGGAGCGGCTAGGCCCGTGAGCCGTGACCACTGAGCCTGCGCGTCCGGAGCCTGTGCTCTGCAACGGGAGAGGCCACAACAGTGAGAGGCCCGCGTACCGCAAAAAAAAAAAAAAAAAAAAAAAAAAGATTGAGACTTTTAACCTACCAGTGTTCATTGAGTATGGCTAGTTTGTCACACAATTTGCAAAAATATTCTATAAGGTTATCATGTGTGGAAAAAAGCAACCCAAGCCAAGTAGAGTTAAGGTTGCAAACTAGAAGCTAGTGTCCAGAGAAACAAGTATCAATGTTCTTTCTCGATTATATAGACTATTTTTTAAAATATGTGAGACAATAATTATATTAGGAAAATTTCTTTTAAAAAGCTGACACGTAGCTTCTTTTATTAATTAGATTAGAAAATGTGGAAAAACTTGGCATGTTTTCAGAGGGCAGCCGTCCATAGAAGCTCAACTGCAGTTACCACCTGATGTGTGTGTACTCTCTAATTTAACTCTATTCCCACTGTTACTTCTTGCTTTTCCATGAGAGTAAGTAATCTATCTGTTTTTGGACTAGAATCTTTTAACTGGAATTTGAAATTCACTAAAAAGCTGTTCTAACTGATCCATGTAAGCCAGGTATTGACCACTATTTTAATGTTTTATGTCGAAGGCCATTGGAGAAAATGACTTAGTAATGGTTGTGCAGTTTATCTGAGAATTTCTTGTTAAAGCAGTATGGTAAAATTTTTCTCTACATTGACCACTTATTAGAGTATCCTATGATGAGGTTGGGATAAGGCAAGACATGGTAGACTCTCAATATTTGGGTCAAGTATGTATCCATGCAAATCAGACATAGGCCAGAGCAACAATAGGCCAGGAGAGGAAAGAAATTGTTCATGGGTACCAAAGAGGTGTGCAGGGGTCTTATCTCAGAGATTTGTGCTTATAGATCCAGAAGTGCAGTGTGGGCTTCCAAGGGCTTCCACTGAGGGAGGAGAAGGAAGTAAGTATAGGATCCAGACCTGTAAAAGAAATGGAGCAAATTGAAGGCAGCAGTGTAAAATCTTGGCTTTAAGGCAAAGTCCATGTAGCACTGGGGGTAAGAAAAAACATCTAAATAATAAAACATAAGCAGAACAGGCCCAGTAATATTCAGCAGGAGTCACTTAGATAATAGAATAACTACTGAGCTTAAAATTTCTTCCCTTATGTGCAGAAACATCATTCCATTCTCTTAGGAATGGCAGTCATGAAGTGAAGAAAGCTGGATTTCTAGTTCAAAGAGAGAGATGTAGCTTCACACATTTGGAAGTTCATTCAGAGAAGCAGGAGCAGGGGCCAACACTCTCCTGTATTAAGATGATTAAAACTGCCTCCACACAACACACATGCAAATCATCTTTAGTGATGTGAATTGTTTAACACAAGTCCGAAAGGTGTCCGTGAGAAAGGCAACATGGTAAGTGAACTGTGTGAAATAGTCACCTCCCTTTTCTTTGTGGTTCTTGTAGAACCACAAAAGTTCTTGGTTTTCCCAATGTCAGCACTATTCACATTTGGGACCAGATAATATTTTGCTGGGGGGTGGACTGTGCTGTGCATTGTGGGATGTTTAGCAACATTCCTAGCTTCTATCCACCGGGTACCAGTATCCCTCTCCCTCCCTTCCCCTGGTTGTGATGACTAAAATTGTCTCCAGACATCTCCAGAGGTCTTGTGGGGAAAATCATCTTCAGCTGAAAATTTTCCTGTAGAGCATGACATTAAAGAAAACCTGAGATACTCAGGCAAGAAAGCAAGCAAATATACTAAGTCTTAAATTTATGCTAAATCAAAGTAATTTTTCCTGACATTTCATCCTGTCTATGAAGGTGGCACTATTTTTCCCCATGAAATGCCAGTTCAAATTCCTCAATAAATAAATAAATTATGGTAACAAACATACAGTGGAAAAGGATTTAGTCATTAAAATAATTTCATAGAAAGATATTTGATGTCATGAGAAAGCAGTCATAGAATATTAATAAGTGGGAAAAAGTTATAATGCACAACTGTACTGCTGCCCAGTTTGGAACTCCCTCTTTTGAGGAGGGGATGGTCTCTAATGTCCATTTGCTGTGAGAGAGCTATTTTGACAGCAAATTGGTTGACTGCTCCTCACCCAGACATAGAACTAGGAGAACATTTTGCTAATTCATGATTTCCTGTGTGCAGCCCTGTCGAACAGAGCAATAGGAGAATCAAAATAGATATACAAACTTCATAATACACAACTTCTGAATCAATGCTTTAACCAAAGAAGGTAGAAGAAGCAAAGGTTTGGAGTGCTCCAGAAATTCTTAAACATGTAGGCTTGGATAGTCGTATTTATAAAGACAAACAAACACAAAACAGCAAAAACTTTTTTTCCTTCATTCTCTCTTTTGACTACATCTTTTTATTAACACCCAGGCACTCCTTCAGAGTTCTGTATATTTTTGTGTGAAAATTACTATTGTACACATTCTTGCTTGTGTCATCATGTTGTTAAATTATGGGAAGTACTTGTCCTTAGGTAGAGTCCAAGCAGAGCATTTTTTTGAGGTAATACATTAATATTAGTTCATTTATGAGAAATTTGGGAATTTGGGAATTCACATTGAGCCTGTATATAAAACTGTATATTTGAGTTGTGTTATATTTTATTGACACTAGTAAGGGCACATGGGCCTTTTCCCTGCCTTTTAAGAGTTATTCCTGCTCCTTGGAAATAACATGTATTTCTATAGATTACAAATATTATTTGAATTTGAACATCCAAAACTGTTATATTATCAATTTTGTTTATATTACATTGCAAAAAAGATAATCCATGAAATTAAATGAGTGTGTTTGTGTGTGTGTTCATACACATCTGCTCCAAAATTTTAATTCTAGCATTCTATTATAGTAGTAAAGTTGATTTCATTTTAATTTTCATCTTGACTCATCTTTTCACATTGTCCCAAAATTTATTATTTCTTGAACAAAGAAACAGTTATTTAAAAATAATAAATAGGATGAAAATATTTTAGAACTAGCTTGAGTTGGTTTTCGTACAAAATTTTGAATGTACGAAATGCCACCAAATTTTTCACTTAAAAATGGTTAACTTTATTGTATGTGAACTTCACCTCAATACAATATAATAAATAATACTGCATTGAATTTTGAAAACTCTCTAAAGAAGGTGTGTGTGTGTGTTTGTGTATCATAAATATATATATAAAAGATCATCACAAATCAGTTGTCATTAAGCTTGCTGTGTAAAAATATAGGACTTGAAATATCATTGAATCCGGTGTTCTTACCCTGCTTCTTCACACGTGAAGGGAAAAGAATCAGGAAGTGTCAAGCAGAACAGGTTCACTTTTTTATATATATATATGTAGAAAAGGATTTCTACTGGTAACCAGTTTTGTCAACCACTAATCTAAATCAAATTTTCATTTAGCAGAAAAGACTTGAAGGCCAAGACAATTTTTTTTCAAAGTCACTGCCATTGTACCGAAGTGACTCATAGAATTCTTATCTCCCAATTCCCAAATAAATATTCTATTCAAAAAAACGGATTAGCACAGTGAGTACATGTGTGTTGAAACAAAGAATGGGTCAAAGATGGTATTTGTTTATGGGAGGATGTAAAGAACCTATCAGTGAAGAATGTCACTTTTCAAACCTCATAGAAGTTCCCACCTAACCAAGGAACTGTCCTGCTCTAGATATCTCTGTGCTAAGGAAAAATTCTAAATCTGGCCTTGTATTTACAGATGCAATCAATCCAGCATTTTGGTCACACAAAACTAGAGCACTGGCAATGATCAGGGTAGAGGGTGAGCACACTGAATGTTTTATTAATATCTACTTCAAAAGTGTGTGGCATACGTGCCACTCAAAACATGACCAAAAGACTGCAGTGCAAGGATTTTCAAAAGGCAAAAGAAAGCAGGTGGGAAGTTGTGATTCCAAGATAAATGAGCTGTCTTAGGCTTGGATTATGGGTCTATTTTTCCTGTTTATAGGAAAATGTCTTTTAGTATTTTTTTTTTAGCTTATGTCTCTGAATATTCAAATACCTCCAATTTACGTCTCAAAATATCCTCCAGAGAACTGATAGAGAAAAATAAATAAAGGAGACAAGTCTTGTATGAGCCCATCCTAACTTTTACTCAAAGAAAGTGACTATGATGAAGGAGGAGAAAAGTTGTCTACCACCCTCTACAAAATTTTGCACTGTATCAAGCTGTTCTGGTTCCTATTGCTGAATAACCACCTCCAAGGTCAGTGCCTCAGAGGAATAATTTTTTTGTGTCCGTATATTTTGTAAGTCAGGGATTTATATCTTTTTTCTTTTTCTCCCAGTTTCTTTGAGATATAATTGACATATAACATTGTATACATTTAGGGTGTACAACGTAATGATTTGGCATATGTTATATTGTGAAATAATTGCCACAATAAGTTAGTCAATACTATGTGAGTCCATCTTCTTACATAGTTACCTTTTTTTTTTTTTTTTTGGTGAGAACATTTTAAGATTACCTCTCTTAATAACTATCAAGTATACAGCAGAGTATTATTAACTATAATCACCAAGCTGTACCTTAGATCCCCAGAACTCATTCATCTTATAACTGGAAGTTTGTACCCTTGAATCACCTTCATTTATTTCCCCCACCCTCCTGTTCCCTCACTCCTGACAACGTCCAATCTATTCTCTGTGTCTATGAGTATTGTGGTTTTTTGTTGGTTTGTTTTGATTCTACATATAAGTGATATCATATGACATTTGTCTCTCTATGTCTGATTTACTTCACTTACCATAATGGCCTCCAGGTTCATCCATGAGTCACAAATGGCAAGATTTCCTTTTTTTTTCTATGGCTGAATAATATTCTATATAATTATATGCAGTACCACATTTCTTTACATATTCGTCCCTTGACAGACACTTAGGTTTTTTCCTAAGTGTCTTGGTTTACATGAAATAATGAGGTAATGAACATGGATGTGAAGATATCTCCTCCAGATAGTGATTTCATTTTCTTCCGATAAATACCTAGAAGTGGGATTGTTGCATTATACGATAGTTCTATTTTTAATTTTTTCAGGAAGCTTTCATACTGTTTTCCGTAGTGGCTGCACCAATTTACATTCCCTCCAAGGTGTGCAAGGGTTCCCTTTTCTCCACATCCTCGTCAACATTTGTTTTCTCTTATTTTTTTGATACTAGCCATTCTAGCAGATGTGAGATGATATCTCACTGTGGTTTTCATTTGCATTCCCCTGATGATGAGTGATGTTGCACATTTTCATTTACCTGTTGGCCATTTGTATATCTATTTTGGAAAAATGGCTTTTCAGTTTCTTTTTAAAATTTGATTGTTTTTCCTTATATTGAGTTGTATGAGGTCTTTACATATTTGGATGTTACCCCTATCAGATACATAAATTTCAATTTTTTTCCTCCCATTACATAGGTTGCCTTTTAGTTTTGTTGATTTTTTTTTTCTGTGCATAAGATTTTAATTCTGATGAAGTCCCACTTGTTTATTTTTGCTTTTTTTGATTTTTTTTGGTATTAAACCCAAAAATCTTTTGCAAAACCAATGTCAAGGAGCTTTTTCCCCATGTAGTCTTCTAGGAGTTTTATGGTTTCAGGTGTTACATTTAATAAGTGTTTAATCCAGTTTGAGTTCATTTTTATGAGTGATATAAGATAGAAGTTCAGTTTCATTCTTTTGCATGTGGATATCCAGTTTTCCCAACACAGTTAATGAAGAGACTATCCTTTCTCCATTAAGTAGTCTTGGCTTCCTTATCAAATATTAGTTGACTATATACACATGGGTTTATCTTGGGTTCTCAGTTTTGTTCCAATTGTCTCTGTATCTGTTTTTATGTTGAATTTAGATATCTAAGTGGAAACTCCCTGATTCTTCATCATCATCAACATCAACAGCTATATCTTCATTATCATAACTGCCATTTGATAGGTGTCTACTTGATTCCAGCTCTTCTTCAAGGCCATTTGCATGTTAGGCTTTAATAATAATAGAGCCATTAATATAATAAGCTATTCCAATTTAAAATATCCACATAATACCATGTTTGTTTGTTTTTTTACAAATCAGGCTAAGCTAGGCTATACTGTGACATCAAAGTATCCCCCAAGTCTCAGTAGCCTAAAAACTTATGATTAAATATCTCTCAAAGAAGACTTCTGTCAATAGAGGGATGTTTTATCTGGCATATATGACCTCCAAGTTTACCATGGAAAGGAAGATAAGGATAGAGGAATCACAACAGATCTAAATGTTTTAGCTTTGAGGCAACATAAACACAACTTTCACACAAATTCATTGGCCAGAATTAGTAGTTTGGCCCCAACATCACTGCCTATGAAATATTTAGAGAAAGCTAATGGCCTCTGGGACACTCCCACTCTCAGTCACCTGGTTCTTCCTCATCCCCAGCCTCTCTCAAATTTTATTGGTTTAACGTTTCTTTTTCTTTGAATGGTAGGTTTATTTTACCAAGGCCCAAGAGGATTTTGCCCTCACCGTAGAAATCTTTGACGTGCTACTTCCAAATCGCTTTCACCAGACTCTCCTATAAAGAAGGCTATAATTTATTAGCTACCTGAAGTTCATAATAATATGTAAATAAACTTGAAGAAATAAAGAAAAACACTATAATACACTTGCAATAAAAACCGAGAGAAAATGCCCTAACCAGAATTAGCAATCTTAGTAAGACTAAAGTAGTAATAACCTATTGCATCTGTATAGTGATTTATAAATTATGAAACAGTTTTATATACCATCCTTGTTAAATATATATCAGACCATCTAAGGAAGACAGAATAAGTGTTAACATTATCATATACAGATAAGATAATTAGGGATCAAAGAAATTGAGACATGCCCCAAGGAGACACAAATTAAAGTGAGAGGATTGAAACTCAGGTTTCCAGATACTCCCCCCAATGCTCATTTTACTTCAAAAACTAAAATAGGCAGTGGAGAACGTTTTTAAGCAGGATCACATTCCTGGACCACTTGAGTTGCACAGAAAATGCACCTACCTACTTAGATTAAGCGTAGTAATAACTAAACAGATAAAGGTTTAAAAATGGAGGCTCTTTGGTTCTTACCTATATTCAGAAGCTGAAAACATAGTGTAGCAGACAAAGAATTGAGCACAGATCTCAGGAACTGAATAATGTCAAGAAATCATGTTACCTGAGATGGGAGTCCAGAAGGTTATGGGAGTGAGGAGGACAGAGGGGTGGCTGATGCAATGGGAAACCAACCCAGATTTATTCCACAGGTGTGTAATAGTCTATGATATGTCAAACAAAAATCAAATCTGGACTTACTAAGGAGATACCAATCCAAAAAAAATATTGTAAGAAAAGTAAAAGGGACTATTGTAATAGAGAAAAAGCTCTGTAATAGGAAAAATGATCAGCAGGCATCTCAAAACATTACACAGAAAGGGATTTTCTCTTATATGGAGGGATACACAAGGATACAAAGAAACAGGTGTGTGGAAATGGGATGAAAATGTAGCATGATCAGACAATCAGAGAAAGTTTTACCCTGAGGTGAGCCTATTTTCTAGAGAAGCTGTATGATGGCTCAGGCTGAGGGTGGGCCAAATTTGGGGCCCTGGTAAAAGAGGGAATCATAACCAAAGTTTGGGTAACAAGCATTTTGTCCCTATTGAGATCAGTGGGGAAAAGCAGTTCAGCTAATCATTTATGAGGAAAAGAGTGGGAATTTGAAGGATCTGTTTCTGGCCTTGTAAGGTAAACTACAGTGGCATCCATGAGTCTTATCCAGGTCCTTTGGGGAAAGATGTTTCTAGAAGTAAGCCATTTTTGGGAGAGGGGGGCAGATTTCTTAATCTTGACTCTTTTCTATGACCACATGGCTCTGGCAAAGTTTAACATTGTCAGATATATTTTTTTTTAATGTTAACCTAGCATTTTATTTTATTTTAAAAATTTTAATTGAGGTATAGTTGATATACAATATTATATGTTACATGTGTACAGTATAGTGATTCACAATTTTAAAGGTTATATTCCAGGGCTTCCTTGGTGGCGCAGTGGTTTAGAGTCCACCTGCCGATGCAGGAGACACGGATTCGTGGCCCGGTCCAGGAAGATCCCACATGCCGCAGAGCAGCTAGGCCCGTGAGCCATGGCTGCTGAGCCTGCACGTCCAGAGCCTGTGCTCCACAAAGGGAGAGGCCACAACAGTGAGAGGCCCACGTACTGCAAAAAGAAAAAAAAAGGTTATATTCCATTTATGGTTATTATAAAATATTTGCTATATTCCTTGTGTTGTACAATATATTCTTGTAGCTTATTTTATACATAATGATTGCTACCTCTTAATCTTCTACCCCTATATTGCCTCTCCCTCCCTTCCCTCTCCCCACTGGTAACCACTAGTTTGTTCTCTATATCTGTGAGTCTTTTTCTCTTTTGTTAAATTCACTAGTTTGTTGCACCTTTTGGATTCTACTCATCCAATTTTTTATCTACACGTCAGAACAGTATCTTTGAAACAAGTAAAGGTAGTCTTCAGGGGAATACTGTCAAATTGCTATAATAAGATCAACATTTGCTGTTAATACTGACTATGTGTAATTTGTTGACCCAGGAGCTTGTATAACAAACACATATGATATTTAGCACTGCCAGAGATGAGTTATTTAACCAGAGTACCTAAATTTGTTCAAGTATTTGTCTTACTAAACATCACCTTGGTGATTTCCTAGATTCTAAAATATATGCTAAAATATGCAACTAGGCACATCATTTTCCAGGACAGCTGTGGGTAGGTGGAATTGAGAATTTTCAAAGCATCCTCTGAGAATATAGACCAAAGAAAATGGTAAATTGCTGTAAGAGCAGCAAAAACAGCATTATAATATTGATGAAACACTGTGTAGAAAAAGTGAAAGTGGATATAGTAGTATTTTACTTCAAAGTTTACCTTCTATATTCAAATTCAGTTATTAAAAATGAAATTCATTTACTTTAGTGTCCAAATATATTCTCAAAAATAACAAAATGAATTTCAACAACAGCAAATCACAATTGGACCTGCAGAAGCACACCTTCTAGAATAATCCATGACATTAAGAAAATTAATTTTTAATAATTGTCAAAAATTGAAAGTACAAAATAAATCGTAAAATATAATGAGTGATACAAATGATCCCTGGTTATAAATAATGGTTAAGGCGTTGTCATGCCAAATGTAATGCATATCAGTTACGTGGACTGCAGTTTGAACTTCAGCTATCAGGTAGACAAAATATCTAGTCACATCACTTTAATTCTCACAGGTCTCAAATATGTCTTCTGAAAGTGAGAGGGAAAAATTAAATAATCTTTAACTTTGCACTCCAAGCAATAATTCTGCAGTATTGTCTCCTGGGAATAGCTTAAGAGATAATAAAATATTTGATTTGAATAATAATATGCAATTTAAATTATGTAATCATACATATTAGGGAAGAGAAGGAAATTCCTGTTCAGTGAGCTATGTAGCATTACCTCAAAATGAGCATTTTGAGGTAAATGAGCATTACCTCAAAAATAGTTCTCACAAGAAATCCACAACTTGCAGATGAGGAAGTTGAGGCACAAATAGGTAATCATTTTCAATCACCTCTAGAAAAAAATTGGATTTCAATGTAAAATTATGCATTGTCTAGAGGACATTCTTCCAGGTTATCTGATGCTAGCCTTTCACTGTCTTTAAGCTACTGTACAATATCTTGTTAAGTTGTAGTTAACTGATAGATGTGCAAAACCTTCTGGTCCTATAGAATAGCATTTTCCTTCCTTTCTGCCATGTGGAAAACCAACTTTGCATCTGTTTACATAATCATTTCAACATAACTGATACACACACACACACAGCATGTATATAGCATCTTCCTAGTTTCCTCATTCATGAGAAGAATAAAATCTACAGAATGTGTTCATTTTTATATTTGCATGATATTCACAATTTTACATTTTTAGAAGATTATCTTTTTCTTAAAACAAATCTGAATTTTTCACCATAGAGTGGGGATTTGAAACTTGGATTTTCTGGTTCAAAAGTCCACAGTTTTTCCAGTACCTTTCCTACCAAGAATCCTGAGCAGCTGGGAGAACAATTGCGTGTATTCTCTCTAGGCAAAAAGAAAACAGAGTATGAGAATATTTTCTTGACAGAGACATGGTTATTTAAATGACATATTCAACCTTAGATCTCTAGTATTTGGACTCCTTGTCTGTTAATCTTTTTTACCAAATAGTTGAGCTGGGATGATGTTTTTCTGTAGAAAGAGACATGATGAAAACTTTGAAGTGGCACT
The DNA here is from genome assembly GCF_937001465.1 of Orcinus orca. Taxonomy (NCBI): domain Eukaryota; kingdom Metazoa; phylum Chordata; class Mammalia; order Artiodactyla; family Delphinidae; genus Orcinus; species Orcinus orca. The sequence continues at coordinate 16,268,234 of NC_064571.1, forward strand.
GGATCATAAAGGAAGAAATAGAAAGAAGACTTTCAAAGAGATAAAGCAGTAGGAGAGAATGAAGGATGATGAGCACCAGCCAGAGGATTTGAAGGGCCAGGATGAAGGTATTTGATTTGCTGGCTCAGGGGAGAAAGAAATCAATAGGAATGGGAAGCCCAAATTCACTCTGGGACAGGGGTTACTTTTTCTAAGCCTCGTACACACTGTTTTCAGATAGATAGGTTAAGAAAAAAATCCCACTTTCCCTGCCACCAATGAACTAATAAATGTTGACTGCTTAAAATACAAACGATTTTCAATTAAAATAGAATAATTCTGAATGAAACAAAAGCTCTAAAAATAGGACATTTCTATGTTTTAACCTTCATTAAACCTTATATTGATATTCAAAAGATAAATTTGGGACCACAAAGATGAATCAGCTCAATATTTATTAAATAGAAGAAGAAATCAAGGTCAAGGATAATTAAAGGAAATTGAATTATAATGGTTTATGCTGTTGTTGAAAAGACTAGACAAAGTGGCTGTCAAAAATCCTTATTTATTGATTTGGTTTCATTTGACCATTTCAAGAGCTAATCTGACACAGGCTATTATTTCATCCTGTTAGTGCAAGTATCATAATGATCAAATTAACAAAATATTCTAGATAAATGGTTGATAAGTGATTGGAAAATAATGTTTGATAATTGAATATTGAAAATTTCCACAAAATTAAGTGTGTCTTTGTAGGAGGAAGAGGAACTTAGAAACAGAATTAAGCTATTTTGTATAATGGCTCTCCAGCTATATACCTGAACAGTCTCCAGGATAATTATCAAATTAACTCATTATTTGATGCTTTCATATATTCTCCTCCTAGTGCATTTCAGTAATAATTATGTCCACAGAGCTTTACAAGTTGCAAGTGTTGTAAGATCAAATTTGATGTCAAAATATTTTAAATGTTTATTGAATTTGTTTGTTTGCAGTTTCTTGCAAAATGTCAGTGACTGAGGAAATAAGCAAAAAATAACTGATTGTTGATGCTTTCTCTTTTCCTACCAATTTGTACTTAAGAATGTATTTCAGAAATAATTTCAGACTCCTGTATTTTATATTCACATGAAATAACTTTCTAATTTTCATTCAGAAAAATTTAACCCAAGTGTGAATTCACATGTTCAGCAGATATTTATTGGGGACTTACTGTGTGTCAGGATCAGTACTTTGGATGCAGCACTAAATGATACAGAGAAGACCTACTAGGTTCCTACTCTCCAGTAATAATTAGCATAGTAGAAGATCCAGACATTAAATATAGAATAAGTTATTTGACTTATGTCAAATAATGCTATAAAAGAAAAAACAGGTATAATAAAAAAGTAAGAGGTGACTTTACCTGGTATTTATGACTAGAAAATATACACCATACATTATTTTGAAGTCATTTAAAAATATTAATTCTAGACTGTATGGTGGTTTTTATTTTAAATTTATTTCAATTCTGCTCTGAGTTTATGATGAGCATCTTATCTAGTAAATAAAAATAAGGATCTGATTTGAAGCATATAAAAAATAGCTTTGTTCACAAACATTTCCTGTACTGTCATTCAAAGGAAAATATAGGAAGAGTTATTTACACAGTTTCAGATGGTTGATAATAAGACTCAAATGCCTCACAAGCAAACAAAAGTACATTTTTTCCAAATCTGTAGCAAAACAAACAAAAGACAAAAGCAAGTACCTAAGTAGTTCACTAACACAAGTGTGATTATAACTTTATAAAATAATCTCAAATTATTTTAATTTCATCTGGCAGAAATTATATGACACTAATCTGGAAAGTTCTGAAAAAAGAAGTATTACATGTGGGAATTTATTTTGAAGATATATTTATTAAAACCTTAAGGTCCTCACAGAAGATCAGTAAAACAGAAAATTAACAATGTCACTCACAACAAATATATTGATATATAAATAGGTAGACAAATAAATAAATGCAAGAGGCCCTATATCATATTAAACAAAATATATCACAGATGGTTCAATAATATAAACTTGAAAGTATAGAATATATTACAGATAAAAATTTTATTCAATTTTTAATACAATTTGTATTTTAAATGTTTAGCCAATTTTTTTCACTGTGGTGAAAAATAATTTCATTGACATAATTATGTCAGAAAAGTCAAAGCAAAAGATAGCTTAGATACAGAAGATATAAAATATCTTTATGACAAACTTAAATTTAAAAAATAAAGTGAAAAATGCTACACAGATGAGAGATAAAAACTACATATTCTTAATATGTAATTAGCCTTTACCAATAAATAAGATACTATGAATAAGACAAAGGGCAAGAGAAAGAAACAAATTATATAATTTGATCATCCACATACAGAAAACTTGCCAATTGTAAATGAGCATTTAAAATGACTTTCAGTATATCAATTAATAAAATGAATACAAACAAAAATGATAATTTTGTCTTTCTACAAATATTTTTTAACTGTACTGTGCCAGATTCTGCTTTTGTGATTGAAGACTTGTTTATGTAAATATATGTTCCAGAGAGGAGGAACCAAGATGGCGGAGTAGAAGGACATGCTCTCACTCCCACTTGCGAGAACACCAGAATCACAGCTAGCTGCTGGACAATCACTGAAAGGAAGACACTGGAACTCACAAAAAAAGATACCTCACATCCAAAGACAAAGGAGAAGCCACAGTGAGATGGTAGGAGGGGCACAATCACAGTAAAATCAAATCCCATAACTCTGGGTGACTCACAGACTGGAGAACACTTATACCACAGAAGTCCACCCACTGGAGTGACTATTCTGAGCCCCATATCAGGCTTCCCAACCTGGAGGTCCGGCAATGGGAGGAGGAATTCCTAGAGAATCAGACTTTGAAGCCTAGTGGGAATTGATTGCAGGACTTCAACAGGACTGGAGGAAACAGAGACTCCACTCTTGGAGGACACACACAAAGTAGTGTGTGAATCAGGACCCAGGGGAAGGAGCAGTGACCCCGGGGGATACTCAACCAGATCTACTTGCTAGTGTTGGAGGGTCCCCTGCCAAGGCGGGAGTTGGCCCTGTTTCACTGTGGGGACGAGGACACTGGCAGCAGAAGTTCTAGGAAGTACACCTTGGAGTGAGGCCACCCAGAGTCTGTCATTAGCCCCACCAAAGAGCCCAGGTAGGCTCCAGTGTTGGGTTGCCTCAGGCCAAACAACCAACAGGGAGGGAACCCAGCCCCACCCATCAACAGTCAAGTGGATTAAAGTTTTACTGAGCTCTGCCCACCAGAGCAACAGTCAGCTCTAGCCATCAACAGTCCCTTCCATCAAGCCCCTTAGATAGCCTCATCCATGAGAAGGCAGACAGCAGAAGCAAGAAGAACTGAAATCCTGCAACCTGTGGAACAAAAAACACATTTACAGAAAGATAGACATGATGAAAAGGCAGAGGGCTATATACCAGATGAAGGAATAAGATAAAACCCCAGAAAAACAACTAAATGAAGTGGAGATAGGCACTAAATGAAGTGGAGATAGAATTCAGGATAATGATAGTGAAGAGGATCCAGGGCCTCAGAAAAGAAATGGAGGCAAAGATCGAGAAGATGCAAGAAATGTTTAACAAAGACCTAGAAGAATTAAAGAATAAACAAACAGAGATTAACAATAAAATAACTGAAATGAAAACTACACCAGAAGGAATCAATAGCAGAATAACTGAGGCAGAAGAACGGATAAGTGACCTGGAGCACAGAATGGTGGAATTCACTGCTGTGGAACAGACTAAAGAAAAAAGAATGAAAAGAAATTAAGACAGCCTAAGAGACTTGTGGGACAACATTAAATGCAACAACATTCGCATTATAGGGGTCCCAGGAGGAGAAAAGAGAGAGAAAGGACCAGAGAAAATATTTCAAGATATTATAGTTGAAAACTTCCCTAACATGGGAAAGGAAATAGCCACCCAAATCCAGGAAGCACAGTGAGTCCCATACAGGATAAATCCAAGAAGAAACATGACGAGGCACATAGTAATCAAATTGGCAACACTTAAAGACAAAGAAAAATAATTGAAAGCAGCAAGGGAAAAACGACAAATAAAATACAGGGAACTCCCATAAGGTTCACAGGTGCATCTCAGAAGAAACTCTACAAGCCAGAAGGGAGTGGCATGATATACTTAAAGTGATGAAAGGAAGAACCTACAACCAAGATTACTCTACATGGCAAGGATCTCATTCAGATTCGATGGAGAAATCAAAAGCTTTAAAGACAAGCAAAAGTTAAGAGAATTCAGCACCACCAAACCACCTCTAAAACAAATGCTAAAGGAACTTCTCTAAGTGGGAAACACAAGAGCAGAAAAGGACCTACATAAACAAACCCCAAACAATTAAGAAGATGGTCATAGGAGCATACATATCAATAATTACCTCAAATGTGAATGGATTATATGCTCCAACCAAAAGACACAGGCTCACTGAATGGAAATAAAAACAAGACCCATATATATGCTATCTACAAGAGACTCACTTCAGACCTAGGGACACATACAGACTGAAAGTGAGGGGATGGAAAAATATATTCCATGCAAATGGAAATCAAAAAGAAAGCTGGAGTAGCAATACTCATATCGGATAAAATAGACTTTAAAATAAAGAATATTACAAGAGACAAGGAAGGACACTACATAATGATCAAGGAATCAATCCAAGAAGAGGATATAACAATTATAAATATATATGCACCCAAAATAGCAGCACCTCAATGCACAAGGCAACTGCTAACAGCTATAAAAGAGGAAATTGACAGTAACACAATAATAGAGGGGGATTTTAACACCTCACTTCCACCAATGGACAGATCATCCAAAATGAAAATAAATAATGAATCAGAAGCTTTAAATGACACAATAGACCAGATAGATTTAATTGAGATTTATAGGACACTCCATCCAAAAACAGCAGATTACACTTTCTTCTCAAGTGCGCACGGAACATTCTCCAGGGTAGATCACATCTTGGGTCACAAATCAAGCCTCAGTAAATTTAAGAAAATTGAAATCATATCAAGCATCTTTTGTGACCACAATGCTATGAGATTAGAAATGAATTACAGGGAAAAAAACATAAAAAAACACAAACACATGGAGGCTAAACAATATGTTACTAAATAATCAAGAGATCACTGAAGAAATCAAAGAGGAGATCAAAAAATACCTACAGACAAATAACAATGAAAACACGAAGATCCGAAACCTATGGGATGCAGCAAAAGCAGTTTTAAGAAGGAAGTTTATAGCTATAAAAGCCTACCTCAAGAAACAAAAAAAATCTCAAGTAAACAATCTAACCTTACACCTAAAGGAACTAGAGAAAGAAAAACAAACAAAACCCAAAGTTAGCAGAAGGAAAGAAATCATAAAGAATAGAGCAGAAATAAATGAAATAGAAACAAAGAAAACAATAGCAAAGATCAATAAAACTAAAAGGTGGTTCTTTGAGAAGATAAAAAAAATTGATAAACCGTTACCCAAACTCTTCAAGAAAAAGAGGGAGAGGACTCAAGTCAATAAAATTAGAAATGAAAAAGGAGAAGTTAGAACAGACACTGCAGAAATACAAAGCATCCTTAGAGACTACTACAAGCAACTCTATGCCAATAAAATGGACAACCTGGAAGAAATGGACAAATTCTTAGAAAGTATAACCTTCCAAGACTGAACCAGGAAGAAACAGAAAACATGAACAGATCAATCACAAGTAATGAAATTGAAGCTGTGATTAAAAATCTTCTAACAGAACTTCCCTGGTGGAGCAGTGGTTGAGAGTCCGCCTGCCGACGCAGGGGACATGGGTTCATGCCCTGGTCTGGGAGGATCCCACATGCCGCGGAGCAGCTGAGCCCGTGAGCCATGGCCGCTGAGCCTGCGCTTCTGGAGCCTGTGCTCCGCAACGGGAGAGGCCACAACAGTGAGAGGCCCGCGTACCACAAAATAAAAATAAAAATAAAAAAATCTTATAACAAACAAAAGTCCAGGACAGATGGCTTCACAGGTGAATTCTTTCAAACATTTAGAGAGGAGTTAACACCCATCCTTCTCAAATTCTTCCCAAAAATTTCAGAGAAAGGAACACTCCCAAACTCATTCTATGAGCCCACCATCACCCTGACACCAAAACCAGACAAAGATCCTACAAAAAAAGAAAATTACAGACCAATATTACTGATGAATATACATGCAAAAATCCTCAACAAAATACTAGCAAACAGAATCCAACAACACATTAAAAGGATCATACACCACGATCAAGGTGGGATTTATCCCAGGGATACAAAGATTCTTCAATATATGCAAATCAATCAATGTGATACACCATATTAACAAATTGAAGAATAAAAACAATATGATCATCTCAATAGATGCAGAAAAAAGCTTTTGACAAAATTCAACACCGATTTATGATAAAAACTCTCAAGAATGTGGGCATAGAGGGAACCTACCTCAACATAATAAAGGCCATATATGACAAACCCACAGCATACATCATTCTCAATGGTGAAAAACTGAAAGCATTTCCTCTAAGATCAGGAACGAGAAAAGGATATCCACTCTCACCACTATTATTCAACATAGTTTTGGAAGTCCTAGCCATGGCAATCAGAGAAGAAAAAAGAAATAAAAAGAATACAAGTTGGAAAAGAAGAAGTAAAGCTGTCACTGTTTGCAGATGAGATGATACTATACATAGAGAATCCTAAAAATGCGACCAGAAAACTACTAGAGCTAAACAATGAATTTGGTAAAGTTGCAGGATACAAAATTAATGCACAGAAATCTCTTGCACTCCTATATACTAATGATGAAAAATCTGAAACAGAAATTATGGAAACACTCTCATTTACCATTGCAAGAAAAAGTATAAAATACCTAGGAATAAACCTACTTAGGGAGACAAAAGACCTGTATGCAGAAAACTATAAGACACTGATGAAAGAAATTAAAGATGATACCAACAGATGGAGAGATATACCATGTTCTTGGATTAGAAGAATCAATATTGTGAAAATGACTATACTACCCAAAACAAACTACACATTCAATGAAATCCCTATCAAATTACCAATAGCATTTTTTTTGGAACTAGAACAAATCATCTTAAAATTTGTATGGAGACACAAAAGACCCGGAATAGCCAAAGCAGTCTTGAAGGAAAAAAACGGAGCTGGAGGAATCAGACTCCCTGACTTCAGGCTATACTACAAAGCTACAGTTATCAATACAATATGGTGCTGGCACAAAAACAGAAACATAGATCAATGGAACAAGACAGAATGTCCAGAGATAAACCCACGCACCTATGGTCAACTAATCTATGACAAAGGAGGCAAAGATATACAATGGAGACAAGACAGTCTCTTCAATAAGTGGTGCTGGGAAAACTGGACAGCTACATGTAAAAGAATGAAATTAGAACACTCCCTAACACCATACACAAAAATAAACTCAAAATGAATTCTAGACCTAAATGTAAGACCAGACACTATCAAATAGTGCTTTGATATAGATGTTTTCATTGATGAGAAAAACATGGCTGTTGATGAGGAGACAAAAATATGTTCATTTCAAATACTTTTACAATTAACCTCTGGTGACTATGTACCTGAAATAATTCTATTCTCAATTTGAAAATGAGATTAATGATACAAAATTAGATGTACTATAAAAATCACTGTGAAATTCTGAAGGATCCCATCTAACTCCTCAGCTAGTTTAATTATTTTAATTATATGATCAGGAAGCAGATCTAGAGACAAGCACACAGGAGCCTATTAGTTTGAAAGTCAAAAGAAGGGGATAATGATCAAAATGTGATTAAGGAGCTTTAGATCTATAATTTCAGAGAAATAAAAATCCCTAAAATGAAGATGATTTTAGGTACTTGCATTGTTTATGCTGAGAGTAGTATAAGAGTTAAATCATTTTTTAATCTTAAGCACTCTTAAGTTCATGGATTTTCATGGCAAAAATATATACAAACACTTTTTTCCATACAAATTATTCCTTAATTTTGGTCAATGGCAGCATTAGAAAAAAACATTAGAAGCCATCCGGATCAATTCTCTCACAAGTAAAATAAAAACTTGAAGGACACTTACTGGGGGAAAAACTGTAATCAATGGTTATTTGGGGCAATAAGTTTTGCCAAGAACTTTTGCTATGGGTATTTTACCTCTTTTAAATTTTGAAAAACTCATGTGACCAGAAAAATAAAGCATATCACAAAAAGTGCTCATGCACTTGCAGTCTAGAACTTCAAGCATTTTGTATTCTCATTTCAGACATTTTAATTTGTATTAACATTTGAATATTTATTTTGTCAATAAGTTAATTTTGTTCTGTATGATAGCAGGTTCAGTGTGTTTGTAATAGAAAAGGTGACAAATAAACTGAAATGTACATGAAATAAGAACTTGTCAGACAAAGGAACATGTGCACATCTTTAGGATGATAAATGAATAAGGTGTGCCAAGTGGAGTCAGGGAGTCTGGCAGGCTTCAGGAATGGTGCGAAGTTGAGTGAATCAAGAGAGTTAGCCTTGGCCGTTATGGGAAAATAGATTGGAGAGTTCAGGCTTTGCCAGAATGTTGTGAGCTTTAGATTTAGAGTTGATTCCAACCTAGGATATTATCCTTAGGCAAGTAGAAAACCAACAGAGAAAATTACATTTCATGCTAGTCCATTAGAAAAATTGAGTTAAAGAAACAATAGTGTAGAGCAAAGATTGTCATAGAATGTGAATGGATAACTTCAGGTTACATAGAATCATGTTTTAATAAATCGATGTCCCCTGAAACTTTACCAGAAGATGAAAAGTGAAAAACTAATGTTCTTTACTTTTTTAAACTGCTATTTTTTAAATTAATATTGTAGGAAATTTAAATATTCCAATTTAAAAAGAACAAAGTTCTTTTTGGAACTTCCGTATTTTTTTTTTTCTAGTTTGCAAAGATGTGATGACTTTATTGTTATCTTATCAGAAGGAAGTATGGTTCCCTACGAGCTATGTGTCTTTGAACAAATGCCAGAGACCTTTAAGAGACAGTTCACAAAAAATCTTAAAGCTGTTTGATGGGTCTTTCTAAAGTGTTGTAGATTTTTCATTATTATATTTCATTGGTTATTCATCTTTTCTTTTGTGTGAAATATCACTCATGTTTTTTTTTGTCATGTTTCTACTTTTCTAACAGGTCATAAAGATTTCTTATACATTCTGGCTACAAACACTTTGTCATCTCTATGTGAAAAAATTTTCTCCTTTCCTTTCTCAAATCTTACAAATACTTCATGGTATTTTTGGTAAAATTAAATTTTAATTTTAATGTAATTAAATTCACTAAGTTTTTCTTATGTCAACTATAACTTTTGTATATTATTTAATAAATCTTCCATATCAATAACTTATTAAGATATCCAGTTTGGTTAATGTTTCCTCACAGATAGACTTAAAATCAAAGAACAAAGCAAAGATAAATGGAAGGAAAAGGAGCAAAAGAAGAAAATATACAGCTTCTATCTCGACTCTGAGATCTCACCTATATACTCAGCTCTTTGTTATTACCTTGTTAGGGTTCTGGTTGCTTAGGAAGATCTATGCTTATTACTTGCTGCCAAGACTTATTTAATGGTCCACTTTCTGGTCCTACTATGCTCTGAATCTAGTCTTTGTTCCCAGACCTTGTTGATCTAGATTCACCTGTTGCTAACTGAATCCTCCTTAGCTGAATCCTCCTTATATTTTATTAAATATATATATTAATATATATATATATTTCATCTCATAACAAAAGCATGAGAGTCAATTCTATCTGTATTAAAAAATAAGATTCTTAAGCACAAGGAATATTGAAGTTTTGCATCCTTGTATATAGCTCAGTACCCTAGACATTCAGTAAAAATATTAGATTTTAAATGAAAAAAAAGTTCTTAATACATAAAGGCAGCTGGAATAAAATATCTAGGTATATAAAGGTAGCTACTCTAGAAACCTCTAGTTTTCAGCATGGACAATGGTGATCATGGACAAGCATGCTGTATGATCAGGCCATGCAAGATGGCTGTTCTCTTGCTCTCTGTACATCCACTGCTCAACAAGTGCCTGCTTCACCTACACCCTACTCACATGACTGACCTGCCTACATACTTGCCCCAGGCCCCAGCTAGTGATTGTTCTAACTTTGGATCAGAACCTCTCCATTATGATAACTTATCAAAGGGGCAGTGAGGGACATGTCCCTCTGCTGGTTTTCCTGGTAACAAATGAGCCAATTTGACCTCAATTTCCCTATAACTGGTAACCTCTCCTTCCCCTGGGAGTGAAGATTGCCACCATGTCCTGGTTCTCCTTCTGCCACACAAGGGTGGGGTGCTGCTCCAGGACCTTGCTTCAGACATATAAGCTCCACTTATCCATTAAACCATTGACTGATGGCTCTGTCCCTGCCTCGGGGCTATTTCTTTGGTCTTGAAGCTGGGCAAGTACAGGCCTTATAGGTCTGCGGGGTGCAAATCAACACATGTATGAGAAATAAGCCCAAATATTGGAGAAGGTAGGGGAGACTCTGTAACCTATGACTTCACAACTTAACTTAAAAATCCAGTGCTGGAAGTGATATGTATTTCTGATCAGGGGTATGTGAATATACACTTTCAATAGAAAAATGGTCTATTGTAAGACTTCAATAAGGAGATTTATGTATGTAAGTATGTATTTATTTATTTATATTCTTCAGGAGAAGAGAAAGAGTATAGAATTTTAATTTCCATTGCCCAATTTTATTATAGTATAATAACAATAACTTTATTCATAAAAATGCAATAAAATCTTATTTTAGATAAGTATTTTCTAATTTATTCTTTCTTGATTTTTCTTTCTTATTTATTAAAGTCAAGGAATGCTTATCATCACTTTTGAAGTAAAATATGAATACCCACTTCTCTCTCTCATTAAGCTTCTGACCACAGTGCCCACAAAAATGATTCCTGTTAGGCACCAAGAATAACCTATGGAAGTATTAAATGAAAAACATCCACAATGGAAATACTATACAGTATCAATTGCAGATGAGAAAAGACTGAGGATTTCTGGGATGACCTTACACACAGAGAAAGAGATGGCAAACGTCATTTTCCTTGTGGCCCCTCTGCTGGGCCACAAATGTTATAAAATTTCAAAGTTAAAAATAAAGAAATTCAGATGACTGTGAGGTGAAGGTGCCTTAAGACATGGGCCTGGTCTGGTCTTCCAAAGGTTTGGGGTATGTGGGTATCTTGTAAATCTCAGGCCTGTAGTACTCTTGTGACTTTTGGATACAATTATTTTAAACTCAGAATGGGGTTGTTCTTTCCCAAGGGTCATTTAGAACAGTGTGAGGGTATTTTTGGTAGTACTGCTCCTGACATCTCCTGGCTGAGGCTACTAGGTTAAGTAAGCAACCGCACAATGAGGAATTTTATCTAACTCAAAGTGCCGATAGTGTGCTGATTGAAAAAAACATGTATTGGGTCCCAGAATAGAGGCATCAGGGAGCTGGATTTTACTACTGGCTCTGCTTACAGGATGAAAGAAAGGAGAACTTCATAGTTTTATTCATGTCCAACACAGCGCAGCAGATAACAAGGGGAAGGGATTTTATCTCAATTAAAGAGTGTTCTTGGAAGGTTCCTTGTGTCGCACCTTTCAGAAACGTATGTTCACACACTCTACTAAAGAAATCATACTATTAGGGGCAGCAGGAAGCTAGGTGTCAATGTACGTGTTGCTATACCAATTTAATCATCCCTACTGATTATAACATTGTAAACAAGATCAAATTAGCTTATGCTCATCCCTCATTTTACAGAGAAGAAACCATGGGGCTAATTATTAAATGACTTCTCTGTGTCTGATTACTGAGGAAATAGATCCATCTCATAACCTATAAGATTCATGATAATTAGCCACATAGTAACAACTGGGCAACATTTGATTCCATTCCATTCTATGATTATTAACAAAGATTAAAGATATGTTGTGTGCGTGAAGGTGTGTGTGCATGTGTGTGTGTAGGGGCACAGTGGAAGTATAGGACAAACTTTTTTTTAATGGAATGATTATTATTTTTTAATTTTAATTGATCATTCCTATAACTCATTTTCACTGTTAACTATATTTTAACTTTTTAAAAATAAATTTTGAAAGATCAACATTATTCTGAAATTACTTAAATCCTTCCTCAAAACAATAAGCAAAAATCTCTAATACTTTAGAAATATTATTGTGAGTAATGACCTCATTCCATCCTCTCTAAATGAGCACTTTGGAAAATAATATTTCAAGAGACATTTGAGCCTTTGGAAGTTTTCCTTTGTGAGGCTCTTTTGTGTTTTTTTTTGTAATGTAGTGTTTGTGTTTATGTTAAACATTGAAAATAAGAAAGCTTTCCTTCCTATTTCCTCCAGAGTAAGGGGAAAAAGTTAGAGCCCCTGGGTGCCTTCCTCTCAGCATATAAACCTAACAATGTAAGCACCTAGGGCTAAAAATTCATTTTCCAAAATGAATAGAAAAATCATCATGTATTCAAGAAGGGTGACAAATTTCTCTGGTCCTAGCATAAGGCTAAAAGTGAGTCACTGAATCTAGATTGTGAAATAAGCCACAGGGAAGTAAGGATGTTTGCCAGCTAAAAGTTAATCATTAGAATATATTATTCAAATAAAAATATAGACTGAATTGAAGCTAAAACCCAACACTATTCTCTTTACCACATTTGGAAAACAGTGACTATTTAATCTCACTAAAATACAAATTTTTTGAAAAGTAAATACAGGATTAAGAAAAAATACCTATTAAGTGTTATCTATTCAACCACATTTTTTGTAGCTGAACTACACTTTTATGACTCTCAGTGGTGATTCTAATTTTGTTTCCCTTATGAAACTTTGGAAGTTGCAAAGCTGCTGTTGTATACTTCCTGAGCTTTCTGTTTGGCCTAAGTAGGCAGAGAGGTTTTTCAATTGCCATTACCTCTAGGTGTTTCTTAAACATAAAATCTATATACGAATCCACCAGGCAATGATGGTAGAAAGGTTTATTTTTTAATGGTCTCAGTCAACTAAAAAGAGATTGCATTTACATAAAAAAAGAATACCAACGTAAGTATCAATGCTAAGCATCAAGTATGTGGCATAGACTAGAGTTCTCCAGAGGTTCAGAGTAGGGAAGAATAGCTAAACAGTCTCTATAATATACATATATTTTTTGTAGTATGGGAGTGGATAGTGTGAACCAGGAACTCCCTGTTGGATTAGATGGGTGTTATAACTTATTTTCTCCAGGAGAAAAGTCAGTAGAGTATGGTAGCACCAGATTAAAGAATTAAGTCACCATGTGTGGAAATAGGCTAAACTGAAAATAATCACTTCCAACAAAGTAGTTCCCAGAGATGGGCTCAAAGAGTTCAAAGCCAACTGAAAACAAGAGGTATGATCAGCAGAGACAAGAAATAGCAATTGAAGTGAGAAAAAAAAAAAAACTGAAGAGGACTTAATGGCAAACATCAAGTTGAGATGAAGAGTGGTGGTTTTCAGTTAAATTTATCTAATTGGGTCAGCTTCTTAATTTCAACTTTAAGTAATTAAATTAAGTTAAATATTTGATTTTGAAATGTGTTTAAATTCAGAATGTACTAACAAATTAAAAACACTAGAATTTACACTTCAAAAGCCATGACATTTCAAATAGCAGCCATGAAATTCTCCATCATAAGATCAAACTGAGCAAATCTTATAGACCTAAAAGGGCTGGAAGTTACAGTTTTTCAAACGTGTTGAAGAAAACGGTGTCGTGTTTCAGTGTTCATTCAGTTTACACTTTAAATTTTTAAAAAATTTTAATTTATTTAAACAAACAAACAAAAGTTCATTCATTTCTCTTACCCCTCCATTTCCCACCCCTGGCAACCACCAATCTGCTTTCTGTATCTATGAACTTGTTTTTGTTGTTGTTTGTTTGTTTAGATTACACATATAAAAGAATGCCCATTATCAAAAAATCTAGAAACAGTAAATGCTGGAGTGGGTGTGGTGAAAAGGGAACTCTCCTGCACTGTTGGTGGGAATGTAAATTGATACAGCCACTATGGAAAACAGTATGGGGGTTCCTTAAAAAACTAAAAATAGAACTACCATATGACCCAGCAATCTCACTACTGGGTACATACCCTGAGAAAACCGTAATTCAAAAAGAGACATGCACTACAATGTTCATTGCAGCACTATTTACTATAGCCAGGACACAGAAGCAACCTAAGTGTCCATCAACAGATGAATGGTTAAAGAAGATGTGGCACATATATACAATGGAATATTACTCAGCCATAAAAAGAAACAAAATTTAGTTATTTGTAGTGAGGTGGATGGACCTAGAGTCTGTCATACAGAGTGAAGTAAGTCAGAAAGAGAAAAACAAATACCATATGCTAACGCTTATGCATGGAATCTAAAAAAATGGTACTGATGAACCTAGCGACAGGGCAGGAACAAAGATGCAGACATAGAGAATGGAATTGAGGACACAGCAGGAGTGGGGAAGGGGAAGCCGGGGTGAAGTAAGAGTAGCATTGACATATATACACTACCAAATGTAAAATAGATAGCTAGTGGGAAGCAGCAGCATAGCACAGGGTGATCGGCTCGGTGTTTTGTGATGACATAGAGGGGTGGGATAGGGAGGGTGGGAGGGAGGCTCAAGAGGGAGAGGTTATGGGGATATATGTATCCATAGAGCTGATTCACTTTGTTGTACAACAGAAACAAACACAAGACTGTGAAGCAATTATACGCCAATAAAGATGTATATAAAAAAAAGAAAATGATACAGTATTTGTCTTTCTTTGTCTGACTTATTACACTTAGCATAACACCCTCGAAATCTACCCATGTTTGTTGCAAGTGGCAAGGTTTTATTTTTCCCATGGCTGAGTAATATTCCTGAGTGATATATATATATATATGCCATGGTATCTTTATCCATTCAAACATTGATAGACACTTGGGTTCTTTCCATATCTTGGCTATTGTAAATAATGCTACAATGAACATAGGGAGGCATATATCTTTTTAAGTTAGTGTTTTCATTTTCTCCAGATAAATATCCAGAAGTAGAACTGCTGCAGTTCTGTCTTTAATTTTTAGTAGATTTTTTTTTTTTTTTTTTTCCGGTACGCGGGCCGCTCACTACTGTGGCCTCTCCCATTGCGGAGCACAGACTCCGGATGCGCAGGCTCAGCGGCCATGGCTCACGGGCCCAGCCGCTCCACGGCATGTGGGATCTTCTCGGACCAGGGCACGAACCCGCGTCCCCTGCATCGGCAGGTGGACTCTCAACCACTGCGCCACCAGGGCAGCCCCTGTCGTTAATTTTTTGAGGAACCTCCATGCTGTATTCCATAGTGGCTGCATCAATTTACATTCCCACCAACAGTGCACTAGGGTTTCCTTCTCTCTACATCTTCTCCAACAATTGTTATTTCTTTCTTGACTTTCTGATAATAGCCATTCTAACAATGATATTTCAATGATATTTCAAGCATCTCATATTTCAAATGATATTTCTTTGTGGTTTTGATTTGCATTTACTTTTTGTATTTTTGTTAATAATTTGCATTATACTCTATTTAAGCCTATATTCTAATGATTGTTTTTATTTGACAAATATTCCTACTTCACTGTAGTTTACCTTTACAATCTAGATTCAGCTACTTATAATGGTTCATGTTTCTACTTTTTCTTGAATTTCAAGATCATATCAATTACTAATTCCATTCTTTGAAAGAAAATGCTAATTGTAAGTAAAGGCAATAAATGTCCAATCCAAAGACAATTAAATTTTTATTATTATTATTATTTTAAATTAATTTATTTATTTTTGGCTGCATTGGGTCTTCGTTGCTGTGCACAGCTTTCTCTAGTTGCGGCAAGTGGGGTTTCCTCTTTGTTGCGTTGTACAGGCTTCTCATTGCAGTGTCTTCTCTTATTGCAGAGCACCGGCTCTAGGCACACCGGCTTCAGTAGTTGTGGCACGCGGGCTTAGTAGCTGTGGCTCACAGGCTCTAGAGCGCAGGTTCATTAGTTGTGGCTCACGGGCTTAGTTGCTCTGTAGCATGTGGGATCTTCTCAGACCAGGGCTCGAACCCATGTCCCCTGCATTGGCAGGTGGATTCTTAACCACTCTGCCACCAGGGAAGTCCCCAATTAAAATATTTTAATTCCAACAAAAAGTGTAAGCAGCAGTGTTTCTGACATCTTAAGAGTCCAGTCTGATTTATTCTCATATCCTCACAATACAACAACAGATAAAAGATGGTCTTTTTTCTGACACCAACTGTTAGAATCCACAAGTTTAAAGTCATGGTCCCCAACAAAACCACCTTATTTTATATGCTAGCTACATGTTGGATCCCTAGGCTACCTGCACTTCTGATCAAATGGCCATGAGTCTGGGGTTTCCATGACCCTCCTCAGGTTTGGTAAACTCTTATTACAACACCCCTGGCCCACTGTACACCCCATTTAAGAACTCATTCATATTCAACCCAATGTATATGTCTCCTTTAAAGTGATGAATCCTTCCATTGACCTCAGGCAGTATTCATCACTTTGTGCTTTTAAAACTAGTCATGATGCTTTCTATTAGGCATTTTGTTGTAATTTTGGTTTGTGTATGTTTCTTAATAAGTGCTTACCTCCTTGAAAATAGGGCTTACGTTGTGTTTTGCTCTGCATTTTCTGGGAACCAGCACTGTGTCTTTCACTCACAGGACACACACATGTATGAAGGTATATGTGTGTACATATGAATATATGTGTGTATGTGGACCTCTGTGTGTGCAATCCATATGGTCTTGAAGCTGAGAAATTTTCTAATCAACTATGAAGTCCAACTATGTGTCTACTTTCTTGTTTGCTATTTTCCTAATTTCTCTTTCTCTTGCTATTTATCACATGAAATACAGAACATAAGGAAGATTTTCCTCTGTTCAAATGGCTTGGAACACTTCCAATGCCTGCTGATTAGAAGCTTAGTGTCCACAAACAAGAATAACAATAACTAATAGTTTCCAAACTCTGAGAGAGATTTCATTGATTTTTGTGACACTGTTAGAAAAGAAAATATTCTGAGGATGATTACAGGGTAGAAACACTATCATATTACTCCTGAAATGACTTCTTTTTTTTTTCCTCTTTGGACCCATGCTCTCTTCTTTTCAAAACAATAAAGACACAGAGAAAATTCATTAAGCTTTTTGAATCTCAGTTTCTTAATAAAACTGGGCTTCTTACTATTGATGATGATATTGACGAAGATATGCAAAGATTGAAAGAGATACAATGCCTAGCATTTGGATTAAGTTTATGATGAAACTTTGCACTGCAGTTTGTTTCATAAAATGCAAGTTGGTTGCAGAGAAATTTAATTCTGTTTCCTTGACAAAACATCCTAAAACATATTTGGGCACCCAAGAAATATGATCACCTGACAGACTTTCAATGGCTAATCAAATTAAGGAAATTAGTATGCTGGTAAAAGTTAAGAAGTTGGCTGAAAAAAATGTGAAAACAGGCCTCTAAAAGAGAGAGAGAGAGAATAAAGGGAAAACAGAGAAACAGAAACATTATCCTCAGTTTCAAAATCGCTTTGACCCACAGCAGAGTTTAAAGAAACTTCAATCTGAGACCAAAGGATGGAACCCCTGATGTGATATCTGTCAGCTACACTCTTATGGCCTGTGATACTTAAAACCTTCTGAGAATGTAGGTGCTCATATTAAAGTGAGTGTTGGGAAAAAGTCAGTGAATCAGGGGTCATGATTTTTCAAGAAGGACCAACCTTCTTTTTTATAGGTGCACTGAAGCTAAGTAGGAAATTTAGGTGAGAAATTACCTTTGGCAGATGAGTGCTTGGCATCATATTTACTGCTGAAAAATTGCAGGGAATCACTTCTTTACCTACTGGGACTCTTAATAGAGACCTGATTCTGTTGTAGCATATCATTAATGGGACTGTAAGGAATAGAACATGAAATTGTCTTTCCTTGAGGTAATTAAAGTACCAATGTAGTTAAGCCACAAGGGAAACCCCTGTAATTACAGGAGTTGATCTCATTAAGCTTGCTAATGTTTTTTCACTTAGAATAATTTTCGTAAATTAACTAATCACGAAATTTCAAGTTTTGATAAGATTCTACCAATAAAAGAAGCTCAACTATATTAATAAACTTTGAAATATAGGTGATAATGTACATCACGTTGAAGGGGATTACTGCATGCAGTCTTGTGTATCTACTAAATGAAGGTGGCGATGACAGAAGAATGAATTGGAAAAAGACAAATATTCTAAAATCTTCTAGCATTCCTTATGTAGAATATAATGACTAAAGAGAAAAAAATTGTCATAAAATATTTTATAATAAATACAATGTATGAGTTTTTATCCAAAATTCTGAAATCTCTAGCATTATGATATGTATTAAATTCTAAATTCATATTGAAGCATTATAGTTAATATATCTAAGCAAGTGCCTAGAGATTATCGTACTAAATGAATCAAGCCAGACAGAGAAAGATAAATATCACTTATATGTGGAATTCAAAAAAAAAAGAAAAAAAAAGGATACAAATGAACTTATTTCCAAAACAGAAAGTGATTCACAGGCATAGAAAACAAACTTGTGATTACCAAAGGGGAAAGGGGGTGGGGGGAGGGATAAATTAGGAGGCTGGGATTAACATATACACACTACTATGTATAAAATAGCTAACCAAAAAGGACCTACTGTATAGCACAAGGAACTATACTCAATATATCATAATAACTTATAAGGGAAGAGGATCTGAAGAAGAATATCTATATTATATATTAATATCAGAAGATTAATACCAATCATAGATTATCTTTTAGTTAATATACTTTATTTTTAAAAATAGTTTTAGGTTTACAGAAAAATTTATCAGGTAGCATAGAGTTGCCATATACCTGCTTTCCTTCTATGTTGATAGCAGGTCTCTCTGCTATTAACATCTTGCATTAGTGTGGTAGATTTGCTACAATTGATGGAGCAGTAATGATAACGTTATTATTAGCTAGAGTCTATAGTTTACAGTAGGGTTCACTCTGTGCTGTACAGTTTCATGGGTTTTGACAAATACATAATGTCATTTATCCACCATTACAGTATCATGCAGCGTAGTTTCACAATCCTAAATGTGCTCTGTGTTCTACCTCCTTGTCCCCATGCCACCACCAAAACCTTAGGCTACCACGAAAAGTTTCACCGTCTCTTTAGTTTTGCCTTTTCCAGTGTAATATAGTTGGAATCATACAGTATGTAGCCTTTTCAGACTACATTTGCATATGCATTTAAGCAATATGCTTTTAAGATTTCTTCATGTCTTTTTGTGACTTGATAACTCATTTCATTTTATTGCTGAATATTTCATTGTAGAGATGGGCTGCAGTTCCACAGTTTTTTTTCCATTCATCCATTGAAGGACATCTTGGTTTTTTTAAAGTTTGGGGAGTAATATAAAAAGCTGATACAAATATTTGTTTGTAGTAAACCAAACAGAAAAGATTCCTCCTGCTTGCACTTACATTTTTATTGGGAATTCAGATATAGAACAGATAAAGAGGTAATCCCTAAGAGAATTCCAGGTAGAGAAGAGGACTTAAGATTCAAGTTAGGAAATTTAGACTAACTTTCCCAGAAATGTGAATATGGAGTAAGGCAAGGCAATGACATAAAATAATTGGAACTGACTGGACTTAGGAACTCTTTAGTTCTTTCTGTATACTTAAAGATCCTTTGATTGTTGTCCTGTGTGATGACTGAACTATTCTCCTGTATTTTTGATTTTGTAAGCTACACAACATCCTTTCTTTTTTTCAGCTTTTTTTATTACATGAAAAATTTTTTAAATTCTATAGTGCTTTACAATTTTCAAAAGTTTCATACACATGACTCTGTATAATCCCATGCAATACACTTTCTATCAATTTCTTTTGCTAACATCAACTAGAGTTGGTTTCTGCTGCTTGTATCCAAAGTACTCTAATTAATACAATGTTGAAAATACTTCTGAGGGCAATAAACTAATGAAATATTGGAGACGGAGATGCTTTTAAATTTTCCCTGTTGTTTCAAATGTAAAATTAGGTTGAAGCTTAACATCTTTTCCCAAAGAGTCACTTCAGTGAGCCAGGGATATGTTACAGCAATCTACACATCAAGTATTGATATTATTCACCAAGACCCCTATTCTAATTTCTGAATATAGTTTATACATACCACTATTAGAATCATAATCACCTTATATGATATTTTTAGTGCATCTTAGGTTTTAGTACAACTTAGGTTTAGTTTTCTTGAGTGTACCCAAAATGAATTATTTATCTTTGTGTACCAGTTCCTCTAAGACCATATGAGATCAGAGCTTAATGCTCAATAAAGATTTTTTTGATAGTGAAAACAATAGGATACCTTTAATAAAACTTTCTCAGCTTCCTATATTAAAATATTTCCTCTCCTTATTTTCATTTTCTTCTAGTACTCTAGCTTTTTTGCATATTATAATTTTGTATATCCTTCTGCCTTTCATCTAAATCAAAATGAAGTAATCCTGAGATTTAACTAAGAGTATGTGTGCATGTATGTGAGTTTATTTCAATGATATAAACAAATCTTAGCATATTCAGATAATTTAGATGGCCAACATAACCAAGTAAATCCATACTCTTTCAGAATCAGCACTTTTGTTTGTGTTTAAAATTATGCTGGCACCAAAAGTATAACTTTAATTGTCTTAGTATAATTAGAAAAGAAAAGAAATAAACTTAATAAGTAAAAGATGATTTTGTGTCAAGTGAAAGCCAATTGATTCACAACATGCTTTACAAAGAAATTTTCCACAGTCCCTGGAATAGAGAAATGTGGTGGAAATTGAGTCCTCAAAGGGCCCAGGAAGTAGAAAAATGCTGACTGGAAATAATCTGTACCATGGTAGTCAATAGCCTATTCTTTTAGTGAGTTATACATATATGTATATTCCCTATGCCCTCCCTCTTGTGTCTGCCTCCCACCCTCCCTATCCCACCTCTCTAGGTGGTCACAAAACACCGAGCTGATCTCCCTGCACTATGCAGCTGCTTCCCTCATATATGTACGTATATACATATACACATGTATATGTATAGCTCATTTAGTTCAGAAAAACCCTCAACAGACATTTTAAATAAATGTTGTTAATTTGAATTTTATTGGCTTTGTTCTTTTATCTAATGTATACATTTGTTTTAGTTTTATGGTTGCATAAAAGCTGTAACATTAGGGGTTTACACTTTGCTTTATGTTTATACATATTTAAGTAACATCATAATCAAAAGAATTTAACGCAACATTGGAAGACTATGACTATTTCCCTTTTAATAGGGATTTATATATTAAATAAAATTGGAGAAACAGTATTCTAGACCAACATCTTTCTTTCCAAAGTCAAACATTTCAACAATATCAAAGGTCCAAACTCTGAAAGACCTTATGTGTCTCCTGCCAGAGACTGTTGGGCAAAGTGTAGCTGGAAGTTTCTGTCTAGTGTGTTCTATTTAGTTATGTAATTGCCAACTTTTTAATTTCTATTTTATCCCTCAGCTAATATTCCAAATAAAAAAGTAAACTTGATCACATAGCTTTAAATTTTTATGAGATAATTGGTGTATTAATATTTCATATAAAAGTCACTGTTGTTTTTCACTATAACTATGAGATATTAAAATTTTTACTTTCTAAAAATAAAAGAATACCTAGAAAAACACTCTGCCTTCACACATATATACAATGGTAAATTACTCATCCATAAAAAGAAGCGAAATTGAGTTATTTGTATTGAGATGGATGGACTTAAGAGTCTGTCATACAGAGTGAAGTAAGTCAGAAAGAGAAAAACAAATACTGTATGCTAACACATATATATGGAATCTAAGAAAATGGTTCTGAAGAACCTAGGGGTAGGACAGGAATAAAGACGCAGACATAGGGAAAGGACTTGAGGACACAGGAAGGGAGAAGGGTAAGCTGGGACGAAGTGAGAGAGTGGCATGGACATATATACACTACCAAATGTAAAATAGATAGCTAGTGGGAAGAAGCCGCATAGCACAGGTAGATCAGCTCAGTGTTTTGTGACCACCTAGAGGGGTGAGATAGGGAGAGTGGGAGGGAGATGCAAGAGGGAGGGGATATGGGGATATATGTATATGTATAGCTCATTCACTTTGTTATAAAGCAGAAACTAACACACCATTGTAAAGCAATTATACTCCAATAAAGATGTTAAAAAGAAAAAAAGCACTCTGCCTTTAGGTGAAAAATAATTTTATCTGTATCTCTCCTATAGTAGTTATTAATCCTTACCACCTTCTGCAGCAAGGGCCTCAGCCTGGGAAACAGTTTTGCTTGCTCTGTTAACCAGGCCTATTTTGGCATTTGTCATCTTCAGAACAATTATATGACAAGATACAGAACCTGACGGGAGTTATCTTATCCTATTGGATCAAGAAACTTAGAAAGTAAGTTTATTTCAAGACCAAATTTATTCTAAATACACTACAAAATCTATACTCAATCTCTTAGCTTAGGAAATAAAATTAAAACAAACATTTAAAAAATTAAAATATTTTCTATGGATTTGGGGGAACATTAGGTTGTATGGTGATTAGGTCATGGCTGGTTAGAGCACTGGTTTCCAGGGTCGTAGAGGCAGGCATGACTCATGCACTAACTGGCACTGGCAGTGCTGTTGATGTTGGTGACAACGCTGTTGACAGCAGGAGCACTGGTGGTGAGCACCCCCGTTAGAGTGCTATAACAGTCACATATGACGCTAATGCTGGCTGTGCAGGCCACAGCACTGGTTGGTAAATCAGAAGTCATGTTTCTGCCAGGGGCATTGGCAGAGATGATATGGATGACAGCAGCACCACCAGCCTCCTCAGTATCCTTGGTGGTGGACGTTGATGCCTCACTAAGCATTTGAATTCATAACATAAAAATGACAGTTTCAGTATACAGTAATTGGGAGAGACAAAGGGGATGGCTAACTAGATCTACAGCCTATTTTTCCTTTCCACTGAACTCTTCTTCCCTGCCATTTTGAAATCTCAGTGTAAGTCTCGGCTTTTCTTTCTCTTTTGGAAATCACTTCAGTTTCAGATGGTAGAAAGCATTGACACATGCCATTAAAAGTCAATATGGAATTCATAAGATGATGCAGTTATTATGTACGTTTCACACAGCACTTAATCAGTGCATATTTCTGCACTTTACACTCACGAAAAAGGCAAAAGTAGGAAGAATATAACAGCCAATGTTGGCATGAAGTAGACTAGCACTGTTAGAGCACACTGGTATAGGAATTCTGGAAAGAAAGCAAGATTCCTATACTTAGTGAAATTAAATATGTTAAGTCATATGCAAAGTGACCACACATATATTTCCACATAGATCATTAAGATGTCTGTGTGACATTGGTGGTGGAAGTGGGAGATGAAGGCAGCCTATGCTTCTATTCTAAGGGGACACTGATATGTGTTCAGTGGGTTACTCTACAACAGATAGAAGCCAGGAACTAGGAATTCTTTCAGATCATAAAACACATAATACAGTGTGAAAGAAGTAAAGAAGCAATGATCAAAAATATTAGAATGGATGCCTATGAGAGGGAGGTAGGTGTACTAAGGTGGAGAATGAAAATAAAAATAATATATGATGGACCAAAAAAGAAATCTTACATGTCCATGTTATGATAATATATTATGAACTGAGGAATATTATTAATTTCATTGTCTGCAGTGGAGATTAAATATTTTTAAAAGGAAAAAAATGTGTAGGCTTCTTTTTGCTTTGTTTGTGTATATGTGTGTGTGTGTGTGTGTGTGTGGTGTGTTTAATTTACTACCCAGAGAAAATAAAATGTCCAGAAAGAAAATCTACCAAGAAAATAAAATAACAATTCTATGGATAATGTAAAAATAACTTAAAAAA
The DNA here is from genome assembly GCF_937001465.1 of Orcinus orca. Taxonomy (NCBI): domain Eukaryota; kingdom Metazoa; phylum Chordata; class Mammalia; order Artiodactyla; family Delphinidae; genus Orcinus; species Orcinus orca. The sequence continues at coordinate 16,292,382 of NC_064571.1, forward strand.
AAAGATGAATTTAGCTATAAGACCCACTCCAGAAATATTTTAGCTTCCCTTCCATTCAGTTGTTGGCAGAAAATTGTTGTGCAGCCAAGCAGGAAATAACAGTAGGCAAAGAACTGTTTTCTCAGTGTTATTTTAGGCTAACTGTTTTAAAAATATTTAAGGTTTCTTTGACTTACTGTTGAACCAAATTGATTTTATTATCGCAAATAATAAAGGCCAAAACTTATGATCAAGCAAGAGAAAGATGAACAGGAAATGAATGGTAGTTGCAATAAGCTCTTAAAAATGTCTTTCCCCTACTGGATGGTTATCATATTTTATAACATTTAACCCGTATCAAAATAGAAAACGTATTTGTTTCATATTCTTTAGTGACTTCATTGCTCTGAAAGGTGCAGAAAGTACAATTTCTTTAAGTCAATGATAGTATGATATTGTATTATGCTACTAAGCTTAAGACTTAGGAGTGTGTGTGTGTGTGTGTGTGTGTGTGTGTGTGTACACTAGGAAGGGTGAATGTCAGGTGAAGATGTGGGGACAGATAAAGGTGAAACACTTCATTCCTCCAGTATCATTAATGTTTTATTATTATTGTTATTGTACTGAGGAGAAAGGAGATTACTAGGTATGTGGGTATGTGGGTGGACTTCATTCTGAGCAATTTGAGAACTTCCTTTTTCACCCCTGTGGCAATATATTGGAATATATTAGAATATGGATTTACATTTCAGAAGCAGGATGGAATAGACACCATGGATGGCTCTCCAAGAGTCAGTCCACCCCTGCCTCACGTGTGCTGCAATGTGGTTAAGGGGATGGTGGAAGCAGAGACAATCTGATTGCAGGGCTGCCAGAATGGCTGTGGGTGATTCTGACATTTGCAGGCGCAGCCATAACATGATGGCAGATTTGTTGTGTTTCTGGGACTAATGGAATCAGCAACTCCACTTATCTGAAACTAGCTCCAGAGGTGAGTCCTAATTAGACAGCTACTCATTGTATTCTCTACTCCATTATCAGTAGAACTAAATTGAGCCACTGATACATGAGAAGACTTTAACTGGAAGCATCTAGGAATAAAAATGTTCTGTCCTTAGGTAAAAGAAGAGACTTGTTTTTCTCTTCCCCAATGAAATGCATCCTAGACACGACCAAGGAAGCATTGACATTATATCTTCCAGCAGTCATCTTAGAACAATGAGAGAAACCATGCATAGTGCCAATGCACAAAGAAAGGCAGCGATAAGGAGCCAGTGACTTCAAACCTAATGTAACATTGTGTTTCCAGTTATGTGGGTTAAAAAAAAAAAAAAAAAAGCTTTTTCAGTGTTAAGTAGGTTTAAGCTGACTTTTTGTTACTTTGAATCAGTAGTAATCTATTTGATATAAAACAACAAAGCTAAGTATACTATTTGATATTAGAATAACAGGGAGAATAAGAAACGAAGCAGAGGGGAGGAAGATAACTTGAAATGTGATAGATTTGTTACTTAGTGAGCATGGACCAAGTGCCAGGGATGTGCCTGGTGAATGATCAACAACATCCCAATCTGTATCATAGCCCTTCAATGTAAGTATTTCTACATGACAGTATTAATATAACAGTATTAAAATGAGGAAACACAACACAAGGTCAACCATTTAGGAGCAAAAAGAGGTTTTGAAAAGAACACTTAATGGACAGAAAGAAAACTAGAGCATGTGAGAGACATAAAAAGTCAGAGAAGAGGGAGGGAAGCCAAGCTGGACTGGTAAACTAAGATATTTTGGAGAAGGAAAGGATAGTCCATAATTCTTACAATAAAGTCAATTAGAGCAAGAACTATAAAGTGTTTCTTTAAGATGATCATTATTGTATCATTGGTATTTGTTTTCAGAGCAGTTTCAGAAGTGGAGATAGTAAGGGGAAAATTGTATAGTGGAAGTAAAGGGTGAAATTCAGCAATATTTTAATGAGGAGGACAGTTTATAAATGGAGATATTAGTCTTCAGGATGACTTAATAATAACAATACATTAAATATAGGTTGAATAGTTAGTGAAGGAGTAGGGATTGAATACCCAAGAAGAGTAAAGCACTATAAAATAATTTTGGATATTTAATTACAGAAGACCAAGTTGACACTAGCTAGTTCAGTAGAAAAGAAATTTATTAAAAATAACAGTTCACCCAAACATTCATTGGGAGTAATGGAGAACCTAGTCATGTCTGAGCTTATATGAACAATTATCAGAAACACCCTGACAAAATAGCCAGATAAGGAAGCTGCTGCTTCTGCTTATCTCCAAACCAAAGCAAATCCACCATGATCAAAAAACTGCTGCTGTGAAACTCAGATCACGCCTTACCAGCCCCAAAACCATGCTGCCTCTGCCTCCACCTACACTAGGCAAATGGCTGTCATATCACATCAGCATCCTAGCTGCAAGTAAAAGTGTGTGTGTGAGAGAGAAAATGTGTGTGTGTGTGTGTGTGTGTGTGTCTGTGTGTGTGTGTTTCCTTCCACATGGGAAAGTAACTTGACGATGGTGGTCATTTTCAAAATACGGAGTTTCAGAAAACTGTAGACCACCACAAGTAATCAATACCACAAAAATCCTAGAGAATGTGGAGAAAGATGTCATCTAAAGCACAGCAGAATTTAAAGCAAAGGTGTTATGGGATTAAGGACTTAGATAATTTTTATACTCTTAATAATACTTGATTTGTTTCTGACACATTAGTGATGTATTCGATATACATCACATGCCTCAAGTCTTTTTAAAGTTTAAGTTGTTGCTGGCTTTTGACATCTTATATTGTCCAAGCTTTTTGGCTTTCCAAGGACTCCACAATCAAGAATTAAGAAAGGATGATGGGAAGTTGAGAGGATCATCCTCTGCAGCCTTTCTGAAGATGTGTAGCAGTGATGTGATTTGGGACCTGGAAACTAGTTCTGAAGGTGCTTCCTGATTAGACTAAGTCAGCCATTGTATTTTCACCCGCATTATCAGTTGCTATAACAAAGAAATAGATTCAAGCAGTTCTTTATGGGTTTGGTTCAGATATGCACAGATTTCAGTTACCAAGATTTAGTAAATAACAGCAGTCCTTCAACATCATAGTTCAAATTCCAGCTTCCATAATATATTAAATATGAATAATTAAAGAAAGTACAAACTTCGCTGCTTCTTCTTCAGTGCACAAATCTCTATGTAAAGGAAAGAGGCATATCATGATCAGCGACCAATCACATCACTTCTTTCAAAATCTGCTGGTGACTATTCACTGCACATCTGTTATTTAATTCATGCACAGGCAGTAAATTTTATATTTGTTTTATCTCCTTGTCTCAGTGACAAACTCTCATGACATTTTACAAAAATTAGTTAATTAAAAGAGGGAATTGGCCATCAAAACTGAAAGTCAGCAAAGAAACAGTAAGTGGTAACTGGAGGTGAAATTTAAATAGAATATAGATGAAGTTATAAGAAAATGATAGTGCCATTAGGGAGACTCTATCTAGGCAGCAAAGTAATTCAGTGAAGCTGAATTTATCAATGTAAACAAAAAGGGTTTGTGATGAAAAAGATAAAGAGGTCCCAGAAAAAAATGACACCAGCATAAATCTTCCCATTAAAGGAACTCTCAAAATTAAAAGTGCAAAGGATAAAATGTTGGAAGCTGATCTAATTTCAGAAGGGAATATGACAATTCACCAAAACATAAACAAGTACTCTCTTCATCTTTTAAGTTATACTATGAGAAAAAGAGAACACAGAGTGTTCAAACTTCTCTTGACACAATTTTTAAAAAGAAATACAGTTATCCCTCAGTATCTGCAAGTGATTGGTTCCAGGACCACCCCCTGCCAGCCCCCCACACCACCACCACTTTAGATGCCAAAATCTGGAGATGCTCAAGTCCTTTATATAAAATGGCATAGTATTTGCATATAAACTATGCTCATCCTCCTGTATACTTTAAATCATCTCTAGATTAATTATAATACCTAATACAATGTCATACTATGTAAATCATTGTTGGTGTGCAGCAAATTCAAGTTTTCGCTTTCAGAACCACCTACATTTTTTTTCTGAATATTTTCAGTTCGTGGTTAGTTGAATGGCAGATGCGAAACCCAAGGATATGGAGGGCTGACTGTAAAACATTTTCATTGTCAATGTTTCTAAAGCTTTAAATTAGGGTATACTAAATAAATATTAGTTTTACTGTTTTTATTCTCCTATGTATTTATAATTATCAGTAAGAGAGTTTCTTAACATTTTGACAAAAAAATAAAGGTCATGGAACAATTGTAAGCTTTCCCATTGATTATTAATATTTCTTGGCATGGTTTCAGTTTGCATGGGCACTATTACAGCCTCACTCTGTAGAAGCAAGGACTCCTGGCAATTGGCATGCCCACAAAACAGAAATACTTTCACCATTTTTCAAGATTATAGGAAAAGGTGTAGGAAGGAAGGACAGGCAAATTCTACAGCAGCCAACACAGCTGAATCTAAGCCAATTTAAAAGGAATAGGGAAGAGATCCACTAACTCTACACAGAAAGAAGGTGAACTGCGGAAGGAGAATTTCTTTGTGCATCTAAAGGTAGAGTTTGACATTTCTTTAGAGGGTTAAAAACAAGGTAATGATAAAAAATATGCTATAGGTTATAGGGATAGGATAAAAATGAAAAAGTTCCTGTCTGCAAGGAGATGAAACCAAAGAAATATGTGGAAAACAAAAATTAGATCTGATGGAAGCCCAGGGAAGGAATTGACCAAAGGAGGAAGGTCACCTCATCGAAGGAGGCTGAGTGAAGGCAGAATACATAGAGATGATGTATTCCCAACATATGAGAACGTTGCAGCAGACCATCAGAGGAGACTAAATGGAGAGAAATCCCCTTTAAGTAGTGATTTCTAAGCACAGAAAAGAACACATCAAACCTGAAAGCAAGAATTGGAGTAAATGAGTATCCCTCTGGGTCAAGAAGTGATCTCAAGGTATTTCCAATTATAAAATCTGAGAAAAACATGTTTAAAATTTCCACTACAGTGAATGTTACATGGATAAAATAAATAGCTTTGGTACTGTGTGCTTAATTTTCAACCTGTCCAACCTGTATTACCTACTGTCTTTAAAAGCATCTATTTCTGAGATGGTTATTTTCCTCCCTCCCTCCCTCCCTCTCTAAACTAACTTCCTTCCTTCCTTCTTTTCTTCCTTCCTTCCTTCCTTCCTTTATTATGTGTGTGAACAGTTAGTTTGAAAAGTATCAACCTTCTTGACTGAAAAATTGAGAAATTGAGGTCTTTCACAAGTTGATCAGTAAATGTGGAGGATCATTTAAGTTCAAGTGTGGAGTGGGAAATGATAGGGTTCTAGGCTCACAATGAAAGCTATACAATTAAGACAGGAAAAGTAAGGAACCTTGAAATTATATTCTAAATAGTCTTCGTTAACATGGGTTACCTCCTGACTTCTGCAAAAAGTCTTACTTTGGACTGTTTGTTTTTTTTTAACTATTTCTATTTTAATATGATTCTGGCAACAAGTAAGAGTTGGTGGCAAAAGTTGGGGTTTTACTCTGAGGTTTTTTAATACTGAAAATAATTCCTCGAGGTGATTACATTGTATTAATGTTTAGAAAGTTATTATTCACGTAATGAATCATTACTCTGCACTTATTATATTCAAATAATATTTTTGGCAACTTATGATGATCAAAGAATAACAAATATTCACATTACCTTCAGAGGTACTTACACTAAGGGGTTATTTATTGTTTTTGAAAATATAATAAAGTGTCCTCTAGACAGAAATGAAATACTTTAATAAGATAACTTGCCTATGATTTTAGGTAAGGCAGAGAAAGTTTCAAGTTTAATCAGATTCTTTATCTTGGGAATGGAGTCTTATTTACATTAAAAGAGGAACAAACCCTATTACTTTGGGTTAAAAGGTATTGTGTGTGTGTGTGTGTGTGTGTGTGTGTGTGCGCACACACACACACACACACGCGCACGTGTTTGTGAAAGAGACCATAGTGGGGAACTAAACTAAACAAAGGCCTGGATTTTATTAAGTGCAGTCTTGAAAAATCTCTCTGCAGTTTGTATATAGTATTTCAAAGGCCTGCGTGAAGAAAGAATTTCAGACTCTAGCTCTTGTTTCAAAAAGCATTTATAGATTCTGAGTTAATTTACGATAAGTAATACTTTAGCCAGAGACATGGTGCTAAATAAATCCAATAGATAAACGGTGTTTCTCTTAACAGATATCATTAATTGATTTCCCAGGAAGTTAGGACAGGAGAACAGGCCACCTGCCTTCCTTTCTAGATATATACCTGGAAGAATTAAAGACAGGTGTTCAAACCTTGTATAGAAATGTTCCGTAGCAGCACTATTTACACTAGCCAAAAGGTGGAAACAATCCAAATGTCTATCAGCTGAAGAATGGATAAACAAAATTTAGCATATCCATGCAATAGAACGTTATTCAGCCATACAAAAGGATGAAGTACTGAGGCATGCATCAACTTTGGTGAAACCTGAAAATATTATGCTAAGTGAAAGAAGCCAGACATATAAGATCTATAATTCCATTTATATGAAATATCTAGATTAGATATATCCATAGAGAAAGAAAGCAGATTAGTAATTGCTAGGGATGGAGAATGCAGAAGAGAGAGTGACTGTTTAATGGGCATGCCGGTTTCTTTAAGGGTAATGAAAATATTTTTTGGAAATTGATAGAGGTGATGTCTGTACAACATTGTGAGTGTAGTAAATGGTACTGAATTTTACACTTTAAAATGCTTAGTTTGAAGCTTCCCTGGTGACGCGGTGGTTGAGAGTCCACCTGCTGATGCAGGGGACACGGGTTTGTGCCCTAGTCTGGGAAGATCCCACATGCCGTGGAGCGGCTGGGCCCGTGGGCCATCGCTGCTAAGCCTGCACGTCCAAAGCCTGTGCTCCGCAACGGGAGAGGCCACAACAGTGAGAGGCCTGCGTACCGCAAAAAAAAAAAAAAAAAAAAAAAAAAAGCTTAGTTCTATGTTATGTGAATTTCACTGGAATAAAAGGATATTAGATACATACATATACACTTGTATACATGCACACAGACACACACACAGATTAGATTTTTCATACATGAGATGCATGGCTTTCCTCCATACACCTGCTGTTCCTCTTTCTGCATCTCTGTGTTAACTTGTCTATTATTATTCCACAGGTCTTAAGGTAGTTCTTTCCTAAGGTTTCTTTCTGCTCTAAGACTTTGGCATATTGTAATTTGTGTTCAAAGACAACATTTGACCTGCATGTTAATAGTAGGACTTTCACTTAAACTTCTTCAATCTTCTCACCATCTATCTATTCATTTGGCTTATTTCCCCGAACTTCTACATTTCATCAATCACTACAGTCTTTTATTTGTACTGACAAAGTGCTCTCAAACCTTCCCCCTACTTACAAATCCCACACTACTTGGTTAGTTCGAGTCTTCACCTAAACCATTGTTACAATCTCCAACATAGAGAGCTCCTTCTATCAATTATTACCTGCACTTCATATTGAAGTTTTTGTTTCTTATTTTGTAATTAAAAAAAAATTTAAGCCACAAAATATACAGAAAAAAATATGGTGAAAAATTATGCAATCACCACCCAGAAATACATTGTTTTATTGTATTTGCATTTTTGTAAATAAATAATGGTGATTATATTGAATTCCTTTTTATAAACCTCTCCAATGCTTTGTCCATTTGCCTTACACAAAGGACTTGTATGAATATTTTGCATTAGATTACATCCTAATCTGTATGTTGATATATTTAGTACATATGTGAAACCACTATAAAAATATTATGGTCTTGGGAATTTAAAAGTGTTAGGAGTTAAAATACTATATGCATGACTTTACAACTTAGTTTTTTACTTGTCAATGTATTTTTTGAGATTTACAAATTATTTCAAGTTCATTGCTTTTAGCTGTTCTAAGATCTTCCACAATGTGAAATATCACAATGTACTTTTATTTTCCCATATGAACAGAATTTTCTATTATTCTATACTGTTATTATAAGCAATGATGAAAAGAAGAAACTTGCATATGTGAAAAAGGATTATACAAATTAATGTTTAACCAGATATATAATTGAAATGTGGTAGAGTAAATGCACAGATAGCTTTATGGATTTTGGAAAAGTTATCTACATAGTAGATGCCAAATATGCATGTGAATGTTTCTGGGTTCAGTGTAATGTTGTATTTTTCCAGATGTCTTTTCCATAAGATTCTATGTTTCTTTACATTTTTACAATATCGTAATTATATCTATTAATTCCTTATATTTCCCAATGTCTTTATATTTCTGAGTTGAACCTACTTTGCCATGGTTTGTAATGTATTTCTAGGTAAAATCAATAAATTTTCATAGGATTTGTGTATGTGTGTCTTTGTATTAGTGAGATTAGTCTTTACTTTTCTTTTACTATCTTATTTCTGTTTTGATATCATGGTTTTAGAAGTCTCATAGAATAATTTGGGTAGTGTTATTTCTTTTGACTTCTCTGTATTGTATATATTAACATTTATCCATGCTTTAAGTTTTATGTAACTTGCCTCTAAAACTTTCTGGGCCTGATATCTATTCTGAAAGAAGATTTTTTTGGCTATAAATTTTATACACTTTAGTCATTTTGGTCAATTCAGGTTTTCCATTTCTTCTTAAATCAAGTTTTTTTAATCATAATTGTCTAGTTCATCTAGGTTTTCAAAAATTTTATATTAATTTATCAGTATTTAAGTTCTTGGGGTATAATTTATGAAGTTGGTTTCTGACATATTTTTATTGTGTTAGACACAGAGTTTGTTGTGGTTATTCTCTAACATGTATTTGTGTGTTTATCTATTTTTTTACGTGAATAGCCTCATTCAATAGTCCCATGTGATCCCTGGGTTGTAGAGGTAATGCAAAGGATGATGGCAAGGTAAGTACTCTGATTCTGACTTTTCTGGTCTCTATGGTATTCATTGTTCTGGTAGCAGTTTGTACTTTACTTTTGACTTTAATAACAGTCTTTAAGAATTCCTCATTTTTCAAGTCCTGTAACAATTCAGGGCATGTGATTTTATGTACTGTAGACTTAAGACACTGATTTCTTGGCTTGATTTCCTGCTATCCTCCACCCTAAACCCCACTGGCCCAGGTGCATCCTATGTGATGTTGTACAAGTTTTTCAGATTCAACAATTATTTCCCAGGTTCCAGCTTTCCAGGCAGGGTGTCAAATTCCAAGCCAGAATGTGTAGCTTTCATTGTCATCTTATGAGGACATTAACATGCTCACTTTTAAGTTTGGTATTCCTTTTTTATTTTTGACACTTGGAGCTATCTATTCCTTGTTTTCATTCTTGGCTAGGGCTTTATAATTTATTTATCTGTCCATTTACCTATTTAAAAGTAGCATATTTACATCTTGCAAAGACTAGACAGGACTTACAAAATCAAGGCAGTTTACTATTCTGCTCTTTAGAAGTGTCCCAAAATATCCTGATTTATTTCAATTTTCTTTAATCTTTTCTTTCCTTGTAATGTACATATCATTATGCATAACATTGTTCCCAATCATGTTCCAAACCACTTGACCTGCCAAGACTTCCTCGTTCTGCAGGCACCTTGTATCCTGATCAGGGGAATTGCTCACTGAGCATACTCTAAACCTTTTCATATGTTCTTATCTCACTCTGAAGTGATTTTGTTTCTGCTCTGTAAATGATGTACCCTTTTAATATCCATTTCTAATTCCTCATCCTCTGTAAAACCACAGCTGATTTAATCATGTCATGTTACTTTCTGTATCTGCTTCCTCTTATCAAATTTATAGCAATTAATGTATTTCATTGTACTCTTTGCTTGTGTATGGCTTTCCCTCACAGCTTTCATTTTTTGAGAAAAAGGCAATATTTTAATGTTTACGTACATACGTATATATTGTCCAGGGCATATAATAAATATTTGAGAAATAAATGCAAAAATAACAATTCAATGCAATTGTTTTTCAGAATTTTTTTTAACAAGTTCTTTGTTTTCCTTTCATTAGCCATCTCTTTATCACTTTTTATATCAGGCTTTATGCTTTGAGGCCACTTCATTTGATTTCCAGGTTTATTTCCTATCTAATAGATTCAGGGTTATTTTTGCATGTGGGTTTTTAATCTCCCAGCTCAGCATTACAAGTCAACCATAGCCGATAGCCTGCTCTAATTTATAGCCTTGGATTCACTCCAAAAATGGGTAACGATTAGCACTCTATCCAACGAAAGTCAATATCTCTACCCTGAACATTTGAGAAATTGTCAGTAAAGAAGAGAAATATTATATACTCCAAATGTAAAGAGAGAAAATTGAAGCTTGCCCAAGAGACACTTATTTTCTATTTGGGAGGCAATCGTCAACCATAATGTAGAACAAAGTAAATTGTTATATTTACATATGGCCCATTTTGTCATTTTTACTAATTCCATTATGAAAAGAATATTCCTATTCTCTGCATTTTATAAATTCATTTAGATTCAGAGAACTTCTTCCCAAGGCTGACTTGTCTTCTACTCAATTTTGAAAATGTAAAGTGGATTATTTACTAAAAGTTAGGAAATGCTGACATAAATCAGGTTATTATCCATGCTCTGGTCTAGATAATATATATTTTGGTTCATGTAGAAATTAATTTTTACTATATCCTATTTCAATACAACTTCCATGCTCTGGATGAATTTTCTCATACTGGAAAAATTGTATAAGATGCTGAAGACCACTTGGTGGGGAAGTTGCAGAGATGACCAGCTGTAGGTTGTCCAACATAAAAAATGAGGCCTTTCCTAGGGTGGATGAATGAAAAGAACAGTAAAGAACATTAACAATAATAAGAACAATAACAACAAAACAAATGTGGAGTGTTTGCTCTGTGAAAAACACTTGCTAGGAATTGATACATATGATCGTATTGATACATATGATCATATGTATTCCTCACCATAAATATTTAAAGTCGCTATTATAATTTTTGCTTTATATCTGAGACAAATTAAGTCTCATGGTATATAAATAATGTTTCTATGGTCATATAGACTCAAAGAGTTCAAGCAGACCCATGAATTTAGAGCTGTTAGATTCCAAAAACTATCCTCAGTATAGAATACGTTGCCTTTTCAACCTTGTTTCCATCCTTCTAAGATTTTCTAAAGTGCACAGTGAATTCTAAAATATATTTGATGTTTGTGAAAAATTATTTCTTACATTATTACCCAAAACTAGTGTTATAACTGACCAGTTCACTATTCCTAATGCATAAGCATATACACTAATGGTGGATCCAGAATATCAACATTAAAGAAGAGGATACTCTTCTTTAAGGACACTTCAATGAAAAAAAGTTCTACAGTTCTTTAGCAATCAACCTTTGAATAAGGTTTACCTGAATCTTCCATAATAGTGCACACTTAATCAAATAATTCTACTCTTGACAAGAACTCTGAGAACTCATTGTAAACAACAGATTCAGTTGGCCCTATTGATTGAAGTACTTCTATAGCCTCATCTTTTACTGCTTGAAAACATTTAAGGAAACTGTCAAAAGCTATTATATTTAGAACTCTGAAACCAAATTTGACTCAATTTTTTAGTAGGTAGTGAGTGTTCAAATATTTGAATATTTAAGTGACAATGAAGTTAGCAGGCTGCTCAGCTTTAGACATATGTTCATGTTAACTGCTGTCGAGTCTAACTGAGTGATCTGCATTTCCCTTGTCACTGTCTTACATATGTTTCCATTAGACTAAAATCCCGGATTGCCTATAACCTATTACTCACGCCCCAGTTGAGTTCTTGAATCATAAAGCTGTAAAACATTTGAAGGCCTTAATTAGATGTTACTGCTTACTAGAAGAATAGTTTTAATATTTAAAATAGGAGCTTGAAAAGTAAGCAAAATAGCTATGCCCAAATGAACAACTGGGGAATTCAAGCTTTGTGTTAAAGTAAAAAAAAAAAAGACACTTTTCTGCAGTAAAATCAGCAAATCAACAAGTCAACAATCTCCTCCTGTATTTTCCAATGACTCTATGTGAATTTAATGGGAAGTGTAGATTCAATCAGTCTTATTAATTTCAGTTTTTTTGTATCCTCATTTATAACTGTTTAAAAATATTTAAGGAGAACTGTCAAAAACTGTCAGATTTGAAGCTCTGAAATTAAGTTTGGCATAAGTAATATTTGTCTTCAAATATTTGGATACAAAATAAGAAGGTAAAAATTATATAAGCACTAATCTAGAAAGTGATCATTAGACAGCAAGTGAGTGTGTGTGTCTTTCTTCATTAATATCACGTTCGGGCATATAATCCATGGAATAATCACATTATGAAAACAAAACACTTAAGGAAAATAGTATAAAATCTTCAACAGCAACATTTCAGGAGTTGGATTGGATGGTCACTAAGGTTTTCTCAATTTTAAAGCTTAATGATTTGTTAGATTCTGAAGGATCTTGTCATAGTCTAGAATGAGAACCATAGAACAGAGCCACCTACAGAATCATTTTATTAAGAGTAAGTGCAAATGAACAATCTACTTGTTTTTTTAAAGTTATTTTCAATTCAAAAAATAGAATCTGTTCACTCATGAGTTATAGTTATCATTGTAGTTACAACTATATTTATAGTTATAATAATAGTTAGAGATGCTCAGAAGGCTATCCTATGAAATCGGAAGGTGTTGGGAATGGACATACATTGCTTTCAAATATGGTGCACTTATTTTTCAACACAAGATATCCCCTAGCTGTATAGGCTTAATTTAGGAAATCTAAGCAAATCCTCTGTATATGAGCAATTGTATTTCCAATATCTTTTACCTCTTTATCACAAAACCTTGATAGATAATCAAACAATTTCTCTGATGCATATGCAACTCCCTTTGCCTCTCATGCCAACACATTCAGGGGTATATTCTTCTAATCATCAATAACATATAAGAGTCAGCATAGAATCAAATTTTGAGAGCAGTGAAGAAATTAGAAAATTCTCCTTTCTCTCTTTATTCTTTTATATTCTCTCTTTGAGGTCTTCAGGCAGAAAGTTGGAGAAACATTTTATTTGTGAGGGTTTTTTGGGTTTTGTTTTGCTTTGTGTTTTGGTACTAGAGAGATAAAGTGTGAGATGGGGAGAAGAAACGTGATCCTGAACAGTATTGTCTCCAGACTTCAAAGAAAAGAACTAAAAGGAGGTCCTTGAAATTTCTTTTCTCCCAAGTTCACATCAACAGAATGCACCTTAAACAGAGTTTTAGAACAGAGGACAATCAAGTATAATAAATAAGTATTCTGTTAAAGTTAACCTGCATCGGGTTTCCCTGGCAAGGTCATTTATGAGCCAAGACCTGAGAGGAATCAGGAAGGGGCCATATGAATATTCAGGAATACTTTTTTTTTCAGGCAGGAAGTATATCAGATACAAATTTCCTGATGTGAGGGTGTATTCAGTGTTTTCAAGAGCTAAAAATAGGTCAATTTGTCTGGAGAGAAGGGCACCTGGTGAGAAGGGATAGGAAATAAGCTAAGGGAGCTAGCCTGGAGCCAGAACATAAAGGATGATAAAGACCATATTAATAAGGCTTTGTGGTTTTTTTTTTTTTTTTTTTCTCTAAGTGAGTTTGGAAGCCATCAGAAGCTTCTGATCAGTGGAGTGACAGTATTTCATTTACATTTTAGGAAATTATTGCTGTTCCTGTATAGGAAAATATAGATGATGGGAGCCAACTTAGGAGAGCAAACATAATAGGGTAGATGGGAGAGAATGGTGGACTGAGCAGGATGGTGGAGAAGGGGTCAGTGCTGGGTTTATACTGATGCAGCACTGACAGGCTTCTCTTAGTGAATTCGATGTAGATCATGAAAGACTAGTTGAGTGATGTTTCATTTGCTGAGCTGGGGAAGACAAACAGTAACAGCTTTCATTTATTATTATTTTCGGAAATTTTGTGTATGAGAAATGGAACTCATAACTTTGGTTGTAGGTATGTTTAGTTTGAAGTACTTCTTAGGTCTAATTTGGAAGAGGGAAGATATGAATTCAAAATTTTGTATTTTCTTCACACACAGTATTTTAAATATGGATCTGGATATGATCTCATGAGAAGTGAGCATAGACTGAAAGTCCCCCAAGGTCTTCGTGCCTGGAGTCCTCTGGTGTTTAGAGATGAGGCAAGTGAGAAGAAAGCAGCAAAGGGGACTGAGAAGGAGTATCCAGGGAGACATGTGGGCAGAGAGAAAAGGGAGGAAGAGATCAATAGATGATAGACAAATGATATATATATAGATGGTAGGTAGAGAGAGAGATAGAGAGATTGATCGGCCCTGGTATTCTAGTAAAGACCATATTTAAAATAAGAAGGATGAATAAGTTGGTCAAATTCTGCTAATAGGTTGAGAAAGGTAAAAATGAGAAAAAAAATTCATTGCATTTGGTGATATGGGAGTCATTGGTAAATAAAGATAAGAACATTAGCAGTGTTAAGGGTGAGAATGTGATTAGAGTAGGGAGAAAAGGGAATGAAAATAAAGGGTATCAATGACTCCACACAATTTTGCTGTAAACTGGAACAGATTTCATTGAATGGTGATTGACTAGAATCAAGAGAAAACATATATATATAGTGCCTGTTTCCCCTGCTAGACTCTAAACTTCCTAAAGACAGAGATCTTGTTAGTATTGCTCACTACTTGGACATGTGTACTTGGCAATGAATATTTATTTAATGAAAGAAAATTGTGCTGGATTTGATTTTGATCAAGTCACTTTATTCCTTTGGTTTCCTGTAGCATAACAAGGCATAATCTCTTCATGCGCTGACACTCCACCCAAGGGTCTAGGCACATTTTTTAATTTGGCATTCATTAGTCTGATTCAGAGCATGTTTAGAGGAGAAGAAAGAGAACAGAGAATCCATTAAGGAATTGAATGCTTCTATTGAATTCTTTCACTGAATCCCAGTGAAATGTGACCCTTCTGGCACATTCTGACATAAATCTACACCTTGGGAAATGTCTATTTTGTTTCTTCATTATGTTATTAAAAAATACAGTGATTGTAATTGTAAGCAGCAGTTGGTAAACAATTTTAAGACTGAGCCTGAGGGAACTAAAAGGGAAGAGCTAAGAAATAAAATCAAATTAGGAAGTCCAGGGCTGCACATTAACTTTCACAGAGATTAAATGTTTTCTTTGCAGTTAGAAAAAAACTGTTCTTGTCCTATTGTCCTGAATTTGGTTAGAAAGGAATTCTTCATTCCAAATTAAAGATCATCAGGTTTGCAATATGTTGCTAATAAAAAATAAACAAACCAAACCATTCTAAATCTATTCTGTAATATTTCCATTTGGAACTGAAGAAATTGGCACTTTATTCAGAATGACCCTGTAAAGGAAAGATTCAAATACACAATCTCTTACACTAAAGAGCCCTGAATATGAGTTATGTTTGAAAATGGTAAATGTATCTAGCAAATTTATGCTTCCTATATTATACTTCAGGCAGCATTACCAGTACATAGCTTCATATTTAGGGCATACTGAATTCTGTAAAATGGTATTCTCAGTGCTTTATCTGACTTGATTGCTGTACTTAACATTTGAATAGAGAATTCAGAGAGGAAAAAAATGAAAATCTATCGCTAAGCTAGGGAATGGGGGATTGGAGAATGAAGTTGAGCTCCAATAAATTTAGAAATCCTAGTGAGGGTTTTTCTGCCAACTCAAACTTTCAATATTAAAATAATTGGATTGTCAATTACTTTTCTTTCTGAATTAGAAAAAGAACAATATAAAAATTTCACTCTTTTTCTATCTAATATATGCATTCATTTAAAGCAAAATATGGTTGTCTCAAGCCGACTTCACTAAAGGTCATAAACCTATTTTTGAAAGAACAGTATTTACAGAAACTCTTATACCTCATCACATATCATGTAGTGGAGACACTACAGGCTCTTACTAGCAGATTTGCATATGGAGAAAGTACTCACAGCAATTGAGTTAAACCTCCTCATTTTACAAATAAGAAGTCTGCATCCAGAGAGGAGATGTGGCTGTCTAAAGCCATAGAAATTATGAGGGAACTGAAACTCATTCTGTAAGTTCTAGAACTTATTCACTGTGTTGTATGTACTATTGTTTTGATATCTACCTTAAGGATAAAGGGCAACCCAGTTTTTCCCTGTATAACTCTGGTATTCTTAAAATTGCATAAGCTATTTAAATGTAACAGCCTCATTTTAGATAATGAGTTTTTTTAAATCGATTGCCATGGATTTGAAAGTAGTCTTCCTTTCACTTTTCTCCTGAACATTCTTTACACCAGCTACAAGTTCTTTCATAGAAATTCCTTGGGATTCCCATGATATTGGTTTTTTACACAACACTTCTCCTGTCCAAGCACTCAGTCCACCAGATAGAGTGTCTCTTTCTCCCAGCTCTCCTTTCCAAAGCTTTGAACTAAATTTTCTATCTACAGCTTCTCATTGAAGATGCCTTTCCACCTATGTCACCTTTGGTTATGTTGAAATAAATAAAGGCCATGCAAATGAGAACACACAGGAAGTATTTATTTAGAGTTTGCTGTAGCAAAGGAATTAGTCAACATCACTTGCATTTGTCAGAGACTCAGAGGTGGGCAGGGGAGTGGGAAAACTTTAGAGTAAAAAGAAGTTATGCGCTGATTGGAGGCTCTTGTCCTTTTTATGTGACTGGTTTTTGAGAGCATATTTGACATTCTTTGGTCTGCTCCAACTATTATTCCTGTGTCAGGAGAATTTCTAGGCTATAATGTAACAGCTCTGGTGTCAAGAGCTTTATCTGGGTATGCATCAAATATAGTAGAGAAGGCAAAATACATCCAGAGACGATACAGCTTGATTAGGAATAGAGGTATCCTTTGGAACCACAAAAAATAGTCCATCTAATGGACATCTAATATTAACATTGCATTTGCAAAGTAAGTCTCTCCCTATTAAATTTGCAGAGGTGGTATCACAGAGCAGAAAGGATTATGTTATTTTATTTTTTCCAGTAAGGGCACAAAGATTATATTTAAAGGACAAGAGAGAGGAAAAATTTCTGTGGTATATTTGATCAGAGGAAGAGGTTTAGAAAATGTGACAAAGTGAAAGTGTCAGGGTTTAATATAGGAAGAATAGCACCTGTAATTAGCAAGCATTGATGACATTGACCATCTATATCTATAGTTAATTCACCTTGAGTGTTCAAGGCTAAGGCAGGAGATTGGGTGCTCTTTCCTCTGACCCTCATTGATCTGAAGTAAGATATTTTTCTTTATCTTGGGTTTTCTTTCATAAGATGAGACATTTTCTGGATTAAAGCCAAACTGAGTCTGGCATGCTAAAATCACAGGATAACCCCCACTTATCTAAACCAGCTTCTTCCTTCTATAAAAGGAAACACTTGAACCACAGAAGTAAAATGTCTTTTTAAGGTTTTGGAGCCATGATAAATTCACTTTAACTATTAAATTGTTTTGATGAAAATGTATCCTAATGTAGGACACACTACACCAAACTTGCTAAAGTATGATTTTTTTAAATTAAAATTTGACATTCATACAAATATATAAAATAAATACATATTAAATATTTTATTGTACTCATTATTTGAAGGGACCAATAATATGGAAAGGCTGGTTCAAAGGGCATTTGAAATGTTGGCAATTGTGTAAATAATGTTAGAAAGGTTGCTAAGGTATATTCAAAACTTGTCAGTGTCTTACAGGGAACATAATCATGATATTTAGGGTCATTGTTTTTTACAGGGCAGAGATAATTTGCACCTCTAACAAAAAAAAAAATCTACAAGGTAATATATAATACTAATTATTTGATATTTACTCAGTTAAATAGTTTTAGTGAAATAGTTTTAGTGGGGCTATTAAGCAATAGACATTAAAAGGACCTCCTGCTTATCTTTTCACTTTTATTGGTAAGATTTTTCCTTAAAATTTTTATAAAATTTCCTTAAAATTTTTATACTGTTTAATCATATGTTATCTTATTTATAATAGTTATTATAATTTTCTAAATTGCTACACTATTTTGGGAGACCTATTGAAATAAGATTATTTGCTTGTGTTAGTGGCTCCAAGATTCATGTTTCTGATTTTTATTGTCCTTTTTAATTTCAGGAATTCTTTTCTCTCCAACCATCATTGATCATTCTATCTTTCCCAGTTTATCATACAATTCTATCAACTTTAGAGTTCTAAATCATATGATTCTATCAACTTTAGAGTTCAGAGAACAAAAACAAAACAAAACAAAACACAGGGCTTGACATAGACTGAATTTTTGTG
Source organism: Orcinus orca (assembly GCF_937001465.1). Lineage (NCBI taxonomy): Eukaryota > Metazoa > Chordata > Mammalia > Artiodactyla > Delphinidae > Orcinus > Orcinus orca. Next base: position 16,310,795 of record NC_064571.1, read on the forward strand.
TATCCTCCCCCCAGATATCTATGTTAGAATCTAATCTTAAGTGTGATGAAATTTAGAGATGAGGTCTTTGGGAGGTTATTATGTTATTGGGGAGGAGTCCAAATGAATGAGAATAGTGTCCTTATAAAATAAACTCTAGAAAGCTTTCATCTTCTTCTGACATGAGAACTTACAGTGAGAAGATGGATAACTATGAACGAGGAAGTGGGTCCTCATCAGACACTGAATCTGTTGGTGACTTGATCTTGGCCTTCCTGATCTCCAGAACATTAAAAATAAATTTCTATTGTTTTTGAGCCACCCAGTTTTTGCTATTCTGTTATAACAGACCAAAAAGACTAAGATAGGGCTATTTTATGGATAGCTTGTGTAATATCACCTTTGAAGCACTAATCAATGCATACTTTCCAAAGATGACTTTTGAGTACAAGATTTGCCTCTGGAGTCAACTCCTTTCAATCCAAGGGGCAACTCATCACCAGCTACTCACCCAAAGAATCCCATGTTTTTTAGACAAGTGCACACATATTTTTTAAATTTTCTAACTGTTTTAAAATGATAGCAACTATAAGGGGGAAAAATGTATTTAATTCTGAGAAACTGTATCATAAACCTCCGAGTCACTAAGAAAATAGATCTTAAATATTCTCACCACAAAAAAGAGATGATAGTTATGTGATAATTATGTGACATGATGGAGATATTAGCCAATGCTACTGTGGCAATCCTACTGCAGTATACAAATGTATCAAATCAACACATTATGCACCTGAAACTAACCCAATGTTATATGCCAATCATATCTCAATTTAAAAAAAAAGAAAGGAAATAGGTTGTTGGAATCATTTACGTAGCTATGACAGTAAATGGGAAACAAATAGAGGAAAGACCTAGAAACTATCTTCCCTCATATATACAAGTATTTATGTTTATCCATTCACACTTTCATTTACATAATAATTTGTTCATTTCATATATGCATTCATAAGCTCTGAGTTCTTCCCATTGTGAAGAGATGCTAGGAATATAGAAATAAATACGGCAGATTGCTCACCAAGAGAAAATCACCTTGTGTTGTAGGAGACAAACATAGGAATGGATAATATTAATAAAAACTATTGTTCATATTATTATAAAAATACACACTAAATATTATGGTTATACAAAGAGCAATAGAAAAAGATTGCAAGGAAGAGACATCTGATATGATACAAAGGATGTTTGAAAGGTGGAGACTCAGGAGTTGAGTAGGGAATAGAGGTCATTTCTGACAGAGGACACAGGATGAGAAAGCAGCTGAACATAAGAAGCAATATGATATTTCTGGGAAGAGCAGGTGATTTAATGACATTTATTTGATAAATGGTTTTTGTCCACCAGATGCCAGGAACTGTTTCAGATGCTCGACTCTTACTATTACACAATTATGTTTGCATTTCTTCAGAAATTTACCATCTATCCCTTTTATCAGATTATCACAATTTATAGCAATTTCCAGATGCTAAGGTATCTCTGCCAGCTTTCACTTACTTTCACAGAACAGTGTTGGAAACATATATCAACTCAGACAAGCTTCATAATAGCTGAATTTGGATGTGATCCTGCTCTGTACCTCAAATGAAAAATAAAGGTATCTCAAAATAATCACCCATTTTAAGCTGTTCACTCCAAGATTCTGGGAAATCCAAGAGTCTTTCCAACACCAAAAAAACAGCAACCACAAAAACGGTCATTATTTATGTTAGTTTGCTATTGCTACTGTAACAAATTACCATCAATTTAGTGAATTAACACAAATTTTTCATCTTATAATTCTTTAAATTATAAGTCCAAAATTGGTCTCACTGCACTTAAATCAATGTGTCACTAGGGTTGTAATCCTTTCTGGAGGACCTTAGAGAATAATCCATTTACTTGCCTTTTTTCAGTTTCTAAAGCTCACTTGCATTCCATAGATCATCGTCCCATCCTCATATTACTCCATCCTCTTGCTTCCATAATCACATCTATTACTACTCTGATTCTCATCTGATAGAGACTCTTTTAATTATATTGGGCTCACCCAGTTAATCCAGGATAATTCCCCATCTCGAGATTCTTAATCATATCTTTAAGGTCCATTTTACTATGTAAGGTAATACATTCACAGTTTCTGGATGAAGACAAGGAAATTTCGGGTGACCATTATTCAGTCTACTCCATCTGTCCCTCAAAGATTCATGTCTATCACATCCCTAGAGTCTTATCACATTGTAGCAGCAATTCCAAATCAAAAATCCCATTTTAATATCATCTCAAAAGACCCAAATCTCATCATCTAAATAATCTAAATCAGGTATAAAGGAGACTCATCCTGGAGCAAAATTCCTCTCTATCTTTGAACCTATGAAACTAGAAAATAAATGATCAATACTAAAAATTAAAATGTTTTAACTGACATTGGATATGAGTTTTAGACATTCCTATTCAAAAGGGAGAAAATGGAAGGAAAAGGGAGTCATCAGTTCTAAGTAATTTAAAAAATTCAACAGGGAAAACTCCATTTTGTTTCAAGGCTTGGGAAAAAATTCTCTTTGACTCAAGGCACCACTTTCTGGGCCCAAAGTTTTGCTCTCTTTGGCTCTGCCCTCTGGGCACTCCTTCCTTTTTTATGAAGACATAGAGAATACGTGTTTTCAGTTGAGTAGTTTTATTAGCCTGCTTCCCACCTGTTGAATTTTGGGAGTAAACAGCCTTCTCTCATGTCCTTCTATCTCTGACCCTTTCTGCCCAAGCTTCAGTGTTTCTGCTGATATAACATTATCAGAACTTTGTGGGTCTTCTGTGTGTGTTATGGTTGACTCCATTAGTCAAAAGTCTCTTCAATGGTCTTTCTTAAATAATTCCATTTCTATTTTCTACTTATGCTAAATTGGTCAAGGGAACCCATGCGTTGTGAGCTAAATCTCTTGAAAGAACCCTCTGTATGACTGAATACCGTGACTTTTTGTTCCTTCTGAGGCATTAGCAAAAGGTTATCTGGCTACAGCTTTGGCTTTCTCTCCAGAGCCCACTTTCCAGATGATAAAACTCCTAATTTCAGTGTCCTTTGCTATGTAGATAGGCTGAGAATTCCACAAATTATCAAGTTCTGGTTCTTTTTTGCTTAACAGTTTATTCTTCAATTTATCTTTTTTATCTTTGCATTTTATGATAAACCACAAGAAGAAAATTGGACCACACTTTTAACACTTAAATAGAAATTTCCTAAATTAAATATTCAATTTCATTGCTTACAAGTTTTGTTTTCAATGTAAGAAAGAATACAATTCAGCCAAATATTCTGCCACTATGTTCTAGGAATCACCTTTCCTCAAGTCTCCAGTAGCATGTTATGCCTTTCTTTCTGAGTCCTCACAAGCAGCACATTAAGTTCCATCCACAGTCTGTTTATGATGATGTAGATACTCTCAAAGATAATGCAGTTTTTCTCCACTATGCTCCTCACTTTTTTACTAGTTACTACCTATTACCCGATTCCAAAGCCACTTCCACGTTTTTAGGTATTTGTTACAGCACCATTCTATTTTCAAGTTTCACAATCTCTGTTAGTTTCCTGTTGCTGCTATAACAAATAACCATAAACTTATTTACTTATAACAACACAAATTTAATACCTTACACTTGTGGAGGTCAGAAGTCCAAAATTAGTTGCTTGACTAAGGTCAAAGTGTCAGCAGGGCTGATTCCATGGGAGACTCTGAGGGAGAACTATTTCCTCGCCTTTTATACCTTCTAGAGTCTACTTATATTCTTTAGTTCCTCTCCATCATATTACTCCAATAGCTTGCTTTCATCATCACATCTCCTAGTCTGCCCTGATCCTTCTGCCTCTCTTATGGGGACTCATAATTACATTGGGCTCATCCAGATAATCCAGGATTAGCTCATTTCAAAATCCTCACTATAGTTACATCTGCAAAGTCCCTTTTATCATGGAGGTAATATATTCACAGGTTTCATAGATTAAGGCATGAATAGTTGAGGAAACCAGTATTCATCCTACAACAGGCAATATAGTTTTCTTACCCTTTCAGGCTTCTAGAGGCTGATTTTATTGCTTGGCTCATAGATCTCTTTCTTAATTTTCAAAGCCAGCAACGGCCAGTTAAATCGTTCCTACTTTGCGTCACTCTGATACTAACCCCATCATTACAGTTCCTTCTTTGAGTCTAACTGACTTTTCTATCTTCATCTTCTACATTTAAAGACCATCGTGATTACATTGGACCCACCCAGATAAACTACGATACTATTCATAATTTAAGATCAGATAACTAACAGTCTTAATTCCATCAGCAACCTTACTTCTGCTTTGTTACATAACATAACATATTTATAGGTTCCTAGGATTAGTATGCACACATCTTTGGGGCATTATTCTGCCCATCCATTGTTTATTAAACTTTAAACTCTTAGGTAGGTAATGAAATACAATTTCATTTTACATATTAGGAAGGTCAGATTTTGATCATTTATTCACATAATATATACATTATGTACCACACGCTATTGATGTAGAACTAAAATACAAATTGCAATTTGGGAAGACTAGAAATTGAGATATTAGCAATGCATTATGGCTGTACCTCAGCACAAAGCAGTATAACTGGTGCTTCATGTTTACTCTAGAAAGTAAATCCTTGGGTTCTTGAGATCTTCATACTCTGCTGATGGGAGTGCACACCAGTGTAGTTATTGCTGAAACTAATTTGGTGGTACCTGAAAAAATTTAGTATCGGTATGTTCTATGATAATAGAATTTCTGTTTTGAGGACACAAGCCAAATAAATTTTTACTTTAATCCATAAAAACACATATAAAGATGTTCTTGCAGTACTATTTGCGTCTGGGAGCTGGAAGCAGTCCAGGTTAGTGCTCATCAGTGTGAGAGTGCACAGAAACAAATGAAATATATAAAAAAGGCTAATATGGGAAAAAATGTGATGAAATTAAGAGCAATGGTCTTCTAGATGTAAGCGGTAAAAACAAACTAACATGGGAAAACTTATTATCATAATTATCACTTACATAAATATAAAAATACAATCAAAACAATATAGATTTTACAGGAACACATAAAAAGGATACACACCAAACACTTGTAGCATGATTATCTATTGAATAATTTGCATAATCATCATATCCTTCAGCATCTGAGGTACCCACCTACCCCCCTGCAAAAAAAAACAAAAAAACAAAAAACAGAAGAGTGAAGAAAAAAAAGGGAATGAGAAAAAAGGAAGAAGATAAGGAGAAATATAGAAAGAATTCTTGAATAGAATAGATTTGAGGATCGTGGCATATGAAAACAATTCCAGGCAAAGATAAGTGGATTACCAAAGATAGATTTAGAATAAGGGTCTGCAAACTTTTTCTGTTCAAGTCTAGATAATAAATATTTTAGGCTTTGTGGGCTATATGTTCTTCATTATAAGTATCATGTAGTGTGAAAGTAGCATAAATATTATATGAGCATGACTGAGTCCTGATAAAACTTTATTTATGAGAACTGGGATTTCAATTTTACATAATTTTCATATGTCATGAAATGTTATTCTTCCTTTGGTTTGTTTGAAACTATTTGAACTATGTAAACTATTTGATAAATGTAAACATCATAGCATGTGGACCTTACCAAAACAGAAGTTGGGCCTGACCCCTGGTGTAGAAGCAAAAAAGTACTAGGTGCCACAGATGCTGAACATCAACTACATGTTGAGTAAAAGTTCACTCACTAATTGTCAATACGGTTATTTAAATTATCCTGAGGATTTTAAACGAAAATAATTCTTGTGGATAACTTTGGATCATTATGCTCATTACAACCAAAAATATCTGCTAATATATGCAAATTAGTAAATTACAACTTTCTAGTACTCTTTCCTATGTTGGTTCTAAAAATTAAGCAATGCTATTGTTTTAATAATAAACCTCAGGGTATAGACATCTTTTGTTCTCAAATGTGTTTGCATACCACAAATTTTTTCTCTACCTTTAGGAACCTGGTTTGGAAATATATTATAAATCATGTGCCAATAACAACAAAAACACATTTTAGACTAAAAATATGCTTTAATTGTTTAACAAAGCTGAAAGAGACTGTTAACATTAATGGGATGGGCCTTGGGCTTTTCCATGTCCCCTTGGATAAACATGTATTTGAGACAACAGTGATGGTTGCTCATAATGGTTAGACATTAAAGTCCCTCCGAAATTCTACTAATCCCTATGCCTATACCCTCATCCAGACTAATCATATTAGATCATCTAGGAGCAGGACTCATTTTTAGAAGCTTTTCAGGTAAGTCTAATCTGCAGGCTTTTTTAGTACCTCCTTGGCTAGTTTCCAAACTACCAAGTAGAAAAATGTATCCATAGACCACAGCCTAAGAAGACTGAAGACAAATAATGGGCACATCCCAGCATGTGCACAGACTGACAATTTTGGCATTCCAGCAACAGTCTAAGGGATGGAAATGCTGCCATTAAGCCTACGGAGGAGTTTCTCTTTTTAATTGAAGAGAAGTAAGTCATTATACATTTCATATCTGTGATATGGCAGGGTACCTTCTGCTTCTATCCAGGCCCTGCTTTTTTAAATTAGAACTTCTCACAGCCTTAACTAGCTGCTGATACATGAGGCTGTGCACTCCCTGTCACATTTGGGCCCTGGGCTGAAATAGACCACATTAAGCATTCATGATAGACTCCATTTTTGTGATAGACAATAGTCTAAAACTCACTGAAAACCATTAATTCCACAATTCCAACTAAAAGACAATGGTTTGCATATACAAATACTTGAAGAATATACTATACATTCATCCATTTGGGTTTGTGGCCTCCTTGAGGTTCCATAGACAAATTTCAGAACTTTCTGAACTCATGGAAATTGTACTTAAAAACACCTGATTTTATATACATATACATACATATATATATATATATGTATGGTCAGGCCAGTCAAGATGGCTGTTTTCTTGCTCTTTGTTCATCCCCTGCCTGACCAGTGCCTGCTTCACCTACACCCTACTCACATGCCTGACCTTCCTGTGTACTTACTTGCCCCAGGCACCAGCTACTGACAGTTCTTATCCAAGGGGCTGTGAGGGGCATGCCCTCTACTGGTTTCCCTGGTAATTAATGAGCCCACCTAATGTCAATTTCCCTGTAACTGGTAATCTCCCCTCCCCCACCACACCAGCAAAGACTGCCACCTGCCATCCACTGTACAAGGAGGGGTGTCGCTCCAGGACCTTGCTTCAGATGTGTAAGCTCTCCCATCCATTAAATCATTATTGTCACTGTTGCTGACTCTGGGCTCTTTCACTGATCTTGAAGTTGGGCAAGCACAGGCCTTATAGGCCTGTGGGGTGCAGCCCAATAGTATATATATATTACACATATATATGTGTGTGTGTGATGATATACGTCATATATATATCCATCTTTATTTCTATGTATCTATGTAATTATGTACCTATCTATCTATATATGTAGAGAAAGAGAGAGAGAGAGAGGGTCTAAAGTTTTTGTTAAATTCTAAAATGTCCTAAATGCCCTACTACCCATGTCTCCTATCTCTACCCCCGCCACATATCCCCCCCCACCAAAAAAAACAACAAAAAACAATAAAGTAAGAAAAAACAAGGCGGATTGCTATTTGAGATACTCTTAATTCTAAAGTATGGATTGAGTTAAACCATGAGAAAATTGCACCAGGACCACATAATTCTGGTTCCATGTATAATTGCTTAAACTGATTTTTCTTTGACCTGATGCCATAGAGAAGCAGCTCTATGATTTTTTTTTTTACCTTGTTTACTGATGATGACTTTCACTCAATTAAGTCATCTATATTCTTATTGGAATCCTTGTGGAAATTTTCTCTTTGTTCTGAGTGTTAGGAATTTTGCTATGTCTTATTCCTCCTGAGGATGTGACTTGTTTAGTCTTTTAGGATATTGTAAAGTTTACAAGTGATCATTTTTCCTTTAGTTGCAATATGCAGAGAGGACTCCCTGCAAAGAACAGAGCTCATCTCTAAATATAAAACAGGAGAATAAGATCAGAGCTGACACATGAGAGAGACTGATGAGTAATCTTAGTATTCAGTAATCATGTTTGAAGTTCCTTCTGCTCATGACTATGCGAGCTGGAACTCCCTGCTGAATGATAGAATTGGTTCTAGGCCTCCTAGATTAGCTAATTTTACCTATAACATTAGATTATTCTAATTATTATTATTATTATTTTCTTAACATTTCAAATCTTGTAATGAAAAAAAGAAATTCATTAAATAGCAAGCTGTTCATAGATGAGACAAAAAATAAAACACAATTTTAAAGCTTCCAATTGTTTTCCTCACTAATCTCTTTAGACTTCAGTATTTGGAGAACAGCCTGTCTTTCTTTTCCTTACTTAAAAAAATCCTAATTGTATCTAAACATGAAATAATAATAATTAGTTTAAAATTTCAGTGTGAAATTATTATAGTCCTATATTTGTAGATGGTTTTGTTGAGCATATATACACTATATGCAATATTTAGTTACATGTTTGTACACTAAAGAGTTTAATTTCATTATCTTTTCAACACAGATAATTTCAGTGACCATTTTAACACTGTAAAGATCTGATTGACACCATGTATTCAATTTATGTACAATCATATTTGAAAAGAGAAAAAAGAGGGGAATTCATTTGATGACTCTCTTGAATGCTTTCCTCTCAAGGATTATGCTATTGTTGGGAATAAGATCTTGTTAAATGCAAAATAAACTTTTTTTTTTTTTTTTTTTTGCATAAGGTACTGTTAGCTCTAGAAAAGATCACCATCCAGAAATCCTGACTAAACACAGCTGGGCTGTTGAGGAAACAATTAGTGAGAGTGCATCCTGAAGATAAACTTGACCTGAAGAGAAAAAATTCTCAGCTTTCACCTTTCAATATTTGAAGTGTGCTTTAATGATCAAATGCCTTCAGGGATTGCCTTTAATTTTCTTTTAGGGGTAGAAGAAACACATCTTCACTGAGTCACAGGCATGCGAAATCTGTGCATTTTGGAAAAATTTTCAAAGTCTGAGATTATCTTTTAAGGTAATTACAAAAATTTACAGTAATCTCTGTAGACTTCCTTCCCTGAAGTTGTTACAAGGAATGGGGTTGGGTATTTTACACAACTTTATTTCATTTACTCCTCAAAACTCTACAATGTAGCCTTTTTTATAATTAAAAAATTAATAAGTAAATTAAAAACGAAATTAATTTTATTTTTCAGCAGTTTTAGATTAATAGGAAAATTTCACAGTAAGTGCAGAGTTCCCATAGATCTCCTCTCTACCCTACCCCCAAAGTTCTTCCTTTGGGGACAACTTGTATGAGTGTGGTACATTTCTTACATCTTGGCAATGACACTTCTATCAACTCAAGTCCATAGTTTACATCAAGGTTAACATTTTGTTTTGTACATTCTATGGGTTTTGACACATGCATAATGCCATTTATCCACCATTATAGTATGATACAAAATAATTTTCCCACTCTAAAAATGTTCTATGTTCTGCCTAGTTTGTCTCTCTACCCATCCCCTCAAGCCCCAGGCAACCTCTGATCTTTCTATTTTCTCTGTAGTTTTGCATTTTTCAATATATCATATAATGGGAATCATACAGTATGTAGCATTTTCAGATTGGCTTCTTCTACTTAACAATAAGCAGTTTAACTTCCTCTTTGTTTATTTATGGCTTGATAGCTCATTTCTTTTTATCACAGAATAATATTTCATTAAAAGAATGTACCAAAATTAGTTTCTCCATCCACTTACTGAAGGGCATTTTTTTTTTTTTTTCGGTACGCGGGCCTCTCCCTGTTGTGGCCTCTCCTGCTGCGGAGCACAGGCTCCGGACGCGCATGCTCAGCGGCCATGGCTCACGGGCCCGGCTGCTCCACGGCATGTGGGATCCTCCCGGACCGGGGCACGAACCTGCGTCCCTGCATCGGCAGGCAGACTCTCAACCACTGCGCCACCAGGGAAGCCCTGAAGGGCATTTTAATTGCTTCCAATCTTCGGCAATTATGAATAAAGTTAAGCTAAACATTCATTTGTAGAGATCTATGTGAACAGAAGTTTTTAATTCATAGTGTGATTTTGCATTTGCCCTAGTAATGAATGAGACTTCCTGTTGCTCCACATCTTAGTCAGCCTTTGGTTTTGTTAGTGTTTTGGATTTTAGCCATTCCAATTATGTGTGCAGTGGTATCACATGATTGTTGGTGTAGCTTTTTAAACTATTGAAGTGGTTAAAATAAGGGTTTTAAAGTAGCCAGCCTGTGAGTATTCTCGCTATTCTGATTTTGTAATAATCAGGGCAGGCTAAACATTTGCAATATGAAGACCATGCATATGTCCCCAGACCTAGTTCTTTCCCTAGGTCTAGTTCTATAAATGCTGATGATAACCAAGTTTGACATATATGATGCATCTTATGTAGGAGATGTCTGTGATTCTAAGTATCTGATCAACCTTAAGAAATAACAGCACAGCTAGTGTAATAACTTTTGTATATAATCATTGCTAATTTGATGATTACCAGTTGCCATTAAATGAATTGTAAAATTATCTTTTTTATTTTCTAGAAAAAAAAAAAAAGGAGCCAGAGGTCCTGATATTTCGTTTTGTCTCTGATACTTCCTAGTTGTGTGATCTTAGGTGAGTTCACTAAAAGCATTGTGACTCAGTTTCCTTTTCTGTAAAATAGGGTTAATAATAGTAACTACTTTATAGGGTTACTGAAAGAAAGAATGAACTGATACAGTTAAAATGCTAGAATAGTGCCTGGGGTGTCATAAGTCTCCATGAATGGTAGCATATTATTAGCATGCTGAAGCTAATTTTTGAAATTAGAAAAAAATGTTATGTATCTTGCCCAAATTTACCGGTTTAGAAAGTAGAGCAGCTACAGCTGAATTTCAGGCTGTCTCTTGAGCTTATGTTCTTTCCAATATCCTATGAAGTTTTTAAAGTTGATTTGTGCATGGAAAGGCAGTGTCCCCATTTTCAAAATTTCTTGGCATTTCAAGTGTGAAGCAATTAACTCCCAGCTGTACATTATTCCAGAGCACAAGTTGCCTAAATAAATGAAGCCAACAGAGTGCATCTTTGGGGCCCTCTGCTCCTCTTTTCTTGCTAACAGTATCCCTTGTAGGCCAGCAAGTTCCATTTCTTGCTGTTCTCATCCTTCCCCTTCTGGCTACCCAGAAAGCCCTGTTGCTCCTGCCCTTTCATCCAACGTTATATGTTATAGCTATTAAACAAATCACTGACGATTTTATATACAGGTGTTTTACTTTTATTGTAATTATTATTTTGATTTTATTTAAGAAGGTTCATAACAGAAAATAATGCCACCCCTTTGCAACTATTTCAATAATAGTAGGTTAATAGTTAATAATGATAATAATAATAGTTAATAATAGGGGTGGTTTCAGTAGGTTTAAAAGAATACATTTGCACTGTAGGCAGAGACATACTTAGAAAGCTGGGTTCAAATCTTATCTATCTTTTTATCCCATTGCACCTGTCACATCCCCCAGCATTCATTAGTTACATGAAATGTGTATTTGAATAAGTGAATAACACATAATTTGGGCCCACCAACTCAGAAGGGATATGCAAAATCAATTACATACAAATGAATTGGATGCATTTACTCTTGAAAGAGAACATAACAGAGAGGGTCATTGGATAGCTACAACCAGGCATGGGAGTAGTTTCCTCTTCCAGCTGGACAGCCTAAGGAGCTGTTAAACTGTGTAGTTTTCAATGGAAACTTCATAATTGCTCATTCTACTCCATCATCAGTGTTGGCATCTTTGTTATGTTCTTAATATTCATTAGTTTTATAAAAAATTAATAAGCTATTGTTTCAATGTACTTTTTTGTAATTCATTTTGCTGGCTCTTAAAATATTAGTTTGAAATGAATTGGATGTCATTTACCTGTCATGTTAGTGCTTTTACAAAAGAACTAGAGCTCAGCCCATCAAAAGTATAATTATTTTGTTGTTGCTGCTATTGCTGTTCTAACTCTTTTAGATGAAAATCTCAACTATGTAATGCATTTACATGATTATTTTGCTGGAATACTCCAAATTCAATTTCAATTTTTATCAGTGCCTTGGGGTAATCATTTGAACAAGTTATTTCAGTGTGAGGTAAGACAATGGGTATATATTATTACACTATGTGAAACAACTTGTTTACAACCTAAAAAGACACAGGATTTCCCCTTTGTAGTATTTATGTTTATGTGTGTATGTGTACAAAAGTGTGTGATTTCTTAATTTCACCTTCCTCATTCTTAACTATGGCTTTTTATTGCTACTAGTGTCTTGCTTGTACTAACCCCTTTATCTTGTCTTTTAATTATTTTAATATTTTAAGGTTTGAGCAGAAGATATAAAATGTTTATAAACCCTATAGTAAATAAACCACTAAACGATTTCCATGCTATCATCTTCTATCCTACATGAACATGGAATTAGTTTTCTCAGAAGCATACATTTGGAATATAGTTTAGAATCTTGAGCATTATAAGAGATTAAATTCTTGGAAGATAACCTAAGCCCAGAGTGAAAGATGCTGGTTTGAATTACAGCCTCATCACTTATGAGGTTTGATAGAGTAGCTGTAGAATTTGTTAAACGGTAGCTGTTATTATTATTCTTATGATTATATTTGCTTGAGCTTTCTTTTCAGGAAAAAGCATGCACTCACAATCTAAAAGCTTCATATCACTGTTGTGACTCTCAAGGAAGACAATGTATATGACAGTTTTCCATCAGCTACATACAAATGTCAGGTTTGTCTCTCTTACCCTTTCATGTATTTGGCCCTCTTCCAGAGCTTTGAGGTTGCCAGAAATTTAACATAGAATTTGATAGGTTGTCACAGGACTATGTATTTAATTTGTACACATAATTTGACCTCTATTTGTGTTGTTTCTGAATATGTACTTTCTTTGGACCCTAGGAGCCTAGAGAGAAAAAAAAGATGACACCATCCCCCTTTCTTCCCATTTCCTCCTACTTGATTAGGGTTTAATGGGGTCATGGATATTGGATACTGGCCATAGCTGTGGCCTGTTAAGTGGCCCACTCTGTTGAATAAATCATATTAAATTAGGTGCATGCATGTGTTCAGGAAGGGACAGAGAAAACACATTTCTCCTTGACTAACAACTTTTTCTAATTGACTCCAGGCCAGCATTGCAGTTTGTCAGTCCTGTGGCAGCTGCCATAACCCTCTATTGCTGGGCTCCAAGCTCTGTGGGCTACTGGCTCCAATTCTGCTCTTGCTGTGGGTTCCACTCCTTTGAGGGTCCTGGCACAAAAGAGGATTTCTAAGAGTTAGCTATGTAGCTGGTCATAAACTTACAAATCATTAAATCTCAAGCTATTTTCTATTTGGAGCTTTGCTTTGTTCTAAATGTTGAGCAGATTATAGAATAAGTTGTCCCCACGTATATACTCAATGGCATATTCAGGAGAAAGATGTAGACATTTATGTAGAACAATAAAGTGTATAATGTTGCAATATAAACAAAAGACTTCAGCTTAATCTAATTTAAGCTGGATTAAAGTGTTGGTGGATAAAAGCAATATTTTAGCTGGAAATTTAGGAATTTAGACAAGAACGAAGAAAGAACAAGTTCTGAAACTTCCATGCCACTGAAAGCCTCTCTCTCCAAACTCAAGTCATTTTATAAGAACACGTTGTTTGTTGCCCAACACCTGCAGACCTCTACTCCCTTATCCTCTTTAGCAAATCTCTCTCTTCAAATTGTCACACATGACATCTGCCTTCACATACAAAGGTGACTCCACAGCTCAGTCATTTGATGAGATTTCAGCTAATTTGATAGGATATAAAGGTCAATGGCTTATTAGTCCAGGACTGTTAGAGGGTTTGACTGCAGTGTAACTTGGCTTTCAAGAGCATCTTGGCCTAAAATCATCACTAAAGCTGAGAATCCATTCATTTTATAAAGTCCCCTTAGCATGATTTGCTTGAAAAAACTGTATCCTTTGCCCTTGACAGTCCAAATATTCTTGCAAATACTCCACTGAAATACTTCCTATTTTACTTGAAATCTCCCTGGTTCATTCTTCTCTAATAGCCTGAAGAATTTAAGGCTTTTCCTTAACCACTTGACCTGGCATTGTATTGCAGTAATCAGTGATCTGTGTCCTGAATTTATTTTCACTACTTAAGTTCACGTACTCCAAATTACATGTTCCTTCACCTCTGTGTGTGCCACATCCACTCTGTGCTTTCCTGCCTGCTGAGTGTTCTGTTCTATCATGGCTGCATTTTAGTATTTATAAATCCTTTTCCCACACAAGCTGTAGTTCAACACATTACCTATCTGGGCTGCATTGGGAAACTGACAAAAGTTCACATAGGTTGTTGAGTTATGGAGATAAGTTAAGAATTTTAGACATAGTGATATGAGTAGACGAGAATGAAAGACATTCTTCAACACCATTGGATGTCAGAGGATACAAACTCCATGAGAAAAGGCACTGTCTCTTTTGTCTCTTGTCTTAGTCCCTATTACAGTGATTATTTCCATTACATATATTCCCATTCCCATTCCCATCATTCATTAATATTAATTGAATTAAAGAATAAATTAAGACAAAGCAGACCATTCAACTAGTTATATATATACAAATGAGCTCAGTATAGACTGGAAGCCCAATTAACAGGCAGTTTTGTTTTTTAGTTTTTTAGAAAAGGAAAATGACAAGAAAGTAAGCAATGATAAAGGACTATATAGGAAGAAATGCCTGGACAAATCCTTCAGAGCTCAGCTAAAGCTGTTATTTTTAGGCTTTCCATGAGGTTAAACGTGGGGAGAGATTTATTAAACCTGCTGGCCTACCAAGGACACTATCTTGAAATCCAAATTATATTTATTTCTTTTAAATGCTGCCCAGATAAAACTGTGGATTTTTCCACCCTTCTCTCACATAGATGTCGTCTCTTCTTCCTTTAATATTTCTATCCCAAAGACTGACTTACTTGTCTTCTCTCGCCTCTCAAGCTATTAGATCTTTGAAGGCAAGCTTCATGGCTGATTGATCTTTGCCTTTTGCCTCTTCCTTTTCTCTGCAATGAATGGTTCAGTGCCTGTCCATTAATATGAGCATAGTCAGTGCTGATTGAGTAGAATGGCTACAGCCCTGAGGAGAAATGAGGTGGAGAGCTCTCAGACAATGCATGATTAGGAATGCACCAGAACAAGGCTGTTTCCTAAGGTGACATGCAGTCTGGCTGCCAACTGACCTTCAGTTATGATGATCTCCTTCTCCCCACACTTTGAACCTGAAAGGAAATATACTACCTTTGATTAGTTTTTAAGGAGGAGTCTCATAAAAAGCATGCTACATGTGCCAAACCTTTTACATGAAATACAGTGTTACTGATGGCTTTTCATTAGCATTTTATTGGTGTTCTTTAAAACTCTTACTGGACAAAGCATTCCAGAGTTTCACCTTCTCTGGCGTCTATCACTGCTATGCCAGACGGTGTTTCATATCTCTCTGAGAATCCCTCTGTCTCTTTTTCTTAGCTAGATAGATTTCCCACGACAAGGTCTCAATGTCACTTCACACACACACACACACACACACACACACACACACACACACACAGAGCTAAGAAAAAATATCATTCAGACTATTACTTGTAAAATAAGCAGAAAAATAATTGCTTAAAATCATGTTGATCTTTATGAAGAGATAACAATGTCCATTTACCCAGTCAATCTCAAAATAATTGAGTGCATTTTATACATAGTGGAAAGCTAAGACCACATCCTTTCAGAGCTTCAGAACTTCCATCACCTCCTTCTTCTAGAAAGCTCAATTATATGGTTGTACAAGTAAATAAGAATATATTTACATAATTTTATCTGCAGCAGACAATTTTTAAGGCTCTTTAGGAAAAGAAATGCAGTGCCAGTGTTCAGGAAAATGACAGCAATGACAATTCTTGAGTTTCTTCAGATGTTTTGCCACAAGGATACTGCCAAACAAAATGTGCTTGGTTTATTTTACCTCAATCATAGATCCAAATGCAAAATCCTCAAGGGCATCCTGTGCTTTTGCATATATCTCTTGAGAATATAAGTGTAAATATTCAAGAGAGGGTTGCTTTGCTCTTTTGATAAAATGTCTGTGGATTTCATACAGATTGAGTTAAAGAGTTGGGGCAATGAGGTCTCAAAAATTAATATAGTTTCACGCAAGCAAAGGAAAGAAAACACTAAAAATCTAGGTTTCAGAGTATATACTGGGTATTAATTTGGAGTACATAGGTTTTGGAAGTACATAATGAATACTTATTCCGTTCCAGGATCTCTGTTACAGAAACTTTCAGAGGTTATCACATGCCACTTCTACACAATCTTGTAAACCCCTTAGCTTGTCACAAGTCTTAAGTAGCTGAAGCAGGTTTTGAATGTAGGATCTCTTAACTTCAAATCCCACACCACTGCCTTTTTTTTTTTTTTTTTTTTTTTTTTTTTGCGGTACGCGGGTCTCTCACTGCTGTGGCCTCTCCCATTGCAGAGCACAGGCTCTGGGCATGCAGGCTCAGCCATGGCTCATGGGCCCAGACACTCTGCAGCATGTGGGATCCTCCCGGACCGGGTCATGAACCCGTGTCCCCTACATCGGCTGGTGGACTCTCAACCACTGCGCCACCAGGGAAGCCTTACCATTGTCTTTTAAATGCATGCTGTGTCTGATTTTATTTTGTCTTTGAAGCTTATGTTAGATAGATTCCCAACATTAAAAAAAATAGATCCAATTTCTATTAGATGTTTTTCCTAGTATCAAATGTCATCCTGGCTGGAATATGAAATGTGAAGTATGAACTTATTTCAGATTTTTATTTTTTGGCAGATACTTGAATTTACTCAAATGCTGGGTTTTCTCAACTCTACAGATCTAGGTCTGTGGATTTACTAACATTTGTAAATTACCAGTATGTGATAACATATGTATAATAGTAGTATATCATTTACTGCTAATGGGTTGTCCAAACTCATGTAACAGTATTAGAGCAGCAGTTATCAAAATTTTGCATGTATTGTAATCACTTGAGACTCTGGCTTAAACATAGATAGCTGGACTCTACCCAACTGTTTCTACTCAGTAGATCTGGAATGGGAACTGAGAATTTGCCTTTTAGTAAATTAGGAGGTAATACTGATGTTGCTGATCCAAGGACCAGGTGTTAATAACAACTGATATAGAACATTAAAGGATTGGTTTCAAGAGAACTGCTTTTGTTTTTGTTTCTAACTGGGGTGGGAGGTCATGGGGATTCAAGAATGAATTGCACAAAATAATCAAAATGCTAAATCTCTTGTGGACATGTAGAAGTTAGACTGTGTGCTGGGACTTTGTTCAAAGGCCAATGGGAAGAAGTTAGAACGTGACCAACTAAGATGATGTGTAAGTACCTTCTATGCCTGACCTCTGAATGAATGCCAGTTATGGCAATATATGCATCTCGTGGCTTGAACATAGGTTTAATTATATCTCAGAGATCCTTAAATTTAGAAACTAGCGGTAAATAGTTACTGGACCAAAGAGATGCTCAGAATAGGGCATTCAATTGTGCAAATGCCTGAATGACCTGTGCCGTTGAAACAAGAACTAAGCAAACTGGTCTCACAGGTCAAGATCTTGGTGTGGTTTCTGAGCTCTGCTAGGATTCTTTCATGCTCTGAAATCCTGTCAGCACTAATGGGCTCAGGACAGAACAATACAAAATCAAGTCTCCTACTCCACACTTTCCTTATTGTTCCCCCTTAGATTAAGCTTAAGAATACAATACACAAAGTAGATAAAATGATAGTACTTTCCCCCTGATGGAGTAAGTTCTATTTATTTAAATCCTGGATTGAAAATAAAACATTTGAAATCTTTCTCTCTATACTTTATTGCTCACTCCCTCTGGCCCTGCCCCTACAAAAATCCTTTTCAAGAAAACTTATCTCTAGGTTACAGTTCTTCTGTTTCACTTCTTCTCATGTGAGTATAAAAAATAATAAGAAAACAATTCCCAATTTTCAAATACATAACATGAACATGATTATATCTATAAAGTGGCAGAAATGGAACCATAATCTAGGTCTTTAGAGAATTTTCTAATAATTTTCATAACTGCAATTCCCCAAGGTTTCATGTTTAAGAGAAAAAAAAACAATTCATTTAATTCTTCATTTTATTTATTATTTTTTCCAATATTATTTGTTGATTTTCTACTTTTTTTTTTCTTCCTGAGGTATTATACCAAATGATCAAGAACACTTGGTGTATAAGACAAAATAGCCATTGGGAAGGTACATGGAATCCATTCCTCCCTTCCCGCTACCTCTTCCAGCTGCATTTCAAAATAAGACAATAAGATGTTCCTCCAGGTTTTAATCTATAAAATAGCCATTAGAAAGAGCACATCATCCATATTCATAGCTCTTTAAAATTCAGGATACGTCCCAGGATAATATTTGGTATTAATCTTGTTTAAGGCATCAATAAATAAGGCAAAAATATGCTATTCAGGTGGGAACATAAAAACAGGTTAAATCAGAGACCCAAACACTGGCAGAGATCTTAACGCACAGGGGCATTCATATGTGTTTTAATGTAGAAATTCTATACTAATCAATCAGAATTCTGATTATAATTTGACCTCCCAATTGCATTTATCTGCATCAAAAAGAATGCCCTGATCAGTCAGTGAGGATAAATATTTCATTTCTTGAAGTTATATTTAGCTATTGTGAATAAATTTTGGGGTTTTTGCATTTCTATCTTTTATCAGTTTTGTAAGCCTGAATCACATTGCAGAGAGCAACCAACTCACATTGTACCCAAATTAGATTACCTAAACATATACTAGGTGTTTGAACTTGGAATTTGATGAGCACCTAAAGGTGAGTTTTCCCCTTTGTGTACACATGTGAGTGGTCAGTTCGCAGATCTGAGATGACACACCACTGCCCACTTATGCACCTTCTTCACATTCAAGTTCTTGCAAACAAACTTGTAATATACTCTGAATATGCTAGAAAATGCTGCTTAAAAATTATTCTTTTACAACAGGAGGAGTCAGGAAAGCTCTTTTAGAAAGAAACATTTCAACCAACAATAAACCCTAAAGAAGTAATGAAATCCAAGAGAAATTAAGTTATTGAAGAAGTTTCAGGACTCAAACGCACAGATAATTTATGATGTATGAAGAGAAGATAATGACCATGAATAAAAGAGAGCAGACAGTGTTTCCCTGGTGGTGCAGTGGTTGAGAGTCCGCCTGCGGATGCAGGGGACGCGGGTTCGTGCCCCAGTCCGGGAAGATCCCACATGCCGCGGAGCGGCTGGGCCCATGAGCCATGGCCACTGAGCCTGCGCGTCCGGAGCCTGTGCTCCGCAACGGGAGAGGCCACAACAGTGAGAGGCCCGCATACAGAAAAAAAAAAAAAAAAAAAAGAGAACAGACAATCAAGGACTAAACCTTTGAATATGCCATATCTAAGAAAGGAGAGAAAGAATAAGAGTTAGTAAAAAAACACACAGATGTGGTCAGAAAGGTAAATGTGAAATGCACACTATAGTAATATGGAAGATAGAAGGATAAAGAAGTACAAAAAAAGGAGTACTTTATAATGACTATAGAAAGTTCTAGACCAAGCAGATCAAAAATGAAAAGGAAAAACAATTCTTAAAAACTGAAAAGCCACTAAAGGGGAGTATATGGCAAATCTCTGTACCTTCCCCTCAATTTTGCTATGAACCTGAAACTGCTCTAAAAAAATTAAGTCTAACATACACACACACAACAAAGAACAAAAAATCCAGAGTCAATGGCAGTGGGACCACAAGCATCCATGCTTCAGTCTTCAAAAGCAAGTCACTCTCATAAGCTCTATTATTGGACATATCTGTTCAGAGGGAAGACACTCAGGCCATGAGAATATCTTGGGTGATACTTTTGGGGAAAAGGATGTGGGAAGCCATGTGAAGTGTAGGCTATTTTATCTTTGCCCATTGCACATGTATTAAATTAATTTCTAATTTAAGATTTTAAAAAAGCAACTACATATGGGAGCTGTAGATAATTGCCAGCATTTGAAAGAAAAAAGTTTCAGTATTTGCTTCTCAAAATATAATACGGAGCTGGCAAGGATCTTCATATTCTTTTCACTCTTATTACTTTTCCAATCTTAACTGGGAACTGTTGCCCTTCCCTTTATTTATTTTATGACATTGAAATCACCACCACTTTGAAAGTTTTCCAAAAATAATTACATAATATAGTATCAAGTGGAAAAAAAGAACTATAGCGAATATTTCACAGCTTCTCTTGGCAACTGTAGTCTCATTATCTCAAGACAGAACTTCATTTACTTTCATAAATGCCTCTCATCCAGCAACTGCATGAAAAAATCACTTTCTCGTGTACGGTTGATTCCCATTTATAAACTTTTTGAATCCAAATGTGGAATATTCTTTGCCAGAGATTAGTATTTTACTTTCCAAGTAAACAGTGAATCAGATTCAGAAAGTATTTCCTATTCAGAGTTGTTTTTCCTGTGAGTGTAGAAAAATAGTCCTCACCATAGCTTTGATTTGCATTCTTGCTTTCTGTCAATAATAGAACTGGATTTGGTGTTTCCAAGTTGTTAAAATGTTTATTATCTAAAAGCTGCAGAATATACTACAACTGGCTCCTGCTGAGGCCGAGAGAGAAATCTGTGGGCCGGGAACACAATCTCAAGCTGTTTTTCTTCTAAGACCAGCCTCCAAGAACTTGAAAAATCCCCTTGAGAATTTCAATTCCAAATACTGTGGCCTTACTTCTTTTTAAGATTTGTCTCCTGTTTTCTAGGCAGTTTTGCCTGTGATCTTACGCCCCACTCTAAGAATGTTATAGCTCTAAACACTTACAGATAGGTATAAAAGAAAGTCATTGGAACTGTCCAGCAATGCAATTGGCTTGATGTCAGTTAAGGGTAAGTGGTGTAGGTGAGTGGGTGGTAAGTGGAGCTATAGGCTTGGGTAGGAAAATATGGGCTGCTAGTGAATCCTAAGACAAACTGATGGTTAGGAGAATATCCAGTTGACACTTCCCCACCCAAAAAAGAGAATCTGATAAGAAGAGAGATGGCAAGTTTGAGCTAATCCAGAGCAGAAAAAGAAAAGATTGCAATAGAATGATGAATAAATACCTTAGGTCATTCTGACCTACTGAAGTGCCATGTAGATGTAGGAAGGGGTCTTAATTAAGACTATAGTTGGTACATGTTTTCTGGGATGTTTCTACTGAGTGGCCATGCAGGCAGCATCAGGCATCCATATCCTGTAGTTCTGTTTGCATGAGGAACAGGTGATTTGAGATGATTATAGAAGAGAGAGAAGAATATGCAGGGATGGGAAAGAAGATGTGCAGAATAGTATCTGCCTAACCTGTCTGTTATTATGGGTGGTATTTGAGTTCCACAGTGAGAAGAACTGCAGGCAGAACCTGAAGGGTCTCTATTTGTGAATTACCCTGTTAGAACCAAGTACAAGTGGCACTGCTTAGCTTCCCAAGTAAGAAAGTATGACACACTGGGATATAGATACGCATCTGTACATGTTTTCAAGGCTGTCTCTGAACACTTGTGCCCAAATGGTAGCCCTATCATTTTAAATGGGTCTTCACAGTAATGGTAATAACGAAGTACATCGAAGAAATTCCGAAGGCCAAGAAGAAGGAAGCCAGAAGATTAAGGGTGGACAAAGTATTTACCCATGATGCCTATTTCTGGTGGACCAATTCAAGGGTGCTTGTGAGATACCCTCTGTAGATTCCTGAAAATATTTTGCAATCAGGGTGGAGATTCTGTTATCATGTTGTGATAGGAAAGAGCTTGTGAAATTAAACTACGAAAATCTCCTTCCAACTTTAGGCCATTTCTAGCAATCTAAGACAAATGGCAAGTCTATAAAAGTCACTATTAGAATAATATAAAATAAAGTGTCCTTGATCATGAGGTATTTGTTATATATTGATAGGTGCCCACCATTTCATCTTAAAGATTTTCCATATTTAACAACAACTGGTTTGAACCTCAACACTTGTGTTTTCATAACATGGCAGCATTAATAGATCTGAAAAGATCTGATGAGGACCTGGAATTACATATTTTGCATGAAAATACAGAAATTGTACAACTTTCATTAATAAGATTGATCTCCAGTTTTCACTTTTTGTTCTCATTTTGTAAGTCTTTATTATGCTAAATGTGTAAAAGATCTCTAGGCTTTCAGAATAAATTAAATCAATCCTATATAAAAACTGTCTAAAAAGGGGGAAAAGGAAAAACAGGATTTCAAATATCTTCACCTGAGGTGGTGGAGGGTTAGGATGTCAGGGCAGATGATAAAACACATGAAGGTGGGACACTGTAGAGTGAAGCCTGGTGCTTCAGTGCCATCAATTAAGAAAGCTACACTTAAGGGGCTTCCCTGGTGGTGCAGTGGTTGAGGGTCCACCTGCCAATGCAGGGGACATGGGTTTGTGCCCCGGTCCGGGAAGATCCCACATGCCGCAGAGCGGCTAGGCCCGTGAGCCATGGCCGCTGAGCCTGCGTGTCTGGAGCCTGTGCTCCGCAACGGGAGAGACCACAGCAGTGAGAGGCCCGCGTACCGCAAAAAAAAAAAGAAAGCTACATTTAAGACAAGGATTAAAGAAGGTAGACTTAAATAAAGAGAAAGCTTCACAGCGAAGAACACATAGGCCACCAACAAATCTGGAAGGTGAAATCTACTAACTTAAATATATTTTTCAAAGTTAGGAATACCTAGAGGTGTAATAAGTCATCACTCAGAAGAGACTCTATCCTTCCCAGAATGTCTTCCTATTGACTAGAGAGAACAACTCAATCTTACGTGTGTGGCATTTTCTTCGGGAGAGAGATTGGGTGTTATGGGAGAGGCTAGGACACAGACTGTGTTCACAAAATGAATTTGGTATGATGCTTTGACATGTTCTTTGTGCAGGACTAGTGTGATATCTTCTTAATATTTTCCCTGCAAATTCTTATCAATGTTACTTGCAAGTTTGAGTTCTTCAGATAAAATTCAGAAGATAGTAACTAGTGAAGTTCTTGTAAGCCATCCAAGATACTTCGTGAGTTTAGTCAGGGTATAAATCAATCAGTCAATCAATCCTAAATTTTGTTTCTTTTGCCACAAATATTGGATATATTTTTAAATTAATGTGGTATTAAATTTAACTTGAAAGGCATTCAGAGAAAATGTGTATTGATTAGAACCAAACAACTAGTTCTATTTGGTGAATAAAACAATTTATAAAGACTGATAACAAAAGAAGAACAAATGGCTTTAGACAGCTCGATGCACAAAACTTATAAGTTCACCCTCCATGAATATTAGAGCCAATAGGTTTATTTAAGAATGTCAAGGAGGAATTAGAATTGAAAAATAGAGAAACAGAGAAAGAGCAACAATGCTAGAGAATTTTGCTGTGGTTAATGAAGACAAGTTAAAACATGGAAAATTGGTTTAGATAAAGCAGAACGTATAACACATGCATTAGTGTTACTACTTTTTAAAATAAAATCAGGGATCCCAAGAGTTAAAGAAAACTCCTCCCCATAACAACACACACATTTCTCTAGTAATTTTAAGGTCTTTTCCTTTTTCTTTTTCTTCAAATGTAGCCTAGAAATGAGGAGTTTATTGAAAGTCTTATTTTACTTGCATTTTCTGAATTTTTGAAATTGCCCTTTTTTTCTGTAAAGTCTG
Source organism: Orcinus orca (assembly GCF_937001465.1). Classification (NCBI taxonomy): domain Eukaryota; kingdom Metazoa; phylum Chordata; class Mammalia; order Artiodactyla; family Delphinidae; genus Orcinus; species Orcinus orca. Next base: position 16,334,728 of record NC_064571.1, read on the forward strand.
GGAATCATAGTACATAAAATTGTTTAAGTAGATGAAATTCTTCTTCCAGACGATGAAAATGGTATCCTATATGTGAAGGAAGAATCATGTTTTGTGTAATCCTAATGATAATCAATTGCAATGGGTGGGACCTAAGAAGAAAAGGATTTCACAAATATTAGAGATGCAGTTTTTGTTTGCTCTTCTAAAATATACCTTTCCTGTTTTTATCATCATCATATATGTTCATTGACTAATAGGTAACAGAAGAAACAATTCAAATAAATAACTTTATTTCCTAGCATCTTGTTCAATGGTGTCTCAGCAAACTGGTTGTATGGAGGGGAAAAAAAAAGGTTTTATTTTGTAGTATTTTTCAATTTCTGTGATGGGAATACTCCCAGTGTGGCCAATTTCTAGTTCACAATAGTTTAACAACCAGCTCACAAAATTTCTGAAAGTTTAGCAATTAGTTCATCTGAGCTGGTATAATCCAACTCCAGCTCACGACTCTGTATATGAGCACTTTGTTGAACACCCTTTCAGAAATCACACAATGCTTTCATGAAAATGTAAAGAATGAGTAGGTAGCTATGCTGATAAACAAATAGAATTAGAAAATAATTTTGTAAGAAAGGGCACCAAATTTTTTATTGCTTAATTTTTGAAAAAGACAGACATGGAGGAATTAGTAAAATTCAGATTACTATTTGTTAACCATGAGAGGAATACTGCCTAAAATTAACATGTAAGAAAAGACATTCTGAAAATGATTAACCTTTTGAAGTCATCATTGTTAAAATGTCCAAATTATTAAACAAAATGGACTGCTTTTCTTAAATGAACAAAATTTTTAGAATTTTTATAGTCCTTCCCAAATTTTTATATTTTCTTCTCCAATGATAATTCTTTAAATGATTGAATATTGTTGCTATAAATATGTGACATCTATGCTCATTAACAATGATTTTATAATAATTTCTCCATTCCTGGATTTTTTTAAAATTTATTTTAATTAATCTATTGGATTCCTGGATTTTATCACTGAGTTTTATTTTTCCTGAGTTTTATTTTACTTTATTTTTATTCAAGAAAGGATGATGTATAATTGTTGCTTTTATACTTGAATGATACTTACGGAGAATTAATATGTTTTCTTCATATTTTCATTTCCCCAGAATTTTGTAGACAACATATATGTGATTTTCTAACACTGAAAATCCCTATAATATATTGATATGAACATTTAAAAGGAAAACTTTCAGTTATTTTTTTTCTGATACTCAAGTCTCTATCACTAAAAGCATTCCACAAAAACAGGGCATGTCTCCATCCCATGAAGTTTGGCTTATATCCCTGTTCATCAATATGCCTGAGCAGATAGCAAGTCCGGACAGTCTTAATCATTATATAGCATGGAGAGACTTCATTTCATAAGGTATCCCATGGTATTGGCAAGTTCTACTTCAATATATAAACATTTTTTAAAAAGTGAAAATTTTCAGCATATTTGTCAGTCAACATCTTTCCTTAGTGCACCTGGTCATACTAGTGTGGGAGTGTTGCTCACGGAACATGAGAATAAAAGCAGACAATCCTTTTCTTTTTTTTTTTAATTAATTTTTATTGGAGTATAGTTCCTTTACAATGTTGTGTTAGTTTCTGCTGTACAGCAAAGTGAATCAGCTATACATATACATATGTTCCCTCTTTTTTGGATTTCCTTCCCATTTAGGTCACCACAGAGCATTTAGTAGAGTTTTCTGTACTATACAGCAGGTTCTCATTAGTTATCTATTTTATACATAGTAGTGTATATATGTCAATCCCAATCTCCCAATTCATTCCACCCGCCCTTTTTCCCCTTGATATCTATATGTTTGTTCTCTATGAGCAGAAAATCTTTTTCCACATCGGAATCTTTTTCTTTCTTTTGCTATCACTTTTCAAAGTGCATAAGACCTCTCCCATTTCCAGGTTCTCTGTTGCCAGTTAACGTTTGAATTAGTTTAATTACTGTTTTGTATACTAATTAATTTAATTACTATAATTTAAAAACTATTTTGTTCAGCCATTTTTAAAAATGTATTTTAAACAAATAAAACTGTCCTTCAATGTGATTGCATGACAAAAAATGATAAGCATGTATCTTGCACATGTCTTTGCTCTATGCACATGCTCCATTGTGCCATTGGACTTTACTCAAAAAACACAAGTTCTAGAATAAGATTATTGACAATTTCAAGACAGTGACAGCATAACATTAAACCTAGTGTGGGGCTCTTCTGATCAGAGGGCCTTATGCAACTGTATTTGTGCACACCCATGAAGCTGGACCAGCTAATCACCTTGAAAGAATGAGAGCATGGGAAAGGTAAATTTTGACAGAACTGGAGCTATGGAATAATACTTATCAGTAACAGAGTTATGAAGATAGAAGAGGTCTACCAAATCACCAAATCCAAAGTAGATATCAATGTAGTGGCAAAACAAGCACTAAATTCCAGAGATCCTTATTACTACAGTGATTCTTATGAATCACCAGCTCTGCATCCCTCTTTGCCTCTCTCAGAATCTTGGGGTACTTCTCATAAAGGATGGGTCTGGGTGGAATCCCGTATCATTGTCCATGGTAGCTCCATAAGTGAAAAGAGATCACAGAGCTTAAGGAGAGTTATTTGAAGTGTTGCAGTTAGGGTAGGGCAGAGACATCAAATACATTTAATTGACTTCAAACTTGTCACTGTTGTAGGGTTACCCACCCCCCTGGCAAGACTTTATTCTAACTATAAATATCATGCAAAAAAATAAAAATAACTAGCAGATTACCCAAAGGGCTAAATTGAATTTGTATGATGAAGAAAACAGTCATTAACCTTAATAGTTGAGCATAAAGGGAAGAGTAGAATAAATATAGCTGAAGAGATTATGGATTTCAGGCAATTATACAGAATTCTACTCAGACTTGTATAAAGACATAAAATGTGAAAGAGAAGTTAAAATACATAGAGTTTAGATTGAGTAGACATATAACATATATAATTGGAGTTCTAGAAAAGAAGAAAATAAATACAAGGGAGAATGAGAAAGAGTTAATATTCAAAGGTTAAATTGCTATTACCAGAAATAGTAAAAGAAAGTGTGTCTTTGTGTTGGAGAACCACAAGATTCCACTGCAAGATAAAATAATCATATTCAGAGTGATCATAGAAAAATGATGTTTCATCAGAGACAAAGGGAAATCTAATTATCAAGAAAGAGAAAGAAGATTACCTAGATATGCTTAAAATTATGTGGATGACAGGTTATATTATCAACAAAATAGATGCCAATAAAGAATATCTTCAACTTGAGAATTAATTAGAGAACTTTTAATTAGAAATAAATATTCAGAATTCTAGTATCGAGTTTCACTTGAAAAAAATTATTAGTGTCTGGAACTCAGCTGGGAGTTTATTGAATATAAAAAAATGTGATCTAGGAAGCAATTCTGAAATAAGAAGTTAGTTAACATTTCAGTAAATCTCAGAATGGCTTAACTGTAAAAAAGTTAATGACTAACTGGGGGATGATACAAATATCATAAAATAAAATAACTAGAGAACAGCAATGTGGAAGATATTAATGGAGTTGATGTTAAAACACATTCTAAGTCCAATGTATCCTTCCTTAGCAGGATAAAGTTCCTGATAGATTCAGATCTTTAGTAAGATCTGTCTGTTAAACTATGAGGGATCTCTGTACAAATATAAATGAGGAAGGAAGAATAGAAAAATGAATTAACAAATTTAGATAAAAGTAGGAAAAGTCAGGAAAGGTGAAATAAAGACACAAATAAAAGTGTTTTAAATACAGCACACAAACTAAAACTGTAGAAATATGTTCAAATTTATCAGGAATCAAAAATAAGTTGACTATATTTACCTGATAAAAGCTAATGCTTTTTACATTGGATAAGAAAAATAAATGCAACTATGTAATATGCATAAATAAAACACATTAAATATAATAACTATTAATAGACATGTCTAAAACAATAAACAATGTTAAAATATTAACTCTCTGGCCCTTTATAGAAAGTTTAGCTATCCTGAGTTTTGATCTTTAGGAGAAAATCTAGAAGAATACCACGATGATGTCAGAGTAGAGACGGATTTATCTTAAAAGCCTCAATTTTATAAAACATTTTTTAAAAGAGTGAAAATGTGACTACATTAACAACGGTCAAACTCTTTGTAGGACAATGGTGATCACAGAGCTTAAGGAGAGTTATTTGATATAGTTATCTCTATATTTTAGCCACTTTAAACAAAGATAAAAGATAAGTCAAATGCTTAGATGAGATATGTGCAATACACATAACTGACAAAGGATTAGTAGCCAGAACATACACAGAGTTACTATGTCATCAATAAAAAGCAAAGAACTGAAAAAGACACTGGATAACTGACATGAAGGGCTTTCAAAGAAATAGATGGCCAATAAATACATGAAGAAATGTCCATCCTCGCTAATAAGTAGAGAAGTGCATATTAAACTATGTTACTATTGATCACCAATTGACTGGCCAAAAAATTAAAAACCTGATGAATAGACATTCTAGTAAGAATGTGGAAAAGGAAACTCTCATGCCCTACTAACACAAGTATAAAGTGCTAAAATTTGAAGAGTAATTTATCAATGTACATTAGATTGAATGAATATTTGTACTCTGATCCTGCAATTCCATTTCTAGAGGTACTTAACCTAGAAAAACTATGACAAAGGTCTAAAGGGAAACATGCTCAAAGCCATTTATTGAAGCACTAATAGTGGTAGCAAAGTAAAGAAATGGAACCAATTTAATATCAATATAATAATGTATATGTAGTATGTGAATATAATAGAATTTCATAACTATAGCACTCAAAATTAATAATCTAATCTGATACATATCTACAAGCATACATCTCAAAAGCAAAATATTGAGGAAAAAAAGCAAGGTACAATTGCATTTGTGATGCTCCATAAACACAGAATTCTGTTGAACCCAGGACGCATGGAATATCAGTGAGAGAGCAAACACAAGATAAACATGTTACGTCTACCACTTAGTAAGTAGGGGTGCTGACAGCCCCAAAGGTCCATGCTTTCCATTCAAATCTAAGCAGTTTTCTAACACGAAAAGAAGACATTCTAAAATACATAAATTATCAAGAAATCTATCATATATTCTCTTGAATTTGTGTTACTTTCCTGTATTAGCCAAACATTTACAGAGGAAATGATGACATAAAAGAAAAGGGAAAATTAGGGCAACCCATATTTCCTTTTCCATTCAGTTTCTCCTTACTTATCAACAAGCTGAAAGTTTGAGAGAGTTGGTAGAAAGTGTGTGGATCAGTTGTTGAATAAAAACAACTGAGGTCATTTTGTGCAGAGTTTTCAGTGTTCCAGAAAGAATGAAATCCATATGCAAGTGTAAGCTATGAAATATAAATTGTATAATTTTGGTGAATTCTCATGTGAATTCAATGTTCTTATATTTGCATTTAAATCTGACATTGCACATTATAAAGATGAACAGAAAATTCACTAAAAATTAAAATGTTTTATTTTGACTTTTCTTGTAATGACATTAAATAAATGACTGTAAAAACATATTTGTAGCCTCAATAAACAAATATACCATATTTCAAAAGAATGATTTTATCTCTTTAATATTTTAATAACATACATAGTGTGAAATGATTATATAGAAACCCAAGAGAGGAACCTACATAGAAAATACTAGACCTTAAGTGTTACCATTTGGGTAAAGTTTGGACTATAATTAAATGTCATATGCTCTGCATATTGTTATTTAAAACATTTATGAAGTTATAGAGTTATTGTTAGTGATTGAGTTCATTTGGAGGATTAGCCTTAATGTTTGAATTGCTTTCCTCATAGATTGAAATAATTTAAATATTTTAAGGTCATTTTTTGTAATTTAAAATACCTCTTGAAACTCAATCTGATATAAATAACAAGCTATCTGATTATTTACAGTTTATTTACACTATTTGGTAGGTAAAAGAACTGATGTGCATTAAATACATATCTGCTGAATACATTCTATGAATCTAACAATATGCATGGGGTCATAAATAAGTTATGGGAGTCTTAAGAATGAAACTAGTTAGCAACTTCTAACATGACATATATAACATTGAGTAACCATACAAAATTGTATATACTACTTACAAGAGTGGTAGAATTATTAAATGATATGAGATTTCAAAGAGGTTTGATAAAGATGTAAGTAATTAAGGACATTAAATCCAGTGATTTGAATTTATAATACATCTGGAGTTTTCTGATTTAATGAAGTTGCACTCTCACAATTTTCTAACAGTGGGACACTGAGATTACTTTTATGATTGCAACTTTGCTAATTGTTCTAAATATACTGACTGAGCTCCTTGAAAACAACTTAGAGAGATTTATTAACACTGTATAAAAAACATGCATTTATGTGAAGCGGGTTTGGGCAAACAATGAGGGTTGGATCAGTCCAAGGATGGCAGGATTAAAAATCTAGGTGGTGTAAAGTTTCAAGTTAAATTTGCATATTAAGACATAGACTCTATATTAGGAGTTGAAAACTCTAGCTCAGGCATGGGAACATGAGTGTGAAATTAACTTTCAGTCAGTTTATAAGACAAGAGGACGTGTGAAGAACATTAACAAAAGATTTTAGCCATGTTAGAGGTTCAGGGATTCTTATAAAACAGAGACGGAAACCAATGAGTGGATCTACAATAGCTCAGTCACACTACATTAGTAATTAGTGCCAAAATGTAGTTAAAGAAAGGGAGGTAACTGAGGGGAAGAGACAGGACTGAAACTAGAGCAGAGAGTCCCTCAATTACCAGGTTAGGGAAGATAGGCAGGATCGGCATTAGAGGACAGTGAAATTGACAATTTGGATAACTCATAATAAATTTGGAGTATTTATTATCTCCATGTGCCTGAGTCTATGTTGCAAAGCAGGATCAAGAGCCAGAGTTGTAACTAGCTCAATTTTGCAATTGAATGGTATGAGACAAGAGAATAAAAACTTAATTGGCATTGGGAAGAAACTAAGAGGCCTTTAGATGACAACTATCCAAAGAGTTGTGAGGTTGATTTGCTGAAATCCTTGGAGATTAATTATGAAAACCTTCATTATGAACCATAAGAGAGGTTGTTTGGCAGACTGTGCAAGTCAAGAATGTGATGTCTAATACGCAGAATACATAATGCATTGGAGCACTCTTAGAGATGGATCATGAACATAAAATTTGTCTACTGCTACAGTAATCCAGTGGAACAAATCAGGGTGTTCAGAAGGGGATGGACATGAGATTGGGGTAGATAGGAAATATTTACATTTTACAGATTTTAAAAAATTTACTTAACTATCTGTATGAATAAGATTTGTCAAATTTTATCTGCCTTTAAACTTCTCTATCTCTAGCCATTTCTAAGAATGCCTGTGGTTTGGGCAAGGCATCTATCCACATTATAGGATCTTCTTGAATGACAAGTGAAGGCTTATAATAAGTGAAGTGTGATGTCATCCATTACCAAAATATTGATTCCATTTAGATTATAAAATAATTCAATGAAAAGGACAGACAACATAAAGATTAAATTTTGATGACCATTCTGTCTTCATATGTCACAACAAAGTATTACTTATCCTTGACTGACAAACTAGAGACTGAACTGGTTAGAAAGGTTCCAGATATTCTGCAATCAGGTGAGGAATTTACATGTAATCTTGGGACCAACTCTTGTCTAGGAGTCTTAAAACAAAACTAATTGGTACTCCATCAGCAGATCTGAACTTTGTGATGTTATGTCTTAAGCATCATCATGTAGTATGTTATCCAGACTATGAAACATGTGGTGACTCCTAAGGATGGAAGAAATGAGAACAATATACTCGATCTAAACTATAATTAAATTACAAATTTTAAAAGAGAATTACTAGTGGATGTTACATTTGCTTTTAATCAAATCTAAAGAAAATAAGAGTTATGTTTTACATGCATCTTTAACAGTTTAGCAAGATTAAGATTAATTTTTAACAAGCTGGGTAGATCAGTTGCAGGTTTCTATGGTGTGATTAAAATGTTCGTAACTCTTTAATGGATGGAGTTGGCCCTGTCAAAAAAAATTGACAAGCTCTTCAGTGACTTCCTGCAAACGTACTATTATTGACAATAAAGACAACCAAAGCAAACATCCTTCAAAGGGCTTAAGTAGCTTATACCCTAGAGGACATCTGGGTTGGCACTGGCAATATTAAATGTCCCAATCTTATCTTATGAAAAGCATATCATACCCTGAAGTTTGATTTCACATTTTTTCTCTTTGAGACTGATTATAAGATAGAGATTATGCTTACCTTAGCTGTAAGCATAATCAATTTTCAAAAGACACAGAGGCAGACTTTCTGAAAGGAACCAGTGTCATCAGTAAAGTGATTTTAGAAAATGTGGACTTAAATACAAGAAGCACAAAGGTGTTGAATCCATGTGGGCAGAATATCTAGATTTAAAGTGGTATTTTTAATTAAATTGCTACCCAATGATTATAATATTTTTGGTAGTAATGGGTGCAAATTATGTGATTTTGCCTTGTATGGTTTAAGAGATATGTATGGGTGCCAAGTTGACAGGGGATAGACTTATCAAGGTTAATTTTATGTGTCAGCTTGGCTGGGCCACACTGCCCAGGTATGTGGTCGAACATTCTGAATGTTTCTCTGAGAGTGTTTGAGGATGAGATTGACTTTTGAATTGGTAGACTTTAAGTAGATTGCCCTCCATAATGCGAGAGAGCTTCATCCAATCAAATAAAACTCTGAATAAAACAAAAGACTGATCTCCCTGAAGCAAGAGGGGATTCTACCAGCAGACATCGTTTGGACTTGTGCTGGATCACTGTCCCTTCCTTGGTTTCCAGACTGCTGACCACCCTGTAGATTTTGGATTTGCCAATTTCTGTAATCACGTGAGTCTATGGATGTATACACACACACACACATTCACATTTATACCTCCTATTAGTTCTGTTTCTCTGGAGAACTCTGACTAATACAGGTGGGCACTTAGTCAAGGAACAGGTTTGCCAAATAGAGGAAGCAAATGTTTGAAATCATGTAAAATTTGGGTAGGTATAACTTTATTTATGCAACAATTTATAATAGTAATTTTGAAATTATTTAAATAGCCAAAACTAGAAATGTGTCCTAATAAAATATGGTAGTTTCATATAATTTAAACTAATAAACAATCAAGGAATGATGTTAGAGCTACATGAATATTGACCTCTATATAAATTTACCATTGTGATTTGGTACGGTTTAATTTTTTAAATTTGCTATTACTGTATTTTTTCTCTTACAGTGATTGTATATTACTGGTTTAAATAACTTTAATTAAATAAAAGCAAAACAAGAGTCCTATAGGGCTTCCCTTGTGGCACAGTGGTTGAGAGTCTGTCTGCCGATGCGGGGGACACTTGTTCATGCCCTGGTCCAGGAAGATCCCACATACCGCGGAGCAGCTGGGCCCGTGAGCTGTAGCCGCTGAGCCTGCGCGTCCGGAGCAAGTCCTATAAAATGATCCTTTATATTTGTATGTTGCTTTCAAATTATCCTAATTACTTGCAATCTCTATTTGTTCCTGTCATGAAGCTATATACATTGTGCCTTTTGTCACAAATTTTTCCTTCGTGTATTTCCAGCACTAAAATAAAGCAACCTGAAGGTGATGAAGTCAATTTTATTTTGTCTGTGAAATTATGAAAAATCAAAGAAAATTGTCACCAGCATTAAAAGAAATAAACTTTATAAATTTTTAATTAACAATCTGCTCTTATCAAATCAAAAATTTTACCCAAGAGATCTATACAAGTAGATTAGTTGACACATATAATGACTATATTTAATTTGACATAAAGTGATTTTAGTAAAATATTTCAATGTAATTCAATGTAAAACAATAAAAAAAAACTTGCATACAAATATTCATATTAAACACTTTTAAACTAGAATCAGAAAAAAAAATGCATACACCAATCAGGGGAAAGAATGACAGGTTTATTTCCTGCCTTGATACTTGTATTATTTGTGGCAATATCAATTTTTTCAATACTTCTTTCCCAATATATTTGAATAGAACTCCAGGGTGATGTATACTACTAGGAGCTATATTTGTATTTGAAGATTAGGCAGTTTACCTAAACTTCTTGTGTTGACATTCTGGCCCTGACATATTTTCCACAATATGTTTGTCAGCTCTCCTTACATTCAATCCAAGCCTGACTCTTCAACCACCTTTCCTGTACTTCCCACACTCCCGTTCACTGTTCATTCCCTCCAATGAAAGACATGCTTTGTATGTATGTAATCTAGATAATACCAGAGAATCTCTGTCCTCCAAAATCTATACAGTATTAAAACCCTTTCTATTCCCACTCCTGTTCAATTTTCAGCTTTCTCTAGACACTTCTTTTGTTTGTTTTTTGTTTCTGGGTAAGTCTTTTTTTCTTTTGTTTTGTTCTTCTAGATCAAAAGAGTATCCATAGTTTTGTCATTTAGCTTGTATCTGGTTTATTATTTTCTTGCACTATTCTTTCATTTTTTTCCCAAGTGGTTAATGGTTAGGGCATACACACTGTCAAGTGGTCAAACAATTCCTAAGCAGAAGACTGCTGGCAGCTCTTAATTTGACTTGCCACACTCCCGTAGATTCAAGCAGTAAGGAGACAACGACCCCAAATGAATGCAGATAGTTTATTACTTACACACACAGAGACAAGAAAAAATCAGTGTGGTGTTACCACTTTGTGCCACTAGTCTTACAGGATGACACTGAACCAAGGAGACCAGATGGCAGACTACAAGCTATATGGTGGGGGGGTGGAGGTAGAATTGCTCTGTCATGGAGGAGCCAACTCTAAACTATGGACAAACCATTTGACAGTCTACAGCTGTACCTGTATGGGGAGAGATGGACAGACCCATGCCTTAACAGATCCTTGGGAGATGGATGAGACGCTTCTTCATGTCAGCCTCCCATTAGATATGGAGGCAAATGAAAAAAGTCCTTGAGACACCTCCTCACAAAATTGCTTATCTTGCCATATTCTATGGAGGTTTACAGAGTGGTTCACAAATATTTCAAACAGACTGTGGTTGAGCCTTGCTTAATGCCTTACTTGAAGGCATGCAGGTTTACAAGGCTGCCATGGATGAACCTTTACTCTACATGAACATATCTGCTGACTTACTCACTGTCCTGTTTTTGACTATCTCCCTTTAAGTAATTAATAGTGCACATTCTCATTCTTAAAGTCTATCATCATGGACTATAAATTTCAGTGACATTCTAATAACGGTTGTTCTCCTTTATTTTGTTTAAAATTATTTGAGAGACTGTAACATGGCTTTTTGGGGGGAGTGTCTTGTGCACACAAAGCCTCGCAGAATGTTAGTCATACAGAAGACTACCATAAATTCTACTTGTTAATTTAGATAATATATTTGGGTTGTAAAGAAAAAGAGCAATGGATGTAGAGGATAACTAAGTTTGAAATAATCATTCATTTCTATGAATCTTAGTTTCTTTATTTGTAAACTTCTTGATGAAAGAAGGGATAGTTGGTCAAAGTGGATGATTGCAGAGTATCCTTCTAACAAAACAGTCTATGGTATAAATTAAGCTGAAAATTTTGATTTAATAAATATTTTTTATTGAATTCCTACTTTGAGCATGGCACTGCCACTGCCACATTGATCCTGCAGGTCGTCTGATCCTGGTCATTAAGCCAAGGAGCAAATGACTCTCTAAGGACAGGGCAACAGAAAGAACTTTTATATGGAATGTTGCCTTCTGGAGACTGGAAGTCCTTCCCTATTTTTTTTTTCTTCTTCCTATTTCACTGTCAATTTGTAACCTGTTAAAATTTAGGCAAAATACCATTTTGTTGAATATCACAAGCTGATACTTTTCTTGGCTTTGAAACATGTGTATTGTGTTTTTAATGATAAAGCGTAAATGTTTGAATTAGGTAAATATCCTTGAAATCAGTGAGCTAGAAATTCCTGGGCTAGAATAGCAGAAGGTGTTATCAGGGTGGTAGTGGTTGGCTTGAAAAACATGGACGGAAACTCAGACAGTGGAGGGCTTTCTCTTCCTAAACCAGTTTGCCAAACTCTGAACTTCCTACTTTCCTTTTTGGAAAATCTCTTTCTTACTGTAACACTTTTAATAAATACATAAAGAGCTGTTATCTAAAAACAATTTATACTTATCTTCAAGTCAACAGTTTTCAAGGCAGTTACCAAGTACCAATTAAAGAGGCAATAACCCAATTGATTTTACTTTTTTTACACACACTCCAGCTTTCCTTAGATTGTGTGGTGATCCTTTATGTTCTCACTGATACTGTTGGAGCTTCTTCTAGAAGAAGAGGCTGTTGTCAATAATGCTAAGAACATGGTTGTACAAATATTTCTTCAAGACCCCACTTTCGTTTTTGGAGGGGTATATACCAAGAAGTAAAATTGCTGGATCATATGGTAAATATTTTTTAATTTTTTGAGGAACAATCATGCTGTTTTCCATAGCAGCTGTACCATTTTACATTCCCAGTAGTGCACAAGAGTTCCAATTTCTATACATCCTGGCCAACGCTTGTTATTTTCTTTATTTTTATTTTGATAGTAGCCATGCTAATGAGTATGAGGTGGTACCTCATTGTAGTTTTGATTTGAATTTCCTTATTTATTAGTGATGTTGAGCATCTTTTTGTGTGCTTATTACTTACTGTATATCTTTTTTGGAGAAATGTCCCTTCAAACCATTTGCCTATTTGGATTCAAGTTGTTTGATGCTTGTTGTTGAGTTTTAGGAACTTCCTATATTCTCAATGTTAATCTCTCATCAGATATATGATTTACAAGTATTTTTCTTCCACAATATGGGTTGCCTTTTTATTTCATTGATTGCTTTTTTTTTTTTCCTTAATGTTCTGCCAGTGGCACCTGTGAACCAAGGGGAGATGAGTTCTGAGCAGTTGGTCAGGATCGTATCTTGAGATGAGTTCTGAGCAGTTGGTCAGGATTGTATCTCAGTTTGAACAGGAAAACAGACGGGCAAAAATATCATTGTCAAATTAGATGTTGTGAAAATTTTGGCCTGTATTTTCTTCTAAGATTTTTAATTTGTGGCCTAATATGATATCTCCTGGGAAATGCCCCATGTGCACTTGAGAAAAATGTATATGATGCTGTTGTTGGGTACAGTGCTCTGCATAAGTCTGTTAGATTTATTTGGTTTATTGTGTCATTTAAGTCCTCTATTTTCTTATTTATCTTTGTTTGTTTGTCCTCTCCACTAGTAAGAGTGAAATATTTAGGTCTCTATTATTGTAGTATTATTTCTTCCTTTAAGTTTGATTTTCTGTTATTAGATGTGTAAGTATTTATAATTTTTATATCATCTTGTGATATTGAAACTTTTATTAATATATAATGTCCTTTTTGTCTCTGGTAATTTTTTTTTATTTAAAGTCTATTTCATCTGCTATTACCTTAGCTACTCCTGCTGTCTTTTGATAACTATCTGTTTGGAGTATCTTTTTCCATTTTTGCTTTCAATCTATATTTTTCTTTGTTTCTAAAGAGAGGACCATGTTTCTTTATTGATTCTGCCAATCTCTACCTTTTGATTGGAGAGTTTAATCCACTTACATTTAAAGTAATTATATTCAAAATGTTTCTTATTATTTATCTTGAATAATTTAAAATAAGTTCTGGCTACTGGTATATGTTATTTATAAAGCTAGGGATAGGATAAATATTGTGACATTCCTTTGGTAAATATGTGTTGGAGAAAGTAGAGAACTCTGTCATTTGGATTTGGTGAAAAATAATTATGAATTTACTATAAATCAGATATAACTTCATCAATTTCTTTATACATTATGATCAATGTTTTCCTATGGATTTACTAAATTGAAAGTTATATAATGCTATTAAATAACTGACCTGCAGTTAATGTATAGCTATGTTTACATAAAAATAAGCTAGCTTATAAAGCAGAAACTAACACACTATTGTAAAGCAATTATACTCCAATAAAGATGTAAAAAATAAATAAATAAATAAGCTAGCAACTATTAAACACTTAATAGGGAAATGAAATTATAATTTAACAGGGAAATTATATTATAATTTAAAATATTTTATAATTTAACTTGTTAAAATAGCTTATTGAATATCCCTTTTGAATATGCAAATTGAATATAAGAAAATCACATAAAGGCTTTTTTTTTTTTTTTTTTGTCCATTCCATGGGGCTCCAGCAGTGAGAGCACCAAGTCCTAACCACTGGACTACCAGGGAATTCCCAAGAAAATCACATAAGGTTTTGTCTGTAGAATGTATTTGAAAAAATGTAGTAGTCTTAGAATATTTATTTGTAGTTTTAAAGAGCTCAGCATCACTTCATTCTTAAAGGTAGGTAGATAGATAAATAGATAGCCAGATAGATATAAGCAGTGATTTTCAAAGACCCTTTTATTTGCAGCTAATGTCATGTTCTGTTGAGAATAGCTGAAAAGACATTCATACTTCTTAATAAATGGGGGGGGGGAAGCTGAGTTTTAGAATTCAGTATTTTATTACTCTTGTTTTTATTCATGGAGCTGTCCTTCAACAGTGATGTATTTCTGGAAAGATGAGAAATCATTAAATGCAAATTTTCTTTATTCTGAGAACTGAAACAGGCACACCTCTCTGACCCTTTTCTAAATCATTCTGAGTCAAACATACTTTTCTGTTTCAGTGCTAAACAATATTATAACCAGGTGAAAATGAATTAGCTAATTTGCGCAAGAATATTTGCTCTTGGAATATAAGACCATGGACCAGCTAAAATGCCTTACATATCAAGATTGAGACTCTGGTCTTAGATCACTGCTTTAAGACCCTCACCTTGTTGTGCCCATCTATCCCAAGCTATCATTTCATAAATTCTGCCTATTCCCAGTCAGTTCTCTGCCTAGCTAGAATATGTTTTATTTTATTTTACTTTTATAAATAAAATGTGTATACATTTAAGGTACACCATGATGACTTGATATATGTATACATAGTGAACTAATTACTGTCAAGCTAGTTAACACATCATCTCCTCAATAGTTACATTTCTTATGATACAGCTTTGTGAAATCCACTCTCTTAGAAAATCTCCATTATTCAATACTATATTATTAACTATAGCCACCATGGTGTACATTAGACCTCTAAACTTATTCATCCTACATAACTGCAACTTTGAACACTTTGACCAACAACTCTCTATTTCCCCCATGGCCCCACTTCTGATAACCACTGTTCTACTCTCTGCTTCTATATATTCACCTTTTTTAGATTGCACATTGAGATCATACATTGACAATTTTTTTTTCTTTCCTTTGACATCACAAGCAACAAAAGCAAAAACAAACAAGTGGGACCACATCAAATGAACAAGCATCTACACAGAAAAAGAAACAATCAACACAATGAAAAGCTAACCTATGGATTGGGAGAAAATATTTGCAAACCATATGTCTGATAAGGAATTAATATCTAAAATATATAAGAAACTGATACATATCAATAGCAAAGGAAAAGATAATTTTATTAAAAATTGGTCAGAGGACTAGAATAAATATTTTTCCAAAAAAGCTATACAAATGTCCAACAGGTATAGAATGCTTTAAAATTCCTACCCAGACCCTAAAATCCAATAAATATCTTCAATGTATTTTCTCTTTTCAACACACTATTAATTATCTGTAAAAATGGTATTCTCTCAAACTGCATTAAATCCAATAAACTTACTTTGTTAGATTAACAGATTTTTTGCTTGACTTTTTGACTAGAAGGTGACTGGTAATCTTAAGATTCTGTCAAGATCCCTTTTTGCCACAGCTAGAGATTCCCAAATTGCAACTGTGTGCTCCTTGAGGCCTTTGGAGCTCTCTCTTGGTTTGTGTCGCCTCTGTGCTCCAAATACTTCTCATTGATCTCTAAGTGTTGCAATTGTTTTGGTTTTTAAGGATAAGGAATTCTTTGTGGATCATTTCTGATTATCTGATTAGATAGAAACCTGCCTGTTACTAACAGCTCTATTCATCTTTCTACATCTATTCTCCTTATTGTTTGTTGCAATTCCAAATGAAGAAAATCTTAGGGAAAAGGACTGTCATAGATTCAGAATGTCCAGCTCTCAAGATGGCTTTGTGGGCTGATGAGTTCAAAGGTCTCCTCAGAGCAACATATTTTTTATTGGGGTCACTTATTAAAACATTAAGATAATTTACATAGGTAATCTCCGTTTTGTCCATGAGCACGTAATCCAGGGAGAGATCTTCTCAAATCTGTCTCTGTGAATTTCAGTTTATTGGATTTTAATTGGAGATGGCTAATTATTAGGTTATTGATCTGACACATGAGGTGCTCAGGGTCACATGTGACTGACCAGTGCTAGATATTCATGTTTTCTTCTCAGTGTGTGTCCATGACCTTTCAAGCTAGACTGTAGCTTCTTACATGTTATCACTGTCGTCTAACACATATGCTTTTTTTTGACATCATATCAAGGATCTGAAGACACCCTAAGAGACCCTAAGTTGGTCCCTAAAAAATCATGTTTAGAGACTAGCAACAGTCTAAATATTGCACAAGATATTTTGAAGACTAGCTATTTTCAAAGTGCTTTCTGTGAAAATGGTGGACATTTTAATTCAGTTTTACATCAGATAAAATCTAAGTCCATTTGAGACTTAAGAGATAGTCCATTTAAAACAGTTAGACAATATTTTAAAGGAGATTGCAAATCTGACCTGATCATAGTTCTCACCACTTTTTTCTTTCTTTTCTTTGGGGAGGGTGTTAGTCTTGAACCAAAAGCTTGGCTTAATGCACAAACAAAAATTGGAATGGAAAATAAACTGCTTGACAGATGGCATTAGTTTCCTATGACTGTCAAAACAAAGTACAACAAACGGGTTGACTTAAAATGGAAATTTATTCTCTCACAGTTCTGGAATCAAGAAGTCCTAAATCAAGGTGTTGGCACAGCTGTGTTCTCTCTGAAAGTTCTGGGGGAGGATTGTTTTTTGCTTCTTCCTAGATTCTGGTGGCTCCCATCAATCCTTGGCATTCCTTAGCTTATAGATGCATCACTCCAATATCTTCCCCCATCTTTAAGTGTCCTTCTTCCCTTGGAGTGCATGGCTTTCTATGTTCTTTCTTTTTCTTATCTTTATACAGTATGACTTCATCTTAACTTAATTATATCTGTAAAGATGCTATTCCCAAATACAACTACACTCACAGGTACATAAATTTAGGAAATGAATATATCTTTTTGGATATTGAATCAGAGCACAATTCAGTCCATTGCAACAGACACTCAACTCCTTGCTGAGCACTTTAAATGAGGCTTAGAACAAATCAGAATAAGATCTTCCAAACTAGTGAATTTACAGTAATATAATACAATTAGATACTTCAATTCATTAAAAGACCAGAGAAAGAATCTCTTGATAAAGATACCATCAATACTGTGAAGAGGAAGGTCTGTGGGGACAAAAAAAGAGAAATATATGCTTAGTCAAGTGAGGAGACAAGGCATTCCCATGGGAAGTGAAATCCAAGGACGACTTGGAGACTGACTGCGATTTTAAAGTGCTCCCAAGAACAAACACAGAGATCTTTTAACAGAGGGTAGAAGCTTCACAAGTTTGATGTACCAAATATATAATAGCAATGACTTAACAAATAAGGGACTCTGTTAGATAAATAGAAACTATAGAAATGGAGATTTTTGAGTTAGCAGATACTATAACTGAATCTAATATTCACTAAGTGGGTTACATAGCATATCTGAAAAAGACTCAGTGACTCAAGAAAGATCAATAGAAATTAATTAATTGAAAGAATTGAGGGAAAAAAAAAGGAAGAAAAATGAACAGAGGCTCAGATACCTGCAAAATTATGTCAAGAACACATACAAATGTATAATGGTAGATGAAACAAAATTGACAAACCTTTAGCTAGACTTACCAAGAAAAGAAAAAGATAAATGATTCGAATAAATAAAATTACAAATGAAGTAGGAAACATTAGAACTGATACCACAGAAATACAAAGGATCACAACACACTGCTGTAAATAATTATACAGAAAAATTTGTACAACCTAGAAGAAATGGATAAATTCTTAGAAACATACAACCTGGTAAGTCTGAGTCATAAAGAAATAGAAAATCTGAGCAGACAAATAACAAGTAAGATTAAATCAGTAATGAAAACCCTCCCAATAAAGAAAAGCCCTGGACATGATGGCTTCACTAGTGGATTCTACCAGCAAGGGAAACCATCAATAAAATGAAAAGGCAACCTATGGAACAGGAGAAAATATTTGCAAACCATATATATGATAATGGATATCTACTCTGGATATATTTAGCTAATATAAAAAATGCATAAGGAATTCAAACAACCGAACAGCAGAAAAACAAGCAAAGAATCTGATTTGAAAATGAGGAAAGGGTTTGAATAGATATTTTTCTAAAGAAGACATACAAATGACCAACAAGTACATGCAGAGATGCTCAATATAACTAATCAGGGAAATACAAATCAAACCACAATATAATCTCACACCTGTTAGAACTGTTATTATCAAAAGCACAAGACTGTGATGGCAGCGAAAAGACAAGACAAATACTGGCAAGAAGAGCAAATGGAACACTGGTGCACTGTTGGTGGAAATGTAAATTAGTTCTATATTAGCACAGGCCTTTCTTGAGTCACTCTTCTCTCTCTCTTGCTCTGTGCAACCTGGGACAACTTTACCCCCCTGCCCCCAAAGCCTCAGTTTTTGCTCATATGGTAAAACAAAAGTGTGATAATGTTAGTTATTAAGATTGAATTAGATAATATAAATGTAGGGGCTTAGTAAACTATAGCTTTCTACACAGTAGTTGATCAGTGTATGTGGCCACTCTTCTAAGGAGACAGGTTGCTTTTGTTTTCTGAGCATCCCCACCATCTGCAGCCTCAAGTTGCAGGACCTTGTTATGACTCTAGCAAGATACAGGCTAGATGTCCATAGTAACCACCACCAGACAGAGAGCCACTGTGCCCTCAGCTAGGTTGCTTAGAAACCCTTCCCAACCCCACACCCTTATTGCTGAAATCATTTGGTAATTGCATCCCATGGCTGTACCCTGTCGTGACCCCATCCTGTCTCCTCTGGAACTCAGAGTCAAGGTCATTTGCCAGGCTTTCCAGGTGTGCACATAGCCTAAAGAAGCCCCTAAGCAAAGGTGCCTTGGGGGCCTTATAGCCAGGGAAGTCAGTGGGCTTTCTGAAGTTGGTGCCAATGACCAAATACTCCCTGGTTGAGAACCATCATATAGGCCACCTAACATAACTTACTTTTTTAAACAGCGTTCTTATCAAGACTTTTTTTAAAAAAATCACACCTTGCTATGCCTACCAATCCAAAGCTATTATTATACTACCATAAACTCTACCAAATCCAACCAGTTTCCTGGGTCTCAGGATCTACCTTAAAATCATCGCAACCACCTCCTAATTTCCTATAAACATCTCCTGAATTTTGCTCTCACATACTGCTGTAAGTCAAATAAACTTAGATTTGATTCTCTGGTATTTTTAGGAAGTATGTAGCTGAAAACTCTCAACAAGCCTGATGCTAAAATCTGAGAGGGCTAGAACAAAATTCAAATGGTGGCTCATATATCATTTGTCCCAAAAGTTAAATGTTATAAAAGGAGTCACATTCATTGCCCACCCACATTCCCATGGAACATTGCCCAAGCTGCTCCCTGGGATTGCTGACCTGACCCAGAGCCTTAAACACTCTGGCTCGGGGGCTTCCCTGGTGGTGCAGCGGTTGAGAGTCCGCCTGCTGATGCAGGGCACACGGGTTCGTGCCCCGGTCCGGGAAGATCCTACATGCTGCGGAGCGGCTGGGCCCGTGAGCCATGGCCGCTGAGCCTGCGCGTCCGGAGCCTGTGGGTTGCGGAGAGGCCACAGCGGTGAGAAGCCCGCTTACTGCAAAAAAAAAAAAAAAAAACAAAGAAACAAATTTTTATAGGAAGTAGGAAATGCCAGTATTCCAGGTCAACTTTTAAGCCTATATATCTTAAATCAGGCAACACTCTCCTACTCACAAAACCCATCCTGCCAAAACAATAATGAAAAAGTATCGGGATATTTTGCAAGGAATCTAAAAGTTGGTTTTACATTGTTTGATCTAAAGCACAAAGCTACATAAACCATCCTCAATATGACTTCTCTTCCAAAATTCTCTAGCTGTGCCCTTCACCAGTGGAGGATCCATGTACTTTGCTCTTTTTTTCTTCATTAACCTGCATCATTGGCTCTTTTTACTTTCTAGCTTTCTAATGCCTTCAAAATCCCAATTTTTTTTTATTCTTTTTTTTTTTTTTGAGAGTATGTAGTTCTGACTCAGCCACACAATAAGTATGACCTACCTCTATTGATCTATCATGACAAAACAAATGACCCCAAAATTTGTGGTGAAAAACAATACTATTTTTTATATTCATGCATTTCAGAAAGGACTAGGCACCACAATGTTTGAGGCCTCAGCTGGCTGAAATGTCACTAAAATGGCTAATGGCTTGAATCAGCTAGAGGCTTCTCCAACCTCTAGTTGGGATGACACATAGTTTGGCCTCATGACATTCTCCGTTTGAGCAAATGCTCATGGATGCTCTACATAGCTTGTGCTTCTCAGCATGAGGCTGAGTTTTAAGAGAGAATGTCCCAAGACAGACCATCCAGGGAGTGAGCATTCCAGAGAAGATAAAGCAGAAAAGACTTCTGATTCAGTCTCAGAAGTTGTATAGTCTCTCCTCTGACACATTCTATTTGTTAAGGCAATCACAAACTCTCCCCGTCTCAAGGAGGAAGGGACCTAAACTCCAACTCTCAATGGAAAGAATGTCAAAAAGTGTAGTAAATCTACATCACATTGAAACAGTAGGAAAGGGGGCAGGTTACAACCTTTAAAAGAATGACATAGTCATAGGACATGACAAAAGCTGGTTAGAACCAACTAGGTCCAAGATGGTGGAGGATTCGACTTCCAGTAGAACTCAAGCCTCATTATACACTCATTTTAATACACTAGCATCTAAATGACATACCCACCAGTGCCATGACAGTTCTGAGATCAACCATAAAAGGTCAAAAAGTGGGTGGTGGCCCAATTCCTGGAAATCCCTGCACATTCCCCAAAATAGTTGGAATAATCCTCCCACTCATTAGCCTATGAAATTAACCAGTCCATAAAAAATAACCACCCCATATTTCAGGGTCTCTCACCTTCTGAGATGGCTCACGCTCTGTCTGAGGAGTGTGTTTCTCTCTAAATAAATCCACTTCTTATCTATCACTTTGTCTCTCACTCTTTCTGTGATGAGACATCAAGAACCTGAGCTTCATTAAGTGCTGAGACCAGGTGTATGATCTGAATTAAAAGACTGTGGGTTCAAGTCCCAATCTGAGTTGCACGGTTTCAACATGACCCTAAAAATGCTTCTAACTATGCAAATTGTTACACTGAGAAGGAAGGTTTTGTATTTTTGTTTCTTTCTTTTGTTTTATTCCACAGATTATAACTTTCTAGTTACCAAGAAGCACCATTATTAAAAGCAAAGGAGAATCATAAGGGAAAAAAAAATGGTTGTGTTAAG
Organism: Orcinus orca; assembly: GCF_937001465.1. NCBI lineage: Eukaryota > Metazoa > Chordata > Mammalia > Artiodactyla > Delphinidae > Orcinus > Orcinus orca. The sequence continues at coordinate 16,356,537 of NC_064571.1, forward strand.
TAAGGATGGTTAAGTGATAGGGAATTTAAAGATGTAGGAAAAAATGTGGAATTTAACGTGGTCAACAATAAAATGCTATATTAAATTATTCTTTTTCTAGCTGATACTCCATCAATGCTCTATCTCAAGGAAGATGCTGGGCTTGAAAATAATGCACATGATAGCTTAGAAATGAGAGAAAATAATGCACATGATAGCTTAGAAATGAGAGAAAAAATGAGAGAAAAGTGAAGTAGCTGCCTACTGAATATGAAACCCTGAAATGGAAACAGCCTGATCTGAAATAATGGCACTGATGGCAGAGAAAAAGGATGAGAGCCATGTTTAAAATAATGAACAAGAGAAAGAGAATTTAGTGGTAGATTTGAAGCTTGAAGGAAAGCAAATGAATCAATAAAGACTTTAAACTTTCTATCCTTGTACACTAAAAATTACTTAAGCATGCTAATAAAATAAATGGAGTGTTAAGAAAATTTATTCAAAATTGGAAAAATGCAAAAATTTTGTGTCCTTCCAAAGTCAAACTTTGATGTTTTTTTAAGAATCATCTAAAAATATATTAATTACCTAAAAGAAAATAACTGTTTGGCTATATTATTAGTCTTTGATTTATCAATATAAAGTTTTATATTTACATTTGTGTGTGTGTAAAACTTGTAGATTTCTTCCTTCTAGAATAAATAATCCTAAAAAAATTGTTTTATTGCTTTTAGAACATTGGCCAATTTTATATCTTACTTAGCACTCTCATTCTCATAGTCTTATTTTTATGCCTTCTTTGAAGGGTTACATAAATGTTCTTGGAATCAGCTTTACCATCTTACTGGTTCCCTCTTTTAATACTACATTAAGTAAAATTTTTGATATGTGTTCAATTCATGTTTGTAAAAGTATATTAACCACATTTTCTAGTTTCTGTATCTGATTTTTTTAAATACAGGGTTCTGCTGACCAGGGAGGGACAGCCTCTCCAGGAATCATGAGAATAAGATTTTCATAGGCAAGATAACCTATCCAAGAGCCCATTTCCCACAACTGCCTGCCTGTTTTATTGGATTCTTCCATTCCAGAACAGTATTACCATGTCCAAACCACCTTGGGTCAGGCATCAGACAACTAGGGCCCACGTTATACGTTGAAGGTCACTGAAATTGTTCAAACTAACCATCCCTAAACCTGCTTAACCTGCCTATGAAAACCACAATAATGGCTCTCTCTAAGTTCTTACAGCTCCCTTTGCCTTGTGCTTTCTATCTGTCAAAGTGTTCTCTTGTGTGACCCTGCCTTTCCAACCCTATCCCTCTCTTCTTGGGAACTGTGAGTAATAAGCTATCTTTTTTTTTTTAGCAATCCTGTCTTGATCGGTTGACCTCATCATGACTGAGCAAAAATAAAATCTACATTTTAAAATAAAGAGTGTTCTATTTTTACACTTGAAAAATGATCATTTAAAAGTATGAATTATTTGGAGAAAAAGGCATTTGTTTCCAATGCACTCATACTTAGTTCACTAGTCTTATGCACTTGTAAATTTCCATTAACAGAAATATTTATACAAAGCCTTCACCATTTGTCTGGAATATTGTTTTGATTTGATATTTTTCTACTATAAAACAAGACTTTGAGATTCCTCTAATTATATAGTCTGTGCATCTATTTAACACAACTTTGGAGATACATTTTCCAAATACTTGTTGTCCAGTTAGAGTTGATTCATTTCAATGCATTACCTATTTATTCCATTATATCTCCATCGTTTTTTCCATTCCCTCTTATAACAATAACATGAAAAGAGTATTAATATTTGGCCCATAAGAACAGAGTATGCTCACACATGAAAATGTTGAGTTTCTAAAGATAAAATAGTTAACTTACAAACATTTATTGAATGCTTATTTTGTGACAAGCATTGAGAATATAAAGATAATCAAAGCAGAGTTTTTACACTCAAGCAGTGTGAGGACACACATAATCCCATAATGTTTCATCCACAGGAACTTTAGGTACCACCAGGTCAAGCCTTTGTGACAGCATACTATGTTCTAGACATTTATTATCACTTGTCTTATTGGCAGGAATGGCTCCTGGCTATTTTTTCTAAGGGCTTGCTTTCAGAGACTAATCAAAAAAAATAAAATAAATTTAAACCCCCTTTTATGATAAGGAGCTAATGGGTCTTGAGAGATGCACACATTATCCCATAATATCTTTGAAATTTGAAAACTGTAAAAAGACTTAAGGAATGCCTACTTTTCTTAATCTAAAAGAGACTGGTGATGATAGAAATTCCAAGACGCTTGATGGGCTTACAGGGAACATGGCTTTGGTAACATGGGCCAAAAAAAAAAAAGAAAAAAAAAATAATCTAATCATGTTTTGCAGTGGTCACCAAATATTTTGTTTGGCTTAGAGGCAATTGTGCTGAGACCTAATGAGATCTGAATTGGAGGGCTGTGAACAGGTAGGAGAGAACATGTGATTGGCAGGAAACAGTCAAGTCAGGACTGAAATTCTATGATTGGGCAGATTGTACATGTGTAAAACAAGTATGGTATGTCATAGCTTTTTCTGTGTACATGTAAGAATAAATGAGAAGGAAATAAAGGCAAGAAAATACTGGAGATAAAGCAATAATGTAGCAATTCAGATTGTCTTGATAAGCAGAATAGTTTCTAACATTCAAGTCTTCAAATATGTTGTCCCTTTCTACAATAGATATCCTTCTTGTGCAACCAATTTAAAAAGCTCTTTAATCAACAACATAAAATCCCTGAAGTCTAACAATTAAGATTTCCATTGGTTACAGTGTGTTTGTTTTGCCATTTTATAGGCAAATATAAACAGTTCTGTATTTTAAGTCAGGTTTACTGTTATGACCAATCAAATGCAGAAGCAAGTAAAATGCCACTCTCTATATTGATTTGGCACCACACAGAGTAAACCAGGAAACACTGGAAAACTTTATTTTTCTATATTTCATTCCCTATCCTAATAACAATCAGGAGCTCTTTATCAGAAACTATCATTCATATAATTTGAATGTAATTTTCCAAAGAACCATTTGGTTTGCAAAATAAAAACCTGCCATTGTTGGCACTTATCTGCTATTAAAAAGAACTGACAGAATTCCATCTGAGGGCCAGGTGTTATGTCTTTTTAATGCAGGCATTTATATTTATTTGTTTTTGATGTAGAAACAGCCTCTTGAAGAAATCATTCATTTGGTTTACTTTTATTATTATAGGCATGCACAATTTTAAAAAATTTTTAGTTACCTATGTTAATTTTTTGAGAATATTTGAAACAACCTGTATTAGTTGTTTTAATAGAGGGACAAACAACCACAACCACAGGCATTTGTGTAGACTCTGGTTTTAGCTTTGACAAGAGCTCAGAAGTTGATCATCTCATCTTTACAACAACAAAAACACAGAAGAAATGGAAATCTAATGACTTTTCTTGAACCCTTCAGAGAACCACCAAACCCAAATCAGAGGGGACAGATGAATACAGAGAATCACAGTGGAGATCTGCTTAAATGGAGCAGAAACTGTCAGAGAAATAAAATGGTAGGGACACTTAGATACAATTATCAGACAGGAAATTTAAAATAAATGCTATTAATACATTAAGGACTTGAATGGAGAAATACACGTGGATAATGAAAGTAGTGAGGCGGAAACTCTAAAATCAAAAGGAAATAATAGAAGTCATAAATATTGTAATAGAAATAAAGAATGCTTTTGATGGGCTTCTTAGTAGACTGAGCAGGGAAAATATCATCAAGCTTGAATATGTCAACAGAAACTTCCCAAAATTAAATGTAAAGAAAAAAAAAGTATGAAAAAACAGAACAGGACATCCAAGATTTGTGTAACAATTTCCAATAGGTAGCATATGTGTAATTGGAAGAGCAGAAAAAGTAAGAGGGAATGGTTCAGAAAGTATATTTGAAATAGTTGGGAATCTTTCAAAAATAAATACAAACACCAAATCAAAGGTCCAGGAAGCTTAATTTTATGTCAGCTTGATTGGGTCATGGGGTGCATAGATATTTGTTTTAACATTATTCTGATTATGCTCATGAGGATGTTTCTGAATGAGATTAACCTTTGCATTGGTATACTGAGTAAAGCAGTTTCCGCTTTCCAGTGCTGGTGGGTCTCATCTGACTCACTGAAGTCCTGAACAAAACAAAAAAGACCGAGTAAGGGAGAACTTGCTTTCTCTGCCTGAGCTGGACTTTAGTCTTCTCCTGGCTTCATACTTAGGTTTGGACTAGAATTTACATCATTGGCTCTCCTGGATCTCCATCTTACCAATGGCAGATCTTGGGACCTTTCAACCCCCTTAATTATGTGAGCCAGTTCCTTATAATAAATATATTATTATTTCTCTTTCTCTTTAGAATCATGACTGATGCACATAATAAATAACCCCCAAAATCTTAATCTGAACCAAAAATGCATGTTGCTATGTGAAAATAGCCAGACTGAAAAGGCTACATTCTGTTGATTCTAAGTCTGGAGAGGAAAATATACAAGACAAGTATGAAACATCTCAATGTACCAGAAGTATGAAATTTTTTTTTTAAAATAGTCTTGTATCCAATGTGGAGTGCCAAAGAGAGAAAGGAGCCAAGTGTAAGGGTTCTACGTTGTCCACAGCTGGAAAAATTTGAATATCAACATAAAATAGCATTGGATTATAATCCAAGTATAAAATGAATATCCATGAGTCCAAACTGATATAAATAAATTATTGAATATGCTAATTCATAGGGAGTAGAAATGGGTATGTTGTAAAGAATTCCAAACAATTTTTGCAGTTCCTCCACCCTCTAGAAAGGGCATCATAAATCCCCACTGCATAACTTGGGGCTGTGCATAGTGACTTACTTCCAAGAGTTCGATATAGAAAGTGCTGCCTTTATAGTGCATCAATATGAAAAACACTATCCCAGACAGGTGATCAAGGTCAACATCCACAGCAATAAGTCATGTTGATAGTATAGACCCACAATATAATGTAATTAAAATGACACTTTATCACTGCGGTCTTCCTCTAATAACTCATAACCCCTGGCTCACCATGGCAAAACCATTAGTCAAATTCTAAGGAAGGAGCATCCTATGAAATAACTGACTTTTCCAGTGTTAATTTCTTAACCCTGTCAAGATCATCAAAAGCAAGAAAGTCTAAGAAGCTGTCACAGCCAAAAAGAGACCTGACAACTAAAATGTCATGTGGTATCCTGGATGGGATTCTGAGATTAAAAAAAAAAAAAAAGCATTAGGTGAAAATAAGGAAATATGAATAAGTTATGGACTTGAATTAATAATAATGCATTAGTCAATTCATTAGTTATAACAAGTACACCATAGTGATATATGATGTTTATGGTAGGGGATAATGGATATGGGACATATGAGAATTCTATATACTATTTTCTCAATTTTTTTGTAAATCTAAAACCATTCTAAGATATAAAGTCTATTAAAAATTACAAGATAATTTGTTGAGTGATAATAGCATGAAATTCTCAATGTCAGTTACAGCCTTCAACAGTGCTTGACACTTGTACATATAGCATTTTATGAGTAGCATGGGTCACAGAGTCAATATATGACTAAAAGATTTAGTACATAACTGTCCTTGGAAAATCACTTGAACACTACACTCCTTGAATTGCTTATCTGTAAAATTTATGGAGTTTAATTTATCTCAAATAAAATGTATCAGTTCAGGGTATACTAAAAGGAATAATAGGTGAAGAAGTTGTAAGTAACATACCTGGCATGTAGCACTGTTATTTCCTTCTTTTATTATATACATGTAAGGAGTAATACTATGCAAGACATTATAACACAGGCATGGTAGTAAATGCAAGTTAAAAGCATATGTATGATGGAACCACACTACCTCTTTTCAAATGCTTGCACTGTCGGTTACTAGGTTTACTAGGTTACTAGCTACACAACCTAAGGCAAGTTAGTTAAGCATTCTGTGCCTTGGGTCTACATCCTACAACAGTAATATAATAGTAGTAAACACACCATATAAGGTACTTGAGAATGATTTAAAGAGTTAATATATCTAAGACAGAAAGCTTTTTGAATATAATAAGCTCTATTTAAATATTAGCTTTGATTATCATGATTAATAATGACTATAAAAAAGGGTATAATTGGTATATACTTGTTAGATTTTAAAATGAGGATTCATCTGATGCTTTGCTCTTATCATTTCCCCCCAGCTCCACTTTTTAAAATCTTCCATTTCTCTTTTTTATCTAAAAACATCACCTACAAAATTTTGGTCCATATCCAACAGATTTTTCTCTGCTTACTGTCATAAAGTAGAGCTCTAGAAAACAGAATACAGTATCATGGGATACAATATATTTTCAGGTCTCTGCCTTTTGTGAAGAAATTAAAATTCCAAAGGTTTTAGAAAAAGAAAAAAAAAACTTTGTGTTACCAATTTCTACGTATTTCTGTTAACTGATTTCAATATACAGAAATATTTCCAAGATTGGGAACTCAGAGACATTAGAAACATGTATCATCTGTCACATTTTGAACCTGGGCTCCCAGAGAACTCCCCAATAGGTGTCTGCATTCCAGGAAGAACAGTGTCATATCATTGTAATAAAAGATATTTTACTTATAGAAAAGTAGGGCTAAGAATCTGAGCTAAGATATACCAAGCTGTCATTCAATGATCTTTTTTTCTTTCTCACTGAAACTCACATTGACCAAACTCCATTTTCAAAGACACAAAAATATCTGAGGAGAGAAAAGGCAAAGAATAAGTGACTGATAAGTTAAACAGTGCTTTCCACATTCAGAGGATCACATAACATGACCAAGTGTGATTTATCCTGAGATGCAACATACAAACAGCCAACAGGTACATAAAACAGTACTCAGCATTACTAATCATCAGGGAAATGTGAATCAAAATCATGATGAGATATCACCTCGCATCAGTTAGAATGAATATTATTAAAAAGCAGAAAGAAAGCAAATATTGGGGAGCATGTACAGAAAATGGAATATTAGTACACTGTTGGTAAAAATGTAAATTGGTGCAGCCACTATGGAAAAGAGTGTGAGGTTTCCTCAAAAAACTAAAAATAGAACTACCATACAATCTAGGAACTCCACGTCTGGGTATTTTCCAAAGAAAACAAAAGCATAAATTTAAAAAGATACATGCACTCCCATGTTTCCTATGTTCACTGCAGCACTATTTATAGTACTGTGGTCACGACATGGAAGCAACCTAAATGTCCATCGACAGATAAATGGATTAAAATGAATAAATAAAATGTGGTAAGTCCCCTACATACGAACCTTCAAGTTGTGAGTCTTTCAAAGATGCGAATGTGGAGCTCACTAATGAAGACCTGATGGAATTGGAGACCCAGAGAAAAGATGAAGAGAGACAAGAGGACTAAGAAGTAACTGAAGAACCGAAGAGATTCATGGTGCAGGAAATGGCAAGGGGATTTTCTTTACCTGAGGAGGCACTGTTAATTTTTGATTCACAGGATCTGAATGTAGAATGGTGTATGAAGCTTGCAGCAGCCATTCAGAATGCAATCCAGTGCTCCCAGGACATCTATGATGAGAAAAAAGAGCTACTATCCAGACATCACTGGATAATTTTTTGAAGAGGGTAAACAGAATTCAATCCAGCAAGGAACCAGAACCTGTGTCATCAATGTCAGGCATGAGTGAAATTGCAGCTCGCCCTTCATCTCCTATTGCTGACGATCCTTCAGCTCTACCATCTCCCACCTCCTCTCCCTCCTACAGTCAGTAACTCTTCTTGCCTGTTCACTCGATGCCAGCCCTGTATGTATGCCAGCTGTTGTACTGTACTACTGTACTTTTCAAGATACTATACTGTAAGATTAAAAATGTTTTCTTTATTTTTTGTATTTGTTTTTTATGTATTATCTGTGTGGAAAGTGTTATAAACCTATTACCGTACAGTACTATATAGCCGATCGTGTTAGTTGGGTACCTAGGCTAACTTTGTTGGACTTATGAACAAATTGGACTTATGAACACATTGGAACAGAACTCGTTCATATGTAGGGGACTTACTCTGTGTGTGTGTGTGTATATATATATATATATATATATATATATATATATATATACATATTCAGACATAATAAAAAGAAAATCCTGTCATTTGTACAACATGAGCAAAACTGGAGGACATTAAGGTAAGTGAAATAAGCCATACAAAGAAAGACAGACACTGTATGCTCTCACTTGTATGTGGAATCTTATTGTCAAATTAATAAAAGCAGAGAATAGAATCCTGGTTCCCAGGGGCTGGGGAGTAGAGGTGATGTGGATAGGTTGGTAAAGGAGTACAAAGTTTCAGTTACACAAGCTGAATAAGTCCTGAAGATCTAATGTACATCAATGTAACCATAGTTAACAGTACTGTATTGTATATTTAAAATTTGCTAAGTGTAGATTTTGCGATTTCACCATTAAAAACAAACAAAAACAAAAAATTACAAAATGGTAACTATGTGAGGTGATGGATATGTTAATTAGCTTGATTGTGGTGATTATGTCACAGTGTGTACATATATCAAAACATCAAGATGTATACCCTAGATATAAAAAAAAATTGTCAATTATACCTCAATAAAGCTGGGAAACTAAATTAAAAATAAATAATGAAGGAATACATTTCCAATGGTTCAAGGAGAGGATATGGGAGAAAGGAATTTATTAGCATACAGTTCAGGCAAGAAAACGCAAAAAATAAATGAGTTGGAGCCATGCTGGGCCCAATAACCAATAAGAGTCAGAAGGTATTTCCTTCAGCTGCTACTCTGTATCAGTAGAAAATGTTTTCCAGTGTTTCTCAAACTTATAGTAAGATATTTCAAATATATTTTTTACTTTTGAAAAGTTTGAAGGAATATATTAAAATTTAGTTTTCAACATTAAATTAAAAAAAAAAAAAAGAAGTCTTCCAAAGAGAGAATTTATAGTCATTACCCTGTGATGTGGACAAGAAACCTGTCATTTATTTTTTTTAAAATTAATGTCAACTAAAATACTTTTGGTTAATTAGATATAAATATGGATAAACTACAAAATATTTCAACATGTGATGTCAATCTACAAAGATAAGACCTATATATTTTATACACTTGTTTACTAATATGGTTTATTGAATGCTGTTCAACCAGACAGAAGCACAGCAAATTTTATTGATACCCTTTTCATACAAATAATTGCATAGAAAAAGTGACATACTAGTCACTTTTTTCTCAGTATGTTGTTTTAAAGTATTTCATCATAAAGTATGATCTTTGAAACTTTAATGATTATAATTTTGAGCTATAGAATGTGTCTCCAGAAAGAATTTGACTTTAGTTCAGGAATTATCAAACTTTAACTTACAAATAACTATTATTCTAATCTCTGTCTATTCCCCATAAGCTCCTGTTAATATGTTGTCTTCCTACTGTTATCTTTTGGCATGTGTTAAATAAACAGTTGCAAACATTTCATATTTGGGGGAAAATCCAACAAAACACGAACTACATATAATTCTTTTCTTTATCAGAAAAGTTTTTAAAGCTCAGTTCTGTACTGTGAAGCTGATTTGCAGCAAAATACCAATAGTGGTTGCAGTTTTACAAAAATTAGAACAAATTTAAACAAGAGGCATTTATCTAGAGGCAAGCAGCCTGTGTGTAGAAATCAGTCTAAATCTCCAGATCAAAACTGTATTTTTGAAAAGGCTTTATGCAGCAGGACTCCTAATGACAGGACTGTTGTCCCTTTAGATGTCATAAGTACAAAAATACTCCTGCTGTGTAGACTATGACAATCCAGGCACTTGAGTTGAATTGTATGATTACTAGCTTTCCTCAAATCTCTCAATGCTTTACCTAAAATAAAAATAGTTTTCTAAAATAAAATATCTGAATCATGTTATTTTTCTCGAAGTTATTCAGAATGACTTTAATGAGAAACTAAGAAGTGAATGTGGTAAGAATCTGTGAAGAGCCCTTTTACACTTATTATTGCCTTTTCCATGGTTGGTGGAGTAAAAATGTCAACTAAGCCACCCTCCAATTACTGAGGGATTAAAATATCAAAGTCTGGTGTATGTTAAATTATTTTTGTTAGACCAAGACCAAGAGTAATATGCAAGAGTAGACCTTTTCTTGAAAGCCATTTTGTTGTGATTTTAAAATTATTTACTTCACAAACATAATTTTGTACATTCATTGGTGTTTTTGTTATCTCTAGGTTTTACCAATTTTCACCAAAGATTTCTGAAATTATTATATTTCAATTATCATTCATTGTACTTTGTTACATCTTACAGAATGTATAATCGTTGTCAATGTTATCACTATTATACTTTGAGGGACTGATTCACACATGAAGCTAATTTTATTCAGCTGAGTTTGGCATCTTTTATTAAAACAGATACAGTTCTTTGAATAATTTTGGAATAAATTGACAGGTGAACATAAAATTGCATGTGATTTGTTTAAAAATAATGCTTTAGTTTGCTTAATAATCAGTGAAAAGTTTTGATGAAGAACTCACATCAGGGATGCTTTATAAATGAAAATCTATCATTACTAAACTATACACAAAACCTTCTTTATAGTTAAAGCTATTGCATACAGCCAACATCAGAATTATCTCTAATTTCTGCTTCACCTCTCTATGGAATTAACTGCCAAGTGTTCTGATTCTGTATTTAAAAAAGAAGTTCTCAAAAGATACATCTTAATGAAACTTTCCGGGTTTACCACTAACATTTTAATTATACATTTTATTGGGCAATTTGTACATATACAGTTAAAATCATGTTTAACCAAGCAGCTTGTATAAGTTTGAGTGTGTCATAAGCACAAAACTTTTGAGAACCCCTGTTTTTGGCTTCTGTTTTAATTATTAATTCCTGAACTATTGGGTAAATATATGCTAAATTTTCTGTTAATCCCTTTAAATCCCATGAGTCTACCAAAAATCTGTATGGACCTGAGAAATTTCACTCTCCTCCCAGCTTGCAGGCATCTGATGGCAATCAGTTGTCTACAGACACCTATGTCTATCTCTAAAGTACCACTCCTTCTCTAGTCTACGCTGTCGGTCACCTTAGTGTGGCCCAAATGATGATTTTAAAAGAGTACAGAAGTGAGTTCATTTCCCTATATGACTGCTTGACTACACTAGATATTTATGCAATCCAAAACATGGAAGGAAAGCATGAGGATAGCTGAATGTTCTTTTAATATCATTTTTTTAACATTATCACTTAGGAGAACTTAATTATTCAGGATAACCCATTTGAATTTGATCTTGATTCTTCATAGTTCTTTAGAACCCTAAAATAAGAAGTTACATGTTAATCTGTAAGTTTCTATCTGATAGAAAAGATAACCACAAAGTTGCGGTTCTGTAGAACAGTAACATTTTTTGCTATCTGTTAGCAATGTCATTTCAGCACTGACTACCTACATGAATTGCTACTCCTCAAATTCTTCTATCAGCTTTATTATCTCACTGTTTTCCTCGTTAATTAGTGTTGACGGCATTATTGACCCATGTGAACTTTATATTTAGTGAAAGTCATGTTTTAACTCTTCGAAAATTATTTCAATAGAATAAAGGTTTGATACTGCCAAAGCATCAATAATAACATCTACTTAGATACAGTAGCAAAGGTGGAAGTTCTGGGCTTACTCTATATGAGGAAATTCTCTTCAAAAAAAAAACCTATTAATCTAATATTGTTCATAAAAATCTCTTTATCTAGGTGCAAGAAAAATCTGTCTAATCCCAATATCCAAATATTTAATTTAAATTACCATTAAACCTTCATTAACTATATAAAAATGAAGTATGTTTATTGATCTACTAACAAAACAATATTTGTTATTATTCTAAGTTCTGACCTAGAAAAATTTCATCATCAGATGATGAATATGTTTCTTTTTTTGAAGAGTCCAAAATCAATTTTATAATATGACTTTTCATGTTTTCTTGATAATTTAATTGTCAGTAATCTTTATTCTTCTATATCATAAGTCCATTGATTTCTATCAGCATAAATACTGCCACAGAAAGAAAGTGAGAGACAAAATTAAGATAAAGCAACAAATGTTTTATTGACCATGCTTTCTCAATGGTTTCAATGTTATTTAAAATATAATTGAAGAAATTTCAAATAAAGTACTCAGTAGAGCAAACAGGACTGATTTCTCCATTGCAGTGTCTCAAATACTCTGCCTCTGGCTATCAGGGGAAAAGAAAAAACAGAAAACTGTTGCTGTTTAAAACTACTTTTATAATGGCTCCAATTGTCAAGTCTTGCCTGACTCATTTGCTATGCATTCCTGTTTTAAATTTCTGTGGCATGTAGCAGCTGTTGTTGTTAAACCTACATATTTTTTTTATAGCTCTATTTTAGACTTTGTGATTCTTCATGTACAGTCCCAGTAAAAGTATGGTTTGTGAAACATTATTTACCAGAAGCATCAGATGTTTTATCACAGGAAAAGTCTCAGAGAGAATTTGGAGTGACAGGTTTAGAGTTTTTTTCATAATTGTAGTCTGGGTTTTAAGGCCAAGAAAAATTCATTCCTTTGATTGCATGAGAGGAAAGTCATTAAAACACACACAAACTCTTAGCTTGTTTTCTAAAATACTTTCAAAATTTCTCAAAATCTATGTTTCTCCATATGTGAAAAGATTATAAGTGATATATTTAGAGTCACACAGAAGCAAATATGATTGTATATCTGTAAGTACACTTTCATTTTTCACCCAATACCTTTTCCAAATATCATTTTGTATTGACAAATTAATTGCAATTTGGTGGAATAAACTTGTGATTTCTTCCATATTAAGGAGCAATGATATGCCCGGGACACTCGTTGTAATCAATCATTGATATAAGGAAAGCTTGTGTTTAAAATAAAATTTAAAACAATAAATCATAGTAAAGAGTGACTTGGGATCCAAAGTTTTTAAATAAATATTTAGAATTTTGGATTTCCCAGCTATTCCTGTTCTACCCACCTCTTCTTTACCCACCACAGTCAGGCTCTTGAGACGCTTCGAGTATAAAGGAAGTTAGAGCCAAAAGTAATGTCTTTATTCTATGAGATTCTTCCATAAATTTTTTTCTTTGTTCTTTGCTAAACTCAAGGAAGAAATCTAGTGAAATAAAAAATATGTGCTCTCCTTTCTACCTCTCTTCCAAACTGAGAATTTGGATTCAGATATAGTGAACATATGTTTTATATCCTCAACTCTGGACCTCATTCTGATCTCTGAAACACTTCAATGATTTGCCATTTTTTTTTTAAATGTAAAAGCATAACAAATCAAATGAGAGAAAAAGAGAGATTAAAAACCAACCAGACCTTTCAACCCTTAGAAGCTTACCCCTAAAAATTTTAATGTTATACTTAAGACAAATCTAGATTTAAAAACAATACTTAAAAACTCAGAGGATGTAATGTTTAGGCTATACTAATTCTTTGTATCCCAGACTAATGATACCCAAAAGGCCTGGCCTTACGTATGGTATGACATTTTTAAATTTTCCACTTTGTTAAGTTTTCCTGTATGTAATGCCTCAGATCCTTTCCTTCTTAGTCCTCACTCCATACCTTCTTGCACTGAAAGATCTTGAAACTGATCAACCTCTCCCACTACCGAGCATTTATACTGAGTGTAGAAACAAGATTGAGAATCTTCTTTAAAATAAATAAGTCATTTTGGAATGAATTCTTACCTACAGATTTGATCACTTTTTTCTTTTATTAGTATGGATTTTCAGGAAACAAGATTGTTTAAAGCAGAATTATTTGACATTCAGTATATTTAGAAATGGATCTAACCCTTAAGGCAGAAAAGTAAAAAACCTTCTTATTAAAAATTTATAAGATTTTTTTTTCCTTGTTTCTAGCCTTAAGTTCTATGCCAAAGCACAGTTAAATAATAAATTACATAACAATTACCTTTAACTTTATTAACAATAATTTTCTACATAAACAACTGACTTACATCCAGAGCTACCATCTTAACATTATCATCATGAATTTTTCTCTGCACATGGAAAACTTTAATAAATTTACATAAAAATTCCTGTATATATTATTCGTTCTAAAAACAGAGGAAGAGTTGTAGGTGATCTGAAATGTGAATGGTCCCCTGTCACAAAAATGTCTCTGAAAAACTGAAAACAAATATCGCACACTCTACCTGAGATATCTGCTGATTTACATGAATCACCAAGTACTCTTTTTAATGGTTTAAAGTTTAAATATTTAATGACATGTTTTGGCTCTGTTTTAACATTTCTGAAATTAAGGAATATCTCAAAGCACTTCCAGAAGAGCATGTGAGGAAGAATGTTCCTTGGAGACATTACACCTCTCTTAGCTCTCATTCTAATACTGGCACTCCATTTGACTGCTGTACACAGATATCTGACCATTTCTACCAGGATATTCTGCCAGCTAAGCATTGTTTTCCCCTTTCTCCAATACAATCTCTCCTTTCGATTTTTTTTTTTTTTTTTTAATGTTTACATGCTTGTGTCCTCACCCAAAGTTCAGACATCTGAGTTGTAACCAGGGTTGGTTGATTATAAGTACCAGAACAGTTGGTTAGATTTTAATCTCTCTTTGGTCTGGACCTTTGACTATCCCAGTCACTTGGCCTGGCTTTGCAATTTCCATTTCACTGACTGCTCCCTATGAACAGGAGCTGGCCTATTTCAGGGACTCTTACTGCCTCAATCCCTCTTGGATTCCCAATGTGCTGTATCCTCCATGCTCATGGTGCCTGGTTAATTGTTTAATCAACAAATATCTGTGGAAAATCTCTATGGACCAAAAGTGTATTTGTGATAGGCTGTTGCCTATCCTTACAAAGGATACATAACACGTAGGGTGATTTCCTAGCCAGATTTCTAGGAACTAGCATCTGCCTGACAAACTTTCCTTCTGTGACTGGAATACTGACCACTTCCTGGGCACTTACAGACCCACCTTTCTTGCCCCCATGTAGATGGAGGCCACTGATGTTTTGATATCCAAAACTTAAAGATTTTGTTTGAGATTCAAATCAGATTCTAACCCTAGGGCACAAATCAATGGAAGATAGTGGCCTAAAAGTGTGCTTACAAGCAGCAGCCTCATTGTGTACTCTCTTTATTTTTATGCTGCAAGTTTATCATCTTGGGTTGAAAGCATAACAAAGATATCATCCTTAGACATAACTCAAGGACAAATACAATGGAATAATTAGGGAACTTGTAGAACTAATCATTAGGTATTATCTAGACAAAGACCCCAGGGAGTTTTTCCAACTTCCTTTCCTCTTACTGAATTCAGAAACAATGTGCAAATGTAGTAGAGATGGTGCTAATTAAGCTTCTAGCTAATACCAACCAGACATCCAGAGAAATATTACAGGCTGGAGGAAGGAATGCAAATGTGGAGGAAGGAACACAACTGACACAGTAAAAGATGGCTTAAATCAACACAATCAGATAAACGTGAACAGTCTTACTTAGTAAGCAAAAGGTCAATGCACATGTAAGAAGACAGAATGTGACTCCTCACAGCTAGCTAGAGTAGGTTTCTTATATGAAAAAGACAAAAAGTGATGAACTTACAACCTGCAAATGAGATTTCAGCTATTGTCTATCTGTCCTCTAGAGATGAGTGTTGTATTCATTCAGTTACTTATCTATTCTCTTAGACCATATTCTTTGAAAACCTACTAAGCAATAGACACTATGATCAATCTTGGGAAGCAAATGAACAAGAGGTCACAATCCAGTGTTTACCTCAGAAATGAGCTCAGGTTTACAATACAAGAGAGATAAAGATAAGCTATTGGGAAATCAGAGGGGAAAAGAACCAACTCTTTCTTGGCATGTCAAGGATGGTTTCACAGCTAAGGAGATAAATAAGCTGTGTCTTTAAGGATGTATATGTGTATTCTATATGGAGAAAAAAAATGATAGAGTTAGAAGTTCTGTGTAACTTGTATATAATACATGTGATAGAATTTGACAGGGATTAGACAAAACCTTGGGATTCAAAGATATGCCTTTTAGACTATTTAAAAGAGAAAATTTTAAAATGTATAATAAAAATATACAACTCACACCTGAAATTAACATAATGTTGTATGTCAACTATACTTCAATTAAAAAAAGAAAAAGAATGCAGCTGAGAAGAATAATCAGTGCTATAAATAAGCATTTCACAGAAAATCAAAAACAAACATGTTGGAAGGTACTAAATTTTAAACATAATTAAAGAAATGTAAATTCTGAGTGGTCATTCAAATATACCTAAAAATCAAAATTTCTAAGGTTTTCACTTAAATTTTAACTTGTTCAGAGAGAATCTTCTCAATCCATTTGAAAGTAGCAAGCCACAGCCTCCTAACCTTTTAAACTTTTTAAATTTTTTTCTTTGGAGCTTTATGCAGAACTTACTACTATTATCCATTCCATTTCATTGTTATTTGTTTAGTCTTTCTCATCTCTGAAGCTCAATGAGGACTTTAATATTTTGTTTACCACTGCATCACATCTACAAAAATGGTGGCTATCAACTTATAAGCACACCAAAAAAATGTTTGTTGGTGAATAAAACCATACAGAAATTGAGATAGCACGTTTTACTCATAAACTTGATAAAAATTAAAAATAATGATAATGATGTCAACTGTTAAAGTAAAATATGTACTCACACAAATAATGAGAGTGTAAGTTGAAATATCTGCTTTGGATTTGAAATTTATGACCCTCTTATAGAAATGTATAGCCCTCTTAAGAATATTTCTTCAGATATATTTGTACAAATGAGAAAAAAGATGTCAAAATCCTACAAATTTAAGTATCATGGTAGTATCAGAATACCAATAAAGTACCCATTAGTATGGGAAAAGAAACACAAATTAGAGTATATTTTTAAAATATTGGGAAGCCATTAAAAATAATAACATAGCTATAAATAAAACTGTTCATAGTAATTTTAACCAAAATGCAAGTTGGAAAATAGCATGTGTTGTATATTACATGAAATGTAATATGTAAATTGAATGTAAAATGTAAATTGAAAAGTGAAGCTTATTTTATATAACTGTCACAACATAAAATGGGGATGCTTCATAACCAAAGAAAAAACAGATTCCTTTTGGGTAATGATGCACCTACATATATTATATTTGGGCCTGAACACAAAAAATATGGTATAAAACCCAACATGGGAGCAACTTTGGCAGTTCCAGCTACTTCACACTTCATCTGTGCCTTAGGATTACTAGGATTCTTGGAATTATTTGCAAAACATTATATTGGATAAAATGTCAGATTCTAGTGAGTTTTACTTGACAATCTAATTCTTCTTGTAATTGCATATGCATATGCATATCCATATATACATACCTATGCAATTGTGTATGTATTGTGTGTGAGTGTTTGCATGAGAGAGAAAGAGAGACAGTGTTTAGAATATCTTAGAGAGATTCATGGAAAACTCTTAAAAATGATTACCTCTAGGGGATTTGACACCTAATGCAAACTGTGAGAAGGACTTTTTGTCTTTAGTGTGTTAAATGATTAAATAGGCTTGAACTGAACTTGCAACAATAATAATAATAGCAGAACTAAAGACAGTTAAAAATATATTCTGAAGCAAGTGTATACTTAGGAAAGAATTTTTTTTTCAGAGCGTATAGTTAAATTTGCATTTTAGAAAAAAAATATTTTGGAATTGAAGAGTATGAAGTAGAGAGGTGAGACAGTGATAATATCACCACAATGTAAAAAAAAAAAAACTAGTCCAATAAACCAGGGAAAAGAAAGAAATCAAGCACTTGTAGAAGACACAGAAGACATGGGCTTGCTGAGTTAGAAATGAAAGATATTAACTGACTGCATACAGTGAATGAGAACAAAGAAAATACTAAAAATGGCTTTTAAATTTCTAGATTGAGAGACAAGGAGAATTATTTAGTAACTCAGCAAACTGCAGGCTAGTCCTATCAGTTGCCTGGAGAAGAGGCAAACCTCCCAGAAGTAAAATTAGAACAGGAATGCGTCAGTGCCAAGATCGAGCCACTGGGTAAAGGAGACAGAGTTAAACTGATTGTGATTTTGTTCAGAGGTTATCTGAACTAATTAAAATGAAGGAAATCCTAGGTTAAATTAGAGCAAGAGATATTAAAAGGACAACATTAGGTTAAGCAAAGCTTACCCTTGAATTGCCTTCTTTCAGAACAAAAATCTTGAATTTATTTTATTACTAATGATATTAATACAAGAGTGATAATATTAGTATGGTTGTTTTACAGTCAGTAATTTCACACACTTTCTATCATTTGCTGTACACAAAATTTACTTTGCAATTAGCATAGACATTGTAGATGGAAAACTGAGGCTCCAAAAGAATATCATGTAACATATGTAGCAAAATTACTGAGTGGTTAAACTGGAATATGAACTTAATTAAATCATCATCCCACACTCTTAAGCATTATGCTCATGATTGCATTGGGATTCAGGGCTATTTTGGATGCCCTCAAATGACATTAGAATATTTCTATCATCTCCATGTAAGGATAAGCCATTCCTGAGTATTTAGGCACTGGCTTGAGAATGAAAGCCCTTAAGGGGTCTCATTCAGTCCAAACTCAGAATACTGGAGTGTAAAGAGAATTATTTTATTGTTGTCTCCAAATTCATTCTTAATTCTTTTCATTTAAGGTTTAGATGCCTCTAAGAAACCTCAAGTCAACAAAGGTCACCTGTGATAAGGACAACGTGACAAGTCAAAAAATCATTCAACAGGGAGATGAAATGGGCCATGATACTAGTAGGGTTTGTTTGAAACATGCAATTTGCAGTGACAGCGAAACTTCTAGCTTGTCCTTGCTAATGAGAGAAATAGGAAACTGCATTATAAATTTTTTTCCAATATATCTCTTTCTGATCTAATTCTGATACTTTATTTTGCTTTTATCTAATTTTTCCAATGTCAGTTCACATTTTATACCCTAAACTTTATTTGGTTCTGTCCCATTTTTATTTGCTTAGCATTGCCTTTACTTCATATTTATGGATAGCAAATAATTTGGGGTATGAATGAGGTGAAAGTGAAGTTTCCAGAAGTGTTTCATATATAAAAGCTTACTGTTTGAGGAAGATGTATATATTGAGATTGAGACATCTCTGAATCTAATTAAGTAACTAAATCTCTGAATCCAGTAAAGTTACCTGGCGCCCTACTAACACCTAAAAGGAATTAATTTTCCATTTACAGTGTAGCATGGAAAAGTGGTTTTCTACTCAGAGAGTGTTTTCTTCTATGTAGTATCATTTTAACTAGATTATGGACATCCAGTTCGGGGGTCTTCCTTTTGGAGTTTAAGAGTTCGAGTTTAGGGCTTCCCTGGTGGCACAGTGGTTGAGAGTCCGCCTGCCGATGCAGGGTACACGGGTTCGTGCCCCGGTCCGGGAAGATCCCACATGCTGCGGAGCGGCTGGGCCCGTGAGCCATGGCCGCTGAGCCTGCGCGTGCGGAGCCTGTGCTCCACAACGGGAGAGGCCGCGGCAGTGAGAGGCCTGCGTACCGCAAAAAAAAAAAAAAAAAAAAAAAAAAAAAAAGAGTTCAAGTTTAAAAAAGATGATGATAAATCTATAAAACCTCGTGTGACAGTGCTTAAAACAGTGGCAGATACTTTTAAAGATGGATTTGGTGGTTACATTGAGATTGTAAAAGGGAGCAAAATTATCTGGTTTCCAGAAATTTAAATTTGCATTTGTTTCGGTAACCATCTGAGTTAACTAATCCAGCAATATACTCTAGCTCAGAGATGCCCTAAGTTCTCACCATAACATGACTACAACATCTGATTACTCATCATGTAGTGAATAATTTTTTTAATAATATGCTAAAGAAGGTTATTTTGATAGCTAGCTATGAACTTCATTAGAAAAAAATTTATGAAGTGTTTTACTCATTCAGTTTAAAATTATAAGTTGACATCCAGTTGAGTGAAAATGCAGAAGAGGCACATGGCAATATCTTAGAATGAAAACTTATGTTTTATTTAGAAAAGCCCTAATGAACTCAAATGTGATGGTGTCATAACTGATAGAAAATTTCCCCCTTAGAGTGATTTATGATAATTATGGCAATTCAAATTGTTTTTAAATGAGACCTGGGGGTTTCATATTCAATGTCTTTTCTAATTTTAAATAATTTTGAAGTAGAAAATTAATACAGTAAATGAAGAATCAAAACCTTATGTTGTGTTTTTAGGTTCTCAAGTATACATAAATTTGGAAGTACCAAGTATGAAATTGGAATCTTTTTTGGATTTCAAAAAGGTTGTATCAAAAATAACATAATAATTACCTCAGTCAAGATGAGATATGAGTCTACTGACCTTACTCATGGAAAATTTCTGTCTTCTGTGTATAATTCTGAAGGATGGGAATCTTAATTAAGGGAAGAAAGAGGTTGGCATATTGCTTGACACAAATAACACACAGTGCATAACACACACACTGTGTATTAAAGATAACACTGTGTGTTATTTACTCAAAAACATATACAATAAACAACCACATGTCCTGTTGGTACTATTGCCCCAACTATATGTATCATTAAAAGGCCTGTGAAATAGAGATATTTTTAAGTTAAGGTTGACATAAAAAGAATTTTTATTAACATGATTTATTAAAAATAGATAATTTTACAATGTTTAGATATAGTTGTTGAAAAAAAATTACAGAATCCTATATCTGAGGTTTGAAATTCAAGTATCTTAAAAATAATAATTTTATAGATGTTGCTGGGGATTAAAGTATCAGTGATATTAACTGAAATAAGCATTGAATACAATAAAGTATCCATTAGCTTTTACTTATGAAAAGATGTACCATTATTCTTCTTTTGCTCCCTATAAAAGGTGAAAGAGATAAAAACAAAAACAAAGCTGAAGAAACAAAACTGATGACTTTAACGTCTTAGGTTTTCAAGATTCCATCCACTCTCAGTCGTCTTCCCAATAAACAAGTTGCAGGCCCTAAAATAATACAATAGCTAAATAACTTGCATCTTTGCCTCTGGCCTCCTTCTACTTAATCCATCCTCAATATTCTATGGTTAAAATAATTTAATAAATTCTTAGTGTAGGTAGAGTGAAAACAAATCTCTTTTTTGGATTAAAATATTTTTTCATGAGCCGACCAACCTCTGCTCACTTTACTGTTTTCATCTCTGGTCATTAATGCATCTCATCCAATGGTCCACACACGTCCTGATACTTGAACTTTGTTACCCATCTCTTAGACTGTCTTTTTTATTTTGAGGTCCTACTTATCCTTCAAGGTCTTCCTTTTTAAGCCATTTTAGTATCCCTGGCCCAATTATAAGTTCCTCTTCTGATAACGTGTCACATTTTTTTTTCTAGCATAGAATATCAGTTTTAAAATAGTCAGCACTCTCTCTCCCCTTGTTGCCTGAGCAGTCATCAAGAGCAAAGACTGGTTTCTTTCATCATCGTGTTTCTATTAGCTGTAACAATGACTGGCTTTTATATGTGTTTCACAAATGCTACATGAATTAATTAATCTTAAATAATCACACACTTAAATTCGCTAACAAAGATCTCACACAAATCATTTCCCCAGGAACTTATATGCAACTTGAAAAAATACTTTATTTAATTATTCAAATTGCAATTAAAAATGACTGCTTTTTGTTACAAGATGTCATGCTAAGCCTTCTCAGAAGGCCCCAGGAAAAATAACAAAAAGAAAAACATTTTTACTCTTCTGTTACATAGATTTTTATCTTTATTACTACTTACTACTTGGAGGCATATATAAAGACTTATTTTGTTCATTTTAAGAAAAGGAATACATGAGCACTCCAAGACCTTTTAAATAAGTACAAAATAATATGGAATAAAATAATATTTTTTTGTTTCTTCGAACTTTAGTCACATTACCTGAGGGTGGTGAAGTGATGAAAATTTATTTCCATTTTTCTTCCATTTGTAGTTTTCTTATAATACCAAATACTTGCACTTTTATACCTATTTCTTGATGTATCAACTTAAAACTGATATACATTCTTTCTGAGATGTAAAATGAGAGAATTAACTATCAATAAATATTAGCACATTTATGGTTTATTCTTGGTATTTTTTGCTTTCTATATTGTTTTCAATATGTAAAATAGTTATAAATATCATTAATAATATATAACTACAAAAATTGTAGTCACTCAAAATAATTGGTGAAACTGTTTCTGTAGAGATGACATACGATCCTGAATTATTAAACTTGTACCCTCTAAAGGAAAGTGTCCAAAGCATCCAGGTCTAACATATACTCTATTTTCAAACATAATCCATTGCTCAAAATATTCATCGTATTTTAACTTGCTTCATAATTAGATATTTCTTGACTTGCACTTTCTTATTGCAATTGTGTTTTTTTCCTGGAGTGAGAGAAAGAGAGTGTGTGTGTGTGTGTATGTGTGTGTATGTGTGTGAATCCCTTGCAGAGAGATAAAACTCTTTCTTAACAAACCACTTCCACCCCACCCCATCTTACTCAGAGTGGAGGAATAATCTGGACAGGTCATATACAAGGACATTACATAAGGTCATTGACTAGGGTACACAATGTGCTTAATACTGCACAAATCAAGGTACATTTGGGCATAGTCCCATTTTCTATGCACTTCTCTCAATTGCTCAGGGAGTCATTCTCACAACTGCAGTCTTAGGAATTTTCCTTTAGGCACTTGAAATAAACAATGTCTTGCACTTTATTCAGTTCACTATTTTGGGGGGTTGTCTGATTTGGCTTTTCCTAAAAGTGTGTTGGTAAAATCTGAGATTTGGGTTTAGTCCCGTGGAGAAGGTGACCAGGTAAAGATGCATAGACTATGCAGAAGGAGTTTACCCTACAATGCAACATTACTCCTCTGCATTCTATATTAATGTTAGAGGAAAATAATAACCCTTCCCTTGGAGTTCTCTTGAGAATCTTAAGAATAAAAGATGTAGGAAATGACCAAATTTAGGATAAATAACCCTCTCACTTATCCAGCAAATAACATTTTTTTTCAGAATTCTATTTTGTCAAGTTATAAAATACCTTCTAAGTAAGCAATACATTTAGCCACCACTCCAATCACCATAGTAATATATACCCATACTGGAAAAACTAGTTTTATTTTTCGAACCTTATTTGTTTTCATTATTTGCTGATATAAAATCTTATTGGCAATTCATTCTAGATATAGTATACATATATCAGAGAAAATAGGATAAAAGAATAGATATACATCTCTATCTATGTTCTATTAATAAACAATGCTCTAATAAGCCCAAGCTAAAAGGAATGACAAATTCAAAGAAATGTGGATCTCAGAGAAGAACACCAGTAAAGTGAACAAGAGAAAGTAGAGGAAGGAAGAATAGTTACAAAATCCTCTTATTATATTTCCACCAGCAGAGTTCACCTTAACTTTAATTGAAAATTTGATTCAAGAAATCAAGTATTAAATAATATAGGATATATAAAATGCTTTGAAAGATAACAAAGTGTTATCCAATATTACAAACTCCTTGTTCCTCTGTTATAGATAGCACTGAAGTTTTGCAACACTAGCGTCAACCCTTTTAATCAGAAGTGAATAAAATGTGTGTATATGCATGTGCATGTGTGCTAGTGTGTTTCACATATACACATATGTATATATATATATATATATGATATATTTGTTTGTCATTTAGGCATTTGCCTTGAATAGAGAAAATAGATAAAAATTAAAGTTAAAAGGGGTTCAAGTACCAGTCAAGATGGAGTAACTCCACTTCATGGTTTCTTTCTAAATGATTGTTATTAAAATTTGCAGACAAATTACAAAGCAAACCACCATATGACTCTAAAAGTAAATAGTAACAGGTGATTTGCAAGTGAGTTAAGTCAAAGCTTGAAAACTACCAATACAGTAGTAGTGAATTCTTTTTCCTTTCTCTTTTTCTTCCAGCCTTGCCTCATGAATGGGTGGAATTGGGGATATGTGTATCAAGCATGGGCATTAAAATCTCCAAGAATAATCTATTTTTTGGGCAGAGGGACTGGGAAATGAACATCTGTGAGCCTAAGAGTATGGGGAGTCTCATTTTTTTTGTGTGTGTTTTGTTTTTTTAGTGTTTTCTCATGTTCCTTCCTTAATTGCACCCAAAACAAAAACATTGCTGTCATAGTGGAAAAGACACCTAAAACTCTAAGAGAAAACCTATCTATGTGGACTGAAAAAAAAAAAAAAAAAGAGAGAGAGGAAGAAAGAAAGAAAAGAAAGAGAAGAAATCAATCCCTTAAATCTGTATGTGAAACAACACAATTCCTTTAAGTTTTGTATGAACATTATATACACAAAAGAGCTTATTAAAGTCTCTGATAATTGAATTACAGTATAAACCACCAAATCCAAGAACGAACCCAGAAGTGGCACAAAAGAGAGACAAATGCAAAGATCATAGCAAAGGATTTGGAAACTGAACTGACATTTTAATCCATCACCCATAATAGTTGATACAGAAATGACTGCTTGAAGTTTACCAGATTGATTGCTTAAACAATTAAAATAAACAAACAAAACACTTCAACATTCTCCAGATTAATTTTAACAGAATTAAAGTTTCAAAACATAATTTCAAAACTAGACAACAAATTATCTAGTATACAACCCAAATTTACTTGGCATACTGATAACCAGGAATTCTGATGAACTGGAAAGAGAAAAGACAGAGGGAGTGGCCAAGACGGCAGAGTAGGAAGACCCTGAGCTCACCTCCTCCCAGAGGCACAACAAAATTACAACTATTTACAGGGCAACTCTTTATGAGAGCAACCTGGAGAGTAGCAAAACTATCTTCTGAAGCACGGATATAAAGAAGGAACCACAATGAGATGAGTAAGAGGTAAGAGATACAGTATAGTCAAGGCCCACACCCCCAGTTAGCAACCCACAAATGAGAGGATAATTACAATAGCAGAAGTTCTCCCCAAAGAGTGAGGGACCAAGGCCCCACATCAAGATCCCCAGCCCACAGGTCCTGCACCAAGAAGTTGAGCCCCCATAATGTTTAGCTTGGAAATCCAGTTGGGTTTAATTTTGAGAGAGCCAGAGGGCTGGGGAACACAGTGACTTCACTCTTAAAGGGCACACACAAAACCTCAGATGCTCCAAAACCCAGGGAAGAAGTAGTAATTTGAGTGGACCCTGGATCAGACCCACCTGCTGATCTCGGAGAGCCTCAGGG
Source organism: Orcinus orca (assembly GCF_937001465.1). Taxonomy (NCBI): domain Eukaryota; kingdom Metazoa; phylum Chordata; class Mammalia; order Artiodactyla; family Delphinidae; genus Orcinus; species Orcinus orca. The sequence goes on from NC_064571.1 coordinate 16,381,940, forward strand.
AGGGGCCAGAGACAATTGAGACTCACTCTGAGGAACATAGATCCTGGCAGCAGCCATTTGATAAAGCTCATCCCATGTAAGTACACTGGTGCTGGTGATAGCCATTTTAGAATTCTCCTTCTAGTTTATTAGTGCTAGGACCTGGCCCAGTCAGCTCTAGTTCTGGAATTCCCCAGGCCAGGCAATTAGCTGAGTGGGGACATGGCCCCACATACCAGCAGACCAGCTATCCTGGGAACCCCTAAATTCCCAACTATCGGGGAAAACAGGCCTGCCATCAGAGGGCAGTCACTGGCCCTGGGACCCCCAGACTCCCTGAAGCTAGACGTCAGACACACTCAGACCACCAGCAGGTCAGCACTAGCCCCAGCACTGGCCTCACACACCAGGGCGTGTGATCTACTGGGCCCTGGCTCCATCTACCTGCAGGCCAATGCTGACTTCAGGAACCCCAGGGCTCTGCAGCAAAATATCATGGACCTGGCTCTGTACCAACACTAGCCCTGGGTCCCCATAGGCCTCAGAAAGCAGACATCAGCTCCAAGATCCCCGGCCTCTCTCCACAGCCAGAGAACCCAGGACCCAGTACACCCCATCAGTGAGCAGACATTAGCCCCAGGAACCAGCCTCACCCACTGGTGGGTGGGCACTTGCTCTGGAATTTCCTGGATTCTGACCATGCCCACCAGTGGGCTGCCAACAGATTCAAACCCACAGCCCTAGAACCAACCACTATCAGGCCAGCACCAACCTAGTAGGCGCCCTGGGTCCCAGCCTGACAACAGCAGTCCAAATCCAGGTGGGGCCCTCAGCCAGTCATGTCAGAATTTTGCCCCACCCACTAGAAGGCCATCACCAGCCATAGGTCATGCCAGACATTGTAGCCAGCCTTGTCAAGAATTGGTCCTACCCACCAGAAGGCTGATTCCAGGTCTGGGATCCCCCAGGACATGAACCCACACAACATCAGGTTTACGCTAGCTCTGGGAACTTCAGCTTTCATAGCCGGTTGCTTTGTGACCTGACACTGCTCACCTGTTGGCCAGCATCAGGACTGGGACTCCCCTGGAGGTGCAGCCAGCCACAGAAGGACCTTGCCCCACCCACCAGTGGCCTGCAAGGCAGGGCCTGGCAATCAACCAGACCAGGAGCCAGCCATACCTACCAGGATGCCCACAGTAGTCAGCCCACCAAAATAAAGACACATGCAGCCCATATAGAGGGCATATAGCCTTGGTAACCAGAGGGGTGTGTGCTGCTGGGCCCCATAGGACACTTCTTACATAAGGGCCCTTCTGCAGGATCAAGAAATTTAACCAACCTTCCAAATACATAGAAATAAAAAATAATAAATTAGGCAAAATGAGGTGACAGAGAAATATGTTCCAAAAGAAGGAATAAGATAAAACCCCAGAAGAATTAAGTGAAGTAGAGATAAGCAATCCACCCAATAAAAAGTTTAAGGTAATGATCATAAAGATGCTTAAAGAACTTGGGAAAATAATGGATAAACAGAGTGAGAAGACAGAATTTTTTATTGTTGTTTTGTTTTTGTTTGTTTTTTGCAGTACGCGGGCCTCTCGCTGTTGTGGCCTCTCGCTGTTGTGGCCTCTCCCATTGCGGAGCACAGGGTCCGGACGCGCAGGCTCAGCGGCCATGGCTCACGGGCCTAGCTGCTCCGTGGCATGTGGGATCTTCCTGGACTGGGGCACAAACCCGTGTCCCCTGCATCAGCAGGCGGACTCTCAACCACTGTGCCCAGGAAAGCCCAAGACAGACGTTTTTAACAAAGAGTTAGAAAATATAAAGAAGAACCAAATAGAGCTGAAAATACAGTTACTGAAATTAAAAATATACTACTAGGAATCAGCAGTAAATTAACAGACAGAGAGGACTGGATTAGTGAACTGGAAGACAGTAGTCAAAATCACTAAAGCTGAATGGAAAAAAGAAAAAAATGAGGACAGTTTAAGAGGCCTTTAGGACAATATCAGGCATACTAACATTTGCCTTATAAGGGTCCCAGAAAGAGAAGAGAGAGAGCATATTTGAAAACATAATAACTGAAAACTTCCATAACCTAGGGAGAAGCACAGAATCTAAATGGGATCATCCCAAAGAGAAAAATATCAAGACACATTGTAATTAAAATGATAAAAATTTAAGATAAAGAGAGAAGGACTGGGGGTGTGGGATTAGCAGATGTAAACTATTATATATGAGATGGATAAAAAATAACATACTACTGTATAGCACAGGGAACTATATTTAATATCCTCTGATAAACCATAATGGAAAAGAACATAAAAAAAGAACATCAGTATGTGTATAACTGAGTCACTCTGCTGTACAGCAGAGACTGGCACAAAATTGTAAATCAACTATACTTCAATAAAAAATTAAATTAAAAAAAGATAAAGAGAGAATATTAAAAGCAACAAGGGAAAAACAAGTTACATACAAGGGAATTCCCCTAAGTCTATCAGCTGACTTTTCAGCAGAAACTTTGCAGACCAGAAGAGAACAACATGATATATTTAAAGTGATGAAAGAAAGAAAAAAAAATCTACAAGCAAGAATACTCACCTGACAAGGCTTTCATTCAGATTTGATGGAAAGATCAAAAGTTCTAAGCAAAAGCTGAAAGAGTTCAGCACCATAAAACCAGTTTTAAAAGAAATGAAGAAATGTTAAGGGACTTCTCTTAGAGAAAAAGAAAAGGCTACAACTAGAAATATGAAAGTTAAGAAAGGAAAAATCTCATGGATAAAAACAAATATACTGTAAAGTTAATAAATCTACCAGGTATAAGCTAGTAAGAAGGTTAAAAGACAAAAGTAGTAAAATTATCTATATCTACAATAAGTAGTTAAGAGATACACACACAAAAGCAGGAATAAAGACACAGAGAGAATGGACTTCAGGACACAGGGTGGGGAGGGAGAAGCTGGGGCAAAATGAGAGAAGCATCAACATATATACACTACCAAATGTAAAATAGCTAGCTAGTGAGAAACAGCTGCATAGCACTGGGAGATCAGCAAGGTGCTTTGTGATGACCTAGAGGGGTTGGGATAGGGAGGGTGGGAGGGAGGCTGAAGAGGGAGGGGATATGGGGATATATGTATCCATATGGCTGATTCACTTTGCTGTACAACAGAAACAAACAATATTGTGAAGCAATTATACTCCAATAAAGATGTATTAAAAAAAGTACTTTAGGGCTTCCCTGGTGGCGCAGTGGTTGAGAGTCCGCCTGCCGATGCAGGGAACACGGGTTCGTGCCCGGGTCTGGGAAGATCCCACATGCCGTGGAGCGGCTGGGCCCGTGAGCCATGGCCGCTGAGCCTGCGCGTCCGGAGCCTGTGCTCCGCGACGGGAGAGGCCACAACAGTGAGAGGCCCGCGTACCGCAAAAAAAAAAAAAAGTACTTTATCCTAAAAAATAATTAAAAAAGATGCAAAATATGATATCAAAAACAGTAAATGTTGGGCAGGGGGTAAAATATAAGGTTGTTAAAATACATTTGAAATTTTAAATAATGAACCTGATGGTAACCACAAACTAAAAAAATGTAATAGATGCCCACGCAAATGAAGAATCCAAACATAAAAATATAGTCATCAAATCACAAGGGATTTATTCTTCAAAAGAAGAATAAAGGAACAAAAAATAACCACAAAAACTCCAAACAATTAACAAAATGGCAATACATACATACTCATCAATAATTAATTTAAATATAAATGGAATAAATGCTCAGATGAAAACACATAGAGCGGCTGAATGGACATAAAACAACACCCATATATATGCTGCCTAGAAGAGACTCACTTCAGATCTAAAGACACACACAGAATGAAAAGTGAGGGGATGGAAAAAGGTATTCCATGAAAATGGAAATTAAAAAAAATAAAAAATAAAAAAGCCCAGGTAGCAATACTTACACAAAAGAAAATAGACTTTAAAACAAAGACTCTAACAAGAGACAAAGAAGGACATTATGTAATGATCAAGGGATCAATCCGAAAAGATGTAGCATGTGTAAATACATATGAACCTAATTCAGGAGCACCTAAATATCAATATATAAAACAAATATTAACAGACAAAAAGGGATAAATTGACAGTAACACAATAATAGTAGGGGATTTTAACATCCCACTTACATCAATGGACAGAAACACTGACTTAAATGACACATTAGATCAATGAATATGTATATTGGATATATTTAGAACTTTTCACCCCAAAGCAGCAGAATACACATTCTTTTTAAGTGCATACGGAACATTTTCCAGTATGTATCATATGCTAGGCCATGAAGGAAATACCCATCAATTTACAAAAACTGAAATCATATCAAGCATCTTTTCTGACCACAATGCTATGAAACTAGAAATCAATTACATATTGAAAGAAAAACTGCAAAAAAACACAAACACTTGGAGGCTAAACAGTATGCTACTAAACAGTCAATGGATCCTGAGATAAGCTAGTATTGCTCTAAATTTCCCTCATAGAACTGCTGTTTCTGTGTTCCATAGGTTTTGGATTGTCATGTCTTTGTTTTAATTTGTCTCCAGGTATTTTTGTTTTTTTTTAATTTCCTCTTTGAGTTCTTCAGCGATCCAGGAATTTAGCTTATGGAGAGACTGTGATTACAAAAGGATAACATGATGGAAATTTTAGAGGTGATAGGACTTCTCTGAATTTTGATTACTGCAGTGGTCATACAACTATACATTTTTCAAAACTCATAGACTTGTACACCAAAAGAGTCTGTTTTAAGTATGTAAAAATAATTATAGAAATAGGAAAAAGAATAAGAGATGTACAATAATGATTTCTAATAAAATAACTATGCTTTAGACCATAAGAGGAATGACACAATATAGCTGGACTTGAACTGAATGAATTAGAGCCAAGATTCTTGAAATGAAACTGTGGAATGACTGACAACAAATGCTTCCTCCACACCCAACCCTCGCTGAAGTATAGATAGCAATGCAGAACATGTAAAGAGAACAATATCATTTATGATCCTGAATCAAAAAAGTATCAAAGAAGAGGTTATCATAACTTCTCAGAGGAAGAGACTGGACAAAGATGGGGAACCATACATATATGAGATAGAAAGCATTAGAAGAAAGAAGCACAAGTATCAGCATACTGATTCTGTATCATGCCCTATCCAGGAACTATATAAATATTTCTTGGTATATTTACAATGGATGAATCTATATTCACACAACATTATCACACAAAGCCCATAGCTTACTTTAGGGTTCATTCTTGGTGTGTACAATCCTTGGGTTCATTCTTGGGTATTGACAAATGGATCCACTATTATAGTTTCATAGAGAATAATTTCACTGCCTTACAAATTGTCTATGTTCCACCTATTTATTTCTCTTTACTCCTTAATCCCAGCCAACATCTGATCTTTTTTACTGTCAGCATACATTTTGCCAAGCTTATCCAGGATGTCATACACTTGGAATCATACACTTTGTGTTCCCTTCAGATATGTTTCTTTCACATAGTAATATGCATTTAATGTTCCTCCATGTCTTTTCATAGATTGATAATTCATTTCTTTTTAGTGTTGAATAATATTCCATTTTCTGGATGTACCACCGTGTATCCATTCACCTTCTGAAGGGCATTTTGGTTGCTTCCAAGTTTTGGAAAGTATAAATAAAGATGCTATAAATATGCATGTGCAGTGTTTTGTATGGACATAAGTTTTCAAATTGTTTGGGTTAATACCATGGAGTACTATTACTGGATCTCTTATGGTGGAAGTATGTTTTCTTTTGTAAGAAATCACCAAACTGTCTTCCAAAGTGACTATGCCATTTTTCATTCCAATCAACAATAAATGAGAGTACTGTTGCTCCACATTCTTGCTAACATTTGAAGTTGTCAGTAATTTAGAATTTGGCTATTCTAATAAGTATAGAGGTATCTCATTGTTGTTTTGATTTGCAATTCCCTAACAACATATGACGTGGAACATCTTTTTATATGTTTATTTTTCATCTGTATATCTTCTTTGGCAAGGTGTCCATTCAGGTCATTTGTCATTTTTAGTTGGGTTTTTAATTTTAGTCAAGATTTTTAATACTATTCTTGAGTTTTAAGAGGACTTTATACATTTTGGATAACAATCCTTAATTAGATACATCTTTTATGACTATTTTATCCTAGTCAGTGACTTCTCATTCTCTTGACAGTGTATTTTACAAACCAGTAGCTTTTAATTTTAACAATACTTAAGTTATCAATTTTTTTCTTTCATGAATCATGCCTTTGGGAGTCTATCTAAAAAGTCATCAGCCTTCCCAAGTTCATTTAGATTTTCTCCTATGTTTTCATCCAGGTTTTTTATAGTTTTCATTTTATATTTATGTCTATGCTCCATTTTGAATTAATTTTTGTGAAGGATATAACGCCTGTGTCTAGATTCTTTTGTTTTGTTTTGGTTATGAATATCTAGTGTTCCAGCACCATTTGTTGAAAAGACTATGTTTTTCTCCATTGTATTGCCTTTGCTCCTTTGTTAAAGATGAGTTGACACTGTGTGGTCTATTTCTAGGATGTTATTCTGTTGCATTTATTTATTTGTCTACTCTTTTGATTATACCACACTGTCTTGATAACTGTAGCTTTATAGTAAATCTGAAGTCAGGTAGCATTAGTTCTCCAATTTTATTTTTATTCTTCTATATTGTGTTGGCTACTCTGATCTTTTGCTGCTCACGTAAACTTTAGAATCAGTTTGTCAATACACACAAGATTACCGAGATTTTGATTTTGATTTTGTTCAATCTATAAGTCTAGTTGGGAAAGACATCTTGACAATATTGAGTCATCCTCTCCATTAACATACACTATTTCTCCACTTATTCAGTTATTCTTGTCTTTCTTTCATCAGAGTTTAATAGTTTTCCTCATATAGATCTTGCACATATATTGTTAGATTTGTACCTAAGTATCACTACCCCACCCCATGCTAATGTAAGTAGCATTATGTTTTAAATTCTAATTGTTCATTACTGATATATGTTTTTAAATACTAAGAATAGCTAGCATTTATTGCGTATTTTACTGTGTGCTAGACATTGTTTTGTGCACTTTATTTGTGCTATGTCAATCTATACTCCCCTAAACTCAAGCAGCTAGGCACCATTTCTTACCTGTTTTACAGATGAAGAAACTCTAAAATGGAAGATTCAACTAACTTGCCCAAATTTACTCTGTTAGTAAATGACAGAGACAAGTTTTGAACCAAAAACTCCTGACACCTAAACATTATATTCTACCTTATCTGTAGCCCTTTATAGGCTTCATAGTATACAAGATTATTATCCTATGAATTATGTTAGAATTGTATTGCTATTGAGGGAATAATATAAAAGTGGAAATAAATCCAGGAATCACACATAGTAGGAGTTATTCTTAAAAATGTTATTTTTGAAGGTTTGGATTCTAATCATCATTCAATTTTAATTTAGATGTCTAATCTGTACTTCAAAGAGGTTAAAGGGTTTATAAGGCAACTTGTGGTGCATAAATTAGAGCAAGGACAGAGAAACTAAGTATAATATTTGTTGTCTTAGACTTCAGATCACTTTAACATTAGAGTTGATTGCCAGTTATTTATACAGATGTGTGTTTCTGGATATACATATAATTTTATGGATTTCTTTCAAAATATCATGGCAAACAAAATATTTTTCATCTTTTAATACTGAAAATGTGATGTTTCCACTTCTTTAGAAGCTAGAAATAATGAATTGGCATCATATACATAGCCATGAGATCTGTGTGTAATTCACAATCTTGATTGGATTGCTAAAGAAGATTTTAACCTGACTCTTTTCTGCCTTGCAGACTGTAATTCCGTTCACTTAATAAATCTTCTTTGTGTCTTCTGGCTTGGATAAGCTTTTAAAAGACCGGATTATTTGGAGGGATGGGCTAATTATCTGATAACAATGATTTTGATATATTATATTCATGTCTATCACATTCTTCAGTAAATTATCAGAAAAAAAGCACATGCCTTTTACAGAAGCAGAAATGAGCTATATTACAATGCTTAGAGGGAATTAAATAGGTGGAATAATAAAATTACCTTAGTGGTGTTTTAGGAGACCAGCTGATGAGAATTTTTTTTATATTCACATGACACAAACACTAACACAGAGACAATATAGGTATGATATAGAACATAGTACATGTAAAAATAGGCTCACCCTCCAAATAACAAATAAGTACATAAAAAATGTGCAACATCCCTAGCCTTTAGGGACATGCCAATTAAGACCACAATGAGATATCACTATGCACATATCAAAACAGCTAAAATAAAAACAATGACAACACCAAACGCCAGAAAAAATGTAGAGAAATTGGATTTTATCTATTGTGGGTGGGAGTTTCAAATGGAATAACCACCATGGTAAATTATTTGTCAAACAAAACAAAAGAAAAAAACAACTAAATGTCCCAAGAATTGCAAATCTGGGCATTTATCCAAGGAAATGAAAACTTATGTACACACAAAACCTGTACATATAGGTACATAGCAGCTTTATTCATAATAGATAGAAAGTGAAAACAACTGGATTGTCCCTGAATAGATTAATAGTTAAACAAACTGGATCACATTCTCAGCAGTAAAATAGAACAAACTATTGGTGAACAAAACTACTTCAATAGATTCCAAGGGCATTATGCTGAGTGAAAGAATCCAATCTCAAAAGCTCACATACTGTATGATTCCTCTTGTATGACATTATATAAGTGGCAAAACTATATATATATGCAGAACAGACTAGTGGTTGTCAGGGATTAGGGATGGCAGTGAGACCAGTCGGTGTGACTATAAAGAAATAGTATGAAGATCTTTTCAGTAATGAAATAATTCCATTTCTTGTTTGTGGTGGTGTTCACACCAATCCACACATGTGATAAGATAATGTAGAACTTCACACACATATTGTATCAATGTACCATCTTGGTTTGATATTGTACTATGATATGTAAGAAGTAAACATTGAAGAATACTGGGTAAAATGTATGTGGGACCTCTCTGTACTTTTTTTTTTTTTAACTTATTTTTATTCTATAATCTTTTTCAAAATAAAAGTTAAAAAAAATCTTAGTGGGAAGTATGTGTTTATAATAATTAGTAGAAGGTAAAATAAAGTAAAAATGGCCAAAGAACTAAATATTTTATTTTCAAGGAATGGTAAACAGAACTAGGGATAGAAGGATAAAGCATGATGGCTGTTGTATAATGTTTGAGAGATTGTTATAAGAATAAACTACTAATCTTTACCTTCAAAAAAAATTAACAGGATAAATAATGAAAATTAAAATAAGACAGAATCCAAGTTTACGTAAATTGAGTGGAGGGCCCTTGACATTTTATTTAACTGTGAGAGTAAATTCTGTGATGCCAAGTTTCCTGCACATGTGGAAATGATAACTGACCCAAGAACTAGTCAAATATTTAGTGCCAGAGGCAGGTGCCAGCACAGAAATGGAATTTTTTTTTTTTTTTTTTTTTTTTTGCGGTACGCGGGCCTCTCACTGTTGTGGCCTCTCCCGTTGCGGAGCACAGGCTCCGGACACGCAGGCTCAGCGGCCATGGCTCACAGGCCTAGCCGCTCCGTGGCATGTGGGATCCTTCCGGACCGGGGCATGAACCCATGTCCCCTGCATTGGCAGGCAGACTCTCAACCACTGCGCCACCAGGGAAGCCCCAGAAATGGAATTTTTTTAATTAATGGAAAATAGAGTGGGAGTATTCCTGAGTAAGTAGACAAAAATTGAATGGTAATCTATACATAGTTTGCTTTTAAATAACTTTCTCTTTTGCTGTTAATCACATTAATAAGTGCCACCCTTAGACTGTCATACCTTATTCTACTTAGTGCTACTGGAATTGTCAGATTATGCTCTCAGTAGAGAATCTGAAATTAATTTGCACTGAAATATAAATGAAAAAGAGCTAGCTAAAGAATGCCCATCCCATGCAGAAATTGCTGATTACCTCTTACTGTCATTTCAAATGTTACTCATTACATACATTTGTTTAAGATATTTAATAGGAAAATAAAGCTCCTGAACCCTTTAGAAACCTAAATCATTTGATTTTAGAGATAAGCTTATTCCAGTACAATATTTTTAGATTTTATTTAATTTTATATCCTGTAAACTCTTTCTTCCCCCCTCATGTTTCCCACCTTATTAAAGATATAGTTTATATAACTTCATTAGAAGGACAGACACAAGCTAGAATCAAATCATCACTTAGCTGTGCATGTCAAATTCTATTAATATTTTTCAAATACCTATTCCTAGAAAGACAACAATCTTGATAACAAGTGTTGATCCTCAAAAGAGAAGCAGGGAATCTATTGATCAAACAAAGCTAAGCTGTTAAGCCTAACTGCAGAAAAGGAGAACAATCCCTTAGGAGAGAATTAGTTCTATCTTTCCTAGAAGGAGAAAATCAGGAGAGAATATTATTAGGGTTCAAGTTGAGATTGGGCAGAGTTTATAAAATAATAGTTTTGGATTGTGAGCCTCGGGAGGCTAATGTCTTAAAGCTAGATGGATAATCAGACTGTTTATCTTGACAAGTCAGTGGCTTAGATACTTCATAGTCTTATCTGCCAGGAGCAATTATTAAATTTATTTTATTTTAGCAAACATTTATTTTTTTTATTTATTTATTTTTTTTGGTAATCCTCAGTGTTGTTTAACATAGGGACAGGAGATGATGCCTAGTCCCAGAATTCTTTAACACAGAGACAGGAAAATATGTTGGTTTCAGTTTTCACAAGATTTTCCTGAGAGATAAAAAAAAAATTATACGAATTCTCTATTTTCCCTATCATATATCAAATGTCAGACCAGAGGACTGTATCATTGTGGTTACTATAATTCAATGGACAAGAACTCAGGATAAAATTTTGAAAAATCCAGATTATTTTGAACAGATTAAGTGAAAATGAAGTAGAGAAAATAAACAGTGGAGTTTACTTGTTTTCTTTTCTTCATTTCCACCTTGTTTCCCTTGGATGTGCCAAAATACTGTATGAGGCAAGTATGATAGTGAAGTAAGATCTTGAATGCTGAATCACAGTGCCTTTTAGCTGGCTAGAAAGAGAAGCTAAAAGACACTCAGTACAATAAGTCCCCTACATAGGAACCTTCAAGTTGCGAACTTTCAAAGATGTGAACATGTTTTCCATCAATGTCAGGCATGAGTGAAATTGCAGCTTGCCCTTCATCTCCTATTGCTAATGATCCTTCAGCTCTACCATCTCCCACCTCCTCTCCCTCCTACAGTCAGTAACTCTTCTTGCCTGTTCACTGGATGCCAGCCCCTGGATGCCAGCTTTTTTACTGTACTACTTTACTTTTCAAGGTACCGTACTGTAAGATTTAAAATGTTTTCTTTATTTTTTGTGTTTGTTTTATATGTATTATGGGTGTGAAGAGTGTTATAAACCTACTACAGTACAGTACTATATAGCCAATTTTGTTAGTTGGGTACCTAGGCTAACTTTGTTGGACTTACAAACAAAATGGACTTATGAACATGCTCTTGAGATGGAATTCATTCATATGTAGGGGACTTACTATATTTTCATTAGTAACAGGTCATTCAGCCTAGTCCATACCCAAGGGAAGAGAAATTTAGCCCCATCTCTTGAAAGGAGGAGTATGAAAAAAATTTAGATGTCTTTCAGAAACATCATAGAAGTTAAGTGTTTCAGGAATACTGACTGAGAATGTTGAAATCTATCTTGAATCAGGAAATGAAACTTTATTCATACTAATATATGTAAGCTTACACCTTACTGTCATGGATATGTAGTCAATATATATGCATTGTCTATACTGTTATAAAACAGAAAGTTAATTTCAAAGGTAATACATTTTTTTATTTTTTAAAATTTTTAATAAAAATTAAGCTATTTATTAACATAAAACACAATTAAAATACTAGGTTTCTGACTCATTTACCAGTTAGAACAAAATTTATAAAAATAGTACATTTTGATTAAATAAACTAAATTATAATTAATTCAAACCTGTTAGAGTAGAAATGTCTAAAGTGTAAACTGAAGAAACTATATTGTATATGTTTTTTTTGTTTTGTTTGTTTGTTTGTTTTTGCAGAAACATGGATTGACCTAGAGATTATCATACTAAGTGAAGTAAGTCAGACAGAGAAAGACAAATATCATATGACAACACTTAAATGTGGAATCTAAAAATGTGATACAAATGAACTTATTTACAAAACAGAAACAGACTCATAGACATAGAAAACAAACTTATGGGTACCAAAGGGGAAGAGGGGGAGGGATAAATTAGGGGAGTTGGGATTGACATATACATATAATACTATGTATATAAAATAGATAATCAACAAGGACCTACTGTATAGTACAGGGAACTCAATACTCTATAATAATCTATATGGGAAAAAATCTGAAAAAAATAGATATATGTATATGTATAACTGAATCACTTTGCTGTACACCTGAAACTAACACAATATTGTAAATCAATTATACTCCAATATAAAATAAACAATTTTAAAAATAGGAAATAAATTTTTAAATGTTTATATTTTATCACAAATTTCTCATTAATTTCCACCTTAATATTTGTAAGTAATTTTTGAAAAAAAAGTAGACCTGCAGTTTTTGAAAAGGTGGTGGGTCAAATGCCTGCATTAAACTTTGACCCCTCTTGAAATTCCATTATCATGATATTAAAAAAATAATAATTGATATAAATTCACAAAGTGAAAGAGAAGAGAAGGCAACCAAAGAAATATATTTTAAGAAGTGGGGAAAAAGAAAAATAAGCATTAAAAGACCTAACCCAGAGGTCTAGATAACAAGTAACACAAAAAGTGCTCAACATTATTAGTGATTGAGAAATTGCAAAATTTAAACCACAATTATATGCATTGACACATCTATAAAAATTGCCAAAATTGAAAGATTGACAATACTAAGTGCTGGATAGGATATAGAACAAACAACTTTCAAATATTTTCTGTGGGAATGCTGAATAAGAAACAATTTGACAATTTCTTACAAGAGCTAAAGAAATAATTATACAACCTTGGGTAGTAGTTCTGTATTAGATTTTTAGAGCCACTATAACAAATTACTACAAAATAGGTGGATTAAAACAGCAGAGATTTGTTCTCTCATAGTTCTGTAGGCTAGAAGTCCTTCTTCATAGGCTGCAGGAAAGAATCCTCCCTGTCTCCTCCTAGCTTCTGCTGGCTGCCAGCAGTCCTTGGCATACCTTCTCTTGTAGCTGCATCACTCCAACTTTTGCATCTGTCTTCACATTGCCTTTTGTCCCTTTGACCTTTGTGTCTCTGTATATACAAATCTCTCTCCCCTGACAAAGAAACAAGTCATCAGATTTAGACGCTGCCATAATTCAGCATGACCTCATTTATCTTGATTACATCTACAAATAGATTATTTACATTTCTAAATAAGGGCACATTTACAGGTTCTGAGTGAACCTGAATTTTTGGAGGACACTATTCAGCCTAGAAAATCTCTATTCATAATCACTCAAAATTGGAAACAACTCAAATATCTTTCAGTTGGGGAATGGATAATGCTCTATGTACTGAAAGAACTGCTCCTCACCTCTAAGAAATTCCACAGCAGCCTTAATATTAAAATTATTAAAATTGTCTTTCAACAACTAACATTATGATTAATTAATTTATTATTTAACTACAATTTATTTAGTAATTATTACCAAATGCAGAGTACTGAGAGAAATGAAAAGATAAAATGTGAGTAAGACAGACACCCTCAATTTCAAAGGAGTTTAAAAGATAGTAAAGTGGATGTTTTTTTATTTTAGAAAAAAGTAAAATTGGTCTTTGCAAGAAATTCTGATAATGAGCTGTATATGGAAATGTATGCTTTCAAGGTTCCAAATTAATATTTGTATTCTAACTTCTGCACATAATATTACTACCTCAGTTCTTCAACTTCCTGCAACTTCCTGTCCCATTGTTCAACAGGAGACTTCTTTAAATCCTGTGGATATTTCTGGTTGCTTCCACTTCCATGATTTTGTTATTTCTTTCTCCTGAATCATCTTCTGTCTTCTCAACTGTTATCTAAATCCCATAAGATTCAATTTAAATCATACTTCCTTTACACAGCCATTGTTTTGATATATAAAGTACTCTCCTTTCTCCAAAAGTTAATATAAATAGAATATTATACTTCTATCAGGCCTACCACCATACATTATGGAGCCCAGGCAGGAGTACATGAAGATGTACATCTGAATTTAGACAAGTCTAAATGTTTAAAGACATAAATCTAGCCAATAAACCATTAAGTGTACTGTATTCTATCTTCTTATTTTAAAAATATTTTTACACTGACACAATTAAAATTATGTGTAAAGCTTTCATTTTCTGAGTAAAATAAGCAGTCTCAAAGATAATGCATTTAATTATTTTTGAGCATATCTGTAGGACTTTTTCCTGAACACTGGTAAAGTTTGGATAAGTAACCAAATAAATTAATATATATCACTAATTAGTATATACTTATTTCATATAATTTTTTTAACATTCTTTTGGCCGAAATTACAAATTTTATTGTTATTACCAATATTTTAGATAGCTTACACTTTTTTGAAAATAATAATATGGCCAATAAATAATAATAAGGCAAATACTACGGTCTTTCTGAATCATTGTGGATAATATGCTCTCTGAGGAAAATGATCAACCTTTAAATTTGAAAATAAACAATGTGTTTTACATATCCTCTTCAAACACTAGAAAGGAGTCAGTAAATACCTCAAATAATTTAATTCCATCACACACATAATTATCATTTGTATCACAATTTTCACTCTCTTGAAAGCAATACATAGGTCCATATAAAAATACAAAGAAAAGGTATCAGGCTCCATGTATGTTTTGTCTACACATACATACATACATATTTAAGATTGACAGGAATTGTTTAACACTACAAAATGTTTCTCGTACTATATGTGCAACTTCTGTAAATACTGAAATAAATTGTGAGTACTCTGGGACCAGAAATTAAAACATAAAGAAAATTTGTCTTTTTTCTTTTCAAAGAATTTCCACCACTCAAATCGTCCTCATATTCAGAAACAGTTGGCATAAACCCAATCCTGCCATCAGGACACAGTTGCCAGAGGAGGTTGAGTACAAGCGAAGGAGCAGCCCTTGGGGCCTGAGGCTATTGCTCATGAGCAGCAGTGTTGAAGGACATGGATCACCTTCCCAGTACTGAGTGGCAGATCCCCAGGCATAGGCACCATGTGTTTTTTAACAAGCCGATTTCTTTTTTGTTTGTGATACACAGACTCTTTCTAAACAAAATCAGGGCCCCTCTTGTTTAAGAATTGTACTGCATTTTATTATTCTTTATTTTTTACCACTTTATGGTCCTTGAAGTCAGGGCAGGAATACATAATTTCTGTTAACTCTGTTGCAAGGAAACTATTAAGCTACAATATTTTGCTATGATATTATGACATAATAACCAATATATTAAATATTCAAAATTCATATTTAATAGGAAAAACACATACATTTCTAGGAAAAGTTATCTCTTAACTCATTTATTCACACTGTTTTAAGTCTAACTTTTTTGTTTTAGGTTACCAGGACCTATGAATGTTCTTCAACTGGTGAAGTGCTCATTTGTGCTACTCACAAAATATTCTCCAGCTCCTAGTAAGTGTAAAGGGCTAAGTGGCAATATTGTGGCCAATGTATTCTGGATGGAATGACTTAACTACACATCTGAAATTCTAGAGGTCTCTTTCCCCAGGCATAGCTATTGCCCATGACCCAGGTAATGAATGTTCTATTAGCTGAAGAACATTAGTGACTCATGAGCAGAACACCTTAGCTGATTCACAGTGGATGTATAGAGTCAATGAGAAATAAACTCTTTTAATCTCGTATCTTATTCATTACCCCTCTTTCTCATTATTACCATATCATGATGTCATTGTGTATAATTAATCGATCACTATTTTTCTGTATGAGGACATCATTTAATTGATTTGTCCTTGATATAAAATAAATGTGAACCAGCAGATGATGGCTCCACCAGTTTTGTAGGGAGGGGTTGATATATATAAAACTGAATTGAACATTTGGCAGCACTGTTCAGAAAAATGGTTCCTTAAAAAATGTGTAAGTGGTAGTGGATTAACAGAAGAGTAGAAAAATACATAAACAGTGCCTTTGTTGGCAATAGAGAACATAAAAAATGTCATTTTTTGATATTTTGTGCTAGGATATATTTCTCATTCTATCATATCAAATCCTCTAATTATTTCCACTCTTAAGAAAACTAAATAAAAGAAAATTTTAACAAATACACATGGTTGAAAAAAAGTATTTTAGCTAATTTACCTTACTTTCTTGCTTTAAAGAACCTGAAAAATGTATACCATGAAATTATATATGTTTTCTAATTTAATGTATATATCAATCAGAAATATGTGTTAAGTATACTTGTCCAGTTAGTGGTGGCCATTACTAAGAAAGAAATATAGTTAGGAGAAATTTATTGAATATATTTATTTGAGGCCATGGTACTCCTGTTAAAATACATGATCATTTAAAAAAATAAAAGTTGGTAATAATTTAGTGGGAAGGAAATTTCTATCTTTTTTCTATAATGATGAAAAATAAAAATCTAAAGAAACAAATTCTCCCATTATTAATAAATTAGCATATAAAGAAAATCAATAAAATATTACATAAAATGTTATTAATTATCTTTTATTTTACTAGTCTCTTTATATGTAGCAATAATGCATAAAATAGTGCTAACTGGACTGCTGGTAGATCTGTGGTGAATTCTAAAAAGCATCTTGCTATTGCCATATGAAAGGCTCAAATCTTAGTTAAAGAAAAAATTTTGAATTTTATATTTTATTTCTAATGATCCAAACTTCCCCTACAAAGTTATTTGCAAAAGAAGCTAAAAGTCCATAGAGAGAATTAAACCTCAGTCCTGAATCTTCAGTACATTCTAAAGTTATGACTTTATTTATCTACTTGTTTTCTTTACAGTGTAGAAAGAACACACTATAGAAAAACAAGTCATGGTGTTTGTGTGGGGAGAAACTGATAAGAAACAAGTTGTATTATTCATTACTTATTCATGGTAAGGGGCAGAAACCCCAGCTAAACTATCTTAGATGGAAGAAAACATGGTTCATATAACTAAAAATTTCAGGAGTGGCTGGATTCAGGCTTCATTTTATTCTGATGCCCAAACATACTCCTGTGGAAGTCCTGGCCTACCACCATCTCAGGTTCAAGTTGCAATGACTGAAAAAAAAAGTCTGCTTCAGTTAGACCAAACAGTCCAGATATAGCATATTTTGAATAGGATGATATAAAGGATCTATATACAAATGAAAATGAAACATTTTTGTGATTCTATGAAAAAATACATGACAAACTTTCCTACTTTTAAACTGATCAAATTTGGCCAACTCCAAATCTGTTTGCTAATAGATGACTACAGACTATATCCTCATAAGGTGATAGAGATATGTGCATTTATGTGTATCACAAAATGCATGACCAATATTTGTCAAAATTTGGAATCCCTTATTCATTAGTAATTTCCCATAGAATTCATTTCCTAATCTGTCCATTTCAGATAATTATAATGATATGAATTATCATGGAATTGCTCTTGGGATCTTGGAGGCATAACAGGGAACTAAAAATATCCTTAGGATATTGAAAGAGTAGAGTTAGGCACAAAAATGCAAAGTAGGAGAGCATTTAAATTAAAAAAATTGCCTACTTTTCTGTTTATCCATGAAGCTGTCTTTTGCTGATGATAATTTCACCATGCCTACGGCTGCTCAAACGTGAGGAGGATTTTGCCATGACATCTGCTCCTTGTGGAAAATGAAATCAGACCGATGATTTTATATTATGCAATTACACCATTTTAATATATTGAGAATAGAGAATTTTAACCAATTCAAATCATAACTAATTGCTAATTCCTGTATTATGTCATTTTGTATCCCAATAGAGAAAATGTATCAAAAGGGAGAATGCTCTGTGTAAGGTAGAGAGTCAGGGCGAACACAGTTAATACATCACACTGGCTGCTACTCTGTCATATACCAGCATGACAGACAGAGTTAAAGTATTGCCACAAAAAATGAAATTTTAAACATTGGTCATTCTTCCTGTTTTTCTTTACATTCAAAGCACAAATATTTCAAGGAGTAAATATCAGTAGGGCATAAAACACTTTTATTTTAAAATTTATAAAATGCCAAGGCATTTCTGAGGGGAAGATAACCTACTGAAAATGAAATATATATATATATATATATTTATTTATTTATTTATTTAAACAAATTAAATTTATAAACTTGAACTACTCTGTCCAAAATGAAAACAATTGGTTACCTGTTAGTAATGAATACTTGAAGTTAGTGTGACTTAAGGACCAAATTTTAAATTTCATTTATTTAGAATTAAATTTCAGTGTATAAATTGTTAATCAGTTCAGTTACTGGAAACCATTTAAGTGTATTCGGAGCAACTTGAGCATATGAATCTATATTTTTAACATTTAATTTTATGAAATCTGAAAAATCATGTGTTCTGATTAAAATTTAGTATAAAACTTAAAATGTGTAAAGATTTCAAGTAGTACAAAAAGACTTTGTACTAAGAAAACAATGTAAAATATCATAAGTAATTTTATATTTAGTGCATGTTGAAACAATATTTTGGATATATTGGATTAATTAAAATTCATTATTAAAATAGATATCTATTATACATTTAATATGGAATAATAACATTAGATATATGTATTATATGTTATTAACTTCTTTATGTTTCTTTAACTCTTTTAACATAGGTACAAAAAAACCTTAAAATTACATATGTGTCTTACATTACACTTTTATTGGACAGCACTGTCCTAAAATGATGGATGATACCTATTGTGCACTTGCAGCTAAGTTTTCTCTGTCCCTCCTTTTCTCCCTCTCTTCTTCCTCCTATTTTCAATTTCCTTAGAAAAAAAGGCATGAATGATTTTTGTTTTCTAAATGTGATTTCAGTTTTGATATGTTAATATTGATGCCTCAATTTATTCAGATAATCACGAATATCTTCAAGACACATATATATTTTTTACCTTTCTCCTCAAAGATCTTGAACATTGATTTTTTATATAAATATACATGTATAGTGTAGAAACCTAGTTCTCAAAGCATTGTGAGGGGAAAATACTTGTGATATGGAATCCATGAAATTATAAAATCAACTCAATCAATAAGGACTTGAATTAAAGTAATAGCAGCATGAATCAATAGAAGGTAGTTAGAATATGACGGTATAAAACGGGATGGAGAACACATTAGAAATAAGAGCTGTTGAAATCACTAGTTGTTTCCTGAGCTGAAGTGTTCCTCTCCTTGTTCAATGTACAATAAAGTATGGAAAAGTCATTCACATTTTAATTTCCCTTACATTTGCTTCCTCAACAGCCTAATCAAAGCTGACTTTCTCCAAAGTGTGTAGCACAATGATAGGTTTCATATTTGTATTTTCTGACTAGTTGTTAACTTATGGAATACTAAGAGAATGATAAAAACAAGTTTTGGACTATTATATGCCTAAAACTTTTCACCAAAAAAACAAAGCAAAATAAGATAATCACCCAAAACAATGTTTTTTGGTGAACTGATTTTTGAAAAGCAATTATGTAACTGACCTTCTAAATATAATTGTTAATCTTGTCTCCATAATGCCAATATTGGTAAGATTCACACAAAAATTTCTATCCAAACCACCTCCCATTTGATCAAGCCTCTACAGTCACATGCTTCTACATATTTATCAGGTTGAATATAATGAGGCAGAAGGGAAACAACCTCTTCCTTCAAATCTTAATTCAGGAATGTTTTCTTTTTTGTTTTCATTTTTCTCTTTTTTCTTTTTTTAACCTAAATACATATCTTTTATGTAGAGCTCTAGAATTTTAGCACATGTATAGATTCTGTGACCACCACCAGAACCAATATTCAAAGCAATAACAACAAGGCCAAAATCCTTGCCATTATCCGTTTATAGTCACACTTTAACCCAATCCCTAACACTTGGAAAACTGTGATAATTTCTCTATCACTATCATTTTGTCCTTTTAAAAATGACATATAAAGGGAATCATACAATATGTAAACTTTTGGTTCTTTATACTATTAAAATAGCAGATTACACTGTTTGTTTTTCCAATAATGACCTATCCTTGCATTCCAAAAATTAACCCCACATGCTCATTATATATTAATCTTTTACCTCCGTATTATCTGTTCCTCTTGGACATGTTTTGATAGTTTGTGCAGTTTTTTTTTTTAACAACTTTATTGCAGTATAATTGCTTTACAATGGTGTGTTAGTTTCTGCTTTATAACAAAGTGAATCAGTTATACATATACATATGTTCCCATATCTCTTCCCTCTTGCATCTCCCTCCCTCCCACCCTCCCTATCCCACCCCTCTAGGTGGTCACAAACTACCAAGTTGATCTCCCTGTGCTATGAGGCTGCTTCCCACTAGCTATCTATTTTACGTTTGGTAGTGTATATATGTTCATGCCACTCTCTCACTTTGTCACAGCTTACCCGTCCCCCTCCCCATATCCTCAAGTCCATTCTCTAGTAGGTCTGTGTCTTTATTCCCGTCTTACCACTAGGTTCTTCATGACCTTTTTTTTCCCCTTAGATTGAATATATATGTGTCAGCATACAGTATTTGTTTTTCTCTTTCTGACTTACTTCACTCTGTATGACAGACTCTAGGTACATCCACCTCACTACAAATAACTCAATTTCATTTCTTTTTATGGCTGAGTAATATTCCATTGTATATATGTGCCACATCTTCTTTATC
Source organism: Orcinus orca (assembly GCF_937001465.1). Taxonomy (NCBI): domain Eukaryota; kingdom Metazoa; phylum Chordata; class Mammalia; order Artiodactyla; family Delphinidae; genus Orcinus; species Orcinus orca. Next base: position 16,402,981 of record NC_064571.1, read on the forward strand.
CATTCATCTGTTGATGGACACTTAGGTTGCTTCCATGTTCTGGCTAATGTAAATACAGCTGCAGTGAACATTTTGGTACGTGACTCTTTTTGAATTATGGTTTTCTCAGGGTATATGCCCAATAGTGGGATTGTTCGGTCGTATGGTAATTCTATTTTCAGTTTTTTGAAGGAACCTGCATACTGTTCTCCATAGTGGCTGCATCAATTTACATTCCCACCAACAGTGCAAAGTGTTCCCTTTTCTCCAAACCCTCTCAGGCATTTATTGTTTCTGGATTTTTTAATGACAGCCATTCTGACCAGTATGAGATGATATCTCATTGTAGTTTTGATTTGCATTTCTTTAATGATTAATGATGTTGATCATTCTTTCATGTGTTTGTTGGCAATCTGTATATCTTCTTTGGAGAAATGTCTATTTAGGTCTTCTGTCCATTTTTGAATTGGGTTGTTTGTTTTTTTTTGTTGTTGTTATTGAGCTGCATGAGCTGCTTGTAAATTTTGGAGATTAATCCTTTGTCAGTTGCTTCATTTGCAAATATTTTCTCCCATTCTGAGGGTTGTCTTTTAGTCTTGTTATGGTTTCCTTTGCTGTGCAAAAGCTTTTAAATTTCATTAGGTCCCATTTGTGTTTTTTTGCTTTTATTTCCACTTCTCTATGAGGTGGGTCAAAAAGGATCTTGCTGGGATTTATGTCATAGAGTGTTCTGCCTATGTTTTCCTCTAAGAGTTTGATAGTGTCTGGCCTTATATTTAGGTTTTTAATCCATTTTGAGTTTATTTTTGTGTATGGTGTTAGGGAGTGTTCTAATTTCATACTTTTGCATGTACCTGTCTAGTTTTCCCAACACCACTTATTGAAGAGGCTGTCTTTTCACCACTGTATATTTTTGCCTCCTTTATTAAAGATAATGTGACCATATGTGCAGGGGTTTATCTCTGTGCTTTCTATCGTATTCCATTGATCTATATTTCTGTTTTTGTGCCAGTACTATACTGTCTTGATTAGTGTAGCTTTGTAGTATAGTCTGAAGTCAGGAAGTCTGATTCCTCCAGCTCCATTTTTCATTCTCAAGATTGCTTTGGCTATTTGGGGTCTTTTGTGTTTCCATACAAATTGTGAAAATTTTTGTTCTATTTCTGTGAAAAATGCCATTGGTAGTTTGATAGGGATTGCATTGAACCTGTAGATTGCTTTGGGTAGTAGAGTCATTTTCACAATGTTGATTCTTCCAATCCAAGAACATGATATATCTCTCCATCTATTTGTATCATCTTTAATTTCTTTCATCAGTGTCTTATAATTTTCTGCATACAGGTCTTTTGTCTCCTTAGGTAGGTTTATTCCTAGATACTTTATTCTTTGTGTTGCAATGGTAAATGGGAAAGTTTTCTTAATTTCACTTTCAGATATTTCATCATTAGTGTATAAGAATGCCAGAGATTTCTGTGCATTAATTTTGTGCACTGCTACTTTACCAAATTCATTGATTAGCTCTAGTAGTTTTCTGGTAGCATCTTTAGGATTCTTTATGTATACTATCATATCATCTACAAACAGTGACAGCTTTACTTCTTCTTTCTGATTTGGATTCCTTTTATTTCTTTTTCTTCTCTGATTGCCATGGCTAAAACTTCCAAAATTATTTTGAATAATAGTGGTGAGAGTGGACAGCCTTGTCTTGTTCCTGATCTTAGTGGAAATGGTTTCAGTTTTTTACCATTGAGAATGATGTTTGCTGTGGTTTTGTCATGTATGGCCTTTATTATGTAGAGGTAAGTTCCCTCTATGTCTACTTTCTGGAGGGTTTTTAGCATTAATGGGTGTTGAATTTTGTCAAAAGTTTTCTCTGCATCTATTGAGATGATCATATGGTTTTCTTCCTTCAGTTTGTTAATATGGTTTATCATGTTGATTGATTTGCATATATTGAAGAATCCTTGCATTCCTGGAATAAACCCCACTTGATCATGGTGTATGATCCTTATACGAGTGTACTGCCTACATATGGAATTTCCTTATTTTAGTGTCTAAATGGATGGTATGTGGTGTTCAATGGAGCAAAGATTAATAACTTTAAGTTAATAATATGAGAGAGCCACTGGACACAGCTCTAATAATATCTTCTTTACTCGCATTTAGAAAATATTTTTGAGTGGGAGCGAGATATGGAGGTACTGCTAACAGTTGGAAAATTGTAGAGGAGTGTTATCCTATAAACATAACCTATTGTTTCTTGTCAAACAAACTTTAAGCCTCTTTTTCTGTTCAACAAGGTTTTCATCCCTGTTGTAAGACAAAAAATATTCCAATAGAAAGTACAGATGCCTGGAAAGCAGGTCAGGGGTCAAGGCCCATTCTTTGCAGATAGTTTCTCTCTGGCCAACAGTGATACAATAGAAACTGAAGGTACCAACAACTCTACTTGCTGTGAGGAGACAGTTTTTTGAAAAATAAATGTGATAAACCAAGTAAAATTTCTTTGAACAATAAAGATTGATTCTCAAGCTTTGTATATACCTAGCATTTTTAGGATGGCTTTTAAATTTAGGACATTAAAATCATAATTAAATTCCCTTTGTTGGCTTATAGAGAGTACACATGATTATACATCAAAACTCAGCACACCTTGGACACTTGAAGATTTGTTCCATAACTTTATATATATATTATTTTACAAACCTGTGGGTTTTTAAAAAATATTTGCACAGTTTTAATAACACTGCTCATACTAAGTTGCATATCGTAAGATTATTGTGTTTTCTGGTATTGATACTCACACAGTTCAATATTTCATTGTTAATTATAAGCATGTTTTATGAAAGATCCCTTGGAAAATCATGGTTTTATTTATTTTAAGAATTAGTTCTCATTAATCAAGATTATTCACATTTTAGCACACATAAAATATGACTGTGTCTCATTTCCTCAAACTAAGTCAGTATTAAGTTCCAAACTTACTGCTAATATGTCTACCAATTTTGATTTTTTAAAAATAGTGAATACATAATGCATTTTAACATCAAAATCTTCCTCTGCTGTTTTTTCCCTCAACTTTCGGTGTCTGCTTTGCCAGTGACTGAAACACGTGCTTGGAGTGCAAATGGGCACTAACTAAAATACAATTTATTTTAACTGAGTTGAATTACTTTCACGTTGGGGTGGTCATACAGTTGAAGTTGCCACTCTCTTTTATCAGGGTTTTTTGTATGTTTTATTGAATTTATAATCCCACAAATTATAAGAATGTTTCACATTTTCTGAATCACAAAGAAATAATAAAGGCTTAAGTTAAACCACGATTCAACACTGTTTAAAAATACTTTAGCGTTTTTTATATTTATTAAATGAACATTTTTATAGTTATTTAGGCATAAGTTTCTGAGATATTATTCTTCCCTATAAAATAAGCTCATTTGTACTCATTCGGGGATCTGAAAAATTCCCACTATCACATGTTAGATCTAAGGAAAAAGCTTCACTGGGGAAGCTGGCAAGATAGAGTTACCTAGAGATGAGAAAATTAGGCCTCTTAATTCTCCTGCTGTCCTACTGAGAGGTGAACCAGAGACACATTACTTTGCTAGATGTGGAAGAGGGTGTTGCCACATAATGGAGACAACATGCTCCATCTTATTACTCCCATTTTTCACAGGACAATAGTGACAAAGGACCTTGTTAATGGGAGCATGAACAGATTGCTTCAGGATTAGGCAGTCTGAATTTGGATGTCAGCTCAAATTTTGTCTGGGAAGGCCAGCTGTCCATCTTCTGGGAATTTTAGATTCCTTGGTATGTTACCCTTGGAGGAAGAAGCCACCAAAACCATAGGAAGCTTACCGTGACTAAAGCTCATTGCATTGGGATAAAAGGGAGCCCCAAGCCCCAGCTAACTAATTTTCCAAATCACCAAAGTGGGCCAGTTTTCCAGAGAAATTTTAGTATATTCTACTCTTTGCATCATATCTTCCAAGATGCTAACATCTCAACTCTGTGGGTTTTGGCGTTGGCATCTAAAGGTTACAGACAAAAATTAGCATTCAAATTCCATTCTCAGGTGATCCTTAAATGGTTTGTTGACTAATGCATTGATGGGATGCAGTTGTCCTGTCTTGTCACCAGGAATATCAACTAAGCGCATGGCAAATATATCAGGGCTGCTTCCTGGCTGTAAGCAATTGTAAGAAGCCATGTATTGTAAGATACAGACCAATTTCAATCATGATAAAATGTGAATAATAGAAGTATTTTAGGATCTTGAAAGTATTTACTCTTCACATACTCTCCTCATTTTCTCTGCTCAATTCAAAAAGAGAAAAGAAAAAATATACTATAGTCTCATTCATGTTCATGTACCAGAGACTTAATGTGCTAAAACCAGAGGCCTACTAAAGTTTGAAAGGAGAAAGTAATATTTTTCTCTAAGAATTATTAATTTTGCTATTTTGAAGTAGTAGAGGTCATGAGTATTTTGACTCTCCCTCAAACTTTGAGGGTTTCGATGGGAAAATCTCTCCAGTTGCAAATCTCATGTCTACCTGGCTAATTTGCATTTACAAAGTTCCACATTTCCAATGAGAGTGATAATTACCTACCAACATTCTTTCAAACAACCACCATGTGGGTAGCTGATAAGCTAGGTTTCTTCTCAGGTCTCAACATTTAGATAAATCATATTATCTCCATTCCATAGACGAAGACCTAGAGGTTCAAAGAGCTTTATTTCACAAGGACTGAAGCTAGAAAGAGATCAGGTTGGCTTACAACTCATGTCTCTCTGACACTATCATATCATCACAGGTACATGATCTTTTGTTTCTTAATTAACTTTGCTGAGAAAGGTTAAAGAATTGCCATGATCAAGCACAGTAACTGCTGGAGTTAGAATTCCAATCTAGGTTCTCTCATTCCAAAGTGTATGTTTATTTTGCATTCTTCCATCTATTTTAAGCTACCTCTATCTTATGCCTGAATCTGTTCAGTCATCATCCTTACATGGAAAGGCTTTCCCATCTTATGATCCTTTTTTTTTTTAACATCTTTATTGCAGTATAATTGCTTTACAGTGGTGTGTTAGTTTCTGCTTTATAACCAAGTGAATCAGCTATACATATACATATATCACCTTATCTCCTCCCTCTTGCATCTCCCTCCCACCCTCCCTATCCCACCCCTCTAGGTGGTCACAAAGCACCGAGCTGATCTCCCTGTGCTATGTGACTGCTTCCCACTAGCTGTCTACTTTACGTTTGGTAGTGTATATATGTCCATGTCACTCTCATTTGTGCCAGTTTACCCTTCCTCCTCCTTGTGTCCTCAAGTCCATTCTCTACAACTACCTCTTTATTCCTGTCCTGCCCCTACGTTCTTCAGAACCACTTTTTTTTTTTTTTTTTTTTTTTAGATTCCATATATATGTGTTAACATACATTATTTGTTTTTCTCTTTCTGACTTACTTCATTCTGTATGACAGACTCTAGGTCCATCCACCTCACTACAAATAACTCAATTTCATTTCTTTTTATGGCTGAGTTAGATTTTTAAATTTATTATTAATCTGGCTGAGTAGTTTAATTATGACCAAGGTGAAAATGTACACTATTGTGATATATATGATATATGTGGGACATGAAATTTCTCTATCAATTATTTTTATTATTTTGACTACTTTCATTTTTTTCTCTCATATATTCCTTTTTAGCTCAAACACTATAATTAGATATTTCTTCTCTCACTTTAAAATTTTATTTGCAATTAAAATTCAAGATCCTCTTGAAAGTAATTACGTGACAATTAAATTACTTCTCTTAAGAAGCACATATACTCTAACATAAAGAAATTCATCAGTTCACCAGTTCTATTCCCCATGTAGTTTTGAGACTGAGAAGCCGATGAGACCCAAAAGAACCAAGAGTCCTTCATCAGTGAGTGTGGAGTCATTGCTGTGAGCACAAAGAAGAGGGCTGAGGAACCACACAAATCACATGTCTGCTGGACTTGGAATAGGTTCTGTGGATAAGCACAAATTTACAGTTGAGGAAGCTCTAATGTTATGTCACAGTCATGTATATTGTTAAGACCCACAAAGAATACAAATCATGTCATAGTCTCCTTTCACCTGCACTTCCCACACAAATGTTTCATCAAAGTCTTAACGTGTTAACCAGATTTTAAAATACTACATTTTTTGTTAAGATTCTCTTGCTTGAGTCACATCCAGGAAAAAAAAAAAAAATTGAATCTAGTAAAATGCTGCTTTGAAAACTAATTTAATTTGAGAGGGTTGGAAGATTTCAGGGGAAGTAGTGGAGCTTGTTAACTAGCTATACCTTTTGTTGTAACTGGCTGTGACAGTCTTAGCCTTCTCATATTTAATTGAGGCTTTCTGCAATTATTACAATTAGGTGGTCATATTAAGATTTGAAAGAGCTGACTAATATTTTATTACTCTATAATTTTCTATTTTCTGAGCAAGACTATTCATTGTACACATTTAAAATGGAAAAAAAAATGTAGGGGTTAATAAGATCTTGTCTTGCTTTTGTATGCCTAATAATTGGTATTATAATATAAAAGCCTCAGAAGTAAGTACATAGGGAGATTAATCAGTGAGGAGAATAAAGGGGAAATTTCTGCATTTGAATAAAAGCTTATATCACAGAGTACAGCTAAACTTTACCTTCATTCAAATTATTTATTATGTCTCCAAAATGGGTAAGTAATTCTTAAGGAGACATATCACACAACAGGCACCCAAGAACCCAGAAGATTTTCTAGTATAAGTAAGTTCTTAAGAAAATCAGACAGGTCAATGGTTGAAAATGATCACAAGGGAGGGAGAACAGGAGGCAGGCAGAGCACGTGAGAGCTTATGAGTCTTCAGTTCAGAGAGAGATTTACACTAAGCAGAGTTATTTTCAGTAACAAACTTTTATATTCAATTATATTCTTTTTAAATATAGTGATTAGGTAAAGCACATTTATATTGGCTTACTCCAAGCTCTTTAAATCTCCTAAACCTATCTAATACCACTCTTGTCCTTAGACCCACACAAATAAAACTCAGCATCTGCTCCTACTAAGCAATCATATACCCAGAATCCTACCTCCCTGAATTCAATCCTTTTACTTTTAAACGTATTACATTTAAAACATACAAAAACATGATAATAGTAACAGATTTTGCCAAATTGTTCACTCTTATGGTTAACTAGCCTAACTGCATAAAATTTTCTATTGGTCTACACCCTCACCAATATTTGTTAATGTCAGCGTTTTTTCTCAAAATATTGAATAATAATAAAAAGATGTATCTCTATTTATTTTGCAGTTATTTGATTGCTAAAAATATAGAGAAATGCTTTTATGTGTAATTGGGCATTCCAGTTTCTTATGAAGTTAAATGCTTTCTTTATATTTGCCCATATTCTAATGATTTATTTGCTTTTTATCTATTGATTATGAGGCCCTCTTCATATACAGAATTGTATCCTTTATTATTTGTATGTGTCACAAATATATGCTCCAAATTTGAGGCCACTTTTCCCTTTTTGTTTAAAGTCAAACATACTGACATTTACTATATACACAAATTTGACTATTTGTGTCCTGATTAAGGCATTTTTCTCTATTTTCTTGTCATAAAGATAAATTATTATATTATTGTCTTTTTTTACAAAATATATATTTTTTAAATTTAGGAGTTTAATCCAAATGAATTTATTTTTCCAAGTGCTTTAAGTTTGAGATAGTCTTTGTCACAGCCAACCATCCACAGCACCATTTTCTTACATCCTATCCTTTATTTCAGTGATCAGTGACAACTGATGTATTTGTATCATATTTTATTTTAAATAATTGTACTGTGTGACTGGTACCTATCTATATCCAGACATATATGGGATTCTACTTAAATTGTTTGTTTACCACCCTACCAATACCTCACTTTACTGGTTTCTCTAGCTGATATCAGGTAAGGCAAATTCTCCAGCCCTATTTCCCCTGAAAGCATTCTTGCTACCTTGGAGAGTGTGCTCTTCCATGTAAAATTTAGAATAGGCTATTTAGGCTCCATAAATAATAGTTATAATAATAATATATTTTATTTGATAATAATTATTATACATTTTAGCTATACATTATTTAATAATTATAACATTATAATTATAAACTTTTTGAATACTTTAAACTATGGATTAAGTTGGGAAATTCACATAATTCGTCTTCTTATATAAGTGTAATGTATTGCTCTGCTTTTTTTTTAAGCTATGAACATTTTTGTAAGATTTAATCCTAGATATCTTTTTTTTTTTGGTCATTTAATTGGTACTGATTAAAAAATACTTTCTAACTAACTCTGTATGTGTAAAAATCACAATTGTCTTTGTTTTTATACTTATCATGTACCCAAATATTACTGCTATATTTTCTTATTACTTTTAATCAATTGTCTTTAGATTTTCCTAGTTTTTCCTTTGTAGGCAATTAAATATCCAATGAAATAAAACAAGGTTTTTTTTCCCTGCTTAAAACCAACAGTATAATAAATAAAATCTATGACTTATATGCTTGTATCATATTTCATTTTAAATAACTATTTCTACTATGTTACTACTCAGGATTTTTTTTTTAATTTTTAATATACATTATCATATTAAGATAATCTTCTTCTACAACTAATTTTTTATTATTTATTTAGATCAACTTCGATCAACTTATTTTGTTGACCTAAAAAAATAATAGACTGCCATTTATTTCTCCAGCAAAGATAGGTTTACTCAGGATCAGCAGAGAATTACAATTTGGGGCTTGCAACCATAGTGAGTCATGTGCAAGTTCCCACACAGCAAGGGAAGGTGAATGTTTATAGAGAGGGGAAAAGGAAGTTGGGAGAGCTACGGTAAATGAAGAGTCCATGGCTTTTCATTGGCTGATTCCTTTCCAGGGAAGAAGAGGATTCTTTCTTTTTCCTGTAGGGTTCTGCTATTACACAAAGGCATGTGAGCTTCCCCATCTGTTCTCCCAACTCTATTTAATTGAGGTATCTGTTTATCAAATTTTTACATTTTCCCCTTTTAATCAAGTTGTTTCTTTGAAAGCTTTGCTGATCAAGAATCAGGCTTAGCAGTTTCAGTGGCTTTTTGTCCCTCAATGACAGGAACAATATTTCCTTGGAGTAGTGTCTCACATTGGAGGGATAGTGCACAAATTAGAAACATAGTGAGGTCATATGCAAGTAACAAGAAGGAGTAGGAAGGAGAATTCTCAGGTACTTTTAATCTAAAGTCCATATGTTATCAAGATCACATACACTGGAGATCATCTGAAGCTTTATGTCATCATCAAAGGTTTGGAGAAGAACTGCCAATAGGTTTGGTCTGGATATCTTAGGAAAGCTGTCTCATCAGATGTCTTCTGCTTTAACTCCAGGAAAGCTTTACTTTTGGATCACCAGATGATGTTCAGGTCCAGTCAGAATTTGGTGCTTGTTTTAGGAATGTCATGTGAATCCAAGAGTCCATTCCTTAGATTTTTGGTGGCAGAAGATTTGGTTAGCAGTACTTAATAGGGGTCTTTCCAGAGAAGTTAAACAGAGTTCTTCTAGACATGTCTTTTCCAATAGAAAAAATCTCCAATCTCCAAAAAAATTGCTTCATAAAATCTGGTTATTTTTATTAGAAGCAATTAGGCCTTTGCAATATTGGAGTATCTCTTTTCTTATCAGCTGTGGATCAAAAGAGGCAACAACGAGAAACACAACATTGTAAAGCAACTAAACTCCAATAAAAATTTTTTAAAAAAGAGAAAAAGAGGCAGGAACCAAGTACATTGGGCATCCTGTGACTATCTCGAAGAGTGAGAGTTTATGAGTTACAAAAGGGGTAGATCTGAGATTTAGAAGTATAAACAGCAATGCTTTGACCAGGGTATTTGGAGGGCCTCTACAAATTATGCCAGTTGAGTCTTAATAATTCCATTAGTGCATTTGTTTTTGTTTTTTTCACATCTTTATTGGAGTATAATTGCTTTACAATGTTGTGTTAGTTTCTGCTGTATAATAAAGTGAATCATCTATATGTATACATATATCCCCATATACCTTCTCTCTTGGGCCTCCCTCTCACCCTCCTTATCCCAGCCTCTAGGTCATCACAAAGCATCAAGCTGATCCCCCTGTGCTATGCTGCAACTTCCCACTAGCCATCCATTTTACATTTAGTAGTGTACATATGTCAGTGCTACTCTCTCACTTTGTCCTAGTTTCTCCTTCCCCTGCTGTGTTCTCAAGTCCATTCTCTACATCGGTGTCTTTATTCCTGCCTGCACACTAGGTTCATCAGTACCGTTTTTTTAGATTCCATATATATATGCGTTAGCATACAGTATTTGTTTTTCTCTTTCTGACTTACTTCACTCTATATGACAGACTCTAGGTCCATCTACCTCATTACAAATAACTCAATTTTGTTTCTTTTTATGGCTGAGTAATATTCCACTGTATATATGTGCCACCTCTTCTTTATCCATTCATCTGTCGATGGACACTTAGGTTGCTTCCATGTGCTGGCTACTGTAAATAGTGCTGCAATGAACATTGTGGTACATTAGTGCATTTTACTAAACCAGACGATTGAAGGTGGTAAACAGAGTAAAAGTGTTGCAAAACTGGCTAAACAGCTCAGACTTGTCAAAGTACCTAGCCAGTAAATTGGGTGTCTTGATCATTATAAAGTTCAAGATGAGATCCTCAGGTAGGGATAAACTTTTCCAAAAGGACTTTAGCCACAAAAGATGGTAGCCTGTCTGCAAAAGAAGGCTTTGTTACATTGTGAAAACATACAGATGATGACTAAAATGTATTTATACCCATTAGATAAATGAAGTTGTATGAAATCCATTTGCCAGAACTCAAATTGTATATTATGCAGTTTAAAATATCCAGGAGCAGCATGAACTGGCTTCCCTGGGTTGTACTTCAGGCAAGTGGAACAAGACGGGTAAGCACTCTTTGGAGCCTTGTTAATGTTTCCTCAACAATACTGATTCATGAATGCTATCGTTTTGTCAGTAGACCAATGGTTTAATGCATGTACGGTGGTGAGGAGTGGAGATTTTAGAGTCTCTGGTAGGACTTGGTTGTTATTTGGTCCAAACCAGAGCTTTCTCTTTTTATCAAACCAGTAATCATTGACTTTCCTATCTTGTTTTTTTTTTTTTTTTTTCCTTTTCTGAGGCTTTACTGTCCAAGTGAATTATTCTTACCAAGTGAAGGCAAAAAGACATTGGCTAGCTTCATCAACTAGAGTACTAAAGAATGCACTGAAATAAATTCTTTCAGTTACAGTAAAGAATTTATTTCCAGCGGGGATGGATGTTAGTAATGTCTGAAGACTAGGAACCATGGGGTGTTGAGGGATAACAATGTTGTTTATTGCTCAGAGGTCCTGGACAAACCTCCACTCTCAGCTCTTAGGTTTTCTCACTGATAAAATAGGAGAATGACAGGGGACAAGTACAAGGGATGATGAGGCCTTGAGCCTTGTAATCTTCTATTATGGGCTTTAAACCTTGAAGGGCTTCTTTACTTATAGGATATTGATTAATTCTTAGGAGAGGTTTTAAGGGATATCTTTGAATCTTGATGGGAGGTGCAGTATGAATTTTGTCAATATAGTTGGAAATTTTGTCCATACAGAAGGTGGTAGTGGATTCAACAAGGACAAATAATCAGTTTTTCTAGAATCAACTCAAGTACCATCAAAGACACAACAAATAAAATATGTCAAAGGGTCATTTAATGTACCTGGTTGGTTACTTTGATAAGTACTGTCAAATTCTAGAATTATTTCCTTCTACTGGGGTAAAGAAATTCTGACATGATAGTTCTCTAAGAAGTCTCAGCCTAATAAATGGATAGGGGCAGAGGAACTAAGGAGAAAAGAGTGTATCTCTCTCAAAAGGCCTAAACAGAAAGGAATAGGTTCAGAGACAGAAACCTCTCGAGGATCGTTAGAGATCCCCATTACCTGAACTATTTTAGTACTCCAAGGCAGCAGCCGCTTTAAAGTAGTGGGGTTGAGCACTGAGAGTGTATCTCTGGTTTCAAATAGAACTGAAAAAGATTCACCCCCAATCTTGAGAAATGTTTCTCCAAGCTGATTAAGAGGGAGGCTTCGGAAGAGCCCCTGCATTTCCTCAGAGCCATGTCGTTGAGAGCTGTGACGACATTGGAAAGGCTGGTTAGACGGCTAAATGCACTTAAAGTGCTTGGATTTGTAACAATCTATTTTCCAATGCCCTGCCTCTTTGCAATAATAGTAGAAACTAGTAGAGTTTTGGTTTCATTTAGGGGCCTTTATTTGCTGAAGTTGAAGAGTAATAATTTTTGCAGTCTTATTTTTAGGTGACTCATCCAGAATTTTAGAGAGCTGGTTTGCCAGATTAACTAAATATAAAAGGGATGTAGTTTTCCATTTCATTCTGGTATTTTTCACTAGAAGGGAAAGGTCCCAGTGCAGTCCTTTAATAAATATAGAGTTAAAAGCTACCCCTATATAATCAATATCTGAAAGAAGACAATAATTTTCTTTTAAAGCAATCTGAAGTTGATTGTAATAATCATGAACAGATTCATCAGAACTTTGTGTGCAAGCTGAAGTTTGTTCCAATGGACAAGCGTGGAAAAGCCCTAGGAATTGCTGAAGAAGTCACCTAGCAATTGCTCGAGCTTGATCATATACTAAGTTAGTGGGATGTTCTCCAGGTTCTTATTGTAGATACCTTTCAAGATTTTCCCCAATGAGAAGTTTTCCTCTAAGGCTGGGTCTGGTTTTCACTAACAGGCATGTGAACTAGCTGATATAAGTCAGAGAAACCAGGTTGATTAGTTTGAATGACTATATTAAATGCCTCAGCAAATCTCGAGGATCTTCATCTGGATCCTCAGAAGGTTTAATTTTAAAGTGACATGTTCCAGTAAGTTCAGAGGGAAAGGGTATAAGGAGAGTTTTAGAGTAAAAGGGAAGTTTGACAATTAATATGGGGGAACTGAGGGTATAGGACAAGTACAGGTGGTATAGAAGGAAAGGAGGAAGATGGTGCTGGAAGTGGAGCCTGACCACGAGGAACCAAGGGAGAGACAAGATGGCACCAGAGGTGGAGCCTGCGACCAAGGAGCCAAGGAAGAAGAACCTAAGGCTTCAGGAGCCATTTTACCTTTCTTTAATCACTTTTTTTTCCCCTCAGTTAATCTTAAAGTCTTATTTTGTAGAGAGGAAATTTTAGCTTCCTGACAATGTTTGGAAGCCTCAAAATGCTAATCAAAATAGGCATAACTTTCAGTTCTGAAAATTCAGTTTTAAGAAAATTAAGCATGGGGATTTCAAAAGTTCCCCATAATGGTCATTGATTTTCTAAATTGCCTTTGGTCAGGTAGGTCTATTTAGTTAGAAATTCACATGAAGAAGACCATGGCTTTTAAATATAACATTGGCCAAAGTCCCTATGGGAGATGTGCCCTCAAAATACTTGGATAACTGGGATCCCATTTCTCAGAGGGTTTTCTCTAGAGTAAAAGAACAATTTTTAAACAGGTTAAACAGTTTACAGCTCAGTTCAAACAGCTTATAGCTCAAACAGCCTGTAAGCCTAAAAGCAGCCAGTTCTAAGAAAACAGCTTGGTACTGGAGGAGCCAGAGTGAAGGCTTCTCTGCCAGTTCTCATAGAACAGTCCCTATTCCCAAGGAATGGGCTGACAGATGAACTGGCAAAATTTCAATGAAACAGGCCCTGTTCCCCAAAAGAATGGGCTAAAGCCTTCTCAGCCAGCTTCAGTTGAAATGGTCTGTTCTCAGAATCAGACCAACGTGCCAAATGAGTACGCACATACAGAACAAGACCTTAACCAGAATGGAGGAGGAAACCTTAGAATGAATTCCAAATAAATCATGGAGAATTTCAAATGGAAAGAGGGTGTGAGCTTGGATTCAGAAGAAAGACGTACCTTCAAACTCCATTGTCAGCAAGAAAATCAGTGAATTCAATGACCTCAATTGTGGATACCAAACCTGTTTGCTCATCAGCCCCAGAGCCTTCAGAGGTTTTCTCTGGTTCCCATACGGATCACAAAATGTTGACCTAAAACAAATTAACACATTTATTTCCTCAGTAAAGATGACTTTATTCAGAATCAGCAGAGAATTGCACTTTGGAGTCTGCAACCATGGAGAGTCATGTGCAAGTTCCTGCACAGCAAGGAACAAATTTCGTAGAGGGGAAAAGGAAGTTGGGAGGGCTCTACTAAACAGAGCCCATGGCTTTTTATTGGCTGAGTCTTTGCCAGGGAAGAGAATTTTTTCTTCTTCCTGTTTGGCTCTGCTATTGTCACAGGATATAAGAGCTCTCTCTCTGGTTCCTGACTCTATTTAGTTGAGGTTTCTGTTTATTAATTTCTTTATAGTATTTGAATTACTTTTTCCTTCATTCTTATTTTACACTTTTCTTTTGGTTTAGTTTGATTTTTTCATTTATTTTTTTGTTCCTTTCCTAAGTTGATCATTGACTGTTGTTTGTTTTACTTTATCTTTTTATTGTTTACCCTTAAATTAAGATGCCACTTTAAAACTCTAAATTTACCCACTGTTTTCATTCAACTTCCAAATAATCCAAAGACTTTAGAATGCTTAATATCCCATCATCCTTTAAATGGATTTCATGCTATTATCATTCTCTATTTACATTTGTTTTTTTTCTGTTTTGATTTGTTCTATCATGGATAAACACATAATGTTGTGTGCACAACTACATGTTTCCATATTAACTCTTTCTTCTTATATTTCGGACTTTTCTTTTGTGATTATTTTCCTCCTGGATAAAGTTTTAGAATTTTCTTTATTAATGGGCTACTGGTGGTAAATTCTCAATTTTGGTTATTAAATAATAGTAAATATAAATAAAAGTGCACAGTAATTATATCTCAGAACATTAAACTTATTTTCTCACTTTGTTCTGGCATATATTTGTGCTGTTAAGATAACCTCTTGATGTTCATTTTCCAGTCACTTACTTTTTCCTCCTCCCTAGTTTTTTTCTAGATTTTCAATGCTGATATGCTTAGATGGGAGTTTCTGTTTATTTTTCTTTGTTGATATTCACTGCATTTCTTGAATTTGAGGTTTGATATCTTTTGTTATTTCCAGTACATCCAAAACAATTATCTATTTAAAAATTGCCTCTCCACTGTGTGATTTTTTTTTCAGTTTAAATGCCAGTTATTTTAGAGCATTTCATTCTACCCTCTGTGTTTCTTAAATCCTTCACCTTCTTGTGTAGTTAGCTTGTGATTTGTGTTATTTATCAAGTCTATGTTCAATTTGTTCTTTATTTGCCTATGATTAATGCTGTTTGATTTTTTCATTGATTCGTTTTAAATTTACTGATTTATGTTTTCATTCAAAAAATCTAGTAATAAAGTTATTTTAATATTTACCCATTTTTGATGGTTCCTTGTTTCTTTCTTTTTTTTTTTTTTTTTTGCGGTACGTGGACCTCTCACTGTTGTGGCCTCTCCTGTTGTGGATCACAGTCTCTGGACACACAGGCTCAGTGGCCATGGCTCATGGGCCCAGCTGCTCCACGGCATGTGGGATCTTCCTGGACCGGGACACGAACCAGTGTCCTCTGCATCGGCAGGCAGACTCTCAGCCACTGCACCACCAGGGAAGCCCTGGTTCCTTGTTTCTTGAACACATGTTCAATCCCATATATTTGTTCTCTTCAAATATGTGTGATGTAATTATTTTATATTTCAGAATTTGCAGATTTGGAGGATTTAAGCCTGAAACTTATTGTTTATTTATTTATTTATTTATTTCTCCTAAGTCTCAATTATGATAACAAATTTGTATGTGTGTTTATGAGTGTATATATATATATGATAATTCAAAATACAAATATAACTATATAACATAATATAATATAACAAAGCATATAATAATATAAATATATACCATATCTGCATATATACTTTGACTAAGTTAACCAGTGGGCATCCTGAGGAATCTGTTTTAAGATTATTTTCTCGGGCTTCCCTGGTGGTACAGTGGTTGAGAGTCCGCCTGCCGATGCAGGGGACACGGGTTCGTGCCCCGGTCCGGGAAGATCCTACATGCCGCGGAGTGTCTGGACCCGTGAGCCATGGCCGCTGAGCCTGCGTGTCCGGTGTCTGTGCTCCACAACGGGAGAGGCCACAACAGTGAGAGGCCCGTGTACAACAACAACAACAAAAGATTATTTTCTCAATAGATGATGATTTACATTGTCTCTTGCAGAAAGCCCAAAGGTTGCCAAGCTCAGCACACTTTAAATTAATTTATGGACTCGGAATTTTTCTGATCATTCAAGTGTTGTTAATTGAAACACCAAATCCAGTTGACAGAATAGCTGGTTTTTGAATTTGGAGGACTGATTTCAATACATTTTCCACTTGACTTGTAAGATAAAAAGAAAGTTCCTCGATTACCTCCTTTGCCATTGGGGACTGTTTTCCTATCTTACTCCTTCATAGAAGGAAGAGTTTTTTGACATCCGTCTTTAAGTGGAGTTCTTGGTTCCAGTTTTCCACTTTTGAAGAGCTCAAGGAATTATTTACATTCCTGGTGTGGTAGTTAAAAAACAGGTTTCTATTTCCTTGGTATTGGTAAATGCCCTCGGGTTTACTACTCAGTTTTTCATTTTTTTTTTTGAATTCTTTTTATTTTCCACCTGGAAGTTATCTTATTTTCTCTTTTTGCTTAGCTATCCATTTATAATGATTTTAAAAAATACCATCTAGCACTTCTGTGTATGTGGCAGCAGGAATCCCTACCCAGAATACTCAGTCTGTCTTTTCCCAGCAATGAAAGTCTCCTGATTTGGTCCCCATTTGTTTTCTCTTCACCTTGTATCTCTAGTTTGACACCACAAGCTAACATCTATAACTCCAATTGTATTTCATCTATCTGTCCACATCCTTATAAAGCTCTATGTTTAGACCTTAGTTCACATATGGTATTTTATCTTTGCCCACTTCGTCAGATCGAAAATTGTTTTTGTGCTTTCAAAACGCTGAATCCAAATTACTAAAGCGTCACTCTAATATGGATAATCTCAGGTTCCTACTTTCCAAGTGTGATGAATTCAACCAGTCTATGCTTAATATTTAATTTAATGCCTTTTCTGACCTCCATAGATCTTGTCAATCATATGGCTATTAGGAGACAAATAAAGTTTCTTTTTATAGGATGTGTATACCAGTCATAGTGCTAGACACAAAATAAAGAGGTAGATAATATTGTCCATAGCTAGCCAAATTATTTTGGAGAGCGGGAGGCATACATAATTCATTTATGTTTTATACTGTGTGAGCTATGCAAATGAAAATGTTTCAGTAGAATATTTAAGACATAAAATAGATGCATAATAGTTATATACACATATATATATATATATACACATACATACATATATATATATTTCTCAAAGTAACTCCAGAAATAGGCATTGCTCATTTTATTTTTAGATCTATTTTACAGATTAGTAAATGAAAGAACAAAATGGGTACAAGATTTGCCTACATTCATACAGGCTATAAACTTCAAGCCAAGATTTAAACCCAACCAATATGGCTCCAGAATCTGAACCCTCATACCTATACTACCTTGTCATGCTGGGACAAATATATACAGAATCATATAAAAGAAAAATGAATAAAGCAAACTATATAAAATAATAAATAAAGCAAATCATATGTTCATTTGGAAGTAAATTTCACAATGATTAGCAAATCTGAACGTGTCATCTATGACCCCGAATCTATCTTCTCCTTACTTTTCTGACTTTTCCTCACTTTTGCTTAAGTGGTTGCACCATCCATTTAAACACTGATATCAAACATTTTGAAAAATTGTGTTTTTTTCCCCCAGCCACTTCCTACGCCCAATCAAGTGTCTCTGATTTCTGTAGATTTTATATCTAACTCTTTCCACTGCCTCAGACTTGAATAAGGTCTCCATTTTCTCTTCCCTGGATTTTCATGATAGATTCCTAAATGACCGTGTAGTCTCCACACTCATGTACTCTTCAGCCAAGGGAATCATAATAAATGCACATCTTACCTTCATTCCCCATATTATCTTCCTATGGCTTTGTAAATAATGCAAAATAAAACCACACCTCTTTATTATTGAATATAGGTGTATTCCTTTTTCACTGTTTTCCCCTCCAATATCCCAATATTAATTTTGTTCTTGACAAATATGAGAAGAAAATTATTTATAAGCTTTCGGCTACAAAGATCTATGAATATACAATCTTCTAGCATTGCATATGAACTACCCTTTGCCCAGTGCATCCTTTTTCACCTATACTGTGTTGACTGTGAGTGAGGCATTTTTCAGTTTTATGAAATCTTCCTGATAGATAATGTCATATAGTAACTAATTTAATTGTTTGTTAAATATATGATGAAATGAATAACTGCATGAGGAAAGTCAGAAGGAAGAAGGAGAGAAGGAAAAGAGGGGAATGAGAAGAAGAAAGGGATAGAGAGAGAAGAGAAGAAAGAACACATGATTCGATAAATTTCAGAGAACAAGGTGTGTAGAAAGTGAGGAAAAAAAATGACTTCTATGAACTAACTTTGAGGAGATGGCTTAAAACTAAGTCTGTTTTAAGAGATTCTTAGTAGAGACATCAAAATTACCAAATATCTTCAGATGTTGTTTGTCTTGCAAAAGAAGTAGTATTGTGACCTTATTCCAGGGATAATCCAGAAAAGAATATTTTCCTATTCATTTCTGTATTGATGTAGAAGGTCAGCTGATATGTAGTTGGAATAAGGCTCCCTGAAATACATAAAATAAAATCCAAACTTCAGTGTTAAACTGAAATTTTGAACACTCTATCCGATATGGGCAATTAAAAATTACTTATCTCTACATAATTTGTGTATAGACATTCCTCACCTGTAATATTTTTATTGATCCTCACAAAAGGTCAGCCAAAACACTATTTGCACATCAGACATTTAGAACATGTATTTCCTCATTTAAATTGTAAAAGTTATCATGTAGGGTTTCACCTAAAATTTTAACATAAAATTAAGTACTATCCAGGTTCTGTTTTTAGAAACTTGCAAAAATATATTATATTTAAGGAAGACATATAGACTCTATAGCCACATATTCACTCTTCAAGTCATTCACGTATCAAATTAGATTACCTAAAACCTCCTTTTGTGGACATCAGCAGTTTATCCCTATGCAGAAATTATTTTATTCAACAGAGTTATCCCACATTTTTATTGAACATACATACAAGAAACAGCTACATAAAGCATGATGTTTTATAGTATGGAAGACCCATTTTGAAGGCATTGTCAAATATGTTTCTCAATGATTTATAATGATACATACAGTAAATTCATTTTTTACCAAGGAAATTGGTGCTTCTCTTGAAGATTTTTTGTATTTTCCTTCATTATATTCTGACACTGCAGTATTTGCCTTTTAAACAGAAAGATCAGCGTTCAATTTAACCAATACTCAATACAAATACCTTTAATTGCATTAGTGTAAGTAGTGTAAACTCCCTAAAATCTAATACAGCTGAAGCCACTAGTGCAGGGATCGAAGAAGTGTCAATTGTTCAGGACTTTTGGATCCCGCCTTCTTTCACATGGACCAGGAAGGTTTCAAATATCTTGTCAAACATACTGGATTTCAGGTAAGAATTTATTTAAGATACATAACATTTGTAACTATTTTTTAAAAACCTGTTAGTAAAAAATAAGTTTGAAAATCACTCCTGTTGATGATTGATTTTTTTTCTCTATCCACTAGTTTTTGATGTTCTGTTTTCTATTAAGAGCCTCAGCAAACTTGTACCTATTATTATAAATCATTATCTCAAATGCTCTATGGCAGTAAGTGCAGCAATATAATTTAAGATTATCATCTTAAGAAACAACCCCTTTCGAATGCCGTGATTATAAAAATTTTTTAAAAAGTGGTAAATGGTAGAATGATGCTGATAGTTTTGTTTTTGCATTTGTATCAGGGGTCAGAACAAGTGATGAAATAGCTGATGAAATGGTATTATTTATATCCAGTCAGGATAGTTATTTTCAGGAAATAAAGACGAACTAAAGCAAATCAAGGGGTATTACACTCAATAAGAGTGCAAACTAAGGACATACACTATTGTAAACAATAAGGGAAGCATACATACATAAAATGCAAGGTTCCTTCTTGCAAGAATTGTCTAAGCAACAAGATTTAGGTAGTCATATATATAGATTATATAATAAATAACTCATAAATCTAGGATACAATTTTTTGTCTTGAAGCTAAATGGGATTTAGACAGAGCTAAAAGAGAAAAGTTTGCAGGAGGAATGAAAATAGAAATAGGAGAGAAAAAAATTACATGATATAGACTAAAGGCAGCAAGTATAGTAATTTATTTCACATATAGAGTTTATGTTGAATGCTGGGGGAGGAGGGGAAGATGGAAAAGTATTAAGATAATGTATAGTAACAGAAGAAAACTTGGAAATACCAAAACAGCATATATATATGTGTATATATATATGTATGTATATATATATATAGATAGATATTTATTTGCCTACATTACACATAGATCACCAATAAGTCATAAATACTCTTGTGATTTTGTCACAGGTCTTTTCATTATATGTGTATAGGCCCACGTGTGCACACACAGACACACACACAAAGTAGAGTAGAGAATGTGATGGTGCTTTGGCTACATAATGTCATTGTCTGCCTTAACAAGGAAGCTCAAGTTTGACATATTTTTAACACAACTTTATTATTAATGAATCATTCACCTTTATTGGTATGTTTGATAGTCACCACAATTCAGTGACTTAAGCAAGACAGAATTATTATGCTTGCTTTTCAAACGGAGGCATCAAAATGTGTTGTGGTGTTTCACATACACCTGGCAATTTGTAAACACAGGGCTAGTTGTTGAGTGTGTGAAACCTACTCTTTTTTTTTTTCTTATTCTATTTTTCTGTTCTCCTCAAGATTCTGAAATGAATCACAAAGAATTCCATTTCCAAAAAGCAAATAATAACAGCAAAAACAAAAAATAATAGCAAAGCCAAAGTGATAAGAAGAACAGCAATAAATACCAACATTTATACATTGGTTTATACTTCTCAAAGCACTTCACCACACATTAAATATCATAAAATTGTTAAATTGTGTGTTATATATACAGACTTGTTACCATAAACTCATCCAATTCTCTGCCTTGACAGGAAAGTGAACCTTGAAGCAAGTCTGTGATTATAGCTTTGCCCTTTTGTGATGAAGCAAGTTTAACAATATCTCACTGTCAATTCACATTGAGGCATTCAGGGACACACGTGAATGTAATATGGAAATGGAAGCAAAGAAATGATCCTTATTCTCTGCTATAAAGGCAGCACTTTGACAGAGTAACATTTAATTCCATCATGTGTAATTTATTTTGGACATTTTGTATGATGAAGATGGACATGTTTTAAATATTTGTGATTGAATATCAAATTAACCATGACTTTAAACAAGAGAAAAGCCGTAGACTTATTAGTAGTGGAAACTGCTAAGAATGGGAATAATCTACATATTAAATTAAAGGAATGCTTTCAACAAAATAAAATAACAATAATGATCATAATTACTCTTACATTACTGCTATCATTATTTATTATTAATTATTATCACTATTTATTAAGGGTTTGCTTTGGAACTTTGTTAAGCAGTTTTTATAAATTGTGCTATTTAATTCCAATGAGTTTGGATTTAAAAAAAAAATTAAATAGTACGTATTTGACAAAAGAGTCACCCAACTAGTCCTTTTATGTTTGTTTATTT
The DNA here is from genome assembly GCF_937001465.1 of Orcinus orca. Lineage (NCBI taxonomy): Eukaryota > Metazoa > Chordata > Mammalia > Artiodactyla > Delphinidae > Orcinus > Orcinus orca. Next base: position 16,424,910 of record NC_064571.1, read on the forward strand.
AGGTGAAGCATTGTTTTATTTTATTATAAAATTTATTGGTTTTTAAAATGTTCAAATTTTTGATCATTGTGAAATTTATTTCATTGGAAGGATGAGGTGGAGGTCTAACTTTTTGTCTTTTTTCATATGGCTAGTCAATTGTCCCAGCACGATTTCTTGGATAATCCACTTTTTTCTCTGATTTGAGATGGCAACCTCATAAAATACACAAGTCCTGTATATATTTACACCCGACCTTTAAGTAAAAATTAGAAAGAAAAAAAGAAAACACTGTGTTATTATATTTTAAAACAATGCTATTCTTTTGTTTCTTATTTGTCATTAGGCAGAAGAGGTTCAGGTAGGACTGAAGTGCTTCTGGGATAGACTAGGTGACCTGCAGTTTCCTTTAATCCCCAAACATCCCATAATTTTGCAGATGAGAAAAGAGGTTCAGAATGGTAACTTGCCCACAGTCACACAGCATCCAGAGGCACTTTTGTTTATTGTCTTTGAAATTAGTTATCTTAATAACTGATACACAATAAAGGTAAAAAGATTTTTGATATTTTGATAGTTGTGAAATACATGAAGTTTTCATCTTATGTTACCATGATGGTGTGTAATTAAATAAGAACCGAGTACCCAAAGAAGACTTGGCCAGAAAATGGTAATGGCAATGGTGGGGTGTCTGTCTTTCTCCTTTCGGGAGATTCCAAGAAACGCGTGGATCACAGTAGAGAAGAGGGTCTATGAAACTCCCTGCAGCAATGCTGAGGGTGCTGAATTTGATCTTGTATGAATCTACATTATCAGACCCTTCCTTTCTCTACAATCTCATTTTATCTCTTCTCTCCCTCACTCAGGTGGCTCCTGTCACCCTGAAATTCTTTCAGTTTCTGGAACACAGAAGCCTTCCTTTTGGGCATTTTTCCCTCTAACTGGAACATTTCCCCTCCTCACTTAGTAATTTTAAAATAAAATTTTAACTATATCTTATATATAAATAATATTTTAATTTAAAAGTCATTTGGCTGTTAAGATATACATAATGTATATCTACATAAAGGATATAATAAAGTGGACATTTTCTAACAACAACTAGATTAAGAATTAGAGCATCACAAGCATGCTAGAAATCCTCACTGACTCTCTCTGACTCCATCCCATTTCCCTTCCCTCAGAGATAACCATTGTTTTGGCATTTGTGGTAATAATTCCCTTACTTTGCTTGATCATTTAGTGGCCTTACATGCATTACATGCTTTTATAGTTTTGAACTTTAAATGAATGGAAACACACTGTAGATATTCTTGAATGCCTTGTTTCTTCTTTCACTTAGCATAAACTTACACAATATTATTATACATAAATTTTGGAAACATTTCTCCCCATGAACTTGTTTGTACATTTTTTTCCTATTTTTAAAAATGTTTTAAACTGAGATGTAATTGATGTATAGCACTGTGTAAGTTTAAGGCGTACAACCTGTTGATTTGATATATACTGCAATATGGTTATTACTGTGTGTTTACTAATACTTCTATGGCATAATAATTATAATGATCATAATGATCATTTTCTTTTCAGTGGTGAGAGCAATTAAAATATAGTCTCTTAGCAACTTTGAAGTTTGTATTACAATATTTTTTTACTATAATCGCTATGTTCTACATTAGATCTACAGAACTAATTTATCTATTAGTTGCATATTTTTGTATCCTTAAACAACATCTCCCCCATTCCCCCAACCCCAGGTAACTACCGTTACACTCTCTGTCTTTACAAGTTTTTTTTTTAATATTCCACATATAAATAGTATTATACATATTCATCTTCCTATGTCTGACTTATCTCACTTAGCATAATGCCTTCAAGGTCCATCCAAGTTGTTGCAAATGACAGGATTTCCTTTTCTTTCTCATGGCTGAATAATATTGCATTGTGGTATGTGTGTGTGTGTGTGTATATATACACACATATATATAATCTCACATTGTCTTTATCCATTCATCTATTGATGAAAGCATAGATTGTTTCCATATATTAGCTATTGTGAATAATGTTGTAATAAACATGAGCATGAAGATATCTTTTCCATATCCTGTTCTGTGTATGTGTATATGTATATTCAGAAGCAGAAAAGTTGCTGGATTATATGTTAGCTATCTCTTTAATTTTTTGATGAAACTTCATACTGTTTTCCATAGTAGCTGCACCAATTTACATTCCCACCATCGGTGCATTTTCTCCACATCCTCACCAACATTTGTTATCTCTTGTCTTCTGAATGATAGCCATTCTAATAGGTGTGGGGTAGTTTTACTGGATTTGATTTGCACTTCCATGATGATTAGTGATGTTGAGCATATTTTCATGTTACATGTTGGATGTTTGTGTGTCTTCTTTGAAAAAATGTCTATTCAGACCCCCTCCCCATTTTTTTTAACCAGATTTGTTTGTTGTTGTTGTTATTGAGTTTTATGAGTTCTTTGTATATTTGGGGGTTATATACATTAATTCCTTATCCAATATATGATGTGCAAATATTTTCTCCCATTCCTTAGGTTTTCATTTTGTTGATTGCTAACTTTGTTGTGCAGAGAATTTTTACTTTGATGTAGTTCCCAATTGTTGATATTTCCTTTTGTTGCTTGTGTTTTTGGTGTCATGTCCAAAAAATCATTGCCAAGACCAATGTCAAGAAACTTCTTCCCGATATTTTCTTCTAGGAGTTTTATGGCATTAAGTTTTAGGTTTATGTCCTAAATTATTTCAAGTTAATTCCTGAGAGTGGTGTAAGATAGAGGTTCAATTTCATTTTTCTGTATGTGGTTAACTAGTTCTCTCAGTAGCATTTGTTGAAGAAACTATTTTTTCCCCACTCAGTGGTCTTGGATCCCTTACCAAATTGTTGACTATATATATGAGGATTTAATTCTGGGCTATCTACAGATCTTCCTCAACTTTCAATGTTGCTACATCCTGATAAATCCATCATAAGTTGAAAATGTTGTAAGTTGAAAATGCATTTAATACACCTAAACTCAGAGGATCAAAATTTAGACTAGCATACTTTAAATGTGCTCAGAACATTTACATTAGACTACCATCGGGAAAAGTCATATAACATAAAGTATATTTTATAATAAAGTGTTGAATATCTTTTATAATTTATTGAATAGTCTGTTGATAAGTGAAAAACGGAATGGTCGTAAGTGTATTGGTTGTTGACCCTCGTGATCACATGGCTGGCTGGGAGCTGAGGCTCACTCCACTGATCAGAATCATGAGATTGCATATCACCAGCCCAAGAAAAGATCAAAATCCAAAATTCAAAGTATGGTTTCTACTGAATGGGTATCACTTTCTCAATGTCATAAAGTCAAAAAAATTTAAGTTGAACCATCATAAGTCAGGCACCATCTGTATTCTGTTCTATTGGTATGTGTCTGTTTTTTTATGCCAGTACCATACTGCTTTAATTACTAAAGCTTTGTAGTATACTTTAAAATAAGGAAGTGTGAGGCTTCTGGTTTTGTTCTTTCTCAGGATTGCTTTGTCTATAATGGGTTTTTTGTGGTTCTATACAAATGTTAGAATTTTTTCTTCTGTTTCTATAAAAATTCCATTGGGATTTTGACCGGAATTGCATTGAATCTATAGATGGCTTTGGGTAGTATGGACATTTTAACAATAATAATTCTTCTGATCCAGGAACATGGGATATCTTTCCATTTGTTTGTGTCTTTTTCAATTTCTTTTATCAAAGTCTTGTAGTTTTCAGTGTACAGAACTTTCACTTCCTTGGTTTAATTTATTCCTAGGTGTTTTACTGTTTTTTGATGCGATTGTGAATGGGATAGTATTTTTATTTCTTTTTAAGATGTTTCTTTTAGTGTATAGAAACTCAAAGAAGTTCTATATATCAATTTTCTGTCCTGCATTCTGAACTGAAACCACTGACTAGTTCCAACAGGTTGTTGTTTGGGTCTAAAACTTTCTCTATATAAGTTTATATCATCTGCAAATAATGACAATTTTACTTCTTTTCCAGTGTGGGTGACTTTTATTTCTTTGTCTTGTCTAATTGTTCTACTTAGGACTTTCAATACTATGTTGAATAACAGTGGTGAGAGTCTTGTCTTGTTCCTGATCTTAAGGAAAAGCTTTCAATCGTTCACCATTTAGTATATAAACTGGGAGTTTGTGGTAAATGGGCTTTATTATGTTGAGGTATGTTCTTTCTATATCCAAATTTTGAGGACTTTTATCATGAAAAGATATTGTATTTTGTCAAATGCTTTATTTGAATCTATTGAGATGATTGTATCATTGTTTTTCATTTTACTGTTGTGGTGTTTCACATTTATTTATTTGCACATACTGAACCAACTTTGCAACTCAGAGATCAATCCCACTTGATCATGGTGTATAAATTGGTTAATATGTTGTTGCATTTGTCTTCCTTGTATTTTGTTGAGAAATTATTCATCTGTATCAGGGATATTAGTCTATTATTTTCTTGTAGTGTCCCTATTTTCCTGGCATCAGTGTAAAGCTTGACTCTTAAAGTGAGTTTGGAAGTGTTTCCAACTCTTCAATCTTTTGGAAGACTCTGAGAAAAATTGCTGTTAATTCTTCATTAAGTTTTTGATAGAATTCAGCAGTGCATCATCTGATCCTGGGCTTTTCATTTTGGGAAGTTTTTGATGACTGATGCAATCTCTTTATTTATTATAGGTCTGTTCAGATTTTTTATTTCTTCATAATTCAGTCTTTGTAGGTTGTTTCTAAGAATTTTTATTTTCTTCCAAATTATCCAATTTGTTGGCATATAATTGCTCATAGTAGTCTCTTACACTCCTATGAATTTTTGTAACACCATATAGGTATTAGGTTCAATAATAAGTAGAAAGACTAAGTTCAATAAAGAAATAAGGGAATGCAAGATGTTGAGAAACAAAAGTAATCCAGGTCATAAAAAGGTATTTGGTTATAAAGGTAAAAATCTAAGTTAAAGAAGAAATATAATAAGACTCTCTGTTGGATAGAAAATTTAGAAGGGTAAAATGCTGTTGCTCAGTGAATAAAATGTACTTTTATATTTTGTTTTAAAAACATAACATATAATAAAGAATAAATGGGACAAATTCATTAAATGGCCAAGATAGAGCAGGAAAGAGAAAAAAAGATAGAGAAATGGAAAAGTCTACCATCAGAAAAGGAGTATTGTTGCAGCAAATGTACCCAGAGTAAAAGTCAGAAAGTGTATGTAGCACATGAAGTACAATCCAAGCTGGTATTAATATCCAATGAGTTTAATGTGATATATGGTGAAGGAAGAAGAGTTTTCTTGACAGTGATCACTCATGTATTCAGGTGACTGGAAATACAGTGGTGGTAGTAGATACGAGCATCCATCCAGTTTGAAGCAATGACCAGCCTTAAGTAAATGAGGGGAGACACTGAACTCAGATAATTAAATTATGGTGGAGAATAGACTCTAGTTTCAGTAGGGAGCTTACATACAGTGAAAGACAAAGGAATTTCAGTCATGAAATTTGTGAAATCTCAAATATTTATGTCTGAAGGTACTGTAGGAATTTCTGGAGGTATAAGTTCTTACAGTCTTTAATTGCTCAAGATGGAGTAGATCAGCCTGCTTATGTGTGAGTCAACATTAAAAGCTAAGTCAGGTGCAAGGTCTGAGAGCCACACATGTTTGTGTTTTTGTAACTCATAATTAAGTAGAGTCTAGATCTAAAGACATTTTGTTTCAGGTCCAACAGGCACTGGAGAAGATAAGTGTATCACATCAACAAATAGAAGTAATTAGACATAAAATATATTTATGTATATATGAAGCAATATTCTCTCATAATTTAAGTTAATTTGAGAGATAATAGTCATGATAAAATTGATATTTTCTTCTCTAGGTTTTATGGAAATTATAGTGATGTAAAAATATGTACTAAATCATAACAAATGAAGTTTCTGTTCTCCAAAATAATTTTATCTCTCTTTGATTACTATGAAGTCATTTGATTAAAGACATTAGTTCTTCTATCTTTCTTTTTGGTGAATATTAATATTAAAATTACTTTACAATCCCTGAACCCAAAACAAATGATGTTCATGGAGGCAACCTTAAATTATATCAACCTTAAATTATAAATCTACTGGTAGGACTTCACTAAGTAGATATTCTTTGTGCAAAATATCTAGAGATGACCCCCACATTTTGTTCCATTTCCATTTTCTCCATAGTCAGATAGTAGTGTATTTTCCTAAATCTAAACTATAACAAAAACAAAATATGAGTTCAAGAAAGCAGAGAAGTACTTTCCAAAACTTGTTTCACTAACTATTAAAATTAAGACTAATTACTTTACCAAGTTTTATTTTGAAATTTTGTAGAGAGAAGAAAAATTTTCTGCCCTGAATAGTGATCTATACTCAGTTCAGTTTTAAATATAATTTGAAAACAAGCACCTCAGTATATTGTTCAATTTCATATGTTACACACACAGTGTAGCTTCTAAATTTTATTAAGGAAATAAATGGTCAAAAATTTACTTCTAGTTAGTTTGAGTTTGATTTTATGCCAATTGCAAAAAATGTTTTTCTTAAACTTATTTTGTGTGGAAAACACTATATTACTCCCAAAGTGTAGAAATAATTGAAGGCCTGTCAGAAAAAAATAAATTATATTGCTTTCATTTAAAAAAAAAAAAGACTATTACAAATATCAGGAGTGTAGAGTGAAATTTCTGGCTCTTCTAATATTAGGCCAAGGATTGTAAATAAATGGCTCCATCTTAGTGTTTTCATCATAGCTACATGGTAGATATTTTACTTTGTTAAACATATAAGAACACTTGGAAAGTTTCCATGCCAAGGGCAAAGTGGAAGGTAAATAACTATTTACATTGAGGAGATACAGTAAGTTTTGCTTTCTTTTATTTGGGGAACTTTGAAAGGGTGGCTTTTGGAGTGAAGAATAAAATTAGACAGGTTTCATGAAACAGCTCTTTGTAAATGTTCTTAACATTCTTCCATTATGTTATAATTTCATATGAGTTATGCTGCCTGATTAGTTCTATGCATATGTAGCAGAGGATTTAATAAGCAATTTATTTGGAGAGAGTAAATGTAATAAAGGTATCATCTTGCTCTCAAGAACTTTTTATTTTGAGTGTAAAGTTAAAAACAAAGCATAGTTTGAGATGAAAACATGCATTAATTATTCCAGTTATTTTCTCTTTCCCTTAAAAAAATTATCCAAAAAGAGTCAAATTTGATTGAATTTAAGGGTCAACCTGTATGAAGGAATTAAAGATGAATGGTAGGAAGAATGGCCTAATGTTTTACAGTGGTAATAAAATCAGGGTATTGTGAGTTTATCATATGCCCCAAAATCACCAAATTATAGAATCAAATTCATTATCTAAACCACAAAGAAATTTGTGTTGTTTATAGGGATAATCATACAGCTGTGGCTAAAACATGCAAAGGGGGAAGAGACTTTCAAGTAAATTTTAAGAAAGTACAGGCTTAATTATCTGAAAGATATTTTTAATTTGTCAACATTTACTTTATTGAAAACTGTAATCTTTCTTTTAAATGCAATGTCTGTCATGGATACAGCTGAAGAAAAAATAAAGTTATAATGGAATTTGGATCCAAAGATGTCATTAGGAAGTGAGGCTTCATCAAAGATAAAGCAAGCTGCAAAGACCAGAGGAATGAGCTTTGAGAAGATGTATGTGGAAGAAGAAAAATGTATATTAGGTAAATAATCAAACTGAACATCAAATGTATTTGGGAGCAAAATTAGAAATTTGTTTTGGATATACAGTAAGGATCAGGGACCAAGGACATAAAAATCTAATGAAAGTATGTCAGGAAATTTTGGACAATGTGAGGGGAAAAGGTTAATGTCTTGATCAATTGCTTTAAGGCTGTATAGTGGATGCAGATTAACTTTTCTGTTGAGGTTAGCAATGGAGAAACAAGAAGTCTGCCACTTGTTTCTGCCACAGCAACAATAACTTGGCAGCCATCCATGGACAAAAGTATCTTTGTGGAAACTTTGGGAAATAGGAGATTGGGAAATCCTGATGGAACCCAAGTGGTGGAGGGCAGTTTTGCAAAGGCAGGCTTACCAACTGTGGTACTAGGACCTATAAATCAATAAGGTAGTAGTGGACTTGAATAGCACTATAGACTAAATAAACCTAACAGACATATATAAAACATTCCATAAGTGTGAACAAATTTGAAAAGATTGAAATCATTTCAAGTATTATTTCTGACCATAATGGTATCAAACTATAAATTAATAAAAAAGGAAAATTAGAAAATTCACAAATAAGTTGAAATTTAGCAGCACATTTCTGAGCTACCCATGGGGCAAAGAAGTTAAAAAGAAAATTAAGAAGTATCTTGAAACAATTGAAAATGGAAACAGAACATACCAAAAATTAAAGAATACACCAAAAATGAGTTCTAAAAGGGAACTCTATTGGTATAAATACATACTTAAAGAAAAAAGAAAGATATTTAAATAAACTACCTAATTTAAAATTCTTAAAACTAGAAGAAGAAACTATGCTCAAAGTTAGCAGAAGGAAGGAAATACAGATTAGAGCAGAAATAAATAAAATAGAGACTAGAAAGACATTATAAAATATTTTAAAAATAAGCTTTGCTATTTTGGAAAGATAAACACAATTGAGAAACTTTTAGCTAGAGTAATCCACAATAAATGAGAGAAGACTAAAATAATTAGTGAAAGTGGAGATAATACATCTGATACCACAGAAATACAAAGAATCATAAAAGAATTCTATGAACAATATACATCAACAGATTGGTTAACCTAGAAGAAATGGATAAACTTCTAAAAACATACAATCTAACAAGACTGAAGCATGAAGAAATAGAAAATCTGAACAGACCAATTAAGAGTAAAGGATATTGAATCAGTGTTCAAAAATCTCCCAACAATGAAAAATCTGGGCCCAGATGGCTTCAAGGATGAATTCTACCATCCATTTAAAGAACTAATGACAATCTTTCTCAACATCTTCTAAAATATTGAAGAAGGGAAAACAATTCCAAACTTAGTTTATGAGAACATTATTACTCTCTTACCAAAACCAGATAAGGGCACTACAAGGAAAAAAAAAAAAAAAATATATATATATATATATATATATATATATATATATATATATATATATATATATATATATATATATATACACACCAATATCTCTTATAAATAAAGATTCAAAAATTTTTAACAAAATACTAGTAAAACAAATTTAACAGCACATTGAAAGAATCATACAACAGGATCAAGTGGGATTTATCCGTGAGATGGAAAGCTGTTTCAACACATGAAAATCAAAAAATGTAATACACTGTTCTAGCAGAAAAAAGGAGAAAAATCTATGATCATCTCAATAGATGCAGAAAAAGCATTTGACAAAATTTAACATCCTTTCATGATTTAACAGCATCTTTAAAAATTAGGTATAAAAGGAATGTACCTTAACATAATAAAACCCGTGAGTTATTTGTAGTGAGATGGATGGACTTAAGAGTCTGTCATAGAGAGTGAAATAAGTCAGAAAGAGAAAAACAAATACTGTATGTTAACACATATATATGGAATCTTAAAAAAAAAAAACGGTTCTGAAGAACCTAGGGGTAAGACAGGAATAAAGATGCAGACATAGAAAATGGACTTGAGGACACGGAGTAGGGAAAGGGTAAACTGGGAAAAAGTGAGAAAGTGGCATTAACATATATACACTACCAAATGTACAATAGATAGCTAGTGGGAAGCAGCCGCATAACACAGGGAGATCAGCTCCGTGCTTTGTGACCACCTCAAGGGGTGGGATAGGGAGAGTGGGAGGGAGACGCAACAGGCAGGGGAAATGGGGATATACGTATATACATATAGCTGATTCACTTTGTTATACAGCAGAAACTAACACAACAATGTAAAGCAATTATACTCCAATCAAGATGTTAAAAAAAAATACACAACAAGCCATAGATAACATCAACTTAACAGTGAACACTGGAAAGCTTTTTCTTAGATCAGAACAAGACAGGATGCCCACTCTGGCTACTTCTATTAAACAGAGTGAATATTTTGGCCAGAAAAGAAAATAAAAGTCATCAAAATCAGAAAGGAGGAAGTAAAACTGCTTCTATTTGCAGATGACATGTATTATATATTAAAATATGCAAATTCTTTATTAAAAATATAAGAACAAATAAACGAATTTTGTAAATTTGCAGAAAACAAAAACAATATACAAAAATCAGTTGTATGTAGATTAGCAAAGAACTATCTGAAAAGGAAATTAATAAAACAATGCTCATATATAAAAGCATTAAAAAGAATATAATACTTCAAAATAAATTTAACAAAGGAAGTGAAAGATCTGTCAACAGAAAACCAAAAGACAGCGATGAAAAAAATAGAAAACAAATAAATAAAAATATTCTCATATTCAATTATTGAAACAACATTGCTAAAATATCCATACCACCTAAGGCCATCTACAGATTCATTGCAATCTTTATCAAAATTCCAAAGGGATTTTTAAAAAAAATAATTAGAAAAAACAATTTTAAGATTCATATGGAATTATAAATAGTCAAAATAATCTTGAAGAAGAAGAACAATGTTGAAGGATCACATATCCTGATTTTAAATTGTAATACAAAATATAGTGATTGAAGCATTATGGTACTGACATAATAATAGACACATAGACCACTAGAACAGAATAGAGAGCCCAGAAATAAAACCACACATATACAATCAAATAATCTATAACAAGGGTGTCAAGGATACATAATGAGGAAAGGACAGTCCATTCAATAAATTGTGTTGGAAAAATTGGACATCATGTTCAAAAGAAGGATATTGGAACCATATCTTACCCTTACAAAAATTTAATTCAAAATGTACTGAAGACTTAATCATAAGACCTGAAATTATAAAACTCCTAAAAGAAAACATAGAGAAAAGCTGCTTGATATTGATCTTGGCAATTATTTTTTTAGATAAGACACTAAAAGTTCAGGCAATAAAAGCAAAAATAAGCAAGTGAAATTATATCAAAGTAAAGTTCTTGCACAGCAAAGGAAACCATCAAAAAGTGAAAAGACAACTTATGGAATGGAAGAAAATATTCAAAAACCATATATCCGATAAGGGAGTATTATCCAAAATATATAGCAAACAACTAAACAGCAATAATAATAATAATAACAATAGTAATAGTAAAAAATTGAAAAATAAAACAAAACAAATAATTAAATGGGTAAAGTACTGAATTTTTTCCAAAAAAGACAAATTGCCAACAGGTATGTGATATTGTACTCAACATCATTTGTCATCAGAGTCAAGCAAATCAAAACCCCAGTGAAATATTGATGTATATTATCAAAAAGACAACAGATAACAAGTGTTGGTAAGGGTATGGAGAAAAGGCAACCATTTTGGTAGGAATGTAAATTGGTATAGTCATTATGGAAAACAAAGTGGCAGTTCTTCAAAATATTAAAAATACAAACTGCCATATAATCCAGCAGTCACACTTCTTAGCATATATTCAGAGGAAATGAAATCAGGATCTTGAAGTGATATCTGCATTCCCATGTTCATTGAAACATTATTCACAATAACAAAGATCTGAAAAAAACAACTTAAGTGTTCCCTGTCAAAATAAAATAATAAAAACCATATGATCATCTCAATAAATGCAGAAAAAGCATTTGACAAAATTCAACATAAATTTATGATAAAACTCTCAAGAAAGTGGGGCTAGAGGGAACATACCTCAACATAAAAAAACCATATATTACAGGGCTTCCCTGTGGCACAGTAGTTGAGAGTCTGCCTGCGGATGCAGGGGACACGGGTTCGTGCCCTGGTCTGGGAGAATCCCACATGCCATGGAGCAGCTGGGCCCATGAGCCATGGCCTCTGGGCCTGCACGTCCAGAGCCTGTGCTCTGCAAAGGGAGAGCCCAGAACAGTGAGAGGCCCGCATACCGCAAAAAAAAAAAAAAAAAAAAATCATATATTGCAAACCTATAGCTAACATCACACTCAATGGTGAAAAGCTGAAAGCATTTCCTCTCAAATTGGGAGCAAGATAAGGATGTCCACTCTCACCACTTTTATTCTACATAGTTTTAGAAGTCTTAGCCACAGCTAACAGAGAAGAAAATGAAGTAAAAGGAATCCAAATCAGAAAAGAAGTAAAACTGTCATTGTCTGTAGATGACATAATACTATACATAGAAAATCCTAAAGATACTACCAGAAAACTACTAGAGCTAATCAATGAATTTGGTAAATTTGAAGGATGCAAAATTAATACACAGAAATCTCTTGCATTCCTACACACTAACAATGAAATATCACAAAGAGAGATTAAGGAAATTATCCAATTTACCATCACATCAAAAATAATAAAATACATAGGAATAAACCTACCTAAGGAGGGAAAAGACCTGTACTCAGAAAACTGTAAGATACTCATGAAACAAATCAATGATGACACAAACAGATGGAGAGATATACCATGTATTGGAGTGGAAGAATCAATATTGTGAAAATGACTATACTACCCAAAGCAATCTACAGATTCAGTGCAATCCCTATCAAATTACCAATGGCATTTTTCACAGAATTAGAGCTAAAAATTTTACATTTTGTATGGAAAAACAAAAGACACTGAATAGTGAAAACAATCTTGAGAAAGAACAGAGCTGGAGGAATCAGGTGCCCTGACTTCAGACTATACTACAAAGTTACAGTAATCAAAACAGTATGGTACTGACACAAAAACAGAAATATAGATCAATGGAACAGTATAGCAAGTCCAGAGATAAACCCATGTGCCTATGGCCACCTAATCTATAACAAAGGATGCAAGAATATACAATGGAGAAAAGATTGTCTTTTCAATAAATGCTGCTGGAAAAACTGGACAGCTACATGTAAAAAAAATGAAATTAGAACACTCCCTAACACCATACACAAAAATAAGCTCAATATGGATTAAAGACCTAAATGTAAGGTTGGATACTACAAGACTCAGAGGAAAACGTAGGCGGAATACTCTTTGACATAAATCACAGCAAGATCTTTTGTGAACAACTGCCTAGAGTAGTGAAAATAAAAACAAAAATAAACAAAGGGGACCTTATTAAACTTAAAAGCTTTTTCAAGGCAAAGGAAACCATAAACAAGATGAAAAGACAGCCCTCAGAATGGGATAAAATACTTGCAAATGAAGCAACTGACAAGGCACTAATTTCCAAAATATACAAGCAGCTCATGGAGCTCAATATCAAGAAAACAAACAACCCAATCAAAAAAATGGGCAGAATACCTAAAAAAGACATTTCTCCACAGAAGAGATATAGATGGCCAACAAACACATGAAAAGCTGCTCAATATCATTAATTATTAGAGAAATGCAAATCAAAACTACAATGAGATATCACCTCACACAGGTCAGAATGACCATCATCAAAAAAATCTACAAACAATAAATGCTGGAGAGGGTGTGGAGAAAAGGGGACCCTTCTACACTACTGGTGGGAATGTAAATTGGTACAGCTACTATGGAGAACAGTATGGAGTTTCCTTAAAATCCTAAAAATAGAACTACCATATGACCCAGCAATTCCACTTCTAGGCATATATCCAGAGAAAACCAGAATTCAAAAGGATGCATGCACCCCAATGTTCATTTCAGCATTATTTACAATAGCCAGGACATGGAAGCAACCTAAATGTCCATCAATGGAAGAATGTATAAAGAAGATGTGGTACATATATACAATGGAATATTACTCAGCAATAAAAAGGAACAAAATAGTGCCATTTGCAGAGACATGGAAGGACCTAGAGATTGTCATATAGAGTGAAGTAAGTCAGAAAGAGAAAAACAAATATTGTATAATATCGGTTATATGTGGAATCTAGAAAAATGGTACAGATGAACTTATTTGCAAAGCAGAAAAAGAGTCACACATGTAGAGAACAAAATTATGGCTACCAAAGGGGAAAGAGGTGGGTGGGATGAATTGGGAGATTAGGATTGATTTTTATACACTACTATCTATAAAATAGATAACTAATGAGAATGTATTGTATAGCATAGGGAACTCTACTCAGTGCTCTGTGGTAACCTAAATGGGAAGGAATTCTAAAAAAGAATGGATATATGTATACGTGTAACTGATTCACTTTGCTGTACACCTGAAACTAACACAGCATTGTAAATCAACTATACTCCAATAAAAATTTTAAAAAGTAAAATAAAAATTAAAATAAAATCATTGAATTGAGCTCCCCAAACTATAACATATTAGTAAAATGGAACTAAATTTGCTAGAACTGTCAACAGTAAGGGGGAATAACTTGACAAAGTGAAAGACAGTAATGTCTAAGTCAGGAGTCAAAATGAATATTTATAGGACTTGAGGTCTGACTCAAACATATGTCTTCCAGGGAGAGGAACTACTGGGGACTAGACAAAATTTTTGATGTAATAGTTTAAGATTGGTAGACATAGAAAGCTGAGGCTGTTGAAGTTAGTCTTGGAAATTAAACAGTTGCTTCTTAAGGGAGCTGTTTTCCAAGGAGATTGCTATATCAGATAATTGATCTGCATGGGATTCCTGATGCAAACAGTAAGGTTATTTATTGGTTAACAGGTTAGTCCTTCCCAGGAAAAGTTTCCCTGGACCAAATAACTAAGTCATGTTGACTCAGATCATCTTAATTCATGGTACGGATAGCTAGGTTATGTTAAAACAGGTGGTCACGGTTCAGAAGTTTAATAGACCATGGTGAAAAGTAGGTCAGTCAGATTTTAAGGTCTGATTTCCTTTGATTTATTTTTCTAATATGTGTACATTTGTTCTTCAAGTGAGGTCATGCTTTAGTCATATTCCACTATAAGTGTCTGTTCAAGATTATGATGTCATCATTTTATTAATGTCTGCATACTATTCCATTGAGCATGCCAGAATTCAAATGTCACACTATTTTGGGATACTTATAATATTAACATTTGTTAAACTTTTTCTCTATTATAAAATAACTTCTATGAACATGTCAGTAGAGCACTTTTTAGGAGTATTCTCTTTTTTGTTCTAACTATATTAAAATTATACTAGATTTAATATTTCAATTTTTTATCAATTTCAGTGGGGAAAATAATATAATTTATTTGACAGCAGTATATGCATCTAACAATTAGGCACTGATTTAAGTTCCATATCTTCCCTGAGACGATCGAAATGTTGTGACAGGACTTCCATATGCTGCTTTAACTAGAAAAGCAATCACATTAGACAGTATTGCCATCAACAATGTTCTTATTCAAGTAGCACCGACACTAAGAAAGCATATCAACAAGAGAAGCATAACAACACACTTTTCTTTTAGGATTTCACTGCAAAATGTGTATACAAATTCCCATCAAAAAACACTTAGCTAAGATTATGTTCTTATACACTTATTCCAGAAGTCTAGAGTGACTCCTCAATTAAGGAATACCTATTTATAAGGCTTATTATAAAGATTCTATAGCAAAAATAAGTATAACCTTGATGCTTCACATCAAAACCAAAGTTATTGTATATTAATCTTGCGATAACATTATTTTAAACACGCCGTAAAGATTAATTGATCAAGTTATTCAGACTTTGGAAGATTCCTGAGCCAATGCATGATGGAGTGGATAGAGTGTAGATTCCTGAAGTTAAGACTAGTGAGGAAGGAAATGGGAACAGTTGTGATAAATAGAAACTGTGCCAAAAAGAAAACAAGTTATTTAATGTATGGAACACAGGCGGAACAAAGAACTCAGGAAAACTGTTTCTATATTGATCAGGGAAGTAGCAGGAATTCTGGCCTCATTGGTGAGGGGGAGAGTTAATTGAATAACTCTATTTATGGCAACTATTATTTTCCATTAGCAAGTATGTAAAAGACCAGCTGGTAAGATATTTGTCATGATTTGACAGATTTGGTTCTTCAAGGCAAATTCTCTACAATGGGAAGGGAAAGGCCTGAGTAAAAATGGACAAAAGGTAAACTAGGAATAAAATGTTGTAAGCACACACATACAGCTCTAAATTCTTTAAGAATATACTGCCCTCCCTAAAAACACACATTTATTTTGAACCTATGAATGATTCATAATTATATTTGGAAATAATAATTCATATCCCATGTATTCCTCTCCCTTGTTTGGAGATTTTAGTAGCAGAAGCTTATGGATATAACACGTTGCTTGGTGATCTCAAACTTACACATTTAATCTCTTGTTGCCAGGGCATCTTCTGCACACAGCTCAAAAGCGAGACATTAAACCAACGTATTTCTATTTCTGTTTCAAGGCTTTCTTGGCTTTATAATGATCTCAAACCCTCTACCTTTTTAGAGAATTTTAATATATTCACATAATCTTTTAGCTCTGTATATAATGTGAAAATAAAAGAACCCTAAGACATCGAGTTATAAATATAAAAAATTTGTCCTAGTAAACTACTCCTAACCACAGTAACAATTAAGATTACCATATTAAACTTGTAATACAATAAAATTATAGTAGAATCTTGCCAGTCACTTGTTGGCATTCCATTTAAAGGTGAACTGGGTTGGGTATTTATATGGCATATAAAAGGTCATTTTCCTTAAATATGCTTTTCTTTCTTTCAAAATTGCCATAAAATAATTTTAATACAATATACTCAACTAGAGCATGTACTCTTAAAGGCAATTCTATGAGATGACCATCTCAGAGCAATTAAAGGCCTTGCTCTAGATGATACAGTAAGGAACAGTGTTAAGCTTTGCTCCTGGGTATTTTATCCATAATACCAGGGTCTGTGTCAAAAATGTGAATGTTTTTGATTAACAGAATTCCTTTCCTTCAAGATAGTGTACTTACTGTTTCTTCTCTTAAAACCAAAACACTTAATAACAGCAGTTTTAGTTATTTTTAGACCCTGTGTTTAAAATGTTTCCTTTATTTTAATGGAAAGTTTCTGTACTTTGTTAACAAAGCTGACAGAAAAATCTTGGTTACAACTAAGCAGATAGAAATAGCTTAGGATACACAAGAATAAGTCAAAATAGGATAGAAATAACAAACCTAGAAGCAAGATATTTTTTAAGAAATATAAGAAAACATCACACAAAAAAGAAAAAGGCTCCACTTAAATCAGCTTATATAAATTTACTTTTCCTTTCTTGGACTGAATATTGGACTATTCACCATGAGCTATCCCTTCTGAGCTAGGTAAGCTAAAGTTATATTTGATAACGATCAACTAGAGACTAAGATATTTATTCAAAAGATTGATCTTAACTAAGTAAGAAGATACTTCATGTAGGAGGAGAGCCTAAATAAAGATTTAGAATCTAGTTAATCTTAGAACAAAAGGAATGGGTCTTGATAAATTAAAAATCCAGGAGCTCATACAGCTCAATATGAAAAGAAAAACAAAAAAAGAAACACAATCCAATCAAAAAATGGGCAGAAGACCTAAATAAACATTTCTACAATGAAACTGAATCACTTTGCTGTACACTTGTAACTAACACAATGTTATTTATAAAGTATATTTCAATAACATTTTTTTAAGTTCCAAAGCATAGTTCTAGTGGAATCTCTTTGAAGGTGAAATAATCAACCTTGGGTAGATATTTATGCATGTCTTAAAGGTGTAACAGAATGGCCATGTTGTGGAGAATGCCACTGTGAAAGTGCTGCCTTTACTGTCACGCTTATAGCAAAGACTCTATCAGTCTTAGTCATCCACAGCCACTTTCGCAGAGTCTGAAAGAAAATAATACATAATTTTTCATGGAACATTCTAACTTTCCTCCTCCATCATGTTATAACTTTCAGTAAAGAATGAAAGACATGGTATTTAAATGTAAGAAGAAAAATGTAAATTTATAATTTATAGTTTAGTATTCTTCTTATAAGATTATTTTTTCTCCTTTCATTTAAAGTTTTAGATCACATCCTTCCTGCCCAACCCTTTCTGGAATGAAGAGGCTTTCCTTATTTATAAACTCTGATATCTACTTTGTCTTTTGAAATACGATTTTTTATGTCACATGATAATTGTCTTTCTTGAGAGTTCCTGGCAATTTCACTGTGCATTTGACAGATTCAAATTTCCTGCACAGTCAGACCACATACATGGGAGATGATCGTTTATTCAAAGACCTATTAGATGATCCTATCTATATATAACATTATAGAATATTATATATATGTATATATATATATATATATATATATAAATTTTACTCCATTGAGTTTGATCATTAAAAGGTAAGCAGCTACCATGGCACTAGACTTTCTCCTGAATATCCTGATCACCTGGGCTTTGAGCATCCTTTTGTAAGGTTGTTATCTGAGGTAGTAAGGACCTTAGAAAAATTCAGTTGGTGCCAGTTTTTAGACTGCATCAAGGACATCAGTTTGGGGTTGTTTTTTTTAAATATGTGATATGTGTGTAATATTTCCTCCGGCTTTGATGAATAGCTGACTTATAAACTCTTCCGGTAATTGTTGTGCCAAAATCAATACTCACTACTACCTGCATAGTTTTGCTTTTCTCTGAAGAGCAGCAATCCTTAGCAAACTGTAATCAAATGCCCTAAATCATACTCTTAGATCAGAGTAAAGAAACCATTCTGTGCTATATATTTCTCCTGTGTTCATTTCTTGCAGATGAGTTTCACTGTGTTTTCTGTCCTGCAGAATTGACCAGGTGAAAATCCTGGAATCAGGTTCTCTTGTGGAGGCCAATCCCCATGCCATCTTTGACCAGGACAAATGCTTGCCCTCTAGATGCTGCTAGGCTGATCTCTACACATTTTCCTCAGCACCTTTACTTGTACCCTCTGGCCTGACATACCTGCCCCTCACCTCTCAATAATTCAAATATGTTCTGTCCTCAAGTTCCAAACCAAGTTGAGTTTTGAAGACATTCACCCTACTGTAGCTAATAAGTAATCCCAAAATTTTTATGGTTTAATAATTAAAAAAAAATTGTATTTCATTCACTCAAAGTCCCCTGCAGACCCAGTGACTCTTCAAAGCCATTGTCCTCCATATGATGATTCAGTAATCCAGGCTGCTTGATATCTTGACTTAATATTTTAAGACAAGACTTTCTCCACTTTTGTTGTAGAAGAAAAGAGGTGGCTAGAGAACTGGGGTGAGTATTAAATGCTTGAAACCTAACATAGTCCACATTATCTCTGCTAATAGCTTGTTGACCAGAACTAGGTGTATAAGCTCCACTCCTAACTCCACACCCCATGTGTCTGGAAGCTGAAGAGAAAGGATATCTGTAAGTATAGACTTACCATAAAAATATACTAATAGACAAGATTTAAATGATGTAAAAGGAAAAGTTTACAAACACATACACAGTACACATTCCTTTGAAGTCCCTATGAAACTAATATTTAAGCAAATTATATATAAGGCCCATTTAAAAATCAAAATAAATAGCTATAAAGAATAAAATAGAAATAATTACCTAATTATAGTGCAAATAACATTACAATTAATAGCAAAAATAGAGAACACTAGAGCTAAACCATAGATACTTACTTAAGAGAGTCCCATAATAAGCAAATGAAAGTTATCTATAATAATACCAATAACAATAATACCAATTAAATTTAATATTTTTATAGACCTTACTGCTTGGCAGACTTTATTTACATTTATTACTTCATTGATCCTAAAGACTTCTCTATGAGATAGTTATTATTATCAGTCCTACTTTACAGAAGTGTAAACTGAGGTACAGAAAAGTAACATGACAAAGATCATAGAGACAATAAGAGGAGGAGCAAAGACAGGATTTGCACTGCCACTTAGATAATAATGATACTATCAAAACTTACATGGCATGACTTTCAGGAATGCTCAGAAGAAATAATTTAGCTTGTTAAAACAAGATATTTTAACAGTGAACCAAAATATGTCTGGAGATGGAGAAGAAATCAGTAAAGGATATATGAACTCATTTTAAAAAAGAAGGGAAAAGTAGAACTGTCAAACAAAGCTTAGAATTATTTCCATAAATAGATAAATGTCTAGCCAATCCAATCAAAAATGTTTTAAAAATCACCAGGGTTTCCCTGGTGGCACAGTGGTTGAAAGTCCGCCTGCCGATGCAGGGGACACGGGTTCGTGCCCCGGTCCAGGAAGATCCCACATGCCGGGAGCGGCTAGGCCTGTGAGCCATGGCCGCTGAGCCTGTGCGTCCGGAGCCTGTGCTCCACAACAGTAGAGGCCACAACAGTGAGAGGCCCGCATACCGCAAAAAAAAAAAAAAAAAAAAAAAAAAACACCAAAAAACTCCTCAAAATTATATTAAGGATGAAAATTCTACAGAGATACCAAAGAAATTTAGAGAAGAAAAGTTGGAAATTATATTCTCAAGAATATAGAATTAAAAGTAAAATTCTCAGTGACATGAATGATTTACTTAATTACAAACGACTTATGTTGATCACAAAAGATATTGTGAATGTAAACACATAATTAACCTTTCAAAAATTAAAATTTCACTAAAGAACTATCCTCTGAATTAATTCTAGGACCAGATGATTTTAATACCTACGTCTATTGAGATTCAAATTTACTGAAATTTATCAATAAGGGAGTTGCACTAAACCAAAAACAAAATGAAATCAACATAGCCAAATTTGATAAAAATAGAAGAAATAAACTACTTATGTGTGTAGGGCAACCTGGGTGTCTTGGAAGCACCTCTGTCTATAGAACAAATTTGTCATGGATAAGACACCTTCTTTGTAGCATTTTTGTACCTAGGAGTGGCAGAAGAGATCTTCAAAGATACTCCCCCCCAAAAAAAGCGTATTTGGGGGGCTGGGAGTCTAAGCTACAGGCAGATACAAGAGCTGAAATGGTTAGAGAACATGTAGCCCTATAATCTTTTCTGTCATGTAGATTTGAGTTTGCAAAGAGGTGCAGTTCAATCTGTGTCTTTCACATTTGATCTGTACACTTTTCTTAGTATTTTCTGGCTAGTGTTCCTCTGTGGTCCATGGAAGAAGAAAATTATCTTTTTTCCCCCCAATACAGGTATATAGGAGTCTCACAGTAAAAACAAAACAAAACAAAAAATAGACTCATAACCAAAAATTATCAAGCATACACAAAATGCTGAGAGAGAGAGAAGAAAAAACAATCAGTAGGAGGTTTGGATATTCAACGTGAGATAAAGAATTTAGAGGAGATGTCTTTGGAATACTTAACTAGCTAAATGCTTAATTAGATAAAATACTTAACTAGATAAATTAGATAAATGAATAAAACATAAGAGGCTGTCAAAATGAACAGGCAAATTTGATACAGAGTGACACCTATACAAATGAAATTTTTAATTGTGAAAAATCAAACCTTAGTGGAATTATGAAGAATAGATTATATACAGCTTAAGAGATAAATTGTGAATGATTGATATACAACACAGGAAAATAAAATATGGTTACAAAGTAAAGAGATATAGATGATAGGATGGAAAAATCAGTCTGTGTATATGTATGTAAGCCTGTGTGTCAGTCTATATGTAAATCCAGAAGGAAAAAATAAAAAGAATGGATGACAACCACATTTTGATGAAATAATAACTGGAAACTTCCTGGAACACTTGAAAAATGTGAGTCCTTATATCCAGTGAGAATGTAACTGAGTAGAATCCAATGTGGCCTTCCCAGGACAGGCCCCTTCCCCATGTCCTCTGCTGTAGCTCCTCTCTGAAGTACCTAGATAATAGTACCTGATGCATATTTCCTGAGTTTTTTCAGATGCTAAAACCACAACAAAATGGAAGAAATGAACTACTTGATGATCATGAGCATGCAAGTCCCAGGCCTTCTTACTCCTAAGGACTGATCACCAACAAGAAGTCAGAGAATTGTGCATGAGCTGATCATATACCCTGGGTTGCCCCTCCCTCACCTTGCCTTTAAAAATGCTTTGCTGAAACCCTTTGGAGAGTTTAGGTTTTTAAGCATGAGCCACCCACCCATTCTCCTTCCTTGGCCCTTGCAACAAACCTTTTTTTGCTCCAAACTCTGACGTTTCAGTTTGTTTGTCTTCACTGTGCATCAGGCACATGAACTTGCATTCAGTCATAAGAACGATATATCCTAATCGGGATAAATAAAACAAATCCAAATCTAGACATATGTTTATAAAGCTATTGAACACAAAAACCAAAAATAATATCATTAACAGTCAGAGATAGAAACTAGATGACCTACTCTTGTTTTCTATTGTAGAGGAAAATCAAATTAGACTGAAGAAGACTTCTTAACAGCATCAACTGAAACCAGAAGAGAGGGAAATAAAATTAAGGAAAAAAGCTAAGGAAGGGGAGTAAAAAGAGAAGTTCCACAAGTGTCTGATTTTCCTTAATTATGCTTTAGAATTGCAGCCATCAAACAATGGATTCTGTGGAACTGAGGAGGACCAGGCATATTTTGCTGCGAACTTACATACACTAAGGAAATTGGGAAATGATACTACACTTGTGCTCTTATGTTCTGAAGTTATGAAACTGTTTAGAATGAGGGCTTTATCATGAGCCTGCCAGGTAATGAACTAGACAGGAAAATTTCTTTAGAATGCATAAATAATCATATACTTGTTCTATCATTAATTAAAATTTTGATCTTTTGCTCATCAGGGGCTTTTTGTTTTAATTTCCATTAAAAAAATTGTGTTAAAATATTTATCTTGATTACTGTGTGCTTTGGCACCCCTTAAATTTTACACTCAAGAGACATGTCTCTGTCACCTCACCCTAGTTCTGGCCCTCTATATCATATGGTGATTGTTGACTGAAAAAAATGCCCAACCTAAGAGTTGAGAATTACGTTTTATTTGGCACACTAAACTGAAGATTTAAGCCCAGGACACAGCCTTTCAGTTACCTCGGACAGACTACTCTGAAGAGGTAAGGCAGGAGCAAGAATATATAGTTTTTGAAACAAAGACCAGGTAGTCAGAACATCAAAATATTACTGTTAAGTAAAGAAAATCAGATATCTCAAGTTAAGGAATTTAGTGCTTTTCTACGCACAGAAAGATGCAAAATCAGGGCTTATTGAAATCATTCCTTTGATATGTACCTCAGATATCTGGGGCCAGTATCCTGTGTTTTCCTATTCTGAATCTCCTCAGGGTGCAACTTTGTGGGGTGGGGTGTCTGCAGTGGCTGATGGCTTGATGGTGGGCATCCTGTTTCTATCCTGAGTTCCCTCAGAGCTTACCTTCGGGATGGCTGTAATGTGATGGCTTGAGGGCTGCAACATCCTTTATTTACTGATATGGTAGGCAACATTTTTTTACTCACATGATCTATAAAATAGAACTAGATTACTTAGCACATAATATTGCTAATGACTTTAAATTAGATAAAGCCTGTGTAATTGGTGATATGATCTCTTTGATTAGTTCGGGGGAGAAATACAATCAACTCCTATCTCTCTCTCTCTCTTCTCCCCCATCTCACCTCAAGTCAGAGTAATTCATCAAAGTCCCCTCACATGTTTCTATCGGCAGAGAATTCTTGAGATGACCTTCAATCTTTCAATCACCCCCTCCGATCCCCCCTAACTGTTCCAGTATTCCAGGTTCTACCAAAGCTGTCAGTTTAGGTTATGTGTCCCAAGTGGGGCAGGAAAATAAATAAGGTTTATCAGAGTTCAGCTGTTTCCATTTACCTTTGTTTTGTTGCAGACAAATATATTTGATTTGTTGTTGAAAACTTTCTGTTCAGTGTATTATTCTCTTAACATAAGCCCATTTCAAGTGATTATGTCATGATAAATTATAACCACCAGGACACAATGTCAAATTTCCCTGATTTCTGAACCTTCAGAACTACAATTTTCTCAGGATGAATTTACTTTGCATTGAGAACTTCACCCCAAATCAACTTCAACTGTGACTATCTCAACCCATCACATAGTTTCTAAAAATGCTATTTATTCCAAAAGTCATTCTACTCATATACAAATGTATTAATTATCTTTCAGATATCAGCATGTAAGGAAGCGTAGGAGAGTCAAAAGATGCTCTTTCCCTCAAGGATTGTGTCCCACCTCATCTTATGTTAAATGCTTTAGGGTCAATTTAGTGTTAGCAAACTGGAAAATATCATATTGTAATTTTAATTTTAGGCTTCCATTACTTCCAGCCTATTGCATATTTAACACACACATTAAAAAAGAAAAGAAAAGAAAAGAAAAGAAAACACAGGCACCCATACTTAAACTGAACACCAATTTGTGTATATAATTTGAATGCACTGAACATCCACATTTTCCTTTACGTAACATTTTCTTACCTTCTTTGTAGGTTACTGACATGATTTTTCCCTTAGAAAGACCATATATAATGCTCATGAAAGAGATTTAAGTTAATCATTGTTTTAAAGTTAACTTTTTTGTTTAATTTTCCTCTTGAGGAAAGATAAATACAGTTACTTCCATGGCTGGGTTTTTCTTCTCACTGATGCTCATTGTTCTTCCTTTAAGAAGCACAAAAACAATTTTCTTCAGGAACAACCTACCAGCCATAGTGTGTTGATTGCTTTTTGGTTTGAGGAATTTGAATGTACAACTACAGTTCTTCCTACTGGGAAACACTAAACCATGCTAATATTACATTTTGGTGGGAGAAAAATGAAGGAACTAGGATAGAATGGGAAGGAAGATAAATGAGACGAATTTCATAGAAGTAAGGCCTTTTTTTCTCTTTCAATACCTGTAGCTTTCTCTCATGTTAATTGTCTTTCTTTTAAACACACACACACACACACACACACACACACACACACACACACACACACAATTGCACCTTAATCTTCTTTGGCAAAAGCAAGAAAGTCCATGAATAGACCATGAATTTTAAAATTATTCACTCATCAGTTGATTCAAAACAAACAGCTTCCAGGTGATTTGGTAAAAGTGACTGGTTGACAGGTGAAAAATTAACGAAGATCTAGATTGTTAAATCTGTACATAGTAGTATAAGGAGCTAAGGGGATTAGAAATGACACTAAAAATGAGAGAAAAGAAATAGACAATCTTCTCTCAATTACCCATCTTGAGTTAATAGTCTAATTATAATCTTGATTCAGCATTATTTATGCCACTACCATGCTCCACTGATTTCATTGTTTTTAATTTAAAATTTGTAAAAAGAATAAAAGAATCCATTGCTTACTCCTGGCCCTATAAGAGTATGCTTTAAATTGAGAGCAAACAGTTTGGGGAAAGATGCTTAAAATGCTTAGAAGGAAGTGAATAGATGAATATTCCCAATCAGAAAGAATTTTGTTGTTTATATCTGCCAAGTTCTCATATGCTACATTGGAAAAGTGAGCCCCATGGATATTAAATGTTTAGCCGAAGTCCATACAACATGGTTTGTATGGATTGTGTGTTGACATAAACAGTTTGTACAATGGTGATACCAAAATCCTGTTGTCCTTACTTACATTCCTGTTATTTATTTTATCAAATGTCCTTTCCAATAATGTATTCATGTGTGGATCTAGATTTAAATAGTGGATTATTTATTGAATAAATGCAAATTTGAAGAAAAAAAATTCTTCCTTGAGAAATTTAAAAATTGCTAAGAGAAAAAGCTAAAAAGTTAGGTTCATAGTTTACTTCAGTTTCTACTAAAATTCCCTGCTCTTGTTACAAGAATGAACATCAAATTGGATTTAGGACAGATCATTATTTTTCTGATGTACTATCTTGGCTCTCCACATAAGTGTAGATTCTTATTAAGTACTGTTCTTTCCAGCCACTCAGCTGGAATCTGAAAACTCTCATCTATCACAAGGAGCCTTCACACTATATCAGCTAACCCCCAAAGGCCAGAAAGGTGTAATTAGACTTAACTCCATCAGTGAAGAGGGTAGGAGCAGAAAGGAGTCTTGACTTCCAAAATCTACCATCTTCTTTTCATAAAGCTTTCTTTTCTTGTATCAGTAATTTTGCTTATGGGAATCAGATAACAAATAAATTACCTGAGAAGAAAATTGAAGTTCTCTCAGTCCTTATCAACGTATGTATTAAAATAAAGTGAACTCTATTCAAACTACCAATCAGTACAAGGATGCTTTAAAAAAGATGATTTGAAATATGATAGGATACATTTTCAATAACATTTAATATTTTACAATGTTAAGGGGAAATGTGAATATCATATTTTCAATCTTCTTCCTCCTAATATTTGTCTTAATATAAAATAGATAACTTATCAATAACTTGTTTGTGATTCCATTGAATATACAAATCCATTTAGAGAAATCTTTTCAATATTGAGTTTTAATTCCATAAATATGATTTATCATATTGCCAATAAGTTCACTTATGGAAAATAAGCAAAGAAGGAAAGGAATTAAGTGGGCTAGGAATCATTCTAAGAAAAATGTACAACATATCTAAGCTAAAATATTGAGATAAATTAAGAAGACCAAAATTAATAAAATAAATTTTAGAGAAACAGATATACTCTGCCTGAAGTCAAGACTTGTTATATAATTAATAAAGTAAGACATATGTATAAGATAAATAAATAGAACAATGGAATATAATGGAATCTAAAAATATTGAGAGTTGATTTATAAAAAAGCTGGCACTACAGAGTAATGGTATAAGAATAGTCTTTTGTATAAACTTCTTTCTAACCAAAAAAAAAAAAATGAAATATTGATAAAAAAATAACAGGAAAGGGGAAGTTTGGTAAGAAAGAAAACTTTTAGACAATAACTGCTCTATTCCAGGCAAACTCCACAGAAGAAATTGTGACCCCACCCCAAAGGCTGAGTGGAGAGTGCAGACTTCCATCTTTGCCAGGCTGTAATGAAGCAACACAATTTCCTCACCAGGGTAGTTTCAGAGATGCCAAGTAGGGAGCTGAGGCATTCATTCACACTGGCAGTAAGTGACACTTAGGATTCCTAAGTGTCAGTGGAAGGGTTCCTTCTTATAGTGTCAGTGGAGATCATTTAGGGAACTTGGGCTTCTACCTTCACTTGAGGGAAATGAGGCTGCTCTCTACTACATTCTGGGGGGTTTCAGAGGAGGTCTAGTGGAGAGTAAGAATTTTACCATGGCTCAGTTCTAATGAGCCAGCTGTGTTGATAATATAGTTCTGTATCTTGATTGCAGTAGTGGTTGTGCAAATTTGCACATGTGATAAAATGACATGGTATTATACACACACATTGAACCTATGACAGATTCTTGTTTTTTGATATTGTACTATAATTATGTAAGGTATAACCATTGGAGAAAATTAAGTGAAAGTACAAAGGACTTATGTATACTATCTTTTCACCTTCCTATGAAGATATAGTTATTTTAATATCAAAAATTTGGAAAAATGGATAGTAGGGATTGTTGTTAAGAAAAAAATTAAAGAGAAATATTCATAATATACACATATTTCCCAAAATCAGTAAGAAAAAAATTAAGCACAAAGTTGAAAAAGAACTGAACAGGTAATTCATATATGAAGATACTTAAATATTTGAGAAATATATAAAAATCTGCTGAAAGTCATTGTAATTGGAAAATTGAGAATTGAAAGACAATAACGCAGGCATTGGTGAGGATATAAAGAAATGAGTTTTCCTACACTGTTGTTAGTAAATTATAGTACTGTAGTACTCTATATATAGTAACCTGTAAATATTTAGTAAACTATTGTCCCTATAGTATTGAAGTAAACATTCATAGC
The DNA here is from genome assembly GCF_937001465.1 of Orcinus orca. NCBI lineage: Eukaryota > Metazoa > Chordata > Mammalia > Artiodactyla > Delphinidae > Orcinus > Orcinus orca. Next base: position 16,452,790 of record NC_064571.1, read on the forward strand.
TGTATAATGTATATACCAAATTTGACCATATTGATAATCTATGACCCAGCTTTGCTACTCCAAATGATAATAGCCAATTCATTCACATGTCCCTCATTGTACATATAACCTTGTTCATAAAAGACATCTGTGATAACCCCCCAAGTAACCAACAAGTATATCAACATTTTAATGTATAAATAAGTTGTAGTGCATTTGTACAAAGGCAATGACATTTCATATATGTTTATAACAAGAGGTAGGTAAAATAGCTAAGTTAGTTAATATCATCTCTATTCAGAAGAATGAATAGTTCAGAATTTCTTCAACACATACATTCTTGACACAAGCTGTTAGCAAAAGGTGTTTCGTACTGTTTATTTTTCACATTTAAAAAAATAAATGTTTCCCATTGCCCTTCACATAGTGATGGCACATATTACGTATCCAATAAATGCATCCTTTGCTCAATTGAACAGTTTATTTAGACATTAATTTGCTGCCTCATTCAATAGATATTCTTTGAGCAATTCTTATGAGTCTGCAAATGAGAATGGCCCTAAAGTTAAAAAATAAAATTATCTTTAGGGAAATCATGTCTAGTTAAATATTAAGAAAATGAAACAAAGAGAATGTCAAGAAATCACAGAGTTAAGATTTTTAAACCATACCCAGCACTTTTCCTAGAGGGTTCAAAGACCGATCTGAAATTTGAAAGGCATGTGAAAAAGCTAGATTAACAAATATGAGTGGAAGATGTTATAAGCAGGGAAAAAATTATGATCCAAACAGGTTTAAATCATAATTAATTTTAGAATATTCATGTCATTTAAAGAATAAATGCACATGATAAACTATGTTGCTCAAAAAATAAATGTAAATGGGACTGGTTGGGAAGTCAGATAAGCAAATTAGGTAAGTGAGGTAGGCAACAATCAGATAAGGAAGGAAAATGTTAAAACTGTGTAGATTTCAAGGATTTCAAGCAGGTGCTTAATTTTCTCAGACACATATTTTTAGAAAGATCATTACTAAGTTAATTTCAATATCAATTAACAGTGGCAAGGCTGAGGTTGGAGAAAAGAGGCAGGAGGATATTATGATAATAGAATAATGAATTGATAATAGTATTAATTTACATGATGATTTGTTCATATATCAGGAGATATTCTATTGATACTGGGAAAGATATTTCATTTTGTATCTATTCCATTCTGTCCATAAATGTCACCTCCATGGCTTAGTCACATAGTTTTCATCAAAATCTCAATAGACTTATCTTCTTCTATACTTTAACTAAATTAATTTTCTTGAAATTCTTAAAGCACATATAGATTTTTGATTTTTTTTCTACATCAAGTCTGTGAATTTCTGACTTATTAGAAAGATTTTCCATACATCTTACTATTATGCATTTACAATTATTTCAGCTTGTACTATTGTATCTTGATGGGAAGCAATATGAGTATCTTCTAATTTCTTCACAGTCAGGACTTGCTGGGCAAAAACTAATAGCAATCTGAGATAAAAGACAAACCTTGGAAATCAAAGGATGACTAAAATGTGGGCAACTGTAAGATGGTGAAAGATTTCTGGGAGATTTTCATCTTCCCAGAGATAAGCTTTTATTTCAAAGGGAGGTAAGCTAAAGCCATGCATTTGTCCTTCAAAGTATTGTTAGATATTAGGTAGCACAAGTTTCTGTCACTCTTTCCAGAGGAGAGGGGGCAGGTGTCCAGATTCTATATATGTTTCCAGAGTCATTTTTTCTGTGTTGCAAGAAACTGGTGTTTCACAGGAAGAGTGACATATGCCCTCATCTCATTGTCATAAAGTAGAAAAATATGAGGCATGAGGAAAGGATGCATGTAATTGCTATAAGGAATAATAATTTTACCTCTCATCCAGAAACATCATGTTTTCTTTTATAACAACAATAAAAAATACTTACAGATGTTAAAAATGTTACAGATGTTACTTATTATTTAAAGTAGACCAAGGAATGAGTAATATTATTTTTATTTCACCTACTGTTTGTTTCCTTTAACATACTTATTAAAATTGTAAGTATGGGATTTATTTTCTACAGTAGATTTAAAAACAATTTTTGTTTTGGGACAATTATTTAAAAACAATTGTTTCCACAAGTAGGTTTTCAATCCATGATGCCTGCACATCAGTGAATAACTCTGGCTGATATCACTTCCAATTCTAATATTTTACAAGTAACTTGGAGGTATTCAGTGAATCTTTTGCATCTGTCCATCATATCTATTTATGCAATCTCAGGTTAAGAACAATTTATGATAATTCGATGTGGGTATAGTCACAAAGCAATTTCCATATTTTTTGCCAGGTGCCAAAAATGGCTTCTTTTGGCAAGTACACCTCAAACAATACATTTGGTAAAGTAAAGTTAACTGTCACTTATAAAATAAAGAAAAGGAAAATAACTTTTTTTCTCTTTAATATGACAGACAAAATAGAAGAAAATGGCCATACACAAAAAAATTGGTACCAGAGAAGCAATATTGTGACACAAAGAATTACTCTATTTAGAATAAATAATAAGAAAAATGTCTCACATGTAAACATAATAAACAAGAAGAATTGAAATCCAAATCAGGTCAAATGACTGTGTGATGATGTAATTATTACTTACATGTTAGTGTTGTACTTAAGAAATAGTCAAAGAATTTCAGTTTTGATGTCAACTGCTGATTACCCTTACAACTCAAAAATGGTCACTGAATCCAGCTCACTAACATTCGATGGCTGACTTTTAGTATAGGACTATATGGGAAATACATTTCTGTCAGAAACCGTGAGTGCAAATCTAGATCACTATTATTATTACATTTCTTGGAAAATCTTTATTTTGAGATCTTAAAGTTGATATGGACACCATTTTGTTAAAGTGCTTTCAAGTTGTTGAGAAAATTCTATTAATACCATTACTCCAATATCAAGAAACATGTTCATTGCCATATTTTCAAAACCATGTAGAAGTTTTACAGTAATTATAAATTCCTGTTACATTGTACTGATTTCAAAATTAAATCATGTCATTATAACTTCCTCCTTTCTTCATTATGATTATAAACATATCAAGAATATGTTGTTATCTAGAATCAAATAATTTGGAAAATATCAGAAAATTAAACTACCTCTTCACCTGAACTAACTTGTGCTTATTGACAATTATTAACTTTAGAAATATTATATTTTTCTGAATATATCCTTCACTTCCATATCTTCTTGCTATTCCTATTTGGGATGTTCCATATAAAGGCAAACTGATATTTAACAGGTCATTATTTTTATTAATAGCAGACAATGCAGCATCAGGCCAACTCTCTTGCAGGTAGCAATTATAAACTTTGAACAAATATTTGTTTAAAAATACTATTTGAAGACATTGGTGAGTGACCAATACTATACTGAAATTGGAGTTGGTTTACTCCTTTTAAGGACGAAAATTCCGTGTGTGAAATTCATGTTTATTTGGCTTGTCCCCAAAACTATTCCTCAGTTCTGTATCACCCAATGGCTAGCTAGAACTCAAATAGAAGTTTACAATCTTAATGTCTTGAGATGTGAAAGAGTGTTTTGAGAGCTACCACAGTATCTGAAATATAAGTAGGGTTAGATTTCAGGCAGAAGGAAACCACAGTGGGAGGACTCTCAAAATCTTAGTTTAAACCCTACAATTTCATTGACAATTACTGAATTTTCCATGTACTGGCTTAACTAGCACCTTGGAATACACAAAGAAACCCAAGAAGAGTCATGTGTTTTGAGTAAAGCTATGTTTCTGAACTGCATATTTTACATTATGATTAAGGATGCAACAAAAAGAGATAAGTCTAACAAAGAATGAAACGAAGCCTCTATGGTCTCAAAGTGGCTAGCTGGTAAGTAACCTACTTGGTAGAAGAAAAGTCAAAATATAGAGATAAGAGACTATAACCCCATAAGTATTATGCATATGATTCAGTATTAAAATGGGGGAAATGTGATCCATAGTTGAGACAAAGAGTGACCAATGAAAATAAACCCTGAGATAACATTGGAGTTACCACATTAGGAGTTTGCAGCAGCTCTTAAAAATATGTTTACAGGGGCTTCCCTCGTGGCGCAGTGGTTGAGAGTCCGCCTGCCGATGCAGGGGACACGGGTTCGTGCCCCGGTCCGGGAGGATCCCACATGCCGCGGAGCGGCTGGGCCCGTGAGCCATGGCCGCTGAGCCTGCGCGTCCGCAGCCTGTGCTCTGCAACGGGAGAGGCCACGACAGTGAGAGGCCCGTGTACCGCAAAAAAAAAAAAAAAAAAAAAATATGTTTACAGACTAACAAAGAAATGCTCAGAAGAAAAAATGGAAAAAAAAGCTAGTAGAACAAACATAAAATATAAAAAATATATTAGGTAGGATGAACAGCAGTTTTGATATGAAATAAGTAAAGTTCAGTACACAAATATTCTGGAAATAGAAATGGAAATAAAAATTAGCCCAGCTTAAGTAGAAAGATAAAACAAATTTTAAAAATGAACAGTTCAGAATTCAGTGTATCAAGATGATAGAATAGAAAGATCCAGGCCCTCACTCTCTAATGGAAATACCAATTAAAGTACAACATATGGACCAACATAGCTTTGTGGGGACTCTAGGAAAAAGTTAATGATTGGCTGCAACCAAACAAACCCCCAACCAAGAAGAAAGCCACACTCAAAATTGTAGGAAATTTTATGGCATCTTTGCTTGCCTTTGTCTTACATTCTCCCCAACACAGTGCATTGTGTTCAGAAGAAAACCATTTATCGCCTGGCTCTTCAGTTTGCAATGTTCTGGACTGACTGTATTGTCTTCTCAAGTTGCTGATATCTATCTTGCCTGACTGGGATTACTGATGGGAATAGAAATATAATTTGTATATGAGGTTGGAGTCCACTGGAAAGAGTGGTGGGCATCATAATGTGTGTGTGTGTGAGCTGCAAGGGGGTCTCCATACCCATAGGTGCCTGGTGGCCTGAGATTATGGGGAGAGGAATATGATAGACCATTTAAGGTCCTGAGAAAAAGCAGAAGCAAGACATTTTGTTAAATTAAAACATTAAAAAGCACAGTGTATATGGGAGAATTGGGAAGAAAGTCCATATACAGGTCCAGGGAAAATGCCTCCCCAGAAAAAGCCTAAAAGACTTTGATCTTTTATACTGGGCTGATTCCTGGATGATTTCACCTGCATGGAGACAGTACACAAAACTGGGAAATGTAGCTATTTTTTTAATGTCTAATTTTCAATAAAAAATTACAAAGCATACAAAAACAAAACAGGGAAATTAGACTTATTCAAAGAAATAAAATAAATCTCCAGAAACCAAACCTAAAAAAAAAACATTAGGTTCAGATTTGTTTGACAAAACTTTAAAATTGATGTCTTAAATATAATCAATGACTTAAAGAATAACATAGATTCAAAAAAGGAAATCAGGGAAAATATATAAGAACAAAATAAGAATATCAACAAAGGAGCAGAAATTACGTATAAAAAAAAAGAACTAAAAAGAATTATAGAGCTGAAAAATACAATAACTGAATTGAAAAAAAAAAAAATTACTAGGAATTTTCAACAGCAGACTTAGACCAGCAGAAAAAAGAACCAATGAACTTGAAAACAGGTCATTTAAAATTATAGAGTCTGAGAAGTAAAAATGAATGAAGAAAAGTGAATAGAGCCTAAGGGACTTATGGAACACCACAAAAATGATCAATTATGCATATCATAGGGGTCCAGGATGAGAAAACAGCAGAGAGCTTATTTGAAGAAATAATGGCCCACAACTCCCCAGATTTGGGAAAAAGATGTGTATATACAAATACAAGAAGCTCAAGAAACTCAAAGTAGGGTACACCCAAAGAGACGCATGCTAAGACACATTATAATCAAAATGGCAAATGTCAAAACCAAATAAGGAATCTGGGAGCAGCAATAGAAAAGCAACTTGTCAAATGCAAGGAATTCTCACAAAGGTAATCAGCTGATTTCTCAGCAGAAGCACTACAGACCAGAAAGCACTGGGATGACATATTTAAAGGGCTGAAAGGAAAAAAAAAGTCAACCATGAATACTATTATAATGCAAAAGTGTCCTTAAAAAATTAGGGAAGAATTAAGATATTCCAAGTAAATAAAACCTGAGGTAATTTCACCACTAGACCTACCGTATAAGAAAGGCTGAACAGTGTTCTCCAAGTTAAATAAAAAGGTGCTAGAAAGTAATATGAAGCCATATGAAAATATAAATTTATCCAAAAAAGTAAATATGTAAAGAAGTATAAAGTCCTATTTTGTAATTTTGGTTTGAACCTCTACTTTTTAATCATTTTATAGAATATAAAAGACAAAAATATAAAAATAATTAGAAATCTATGTTAATGTGTACACAATTTTTAAAATTCACTTTGCATTTAACAAATATTTTGGGTTCAGATTCATATATAATTCAAGTGTTTGAATGATAGCTTCTTAATGTTTTTGCTATCTGCTTGGAGTGATATAAGCTCAAAATTGTTGGGATCATCTACATAGAGAACCTCACTCTAATTTTGTCTTCTCAGTTCCTTAATACTGTTAAGCTTAGCCTCTCAGCCACAAGTTCTTAATTAGTAAATATCTTAGGAGGAAACACAGGCAGACAAGCTGGTCTCATTTCTAGCTCTTTGCTGTTCTTCATGATATTGCCTTCTCTACTTCCTGAAGCCTGGGTATGTATAACTGCAAATTATATACTATGTGTTTCTTCTTGGAAACTATAAAAGCATATTATGCATGGATATGTGTATATATAATGATATTAATGTTAGATAGACTATAAATTATAATGTACATTTTAAATTGTATGTATGTTTTATATAGTGGATGCCATGTATCTCATATATAAGCTACATTGGACACTATGTACATTATACTCAAATAGTATATAATGTATTGTGTGTATTACATTTACACCTATATGTCATATTTATATGTATGCATTATGTCATATTTTAATATTTTATTCACTTTTATAAGTTGTTTATGCATCACTGTTATTTTGCCATGTCTCTGCTTGGAATGTCATTATGTGTTTTTTTTTTCCAAAAAATACTAAATCCTAACTTTTCTTAGTGATTTTTCTGTTTTCCGTATGCACCTTCTCAACCTTTCCAATATTATTCCCATTGATTCTAGCCATGGTTCTTTCACTGTTCCTCATGTACAGTATATTCATAAGTCCTCATATTGGTCTCATTACCTAGAATTTTCTGTCTTTACCCTCACATTTTTACCAGTTGAATGCCTAGGTGTTATTCTACCATGTAATCAATCTATAATAATTAATTTTGTTATCAATGTATTATGCTTGAAGAGACAAAAAGTTTTGGGAAGGCATTTCTTCTTTTTATCATCCAAAGGACCTAGTCTAGAGTCAAAATACAATCAGATAATTGTTTCTTTAAACTTGTACATATTAAAGTTTGTTGTAATGCTTTTCTATTAAAATATAATGAAGAAAATGCCATTGGTAATTTGACAGGGATTGCATAGAATCTGTAGATTGCCTTGGGTAGTATAGTCACTTTGACAATATTGATTCTTCTAAGCCAAGAACATGGTATAGCTTTCCATCAGCTTGTGTCAGCTTCAATTTCTTTCATCATGTCTTATACTCTTTGGAGTATAGGTCTTTTGCCTCCTTAGGTAGGTTTATTCCTAGGTATTTTATTCTTTTTTTGCGATGGTAAATGGGATTGCTTCTTTCATTTCTCTTTCTGATCTTTCTTTGTTAGGGTATAAAATACAGGATATTTCTGTGTATTAATTTTGTATCCTGCAAATTTACTGAATTCATTGATGAGCTCTAGTAGTTTTCTGGTGGCATCTTTGGGATTTTCTATGTATAGTATCATGTCATCTGCAAACAGTGACAGTTTTACTTGTTCTTTTCCAACTTGGATTTTTTTATGTCATTTTCACCTCTGATTGCCATGGCTAGAACTTCCAAAACTATGTTGAATAAAAGTGGTGAGAGTGGACATCCTTGTCTTGTTCCTGATCTTAGAGGAAATGCTTTCAGCTTTTCCCCATTGAGTATGATGCTAGCTGTAGGTTTGTCATATATGGCTTTTATTATGTTGAGGAATGTTCCCTAAATGCTCACTTTCTGGAGAGTTTTTATCTTAAATGTGTGTTGAATTTTTTCAAAAGCTTTTTCTGAATCTATTGAGATGATCATGTGGTTTTTATTCTTCAATTTGTTGATGTGGTATATCACCCTGATTCATTTGAGGATACACAAAAGTCCCTGAAGAGCCAAAACAATCTTGAGAAAGAAAAATGAAGCTGAAGGTATCAGGCTCCCTTACTTCATACTATACTACAAATCTACAGTCATCAAAACAGTATGGTACTGGCACAAAAACAGAAATATAGATCAATGGAACAGGATAGAAAGCCCAGAAATGCACCTATGGTTAATTAGGTGTATTGGCCACACATCTATTGTCAATTAATCTATGATAAAGGAGGTAAGACTATACAATGAAGAAAAGACAGTCTCTTCAATAAATGCTGCTGGGCAAACTGGACAGCTACATATAAAAAAACGAAATTAGAACATTCTTTAACAGCATACACAAAAATAAGCTCAAAATGGGTTAAAGACCCAAATGTAAGAAAGATTGTATAAAACTCTTACAGGAAATCTTAGGCAGAACACTCTTTGACACGTATCACAACAATATATTTTTTGATCTGCCTCCCAGAGTAATAGAAATAAAAACAAAAATAAACAAATGGGACCTAATTAAACTCAAAAGCTTTTGCACAGCAAAGGAAGCCATAAACAAAACAAAAAGACAACCCACAGAATGGGAGAAAATATTTGCAAATGTTGTGACCAACAAAGGATTAATCTCTAAAATTTACAAGCAGCTCATGCAGCTCAATATCAAAAAAAGCAAACAACCCAATCAAAAAATGGGTAGAAGACCTAAATAGACATTTCTCTGAAGAAGATTTACAGATGACCAAGAGGCACATGAAAATATGATCAGCATCGCTGATTATTAGAGAAACGTAAATCAAAACTACAATGAGATATCACCTCACACCAGTCAGAATGGCCATCTTCAAAAGTTCTACAAACAATAAATGCTGGAGAGTGTGTGGAGAAAAGGGAACCTTCCTACATAGTTGGTGGGAATGTAAATTGGTACAGCCACTATGGAGAATGGTATGGAGGTTCCTTAAAAAACTGAAAATAGAGCTACCATATGATCCTGCAATCCCACTCTGGGGCATATATCTTGAGAAAACCATGGTTCGAAGGGATCATGCACACCAATGTTCATTACAATGTTGTTTACAATAGCCAAGACATGGAAGCAACCTAACCATCTACCAACAGATGAATGGTTAAAGAAGATGCGTTACATTATACAATGGAATATTAGCCATTAAAAAGAATGAAATAATGCCATTTGCAGCAACAGAGATGGACCTGGAGATTATCATACTAAGTGAAGTAAGTCAGACAGAGAAAGACAAATATCATATGATATCGCTTATATGCAGAACCGAAAAAAAAATGATACAAATGAACTTATTTATAAAACAGAAACAGACTCACAGACTTAGAGAACAAATTTATGGTTACCGGGGGAAAGGATGGTGGGGAGGGATAAATTGGGAGTTTGGGATTGATATGTACATACTGCTATATTTAAAATAGATAACCAATAAAGACCTACTGTATAGCACAGGAAACTCTGCTCAATAGTCTGTAATAATCTAAATGGGAAAAGAACTTGAAAAAGAATAGATACATGTATTTGTATAACTGAATCACTGCTGTACAGGTGCTGTACACCTGAAACTAACATAATATTGTTAATAAACTATACTGCAATAAAAATAAATAAATAAATATATATATATAAATGAGACATTATTTTATGTCAGACATAATGGTAGGCACAAAGATATAAAGATGGGTGAGATATAAGACTTTTTTTTTTAAAGGAAATTGTTCCCAGATTCTAGTGTTAGGAGAGACCAAGTTATTACTGGCTAAGAGACTGCTCTCACTTCTCAGAGAGCCTAGAAATGAACTGGCCAGTCTCCAGCTGATATCAACCCTGAAATGCCAAATATCCATATACAGCTGGTCTCTTCAGTCAGGATGTTCATCTTGCCAATGAGGTAATATGTTCAACCATGTGAATCCAGGAATTCTAATTTAATTTAAATTTCTACGATAATATTTGGGTGACCCTGCTGCCTTTCAACTTCCTGCTTAATTTGTGAAATAGCCTGGGATGAGACTCACTCTCTTTGATCATTCTACTTTTAGAAGGAGGATGAGGGCTCAGTAGACCATCAACATTTTGCTGATGGTCTGCTTGTAAATTTCCCCTGCAACCTTGCCTTATTTATGTACTGTGCTATTCTGGTGCTTGCATCCACTCAGTTTGTGTGCTGCATGTGTTTCAATTCACATACCACATTTCAGTCTTCAAGCACTTAACCATTCATGCATATTTTCAAACCTGTTAATTTATATTTGATTTATACATTAATTTATACTGGATGACTAATCCAGCGCTTCTATTCTGGCCTTTTGAGTTCAGCAAGCTAACTCCCTTGTATTCTTTATTACCTGAAAAATGAAGGACACAACAAAATGAGATTTTATCTTGAAAAATTCCATCACAGTTCATTTCATCAAAGTATCTCTTAAGTGATTTTGTTACCCAAACATGCTCTTTTATTTGAAGAAATATAAGTGACAATATTTCAACAAATTTTAAAAATTTTCAAGGGAATACTTTATACAGTAATATCTTTAGCAGATGATCTCTTTGGAATTAGTTGTAAATAAACAATTCTAAGTCTTCAATGACAAATGCTAAAATGAATTAATTGTCTGTTCAAAATTCTCCTCCTAGATTTGTGTTAATAAAGAGGCTATCCCTCAAATTCCTCCAAATTTCTGAGGAAATTATTCTCTTTACAAAACTCACTATAATATATATTGCACAAAATAAAAGCATTTTTAAATAAAGCTGAAAATCTTCACAGCAAATTTCTGCCAGATATTATTTGATAAGCTGAAAACCCTTGAAATATCAGAGATCATAAATATGACAACTGACCTTTGGTTATAATACCAGAAATGTTATACTGTAAAAATGTCCATGCTCATTTTCTTCTGTTGAGGTCATTAGAGAAGAGTTTGTATTTAATATTTACTAGGAAAGAGCCCTAATTTTGTCATAGCTCTGATAACAAAGTGTATCATTTCTATGCTTCCATACATTTTTCTGCATCCTCCATTTGCTGTAGCAAAGGAGTAAAACCGAAGTCTCTTAAACACATGAAACTTATCACTATGTTTCAGATGGCCTTTATGCTTCCTTTAACAAACCATAAAGAACTGGAAGTGTCTTTTACTTAAAAATTGAAATAAGAGGATCACATGCCAAACTTAGTCTACCTTTAAATACAATGAAAAGTCCCCTCTCTTGCATGAAGGATATTACAGTGGCCCATTTATCTGGATGTCCAGAGTTCTCTCAAAACAAGCAATGTAATGCTCTAACCTCAGCCTGGCACATAGAGAAAGTACAAAACTGAACTTGATGTCTTCCCCATCTGTAAAAAATCTCTGCTCTCTCTTTTCTACTTATCTCACCTAGTCAGTATCTTAATAACCTCAGTCAAAAATCGGTACTTAATCCCAATCCCTTTTCTCTCACCAGTTATTCACCAACTCCATGCCACCGCTTTTGTCTCTTTTTATTCTTAGCACCCTTTTTACTGCTTCTCAACAAGACTCCAGCATCTATGACCAACGCTGATACGAAATCACTTGCTCATTCCTTTCTCCTAACCAGTTCTCAGGCAATCTGATCAAGTTAGTCATGTCTGAGCAACTCAATGGCTTTCCCCTGTGTATAGGACTACAAATTACTACTGTATCCCCAACACATAGGTATTTGTCTGGCACAGTAAAGAACAGAAAAAAAATAAACCATTTGGACTGAAATAATTTTGTCTAGGTCTATATTATTGAAGAAATAACAAGCCCCCCATTCATTCTTATTCATACATTCGTTCATGCAGTAAGTCCTACATGACACTGGACACTGTACTGAGTAATGTGATAAACAGTTGGACAAAGATGTTGTACATTAGCAGCTATGACATGCAGAGAAAAGAATATTAAATTTCAAGGAGACAGATAAGGTATTTTGGCAACTGAGTTGGGGCGGAGGGAATGATCTTTAAAAGTGCAAATCAGGGCTTCCCTGGTGGCTCAGTGGTTGAGAGTCCGCCTGCCGATGCAGGGGACACGGGTTCGTGCCCCGGTCCAGGAAGATCCTACATGCCGCGGAGCAGCTGGACCCGTGAACTGTGACCGCTGAGCCTGCGCGGCCGGAGCCTGTGCTCTGCAACGGGAGAGGGCGCAACGGTGAGAGGCCCGCGTAAGAAAAGAGCAAATCAGTGACAATCTGAATAAAATATGCAGTATTCAAGTTAGAACCTTGAATAGGAAAGTTGTTTTGTTTTGTTTTGTTTTTAACAATTTTCGGGTGGATTCTGAAGATAGTTTGAGCCCCCTGAGTCCACATCCATCATCACACCATTCTCTTGCTTTTCTGCATTCTTCCTTTCTTTTCCCAACATTCAGAATATCTTTGCTTATGTAAGTAATATAATATTTAACTAAGACTGTTAAGAAGTTACATTAGCTTATGTGTAAGATATCTGGATACAAGGTGTGCTGAGAGTTAGGGCTATGACACATTGACATCTCTAGGAGCTCTGGTGTTTCCTATATAGGTTATCCTCAGTCTTTCAGCAATTTCTTCCCTTGGAAGAGCACATCCAATGTAGAAGCTCCAGCTTCACTTAAATATGACCACATACACTTAAGAAGAAATGGAGCATTTCCTTCCTGTGTCCCTTTACTAGGAAGGAAGATTTTCTAGAAGCCCCTCTGAGTTCCCATTGTCCAGCACTGGACCATAAGCCATTGTTCTAGTTTCAAGACTGGATGGTAGAAAAGCAAAAATATGGTGTTTTCAATACTTATGTTAGAAGACAAGCTCCATCAGCAAGTAAAAACAGAAAAAGGTTGACTTTTTAGTAGGTAACCAACAGCATCTTTTCTGCTGCTTCCTTCCTCAGCCATCCCTTTACAAGTGGTCTTCTTACTGTCATCCTTTCTCTGAATTGCTTTATCATTTCATGCATAGACAATGAGCCATATTGCTAGTTACTGTTTTGTGAATATGTCTGTGTTAATTTCTTAGAGCTTCCATAACAAAGTACCATATTCTGGGTGGCTTAAACAACAGAAATTTGTCATCTCACATTTCTGGAGGCTAGACGTCTGAGATCAAGGTGTTTGTAGGAGCATGTTATCTCAGAAGGTGATAGTGAAGGATCTGTTCCAGGTTTCTCTCATAGCTTCTGATAGTTCATTGACTTGTGACAACTTAATTCCAATCTTCACTTTGTGTCCTCCCTGTGTGCATGTTCCTGTGTCGAAATTTCTCCTTTTTATAAGGGTATAATCATATTAGATTAAAGCCCATTCTAATGACCTCATCTTAAACATCTTCAAAGACCCTACTTTCAAATAAAGTAACATTCACAGATATTAGGTATTAGAGCTTTAATATCTTTTGTGGGGGACATATTTCAACCCATAACAAAGTCTAACTAACTTGCTGAGAAAGTAAATAATTTCAGGACAAGAACTTGTTTTTAAACATGTGTTTCACAGAGAGCGTGTAGCAGAATATTTTTAACATGATAATTGCTTAATAAATATTCTGATTGAACATGATTCAGATCTTCCTGTTCTGACTCAGTGTTACCCCAAATAAGGTCCAGTAAATGTTAGTACTGTGGCAGATTTTAATACACCTTCAATGGAAGGAAAAAATATCCCAAAGCCAGAGGGGATTTGGCAATAAGATTGTAATACAATGGGTTAAAATTTGTTACAGAAGTTATTTCACCTCTGGAAAATTTCATTGATTTTAGCATGCCATATGCATCTTACAAAGGGGTCTGAGTTATTTGAATGCTTGTTAATCTCTTGATGAACAATATCATGCTATAAACACTATTTGGAAAATCTGCTCTCAGTTCATTAGGAATTGTCTAAGATACCACAGCTTATGCAGCTAATAGATCTAACTTCATCAGCTCCCAATTTATATATTAAATCACACGTCTAATCCATTTTTAATAGACATATCTTTTGTTTTTATGATATCTGAAATCTTTTTTATGATTCAAAGTCTTAGCTATTTTGTACCATAATATTAAAGTCATCCAAGGGGAGTATGAACTTTCATAAAAAAATACAGACCTAGCTGATCTTATTATTATTTTAAAATTCTATTTAGAAAACTAAAAATGTCTGTAGCTATTATAACATATTCAATTATTCAAACCTCTTCCTTTTGCAATACTCAATACTTGGTTGTATGATTTGTTCAATTGATAATTTTCAGATTTGGTCACATTTAACTGTGACCATGTAGGAATGTATTAAAAAGGAACCTGCAGAAGGGGCATCAAGTTTGAACTGTCAGGAACGTGAGAAATATGAAAGTCCAAATGTCAGCACCGAAGAAGCTAGTTTAAATGTTATTTAGAAGAGATCACACCAATACTTGCATAGGCAGGTGCACTGAAAATGAACTTCCCTCCCCACATTTCAAACTGGTATCTGGTTTTCAAAATCCAGCTCAAAATGACACTTAGCCCAAGAAGCCTTTGGGCCGATTTCTCCAGGAATATGCGTTTTTTTGTTTTTTTTCTCTGTCTGGTACTGAAGAGTTACTCTCTACTTAAAGCCAAACACAAAAGGCCTGAGTGCATGTAATTTACAGTGTAAGAAAAGATAAGGTGTTAATATCCAAAATATATTAAAAACTCATACAACTCAATAGCAAAAAACCCACAAAATGTGATTTAATAATGTGCAGAGGATTTGCATAGCCTTTTTTCCAAAGATATACAGATGGCCAGCATGAACATGAAAAGATGCTCAACATCAGTAATAATCAGAGAAATGCAGACAAAAACCACAATGAGATATCACCTCACACCTGTCAGAATGGCTATTATAAAAATGATGAGAAGTAACAAGTGTTGGTCAGGATGTGGAGGAAATAGAGTCCTTGTGTACTGTTGGTGGAAATGTGAATTTGTGCAGTCACTGTGAAAAACAATATGGAGGTTCTTTAAAAATCTAAAAATGGAAGTTTTACAGCATCCAGTAATTCCATTTTTGGGAATATATCCAGGGAAAATGAAACACTAACATGAAAAAAATGCATGCATTTCCATGTACAGTGCAGGATTATTTATAATAGACAAGATATAGAAGCAAACTAAGTTTGCTTAGTTTGCTTTGTAGATGAATGAATAAAGACACACACATACACACACAGTGGAATATTACTCAGCCACAAAAAAGAATGAAATCTTGTTGTTTGTGACAAAATGGATGGACTTTGAAGTTACTATGCTAAATTAAGTAAGTCAAACAGAGAAAAGCAAATATTGAATAACCTCACTTAAATGTGGAATCTTAAAAAAAATCTCAAGCTCCTAGATACAAAAGAGAATAAATGGGTGGTTGCCAGGGGTGGGGGCTGGGGGGAAAGATGAAATGGGTAAAGGAGGTCAAATGTACAAACTTCCAATTATAAACTAAACAAGTCATGGAGACGCAATGTACAGAACAGTGACTAATAATACTGCATTGCATATCTGAAAGTTATCAAGAGAGAAGATCTTAAATGTTCTCATCACACAAAAAATTGTGTAACTATGTATAATGACAGATGTTAACTAGAATTATTGTGGTGATCATTTTGCAATATATACAAATATTGAATCATGTCATAACCTGATTACCAATATAATGCTATATGTCAATTATACCTCAATTTAAAAAAGAAAAAAGGAAAGAAAAGTATTCAACATTTACTCAGGACTCTTACTCCATCCGGATTATTTGCCAAACTGGCAAGAGGATTTTAAGAATAGTTACACCTCTAAGGAGCAGGGAACCTCATTTGCAATTAAACATATTCTAAAGTAAACATATTCTTAAGTAAATGCTCTAAGGAAAGGGAAGACCTATGTTTAGGAAGAAACTTGACTAAAGTTTAGTCAAACTGAGGGGGCCATCAAGGTCATTTTTGTCTTCATCCCACTGGAGAAAGTCATGCAACCAGGGTAATTATCACCATGTCAAACTACCTAAACATGACATTGCCCATCCAACCAAACTGTAAGGAGCTGATATATCTTTTCACTTCATAAATGCAGAACAAATAATTTGACTCCTCACTTCAACATTTTAGCATGCCCAACCGGAATCCTTTTTATTATGATTACTGTGCTGTATCAGGAGGGAAGTATTTCTGTCTTTCATAAAAAATTATTTTGAATTTCTCTTAAGAATTCAAGGTGATAGACTATTTCATGTTTTTCTATTTTGCAATATTCAAAAAAATGAAAAAAATGCCATGATGGTAGATTTTAGAGAATATTTGAGTCAAATGTCTGTGGAAAGAGATAAGAGTGGAAGTCAAAGTATCATCTCAATAAACCATCTCTCATTTGGCCAGAACCTTTAGAGTTTCAGGAGTAGCAAAGTTATGCGCTGCTGAATAATAAAAACTGCTTCACACAACAGCAACCTGGGAATCTGTCCAGGCAGCTGCACAAAGACCCTCCAGGCAGGATTGTCCTAAACTTCTCTGTGCACATGGCTGATTAATTCATTCAAAACTGCATTTACATATAGTCCTATGGAAAGCACGCTAAATGTTTGAGAAGACCAGGACCATCTTCTCTGTCAAAAAAAAGTTAACTCCAGAACAGAGAATTCCAGAGAAGAAAATGCCTCCATCAATGAGTACTTTGTTTTTGATAACTTTTGCGTAACTGCCTATCTTCCCTTGGAGCACTTTTTCAAATGGATCTGCCTGGGCATGTTTGCTCGTGTAGTCTTGGAGACAGTGGTCAATGCTCCCTCTGTCCATTTCTCCCTTCAGGTCAGTCAACAAATTTCACTCTGTCTGCCTCTCTGAATGTCTTTCACAAAGCAGGAGAAAAAATCATTATGCATTTTACATCAACAAACAGATTACATTTTGTTGCGCCTGTCCCTTCTATTCCCAGGGATATTCTCAACTTTATTAATATCCTTCAAGTCCAATACATATCACCAATCATTTCAAATGCCTCAAATATTTGTCTTTCTGACAAATATTTACCAGGTTGAATGGGGTGCAGTAAAAAATGCTTTCAAACTTCCCCAGTTGCATATAAAGTAAAACCTAATTTCTTAGGATTAAAAAAAAGAAAAACCTCTTACAGGTCATTTCTGTTGGTCAAAACATAAAATTAAATTGATTAATATTAATTTATAAATCTAAGTTTCTGTTTTTCAAAATAGAAATTAAAAAATCTACCTCACATGTGTATTGTGAATATCTGTGTATGTATGTTTGTATATGAATATATATGTATATGTTTATATGTGTATATTTGTGTGTGCATATATACACATATAATTGCTTAGCTCAGTATTTGGGTAATGCTAAGCATTTCATATATTTTAGATATAATAATTGTTTATTTCTTGTAATTACTATTGCAACTGTGGTATTAATTCAAAGAAATTTCATTGGAATTTCAATATGACCCAGGATGTTACTTTACAAGAATAATTAAGAAAAATTTCCAAACAGAATTTTGGAAACAAATAGTTCAACTTGTCAGGGATGTCATGCCAGGCAGATGGACTGGCAGGTGAAAAAGAGATAATGTAGATGTACAAAATGATGAGGCTTCTGATTTGGACAGGTCATGCATTTGGCGAGGCAGAGTAGAGAGATATGTGTATGTGAGGTTTGCTATGTGAAATTTATGGAAGGGCTTTGAATCCAGGCTATGTTAGTCATTTTTGTATTGAATAATGACATGTCCAAGTCCCTTCTATTAAAATCAGGCAAATAACAACGCAGCTGTGTGTTGGAACAATTAGGTACTACTTCTCTCTGGTTGGATTGGTGTTTACAAAGAAAATGGATACAATGAATAAAATGTGGATTGGGTATCAGCTCTCTGAAGATTCTCAAAGGGTAAGATATCACGTTTATACTAGATTGGAGAATACGTCCCCAGCTCAAAGCCCCAGTAAGGATATCTTATTGTCTCATCTGGAATCAATATTTTGGCACTTACGAATGGGGAAATCCAGGTCATAATGCAGTCAAATACACTCACCAGCCAGCTACACAGAGACCCATGCTTTAGAGACCATGTTCTAACAGGGCAGGTCCCACAATCTCTTCTCAATGCAGTGACTCTGTCTTCTGGGAAACACAGCCCAATGCATATGAAGATCTTACTGTTTCACTCAATTGCCAAGTTATTCCTCTCATGGGATGCAATGAAAAGAGTGCAGAGGGACCTTGATATTGTAAGAAAACAGTAGCTCCAACTTCTAGGAAAGCACTAGGATGGTAAGATTAGCTTTTCTTTCAATCATTGTGAAGCATCTACATTAAACATCGTTGTGGAAGTTCCAGCCTATGTATGTATAATGCAGAAAACAAGAGTAGAAAAAAGTTATAATTATTTTATATAAAATGGTTTAGCAAAGTGTTCAGAAGTGACTGGCTACAATAGAGTTACATAGAGTAGTGTGCCTCTATGCCAGAAATTACAAGTTAGAAGATAAAATTTAATGAAATCTCATTCCCAATGGCAATAAGACATATAAAGATACATAAAAATATCTAAAATATAATCCCAGTGAAAAATAGGCAGAATTTTTTTTGGGGAGACAATATGTATATTTGACTAAAAGGAGAAACATACTGGTACTGTATATTTGAATGGATTGATTAAGGAGTTTAAATATGGATTTTTTTCAAATGTACCATTCAAAGATTTGTGATTAATAAAATTATAATAATTCAAATAAATTTCATTCTAAAATAAGACAAAAATAACGTATGTTTTATTTGGAGGAACTATTAGAATAGAGTATATATAGGACACTGTAGCATTGAGAGCCCCATAGGAAACTGATTCCAGGCTTGAAGGTCAAACTGAATAGAATTAATAAAGAAGCTATTCAAAAGTTATGAGCAGGGTTAAGGGAATAGACATAATGTAGTCATGTCTTCAGGGACTGGCAACAACAAGAAGAAGTAATTTACCATCCCAAGAAGGAACAGAGAATGAACTGGGTTGCTGGAGCCTGAAGAGAGCTCATCGCCTTAGAAGAGGGATGTCCATCTGAGAGGATCTGTCCTGTGGAATGCAGCCTCTGTCAGAATGGTGAGGAGGAAGGCTGGGAAGGGGACAACTGCCTGACCACTGCTGCCTTCTGCTGCTGTCACCCATTGTCCAAATCCAACAAGTGGTCACGGGGCAGAAGGGAGTGTGTCAGGCCAAAGAGCATGGATAGGAAAGGATGGACAAAATAAAAAAAAAATATCTTTAACAGGTACCAGAGATATTTCTAAATATAATAAAGATAATGATTAACCCTGATATATAAGTGATACATTTATTGAAATAGTGATATGTCTAGGTATTCTTAGTCAAGTAGAAAATGCAGCAGGACAGAGTGTTTAGAAATACCCCTTTATAGATTAGTCTGTTTAAGTTACATTATGCTATGGAAACAAGGGACACAAAAGTCCCTGTGGCTTACAATTACAGTCTTATTTTTTGCTTTCATCACATGCCCACTGCAGGTCAGATATGGCTTTTCTCCATGTCGCCTTCATTCTAGCCCCAGGCTGACAGAACAAGCTCAATCTGAATGTGACTGTTTCCTTGGCAGTGGAAAATGGGATGTGGCAAACTACATGCTAACATGTAAAGCTTACAAAGTTTCCACATGGAGAGCATAATGTCATCGTTGCTCACATTTTATTGGCTAAAGAAAATCATGTGGCCAGTCCTCTATGGTAGAGGATGCAAGCATTCTTGGAGGGGAGGAAGGGAAAGACCCTTCATTTTTTTGTTGTTGTTGTTGGTTAATGAATAACATAATTTATCACATCCCCTTATCAATGAATTAATATATGATAATAAAAGCATAATATATCAATAAAAACTCCATCTAAAAATTTGTTCATATAATTATATAACCATAGAAGTTTGAAGAAGGGAGCTAAAGCAATATCTGGATTTTCCTGATGTAGAAAATGAGCCTCAGAAACATGAAAGGATGTGTCCAAGGGCATAACCCTAATCAATTTGGGACAGATTGAGAATATACAATTCTCCACTAAGGTGTTCCAGCATTTGTCAGTTCTTCATAAACAGGCTTTGTTGAGCAGGAAGGAGCTCATGTTTTGGTGAACTTAGCACTACGTCTTAAGGCTAAGGTATGAATGCCAATTCAGTTTTTAGGTGTGAGATATAATGTGTTTTTAGGGACCTGGAAAAAGATCTGTCATCCCTCCCTCCCCAAATCTTTCTTCCATTCCTGCTCCTGTATATGAGAGAGTGAACAAGAGGAAGAACACATGGTATGTGGTTAGCAGACAGAATACAGGCACTCGGACTCAGATTTCAGAAGAAACCTGTTTTCCATAAAATTTTCTAGATTACCTATGGATAAGCAACTAATTTCTGTGTCAAGATTATTTTAAATGGGAAATTATAAAGAAAACAAAAATAAATTGGTCTATTTAGGTAGCAAAGTGACCAAAATCTCTAATGAAGTCTTTAGCCACTTCTCTACAGAGGTTGTCCAGAAACCCATTGTTTCATTCATACTGGGAAACCACTGAGAATTAGTTGATTGCCCTGTTTGAAATAACAGGACAAATCATATTCTTGGAAAAAAAGGTAAATGCAATGCCAGCTTTCCCTTCATCACCTGAGAGGACAAAACACAGCACTAATTCTCTATTGCCTTAAGCCTTGAGAATGAGGAGAAGACAGCATTCATACTAACCTCCTAGGAAAATACCATTTATAAAATAAGCTAATATGATGTGTTTTATATTAGTTAAATAGTATCATTAAGTTTGGGAAACTCAATATGCAGAGTTTGTTATGTTCTAGTTTGTTATCATTTTCTCACTTGGAAAGACAAAGTAACTCAAAAACAACAATAGTCAACCTCATATGTGTGTGTTTGTGTATGTATGTGTGTGTAAGTGAACTTGAAGCTGCTAAGTATACTTAAAACTTGCAATGATGTGGTAAGTCTAAGACACTTACTCTTAACAGCCCCTCATAAAAGAACAATCAAAACCACCTCTAACCTCCAGCTCAGTCTGTGTGGCATTATCAAAATTTAGTGAGACTAGAACTTTCAGGATTTTAATGAGGTCAAGCAGTTAGACAAAGAATGATTAATTTATAGGAAGGTCAGCTGGAAGGTACAGTGAGCATAGTTTGTAATATAGGAAGAAAGATGATACAAAAGAATGAGGGTTTTAAAAAATTATTATTTTTTACATGCTCAATACAGTGGGTTTACTGCTGAATTTTAAGTCCTCTGACAAAGCAAGGGGATATTTTATTCACTGTGTTCACACATTCTGATAAAATTTGGCTCAACTATGTTGGGACAATTAGAGTGGAGATAAATCATCTGAGCTCACCAGACTGGCTGAATGCCTTTTACTTATTGGCATGTTTATTTCCCACTCTTTAAATCCAACTGGAATGTTTTTCTCAGAGAGAGAAGGTACTCGCATGCCACGGTCAGAATCTTGCCTGTTACTTCTGCTGTTCTCTCTGTTAAGCCATGTCAGCTTTTAAATAGATGCTCTCAGTACTTCGAGAGAAACTCCACATACAATGGAAGCTCAACCAGACAGTGAAATGCATAAAACTAAACATGTGCTCTATGTGTTCCTGCCAGGCAAAACTGATTGCCTCAAGCATTTAAAAAAATAGTTTGGTGTCAGTAGGTGCTTATCCAGAGATGGTAAACCAACTTAATAGTCAATGAAAATAAAAAAGAAATGTGTTGTTAAACACAGCAGCTACATGCATATGGTAAAAAGAAAAACTTCTTTTTTTATCCACAGCTTCTCCTCCCTAGATTTTAATACATCCTAAGAAGATTTGACTGGATAGATACAAAATATATCCATTTTTCAGAGGACAATTTTTACCTAAAATAACCCAGAGAAATATTTGGGAATGTCCCAAATTGTAGTTGCTATGTCAAATAAATCACATCTAATATTTTGTAATTTTAACCATTAAAACATATTAGGAAATATGGCCTGTCATTCTTTTGGCAGAAGCACATGATTAAGCAGCTTGGTGAATAGAATGAACAGGTGCTGGGATAAAAATCAGAAAGCCCATTCATCTTTATGCTTCTGGGGGAAAATAAACCGTTTGGGGAGTTCAACTAGTAGAACGTGGCTTTCTAGCTTTGGTAGTTTAGTGCATTTTGAGTGTTTCAGAGCTTTCTCTGATAATTTTAGGTTAGCTAATGTAGGAAACAATCATATACTGAATTGCTTGCAATGTGTTTGCTGTCTTATTGTGAAATCATGACGAGCACTAGTGGGGGACAGAGCTGTTCCCTACTGTCTGGGCATTACTGAATTGTACTATCATTTGTGTACTGAGTAAAAATAATTAATCTGTGATCTCTGAATGCAAGAGCATGTTTGAATTCTTAATATCACATGTTTCTTACATACAATAAGTTATCAAAAATGTTGGTTGAATGATTGAATGGTAAATTACAATTAATTTAAACGCAGATATTGCTTTTGTATGTGTCATCATCTATGCCTGAAAAATGTCCTGCCTATCTGATGCCCTATACATCTGGTCCATGCCAATTCATTCTTTAAATTTCATATCAGATATCACTACTGACAGGAATCCTTCCCTGGTCATATCCCAAAACAGAGATAATTGCTCTTTCCTCTGAGCTATCTTGATACCATATGTATGCTTTTATGTTGTGCATATACACTCTTTTAAAATGTGCATCTCTTCTGCAATCGGAGAGAATTCCTTTTGCTTATAGAATAGGTATTTCTCTATATATTTTTTTGTATATTTTTTTTCAAGTATTGATTATGTAATAGACTTTCCGTACAGTTGAATAAATGCAAAGATTGGTAGATGGGTTGAAGAAGAGACGGTGTCTGTACACCCGAATTTCCAGATAAATATCTTTAAATAAATATGATGTGTTATTAACATAAAATCAGTTGGATGTGATATGTGAGGTACTAACTCACTTTTCAGTGGCTAAAGAATTATTTGAAGATACACTTCTTTTTAAATCTTGAAAAATGATTATGAACTTGCCATACATATGAGAGGAATGACATTAGTCATTGAAAAGGCAAAGTTATTGAGCTAAAAATTGGTCTGATTTATTCAATGTAATGAAGAGAAATTCAGTGTTATATTAATAGTGAGAAATGAGAATTTACATGTACACAGGAATAGGAATAAAGGTTTTATTCCATGACTTTGGGAAGTGGAAAGTCAAAGAGAAGTATTTATGTATGTATATATGTATTTTCTTTTTAAGCAGAAGAGTGAAGTGCTCTGCCTTTGATTCCGAAAATAATGGCAGCAGTTTAGCAGATGGATTGGACTGGGCATAAACTCATCGGCATGAAGAGCAGTTAAGAAGTTCAAGCACAAGATAATGAGGATCCCTGGATGAATAAGTGACAGCATGGATAGAAGGAAAATCAGATTTAAAAATACATCTAAATTACAAATGACCAAATATGTGACTGTTTATATAAGGTTGAAAGACATACTGGTGTTCGCCAAGTTTTTTGCTGTTATTTTTTGTTGTTTTTAACTTTAAGGAATTTTTTGGACTGTAGTATCATTAAGAGATATAAAGAAAAAAAAAAGAGATATAAAGAAATACAAGAATTGAGTCAAAAGTAAAACATGAGCTGTAAGAAATAAACTAAATTCTATTGCAGAAATTCTGTTGTGTTACTGGATTTGCAGATAGAAATGTCCAGTAGGCATTAAGAAACGAGTTTATGTCATGGGCATATTATCAGATTAGAATTACAGGTTTTATACTTAATAACCCAGAGTAGTAGCTGGAGAACTGGAAATAATTAAGGTCACTTCGTGAGTATAGAGCAAAGAACAAAAACGGATTAAGTTTAGAATTTTGAGGCTACTCTTATTACTTTTGATGATGTTACTCTTAAGAATTGAACAGGGAAAAAAGCACTAGCAAAAGTGAACTGACCAGAATAAAAAAGTGGTAGCAAGTTAGTCAAAATACATTTGACTGATAGCAGAGAGCTTGACACTGAGAAACTGATTATATCTGTAATACATTTATAAGAGAGAGATGCTGAAAGAATGCTCAAAACAAAATCTCTTTAAAAAATTTGTCATAATGCATTTTACCCATGACATAATCTAGTCTCCAAGTAACTCTGCTGAATCATATGGAAGTACAGGGTTTTCTTCTGTCTTTTCTCCAGGTAAAAGTAAGGTTTAGAATTGTAGAATCATGTCAGATCTCCTTCTTGGTATGTTTGATTAGGCCTGTACCTTAACTTAGGCTCTCCAGATTTTCTTATTCCAATGATGAAGAAAGGGGAATACAAAAAATTCAAACCAAGGAAAATAATGGAGCACAAAAGGTTTTTCCCTAAGGTCTACAGCAGATCTTCAAAATCCCAAAAGAATGTACTTTTTTTTTTTTTTTTTTTTTTTTTGCGGTGCACGGACCTCTCACTGTTGTGGCCTCTCCCGTTGTGGAGCACAGGCTCCGGACGCACACGCCCAGCTGCTCCACAGCATGTGGGATCCTACCGGACCGGGGCACGAACCCGTGTCCCCTGCAACGGCAGGCGGACTGTCAACCACTGCGCCACCAGGTAAGCCCAGAATGTACTTTTAATACAATAAATTGTCCTACCCTCATCTTGAGCCACGTTTAAGAAGAGTTTAGAGCTGAATTGAGTAGAATATTAGAGCTTCTCCTGGGTGTCAGTATCAAAGAAAGGAAGTAGAATTGGAGATGAGGGGGAGAAAGTTACAAGGTGTAATATTCACTCAAAAATGACCACACACGCACACACACACACACACACACACACAAACACACACACACACACACAACATACACAAAGGTTTAATGAACAGTGAGTATAGGTTTTGGGATTTAGTAATTAGGTAGTAACTGATGGCCTATGAGAAGTGAAACACACATGACACCTAAAGCAAATATAGCAAAATGTTAATAATTATTCACTCTAGGTGGTATATATATAGTTTCACTACCTAGAGATGCAGCTCTGAAGAGTAAAGAGAGAAGTAGCACATGGAAAATTAGGGTTTTGTAGTGTGGTCTCCCTTTATGATGCTAAGAAAATGAAAATAATGAATAAAGATTTAAAGAACATGTAAAGGAAGATGACAAATATAAAATAATAATGATAAGTTAGGTAGAAGAACAAAACTGGGTGATGGAGTTAATCTTAGAAGGGAAGCTCTAGAGAAGCTAAAGGAGATTGATAATTGAATAAGGACAATGGAGATGTTGGATGAGTCAGACACTCTGAGAATTCCAGATAGATAAATTGGCAAAATGTTAGATTAATTATAGGGATAGGTGGCAGTATACATGAGGTTTCACCCAAAATAGAAGAATATTTTATTTGTTCTTCCATTCTTTCATCATGGTTAATTTTGAGAATTCATTTTAAAGGATGTTTAAATTGATATGCACATCAAAATGATAAATGAGAAAACTCACTATTCTACATTTAGGTATATTTTGTGTATCATGACTAGTAAATGTTCTTTGAAGGAAATTTTTAAATTCCTCAAAGCTTTGCCTTGAATATACTTCCTAAGAATATATTACAAAGATGAAATGTATAAAGCTCAGTCTTTTTAACTACAGAATAAAACATCCTGGGTGCAAATGTAATATAATTATCTTAATAAGTTAAACAAGTTTGCATCATAAGTCTGTCCAACTCAGGTTGCCTGGCTGATGTGGTAGAGAATGAGCTGATTGCTATACAG
The DNA here is from genome assembly GCF_937001465.1 of Orcinus orca. Taxonomy (NCBI): domain Eukaryota; kingdom Metazoa; phylum Chordata; class Mammalia; order Artiodactyla; family Delphinidae; genus Orcinus; species Orcinus orca. Next base: position 16,478,896 of record NC_064571.1, read on the forward strand.
AAAGAAGCCTCTGAATGTAAAAAGCATATTTGTTGCTAGATATTTAGCTCATTCATTTGTTTCTGTTGGCATTATAAGCAGTCATGTATTTCACAAATATTGATTTATCTTTTATCAAAGATTTCTTGTTGCTCAAGGAGAAAACAAAAGCAAGAATCATAGCATATTAGGAAGATATCTCAGAATTTCCTCATTTTAAATATGAGCACAGTGAGGCCTACAGTCATTCATTGAATTGGCAACAAAGTTGGGAGAAGAACCCAGAACTTTACACACTAGTCTAGTATCTTTTCTCTGCAGAAAGAAATAGAAATAAAGAAAGGCATTGGAGTTCTCTCCCCCTATTGGAGCCTCAAGGCAAAAATGATGGTGGACTCCTATAAGATAGAATGAGTCCAGTTCCTCAAGTCTTTGAATCTTATTTCATTAGCTTGATGTTGTATAGCAACCTTAGTGAGCAAGAAAAATCATGCAGTACTTTCATCATATTTTTGGCCTTTTATTCATCTTTGTGCTATCTTTTGTGCTTTAATAAATAGATACATAAATGAAATCTCTACTCGCTAATTCACTAGGACATCTCATAGGAACACTTCTGTTTAACCCTTGTACTCTTACACTTGGCCTCAAGTGACCAATTAGATTCCTGTGCTCCAGTTGGCAGTCAATAGGTGTGGCCTGGATTTGGAACAGTGTGGAATATTAATTACCTTACATGACATTTGAAATCATGAATTAACTTCATTTAGGCAAAAAGCTATGGCAGTTGTATCACTCAGACTCCAAACTGGAAAAGAGAAACTTACTTGTAATATTTAAAACAGATGAAATTTAACACAGAAAGTTGTTTAAAAACCTGAGGGAATAACTAAGAAGCCAAAAAAAGGAGGGTGTGGCAACCCAAACATTAGCAAAAGCAGGAAAATACTTTCACTTCTAGGACTATAGGGACAAAGAGGATGTGATATTCCTGGGGACCAGGGACCAATGGTCAACTGGTGGAAGATGCAACCAAGGTGGAGCTTTCTGGTGGGAGCTGGAGCTGTGGAGGAGACTGTACCCCCAACATACACCAGGACTGTTAGATACCCAGCCTGGGGTGAAATAAGGGGAATTTGCTCTGAATTTTCTCCCCTCTCACTCTGTAATCTCCTGCCAGTGTCTGCAGTACTGAACAGAGGACAGCAAGGAATTGAGGTAAAATAGCATGAAGACCAGAACAAGTGTTTCTCAAAATGTGATCCACAGAGTAACCATTACAGAATCAACAACTGTTGAAAATGCAGATTTCTGGGACAGAAATCAGAACTAATTATTCAGAATCCCCAGAGGTTGGTTGAGTATGATTCAAAAATTGCATATTTAATGAGCTAAACATTTCTTTTGTGTTCCAAAATGGAAAAATGTTGGAACTCTTGCTGATCAGAAACTGGTCAGGGATCAGAAGACCTTGGCTTGAAGTCTGGCTTATTGATTGTGGGAAATTTGGAAATTTAGTTAAACTCTCCAAGTCTCATTTTTTTGTATCTAAAAGTAGGAACACTACCATGTTACTGGAGTTAAATGAGATAATGTGTGATATCGAAAATTAGAACATTGAACATGCTTTCATAATTTTAATTATCTACAATAATTCAGTTAAATTCAATTCTACTCTAATAAGTGCATTATACTGTTCCCTGTGGCAATATTAAGTATGGTCACCTTAATAGACCGGTCATGTCTTGGTTACTATCTACATACTTTTTCTAGAACTTTTTAAACTTACATTTTATGTAATATACCAAATATTTTTTGCACAATAACAGTTGTGGAGTAAATAGTATTGGATTGATTAGTACCTTTCATTTGAAACTCAATTTATAATTTCTCTTTGATGTATTTTTAATATATATTATCCATATATGTTAATTCAATTCATAATATATTTCTTTTCTATTCCTAAGTTATAGTTTACAATAACTCATGGAATGAGTTAAAAAAAAATTAATTAAAAATGAGGGCTTCCCTGGTGGCGCAGTGGTTGAGAGTCCGCCTGCTGATACAGGTGACATGGGTTCGTGCCCCGGTCTGGGAGGATCCCACATGCTGCAGGGCGGCTGGGCCCGTGAGCCATGGCCACTGAGCCTGCGCGTCCGGAGCCTGTGCTCCACAACGGGAGAGGCCACAACTGTGTGAGGCCCAGGTACCACAAAAAAAAAAAAAGAATATTTACTTACACGTTTTAGTTATGTAGTTAGTAAATCTTCTAAAAATGGATATTTATTTCCATGCTTAGTATTCATGGAAAGAAAGACTAATCATTTAAATTTACTGTTCTTAAATGGTTGCAAGATAATATTATAATTTTATCATCTTTGTGAAACACAATAACAACCTCAGCTTTGCAGTATCTCAAATGTGGTGGATGGAGAGAAAGGGAAGCAGCATTTATTATTTGTGTATTAATGGCAGAAGTAATACATATACTCTATCTTTTCATCATTAAAACATCCTTCATGGAAATATACATTCCCTAATCTTACAGTTACAGTAACTGAGGCACTGATATTTGACATATAGTATTCCATGCCCAAGGTCTGGAAATAGGCTGGTCAAGATTTCAACTCATATAGTTCAATTTTTTTTTTAATCCATGAAAATTGTTTTTTGCCAAATAGAAAACTATTGCAGCTTCTTTCTCTCTTTATTTCTTTTGCTTATTACAAATATTCTATAAGAAAAAGTGCAAAAATTATAAACATACAGCTGACTGAATATTCATGAAGTGGAGCAGGACCTAGCTAAAGAGGCAGAATGTGACTAGCACTCCAAAAACCCTCCTCATGTTATTTTCCAGGAACTAACCATGTAAGCCTAAAAATAAAAATTATCCTTACTTTTAACATGATATATTTTTGCCTGTTTTTGATATTTATTTATTTATTTATTTTGGCTGCGTTGGGTCTCCGTTGCTGCATGCAGGCTTTCTTTAGCTGCGGTGAGTGGGGACTACCTTCATTGAGGTGCGCGGGCTTCTCATTGCAGTGGCTTCTCTTGTTGCAGAGCACGGGCTGTAGGTGCGTGAGCTTCAGTAGTTGTGGCACATGGGCTTCAGTAGTTGTGGTTCATGGGCTCTAGAGCACAGGCTCAGTAGTTGTGGTGCACGGGCTTAGTTGCTCTGTGGCATGTGGGATCTTCCCGGACCAGGGCTCGAACCCGTGTCCCCTGCACTGGTAGGCAGATTCTTAACAAATGCACCACCAGGGAAGCCCCATTTTCATGTTTTTTAATCTTACTTATTTAATTAGTTAGTTTTTGCCTGTTTTAAAAGTGTACATAGTATTACATTTTTAGGTAGTTTTTGTATGTAGCATCTTTCTCTCATCATTATCATGGCAGTTTTATCTATTTTCTTGATGTAGTAGCAATAATTCATTCTTATTGTTGTATAGCATTTCTTTCTATGAATATCCACAATTTATTTATCATATATACACATGTATATATATAAAATTATGTATCTATCATTTTATACATGTTATATATGTATACACATATACACAAATGTATATGTATATACATATAAATATACAATCTCCTGAATGTCAGGTAGTATAAGACACACTTATACAGCATAAAAGTATATGAAATAGCACTTCACACTTACTAGGAGGGTGTGGACAAATTGGAACCCTTGTACATTGCTGGTTGGAATGTAAAATGGTGCAGGCTTTGTGGAAAAAAGTTTGGTTGTTTCTTAAAAATTTAAAGATAGAATTACCTAAGAGTAGCAATTCTACTCTTAGGTACATACTGAAAAGATTTGAAAGGAAGGACTAAAACTGATGCTTGTATGCCAATGTCTATTGTAGCTTTATTCACATTAGTAAGAAGGTGCAAACAACCCAAGTGTCCATTACCAGTTGAATGGATAAATACAATGACATATTATTCAAGAAACAGTTGAATGGATAAATACAATGGCATATTATCCAGCCAAAAAATGTTCTATACATGCTAGAACATTGATGAGCCTTGAAAACTTTATCCTAAGTGAAACCAGCCAGATCCAAAAGAAATTGCTTCATATGATTCCACTTACATGAAATATCTAGAAAAGCAAGTTCATAGAGACAGAAAGTAGATTATAAATTACCAGGGAATAAAGGGAGGGGGAAATAGGGAATTACTGCTTAATGGTTATAGAGTTTTTGTTTAGGATGACAAAAATTTTTGGAAATGGACTTAAAAGTATTTAAACACAAATTTTATCACTTATACTTCACCAGGATTTTTTAAAATGCATGAGAATCACTGACTTTAAGGAACTTGTTATTTATTTGAGAAGAAAGAGACACATAAGATGATCTACAATTTATAGTAATAATCAATGACTTTTTACTTCACCATTTCATCACCTCTCCCCCCACAGTATACACTTTCACACAAATACACAAATACATAAAAACATATACCTACATTCCAGGTCAACAAGTCTTTTTACATTATACTATCTTAACATAATTGTTTAACAAATTTCTGTTACCCTAAGTCTACGTTTTCTCTTGTGTGATTTATTTTTGTCTCTCAATTCCCTGACCCTAGGTTTGTAGCCACTCTTACACAGCTGCCTGATTTAAATTCTATTCATATTACTCATCTACTTGAGACCTTTAATTGATCTCTATTGCCATTTGTTTTACCTACACTTTCAGGTCTTAATATTTATTATAAGGCCTTTTTTGATATGGCATACAGCTATATCTCTAGCCTCTTCACTCATTGTACAGAGGTAAAAATTACACATTTTCCACATAAGAAATGTGTTCCCTTGAGCTTTGTAGACACTATTCTCTCCATCTGGAACACACTACATTATCTATACCTTTAGGAAAAAGTCTTAGCATTGCCCCCTTTGAGTCACATCATATCTTAATTAAAATAATTGCACTTATTAGAAACATTTTGCTCCAATCCTTTAAACATCCCTTTCTAATGATCTATAAAAAACTGAGAACAGAGCATGTCTCATTCATCCTGGCAACCACAACACGAAATAAATTTGTGTTGGCTAAATACATAAAGGAATTGATGGATAAAAGGAGACATCACTTCCAGCTGAAAGGAAAGTCTTTTAAGATGAAAGAAAACTTTACTTTCCAAATCACACAGTAACCAGAACATTTAGCTTAGGAGCTGTTTTCAAGGAGCAAGTCCTTTTAATCTATTAGCCACATTAGTAGCAGAACTTATCTCTATGGAGAGAAATAATATGTTAAAGCCAGTACATAGTTTTGCTCTTTTAAATAGGCTGAACATGTCCTATACAACCTCATTTACAAATGGGGTTGTTCATCATATTTTCTCACCATAGGTTTTGCACCAGATATTAATTCCTTAATATATTGAATCCTCACAAATGTCTGAGTCTCAGATTGAGTTAAAAACAGTGAGGGTCACATACTTCTTTAGCAAATTGGATGAATTGTTACTGTAGTGAAATATTCAACAGTGATAAACCTAGTGAGCCAGTGAAACTGGAAACCTAAAAAGAAGTTCTGGAATCAGTCTATAGTAATGATTGCTAGATCAAAAATTAGTCTGCCTGGGTCTTTAATTTTCAGAAAGAAGCCTGACCACATTTTTGACATTATCATTTCTCAGAGAAAAAATAAATGCAATTTGAAAAGCCAAACTGTAAGGCAGAAATGGCTTGAAAACAGGATAATCTTAATTTTGCTAGCACAGTTTATTTCCCAAGAGGAAAACTGTTTGCTATGAAACAAAAGCAAACTCAGTTAAAATCCCAAGCCACAAAACCCTGTTAAAGTTTTTGGAATGTGTCCTTAAAAAACAACCAACATACTCATAATAAAGTAAAAGGAAGTTATATAGAAAAGAAACAAGTTATTGAATAATACAGCAGTACCTGCCTTAGAGTTTTTAAAAGAGGACAGATGGAGAATTTTCCAAGAGTAATTTTTAATATGGGAAACCACTGGGAAGCAGTAAAGAAAAAAACAGAGAGGATAAAAATGATCTAGTTGGACTGCATACACACTTTGGAATCGGTGCTGAGCAATTTGCAGCATGCACGATAGAATGGCACAGAGGCTGATTGTAAAGAGAGAAGTAGCCATCAGCATTTTGTTTCCTTTTTTTTTTCTTTCCATCCCTGCATATTTCCACACTTTTCTCAGGTGTCTTTGCCAACATTATGCAACATGTGAGACAACATATATGCCCCCAAAACCTCAATTTTACAACACCCCAATCTGAGTGAGTCAACAGCCCCTGAAGAAATGCCTAACATCTTAATTTATGCTTTAATCAAAGTAGAACATGTAGAAATTCTAAAGTTAAATCTTAGAATAAGGCTTAAAATGAAGAAAAGCAGTTTCTTCCCAAAGCCCACTCTAAGCCCAAATTCAGTTTCTCCTCCAAATAACACACAAAACACACACACACACTGCATTCATGTAACTGTATGCCTTTTATCCATCTCTGAATGTTTTACATATTTCCTTAAATGAATATTCTCTTTATATTACCATGAGGGCAAATTATTGTGCACTGCTGAGTCTGTCATAAGCTATGATTATATTTCTTTCTTGAGAATTTTTCACATGTAATTAATAATTACCATTTATTTTCTTTATGGTATTTCTATATGTTTATCACTACTGCCTGCACAAGCTCTTTGATAAAAGTCTAAATCAACTGTTCCTAAATACAAACTCAGAGATTTTGAGACAGACTGGGACCTGGGACCTGGGACCCTTTGCTGCAGTGCTTGCAGCTGGACAAACATCTCCTGGAGCAATAAAATACAAAGAAACTATGAGGGACTAAAAATAACTGCATGCATGCACAGTTGGGGCAAATTACGAACAACAGGATACAAAAAGTTCAAAACCCCACACAGCACCACCAAGGGGGTGGTTAGGCCACCTAATCCACCCCTCTGGCCTGACCCCTGGACCCACTCCTTCCCTCACCCCACTTAAGGAACCAGCTCACCCCCCCCTCAGCGAGCAAGCAAGGGAACCTGTTACTTGTTTTTGCACACCCTGCCCCTCCCCACTGCAGCAAGGGCCCCTGTAAAGCCTTGCCTGAATTTCTCATCTGGCCTTTTACTAATTTCTATTGATTAAGGAAGCCAAGGACCCTGGTTGGTAATAAGTTGATCATCTCTGTTTTGTTATTGTCCTTTGGTGATGGAGCCTGAGTTCTCTGGCACCATTTTGGACTGATTGTTCTCTAGGCTGCTAACAGAGCTATGCACACATGGCACCCTTCACTTCTACTTTTAGTTGCCTGCTTTGTAGATAGCACAAGTTCTTTGTTTTTGTTTTATTTCCTTGATTTTGAAGGACGACATGCTAAGCTTCCTACTTTCCTAAAAAATGTTTCAAGTTTTTTGCTTTATTTTTTAGTATTTACATATCTACTCATGTCTTTCTTTCCCCTCATATTTGATTATTTAACTGGATATAGAATTTAAAATTCAAAATACTTTCTCTCATAGTGTTGAATGCATTGCTCCATTGTGAGGTATTGATAGTTGGGAGCATGACATTATATGTTTCCTAATCCACTTTTGTGACTTATTTACATTGTGTATTTCATAGTAAGCATTGTTTCAAATTTGTTTGTTTGTTTCTTTTTCTAAGATCTGATTGAACTTTCTGAGGATAAAATCAAAACTCTGGTGGTAATTAGGCCAATGTTGAATTTTTGGTTGACTTCCAGTCACTGAAGGAGAAGCATGAGATAGTTGAGAACATAGTAAAAGCAGTTGGAATAGACTTATTATTGGACATTTATTGCTTCTTTTCAGCACCAGGATGGGCTAAGAATATTCACTGTATTGCTTTTGCCACAGGTAGTGTCCTTCCTAAACCCATTTTGTTTCTAAAAAAAATAAAAGAGAGAGAAAGAAAGAAAGAAAAAAGAAGCTATTTTAGTGTATGTTTTCTGGTATTTGTGATGCTTTTGTTCTGATTTTCAATTTGTTTGCCTCCCAGACTCATCACCTACCTAACCTTGTAATAGCATTTTAAGGGACTGAGGACCAGATGAGTAGTATAATTAACAGAACCTATTTAACAGAGGCCTGACCCCATGAAATTAGTCTCATTAGGACTCTATACTAGCTTTAACTATCTGAGCTAGGCTAAGTCACAAACCAAAAATCATTACAAATACTGTGAATGTGATTCAGACTACAGGGGAGATTTTTTAAAAAAGGTAAAAATAAAAACAAACCAAAACACAAAAGCAAAACAACATTCAGGAAACAATCTTTCCGGAAAGCTGCTGAGTCATAGATCACGGGTGTGTGCATCTCTGCTTCTTGCTCTTTGTCACTGTGACTTGTCTTGCTCTTCCTGCTGGGAAACCTTTGCTCATGGGGTTCATCAATAACTGGAGTTGCTATGCAGGTGTGAAAGTGAAGACAATCCCCAGATTTCTCTAACAAATGTTAAGTAGACTCCCAAGGGAAGGAGAAGCATACAGGAGAGGCACACACATTCTGGATTCCTTGCCTTGTTTGTGATGGCAACACACAAGATGGCATCCCAGAGGCACAAAACAGCTCTGCATCTTTATTTGTTAAAATTCCCTTTTCTCCTGCTATGCTTTGTTCTGTTCTTTCTTCTAGAAGTTTCTATTTCAAAGCTTCCTCAGTCTTTGTGTTGTATCTATAAATGGATTCATCCCCTCCTGAGTCAAGCTTTTGAAGAATGTTCCTGTTATTTTTAGAAAACTTAAAATATCACACTATATCCAATTGTGAGAGATAAGGTGAACTTATTTGCCTGCTAGATGAGCCCTTTCTGAGACTGGGATCAAAGAAAATTGCTGTGAAAATAATGTAAACAATGCATTGCAGAATTGGGCATGTGATGGTACCATTGTCAAAATATCTGTGATCATAAGACTTTCCTTGTTCTGTTGTTAAAGGAACACTTGGGCTGATGTATTTCTAAAAAAAGGTTTATTAACAATTGCATGAAGTAGTGGTTCATATGTTAAAGAAAAATCAGGACAAACTCCATTTATACAAGCAAGGCAAGAGGTTGTACTGTCCAGGTCTAGCTATAACCTACACAAAAGAGCTAGGCTGGTGGTGAGCGTCATACCCAAGATAGCATCCCAGCCAGCCTGCCACAAAGACTATTACAGACACATTCACAAAACTTAGTTTCAGAGTCAGGAGAAGAACATTGTTTCAATGATAATGTAGTACCCAGAAGAAGCCATTTACTGATTTTTTGTTTTACTTCAGTGTGCCTTTGAACATATTTTCTTAGACTCTAAGTTACTTCTTCTTTTGCAATTAATACAAACATCTTTGTTCCCCCAATATATGTACTCCACGAGGTCCCTAACTGCCCCCTAACATCAACCCCTACCTGCAGAGCTTGCTCCTCCATGGAAATCCATATCTGCATATTTTTGTTTAAAGCTATATTGTTCCTTTGGATGTCTGTCTGCACATAAGACTGTCTCTCATGTGCTTTATATCTTCTCATGGGCTTTATATCTTCTCAGGGTTTGCTGAGGGTATCCATGGATAATAAATGAAGAAATGAATGAATAAACCTATTATCACTGGTGAAAAATGGAGTTCAAGTAAGTTTATAAACCTTGTTAGATTTTAACAAGACTCAGAAAGAATGGAACTCAGAACAGGAAAAATTTGATACGATGGGGAAATCAAGATATTCAATAATAGTCTTTCAATTTTATTATTATATTTTGATAGTATTGTTGTTCCTCAAATAAAATTTATGTAAAACCCTATATATAAAAATTACAAAGGAGAATGAGGAAAGGGATATCCAACTATCTGACCCTTTTGCCTTTACCCAAGTGTATCTCTAAGTAACTCCAAGTTATGCAATTCAGTTTGTGTGAACGATTGAACTAAATTGTACTCAAGATCATAAGCTCATAGGACATCCAACTGTTGCTGACCCTCTTGGATTGGGTGGACTCCAACCGGATTCTTCTTGCCCATTGTCACTCAAGCCAATTGAATGAGACCAGGTTTGGCAAAGCAGAGCAGAAACTTTATTTGTTGATCAAGGAATGGGGAAGGGAGGTCTCATGCTCTAAAGACCCCTTCTTCCTAGGGAGAGAGAGGTGAGAAACTTTTAATGGGTAAGAAGTGGATACTCCATCAGAATTCGAGAAAAGGGGAGACAATTTCTAGAAACTGCCAGATCATGCACAGTCCTTTGTGCTCCTTTACACATAGCAGTAATTTTGCCTAGCTAAATGCAAGTCCCCACTTAGGATGGAGATCATAGCATGGTAATAAGACAAAGGCAACTTTTGGACATTTTGGGTCTCATCTGCATGGGTGCTACCCTCATGGTCAGGATGGAACTGGTTCAGGGAAGTTGACTGTTGCCCTCTTGGCCCGTGCTGGCTCTGGTTGGTTCTGCAGTTTGACTTATATGGCCATCTGCCTTCCTTTCTGTAAGCAAGCACAGCTGTGGGCATAGACTAATGGATTGTGGTGCAGAATAAAGAAAGTAGGTTAGTCTCTGTACAGGTGTGGGTCTCTTCCAGTGACACAACCAAAGGTGTGGAACAGCATTAATGACTATCCTCTCTGTCCCTATACACTTAAAGTGACATTGCTGAAGACTCTTCATCCACTGCAAGTTCTGATGTGCCCTGTGTTTAGCAACCTGTCCTTAAAATCAGCAGAAATGTAAAGGGCCTGAGGCTGTGTCTTTGAGGCTCTGCATTACATCAATCGGTTAGCTGGTTCTAATTACTGGACTCTTGTACCATTTCTTGTTCCCACAACTTTATACTGTTGTACTGTTCTAAGAAGGAGTAACCCTCTCACTATTTATTCATAATGCAATATGGCAATTCTGCTGATGCAGTGTTTCTGCTTGGTTCTCTACAATATCAATTTGGAGTATGAATTCTATTTGCTAGTCTCAGGTTGGTTCCCACTGGCTGTGTGAAGAACATGTTTACCTGATGAACTTGCTGCTCCATGTGGAAGGCTCAACCCCTGGGACTCCTGGCTAGCGTTCTGTGCCTGGAAGCTGCCTAGTTACCATCCCCCGACAGCTTCTGGCTTGGTTCCTTCTATAAAACTGAAATCCACACTGTTGGGTTGGGGTGGACAAAAGAAATTAAGATGTAAAATAGACGAATGTTGCCAATGTCAGTTTGGTTAGGGTCAACTGTGTTTATCTGAACTCATTAGACTGAGAGCCAGGAACAGTGATTTTCTTCCAATTCTTCCATGAGTTAAGATGTGATATTGATAAAATCATTTTCCTAAATATCAAGTTTTATATTGTAGAAGTGTAGAATGGTCTTCTGGACTAAATAATCTCTAATATACTTGTAATAATCACAAACATCTGATATTTTAAGGTTTCACAATTTTACCATGGAAAACAAGGACACTGTGCTTATCGTCTTTCTTCCATTTGTGTTACAAGTGCTTTTTTAATTGTTTCTCCCTGTACCTGCAGATTGTATTGCTGCGCTCACTCATGTCTACATGATTTATTTTCTAGTGACATAGAGAAACATATACTCCACAATTTTATCTCTCACCTCAAACTTCAAATGTATATGTTGAGAAGTTAGTCTCTAATTCTTCATCATTCAAGCTTTCCTTATCAATGATTCCTAACTCTCTTTTGGATCAGAAAGGTCAGGACAGACACAGTCCTCCTGGAGGCCATTGCCACAATTAATAAGAATAAACACAACTTGGGGATTACAACATGTCATGTCTTTCCTCTAAAATATATTAACATATTGAATCTGCACAGTAATTTATGAGATAGTACATTTTCCCCATTTTTCAGAGGAGACATCAGAGACACAGAGAGTTTATGTGCATAAGTGAAGGTTGCATAGATGGTAAGAGGCTGAGCTGGGATTCAAAGTTCAGCATCTCCAGCATCTGTCCTTCTAAACACTATGCTGTGCTACTTTGCTGATGAAGAGAGGAGCGTTCTTATCAATAACTTCTAACAGGCACATGACACATACCAACCATTCTTCTCTGCCTCTCCTGCTCTCTTGTCTGAAGCTTTTTTTTTTTCATCATCAATGAAATTTCTATGCTGTCAACTTATTTGTTTGATTTCTGAAAACAAAACCTATCTTCTCAAAAAGAAGCTCAGTGAAGCAAACCTTAAATTCTAAAGGTAATGCCTGCCAATTAGCAATGTGACATTTACCAAGTCACTCTCCCTCTGTGAGTCTCAATTTTGCTTCTCTATGGACTCTAAGTTGCTACAGTCTGGTGATCTTTTATGATGATGTGAACAAAAAAATTTGACTTTTCACATTTAACAGGAAGGATTTGCTGTTAACAGTTTATGAAATTATTTGCTATGAATGTTTATCATTTTCAGATAAATAACTAAATTTAGGTATATAGTGAGAAGCTTTAAAATGAGGTAAGTTTTAAACATGTACAGACCCTTGATGATAGCTTGGTATACTCACATAAATTATTTAACAATTTCTCCTTAATTGGTGAAAGAATGAATGAAGGTGTTGATTGAATTAATGAAATAAGCATTGCCAAATTTAATAAAATCTCTGATCCTTATAACTTCATTAATATGGTTTTCTAAATAAGATCAGCCCAAAGATTCTTTTTTTTTTTTTAACATCTTTATTGGGGTATAATTGCTTTACAATGGTGTGTTAGTTTCTGCTTCATAACAAAGTGAATCAGTCATACATAAACATATGTTCCCATATGTCTTCCCTCTTGCGTCTCCCTCCCTCCCACCCTCCCCATCCCACCCCTCCAGGCTGTCACAAAGCACCGAGCCAATATCCCTGTGCCATGCGGCTGCTTCCCACCAGCCATCCACCTTACTACATTTGTTAGTGTGTATATGCCCATGACTCTCTCTCGCCCTGTCATAGCTCACCCTTCCCCCTCCCCATAACCTCAAGTCCGTTCTCTAGGAGGTCTGCGTCTTTATTCCTGCTTTACCCCTAAGCTCTTCATGACTTTTTTTTTCTTAAATTCCATATATATGTGTTAGCATACGGTATTTGTCTTTTTCTTTCTGACTTCACTCTGTATGACAGACTCTAGGTCTATCCACCTCATTACAAATAGCTCAATTTCATTTCTTTTTATGGCTGAGTAATATTCCATTGTATATATGTGCCACATCTTCTTTATCCATTCATCCGATGATGGGCACTTAGGTTGTTTCCATCTCCGGGCTATTGTAAATAGAGCTGCAATGAACATTTTGGTACATGACTCTTTTTGAATTTTGGTTTTCTCAGGGTATATGCCCAGTAGTGGGATTGCTGGGTCATATGGTAGTTCTATTTGTAGTTTTTTAAGGAACCTCCATACTGTACTCCATAGTGGCTGAACCAATTCACATCCCCACCAGCAGTGCAAGAGTGTTCCCTTTTCTCCACACCCTCTCCAGCATTTATTGTTTCTAGATTTTTTGATGATGGCCATTCTGACTGGTGTGAGATGATATCTCATTGTAGTTTTGATTTGCATTTCTCTAATGATTAATGATGTTGAGCATTCTTTCATGTGTTTGTTGGCAGTCTGTATATCTTCTTTGGAGAAATGTCTATTTAGGTCTTCTGCCCATTTTTGGATTGGGTTGTTTGTTTTCTTGTTATTGAGCTGCATGAGCTGCTTGTAAATTTTGGAGATTAATCCTTTGTCGGTTGCTTCATTTGCAAATATTTTTTCCCATTCTGAGGGTTGTCTTTTGGTCTTGTTTATGGTTTCCTTTGCTGTGCAAAAGCTTTGAAGTTTCATTAGGTCCCATTTGTTTATTTTTGTTTTTATTTCCATTACTCTAGGAGGTGGGTCAGAAAGGATCTTGCTGTGATTTATGTCATAGAGTGTTCTGCCTATGTTTTCCTCTAAGAGTTTGATAGTTTCTGGCCTTACATTTAGGTCTTTAATCCATTTTGAGCTTATTTTTGTGTATGGTGTTAGGGAGTGATCTAATCTCATGCTTTTACATGTACCTGTCCAGTTTTCCCAGCACCACTTATTGAAGAGGCTGTCCTTTCTCCACTGTACATTACTGCCACCTTTATCAAAGATAAGGTGTCCATATGTGCATGGGCTTATCTCTGGGCTTTCTATCCTGTTCCATTGATCTATCTTTCTGTTTTTGTGCCAGTACCATACCGTCTTGATAACTGTAGCTTTATAGTATAGTCTGAAGTCAGGGAGCCTGATTCCTCCAGTTCCTTCTTTCGTTCTCAAGATTGCTTTGGCTATTCGGGGTCTTTTGTGTTTCCATACAAATTGCAAAATTTTTTGTTCTAGTTCTGTGAAAAATGCCAGTGGTAGTTTGATAGGGATTGCATTGAATCTATAGATTGCTTTGGGTAGTAGAGTCATTTTCACAATGTTGATTCTTCCAATCCAAGAACATGGTATATCTCTCCATCTATTTGTATCATCTTTAATTTCTTTCATCAGTGTCTTATAATTTTCTGCATACAGGTCTTTTGTCTCCTTAGGTAGGTTTATTCCTAGATATTTTATTCTTTTTGTTGCAATGGTAAATGGGAGTGTTTTCTTGATTTCACTTTCAGATTTTTCATCATTAGTATATAGGAATGCCAGAGATTTCTGTGCATTAATTTTGTATCCTGCCACTTTACCAAATTCATTGATTAGCTCTAGTAGTTTTCTGGTAGCATCTTTAGGGTTCTCTATGTATAGGATCATGTCATCTGCAAACAGTGACAGCTTTACTTCTTTTCTGATTTGGATTCTTTTTATTTCCTTTTCTTCTCTGATTGCTGTGGCTAAAACTTCCAAAACTATGTTGAATAAGAGTGGTGAGAGTGGGCAACCTTGTCTTGTTCCTGATCTTAGTGGAAATGCTTTCAGTTTTTCACCATTGAGGATGATGTTTGCTGTGGGCTTGTCATATATGGCCTTTATTATGTTGAGGAAAGTTCCCTCTATGCCTACTTTCTGCAGGGTTTTTATCATAAATGGGTGTTGAATTTTGTCAAAAGCTTTCTCTGCATTTATTGAGATGATCATATGGTTTTTCTCCTTCAATTTGTTAATATGGTTTATCACATTGATAGATTTGCGTATATTGAAGAAACCTTGCATTCCTGGAATAAACCCCACTTGATCATGGTGTATGATCCTTTTAATGTGCTGTTGGATTCTGTTTGCTAGTATTTTGTTGAGGATTTTTGCATCTATGTTCATCAGTGATATTGGCCTGTAGTGTTCTTTCTTTGTGACATCCTTGTCTGGTTTTGGTATCAAGGTGATGGTGGCCTCGTAGAAGGAGTTTGGGAGTGTTCCTCCCTCTGCTATATTTTGGAAGAGTTTGAGAAGGATAGGTGTTAGCTCTTCTCTAAATGTTTGATAGAATTCGCCTGTGAAGCCATCTGGTCCTGGGCTTTTCTTTGTTGGAAGATTTTTAATCACAGTTTCAATTTCAGTGCTTGTGATTGGTCTGTTCATACTTTCTATTTCTTCCTGATTCAGTTTTGGCAGGTTGTGCATTTCTAAGAATTTGTCCATTTCTTCCAGATTGTCCATTTTATTGGCATAGAGTTGCTTGTAGTAATCTCTCATGATCTCTTTTATTTCTGCAGTGTCAGTTGTTACCTCTCCTTTTTCATTTCTAATTCTATTGATTTGAGTCTTCTCCCTTTTTTTCTTGATGAGTCTGGCTAGTGGTTTATCTATTTTGTTTATCTTCTCAAAGAACCAGCTTTTAGTTTTATTGATCTTTGCTAATGTTTCCTTCATTTCTTTTTCATTTATTTCTGATCTGATTTTTATGATTTCTTTCCTTCTGCTAGCTTTGGGGTTTTTTTGTTCTTCTTTCTCTAATTGCTTGAGGTGCAAGGTTAGGTTGTTTATTCGAGATGTTTCCTGCTTCTTAAGGTGGGCTTGTATTGCTATAAACTTCCCCCTTAGAACTGCTTTTGCTGCATCCCACAGGTTTTGGGTCGTTGTGTCTCCATTGTCATTTGTTTCTAGGTATTTTTTGATTTCCTCTTTGATTTCTTCAGTGATCACTTCGTTATTAAGTAGTGTATTGTTTAGCCTCCATGTGTTTGTATTTTTTACAGATCTTTTCCTGTAATTGATATCTAGTCTCATGGCGTTGTGGTCAGAAAAGATACTTGATACAATCTCAATTTTCTTAAATTTACCAAGGCTTGATTTGTGACCTAAGATATGATCTATCCTGGAGAATGTTCCATGAGCACTTGAGAAAAATGTGTGTTCTGTTGTTTTTGGATGGAGTGTCCTATAAATATCAATTAAGTCCATCTTGTTTAATGTATCATTTAAAGCTTGTGTTTCCTTATTTGTTTTCATTTTGGATGATCTGTCCATGGGTGAAAGTGGGGTGTTTAAGTCCCCTACTATGAATGTGTTACTGTCGATTTCCCCTTTTATGGCTGTTAGTATTTGCCTTATGTATTGAGGTGCTCCTATGGTGGGTGCATAAATATTTACAATTGTTATATCTTCTTCTTGGATTGATCCCTTGATCATTATGTAGTGTCCTTCTTTGTCTCTTTTAATAGTCCTTATTTTAAAGTCTATTTTGTCTGATATGAGAATTGCTACTCCAGCTTTCTTTTGGTTTCCATTCGCATGGAATATCTTTTTCCATCCCCTTACTTTCAGTCTGTATGTGTCTCTAGGTCTGAAGTGGGTCTCTTGTAGACAGCATATATAAGGGTCTTGTTTTTGTATCCATTCAGCTAATCTGTGTCTTTTGGTGGGAGCATTTAGTCCATTTACATTTAAGGTAATTATCGATATGTATGTTCCTATTCCCATTTTCTAAATTGTTTTGGGTTCGTTATTATAGGTCTTTTCCTTCTCTTGTGTTTCTTGCCTAGAGAAGATCCTTTAGCATTTGTTGTAGAGCTGGTTTGGTGGTGCTGAACTCTCTCAGCTTTTGCTTGTCTGTAAAAGTTTTAATTTCTCCATCAAATCTGAATGAGATCCTTGCTGGATAGAGTAGTCTTGGCTGCAGGTTTTTCTCCTTCATCACTTTCAGTATGTCCTGCCACTCCCTTCTGGCTTGTAGGGTTTCTGCTGAGAGATCAGCTGTTAACCTTATGGGGATTCCCTTATGTGTTATTTGTTGTTTTTCCCTTGCTGCCTTTAATATGCTTTCTTTGTATTTAATTTTTGACAGTTTGATTAATATGTGTCTTGGCGTATTTCTCCTTGGATTTATCCTGTATGGGACTGTCTGTGCTTCCTGGACTTGATTAACTATTTCCTTTCCCATATTAGGGAAGTTTTCAACTATAATCTCTTCAAATAGTTTCTCAGTCCCTTTCTTTTTCTCTTCTTCTTCTGGAACCCCTATAATTCGAATGTTGGTGTGTTTAATGTTGTCCCAGAGGTCTCTGAGACTGTCCTCAGTTCTTTTCATTCTTTTTTCTTCATTCTGCTCTGCAGTAGTTTTCTCCACTATTTTATCTTCCAGGTCACTTATCCGTTCTTCTGCCTCAGTTATTCTGCTATTGATCCCATCTAGAGTACTTTTAATTTCATTTATTGTGTTGTTCATCGTTGCTTGTTTCATCTTTAGTTCTTCTAGGTCCTTGTTAACTGATTCTTGCCTTTTGTCCATTCTATTGTCCATTCTATCTCCAAGATTTCGGATCAACCTTACTATCATTATTCTGAATTCTTTTTCAGGTAGACTGCCTATTTCCTCTTCATTTGTTAGTTCTGGTGCAGTTTTATCTTGCTCCTTTATCTGCTGTGTGTTTTTCTGTCTTCTCATTTTGCTTATCTTACTGTGTTTGGGGTCTCCTTTTTGCAGGCTGCAGGTTTGTAGTTCCTCCTGTTTTTGATGTCTGTCTCCAGTGGCTAAGGTTGGTTCAGTGGGTTGTGTAGGCTTCCTGGTGGAGGGGACTAGTGCCTGTGTTGTGGTGGATGAGGCTGGATCTTGTCTCTCTAGTGGGCAGGTTCACGTCTGGTGGTGTGTTTTGGGGTGTCTGTGGCCTTATTATGATTTTAGGCAGCCTCTCTGCTAATGGGTGAGGTTGTGTTCCTGTTTTGCTAGTTGTTTGGCATAGGTTTTCCAGCACTGTGGCTTGCTGGTCGTTGAGTGAAGCTGGGTGCTGGTGTTAAGATGGAGGTCTCTAGGAGATTTTCGCCATTTGATATTATGTGGAGCTGGGGGGTTTCTTGTTGACCAGTGTCCTGAAGTTGGCTCTCCTACCTCAGAGGCAGAGCCCTGCCTCCTGGCTGGAGCACCAAGAGCTTTGCATCCACACGGCTCAAGATAAAAGGGAGAAAAAGTAGAGGGAATTAGTAGAAGCATGAGGAAAGAAAGAAGAAAGGAGGGTAGGAAGGAAGGAAGAAAGAAAGAAAGAAGCAAAGAAGGAAAGAAGGCAAGAAGGAAAGAAAGGAGGGAGGGAGGGAGGAAGGAAGGAAGGAGGGAAAGAAGGAAAAAAGAAAGAAAGAAGATACAGTAGAAATAAAATAAAGTATAATAAAATTATTGAATTAAAAAATTCTTATTTAGAAAAAAAAAAGGGACGGATAGAACCTTAGGACAAATGTTGGAAGCAAAGCTATGCAGACAAAATCTTACACAGAAGCATACACATACACCCTCACTAAAAGAGGTAAATGAAGAAAAATCATAAATCTTGCTGTCAGAGACCACCTCCTCAATTTGGGATGATTCGTTGTCTAAAGGAGGGAAGGAAGAAAGGAAAGAAAGAAAGAAAGAAAGAAAGAAAGAAAGAAAGAAAGAAAGAAAGAAAGAAAGAAAGAAAGAAAGAAAGAAAGAAAGAAAGAAAAGTATAATAACGTTATTAGAATTAATTATTAAGAAAAAAAAAAAAAACATGGACGGATAGAACCCTAGGACAAATGGTGGAAGCAAGACTATACACACAAGATCTCACACAGAAGCATACACATACACATTCACAAAAAGAGGAAAAGGGAAAAAATCATAGATCTTGCTCCTAAAGTCCACTTCCTTAATTTGGGATGATTGGTTGTCTATTCAGGTATTCCACAGATGCAGGGTATTTCAAGTTGATTGTGGAGCTTTAATCCGCTGCTTCTGAGGCTGCTGGGAGAGATTTCCCTTTCTCTTCTTTGTTCTCACAGCTCCCAGGGCTCAGCTTTGGATTTGGCCCTGCCACTGCGTGTAGGTCGCTGGAGGGCGTCTGTTTTTTGCTCAGACAGGATGGGGTTAAAAGAGCCGCTGATTCGGGGGCTCTGGCTCACTCAGGCCGGCGGGGAGGGAGGGGCACGGAGTGCGGGGCGGGCCTGCGGTGGCAAAGGCCGGCGTGACTTTGCACCAGCCTGAGGCGCGCTGTGCGTTCTCCCGGGGAAGTTGTCCCTGGATCCCGGGAACCTGGCAGTGGCGGGCTGCACAGGCTCCGCGGAAGAGGGGTGTGGAGAGTGACCTGTGCTCGCACACAGGCCCCTTGGTGGCAGCAGCAGCAGCCTTAACGTCTCCCGCCCGCCTCTGGGGTCCGCGCTTTTAGCCGCGGTTTGCGCCCGTCTCTGGATTCCGCGCTTTCAGCCGCGGCTCGCGCCCGTCTCTGGATTCCGCGCTTTCAGCCGCGGCTCGCGCCCGTCTCTGGGGTCCGCGCTTTTAGCCGCGGCTCGCGCCCGTCTCTGGAGTTCCTTTAAGCAGCGTTCTTAAACCCCTCTCCTCACGCCCCAGGAAACAAAGAGGGAAGGAAAAGTCTCCTGCCTCTTCGGCAGGTGCAGACTTTTCCCCGGACTCCCTCCCGGCTAGCTGTGGTGCACTAACCCCTTCAGGCTATGTTCAAGCCGCCAACCCCAGTCCTCTCCCTGCGGTCCGCGAAACCCGAGCCTCAGGGCCTCAGCTCGCAGCCCCGCCCGCCCCGGCGGGTGAGCAGACAAGCCTCTCGGGCTGGTGAGTGCCGGTCGGCCCCGATCCTCTGTGCGGGAATCTCCCCGCTTTGCCCTCCGCACCCGTTGCTGTGCTCTCCTCCGCGGCTTCGAAGCTCCCCCCCTCCGCCTCCCGCAGTCTCCGCCCGCGAAGGGGCTTCCTAGTGTGTGGAAACTTTTCCTCCTTCACAGCTCCCTCCCACTGGTGCAGGTGCCGTCCCTATTCTTTTGTCTGTTTTTTTATTTTTTTTTTCTTTTGCCCTACCCAGGTACGTGGGGAGTTTCTTGCCTTTTGGGAGGTCTGAGGTCTTCTGCCAGCCTTCAGTAGATGTTCTGTAGGAGTTGTTCCACGTGTAGATGTATTTCTGGTGTATCTTTCGATGGTGTGGCCCCACTGGTGTGAGGACACTGCCGTCTGGTTCCCATCCCCTTGGTGATGTGGGCCCTCTGGTGGGAGTCTGATCCTGGCTCAGCCCAAAGATTCTTGGCATTGCACCCCAAGCAGGCAAGATTTTATCAGAAAGTCTTCCTGATACTGACTTCATTTTTCCCATCTATGACTCTCAAGCATGCTTTTTTTTTTTTTAATCAGGTCATGGAGATTTGGGGAAACAGAGTTCTCATTGCCCCCTAGATCACATAATATATAAGCCATCATTTTTATCAATGGATTCAAACAGAATGACTCAGTACATGCTCCCTTCACCTAGAGAAGGATCTCCATTATAGCAGTTATCCTGCTTCATTATGATTATTTATCTCTTAAACCCTCTAGACCGTAAACACTTTGATATCAAAGACTGTGTCTTATTTCTCCCTCACTTTCCATTCCTTCTCTCATGCCTGGTCTATGTTAATCATGAGAGAAATGTTGCTTGAACTTCATAACAAATGAGGTAATAGAGATATAAAATAATAACTGCAAATACTCCCCATTCGATAATTATAAGTCATACTCCCCATTCGATAATTATAAGTCATATACTTTGGAAGCTGTAAAAGTTCTGTAGAGACTATGTTTTTGGAAACATCTGCTGGGATATCACAAGGAGGCATTTCAGCCTAACATCCCTTCTTCAAGATATCTCTCTTCTGCATTTGCTCCTAAGAGTATCTTTCTTCAAGTAGCTCTCAGCTGTCAGAAAGTCAAGTACTTCAAACATTACATGGATCCTGGAGTTGCCTAAAAAGATCTTGGGCAGATCCCTTCAGTGCCCCATATACAATTATCTAAACTGGATTTTCACCTTTTCTTCCAAGGTTCTGTTGCACATCCTATTTCCTCTGTTTCCATTGCTACCATCTTAGAGTAGAATTCAAATTACTAAAAACCTGAGCCCTCTATTCTTTTTAAATATAACTGACTTTTTACAGTAAACAATAGACTTTGCTTCACATTATATGATACTAAGTAATATAATTCATATTTTGACTGCAAGATATTTGCAAAGAAATTGTGAAAACTAATTTGGACACAGATAAGAATAAAATGTTTCTGTAATACATCAAATAAAAGTTGACCAGATGATAGTAATAACAATACTGCAAGACACTGTGAAATAAGAGCCTTAAGAGAGAAACAGAAACCTAGGGGTATTCAGATTTCTCCAATCCCACCATCTCCTGAACAAGCCATCTTGAATAATTGCTACAGTCTGAATATTTGTGTCCCACCCAAATTCATATATTGAAACTTATTCCACAATGTGATGGTATTTGGAGGTGGAGCCTTTGGGGAGCAATTAGGTCATGAGGGCAGAGCCCTCATGAATAGGTTTAGAGCCCTTATAAAAGAAACACCAGAGACCTCTCTTGTCCTTTCTGCCATGTGAGGTCACAGCAAAAAGACAGCAGTTTATGAGCCAGGAAGCTGGCTCTCACCAGACACTGACAAATAAATGATTATTGCTTATAAGTCACCCAGTCTATGGCATTTTCTGTTACAGCAGGAGACTAAGGCAGAAAATTGGTATGGAGAAATACAGGTGCTACTGTAACAGATACCTAAAAATGTAGAAGCAGCTTTAGAACTGGGAAATGGGTAAAGGCTAAAAGAGTTTGGAGGTGTATGCTAGAAACAGTCCATATTGCTGTGAACGGTCCATTAAGGGCAATTCTAGTGAGGTCTTAGAAAGAAAAGAGGGGAGAGAAAGTCTCTGTAGACTTTCTCTGTAGAGAAAGTCTCAATCTTCTTAGAGATACATAAGTAATCTGGAACAGAATGTGGGCAGATATATGGATGGTAAAGCCCATTCTGATGAGGTCTCAGATGGAAATGATGAACACGTTATTGGACACTAGAGGAAAGGCCATCCTTATTATAAATTGGCAAAGATCTTGAATGAATTGTGTCTGTGTCCTAGTGTTTTGTGGAAAGTTGAAATTGCAAGTGATAAAATTGGATAATTGGCCAAGGAAATCTCTAAGCAAAGTGTTTTTGGAGCAGCCTGTTTCCTCCTGATGGCTTAGAATAAAATTCCAGAAGAGAAAATCAGTTAAAGATTGAATTGTTAAGCAAGAAAGAAGTAGAATTTAAAGATTTAGAAATAAGTAAAGAAGGAAGAAATAAAATTATCTTTGCAGATAACATGGTCATATATATGTAGAAAACCCTAACCAAAAGTACCTTTTAGAACTAAAATGTGAATTCATGCAAGGTGAAGGGTACAAAGTCAACATACTGAACTCATTCATGTTTCTATACATAAACAATTAACTATCTGAAGATAAAATTAATGAAACAATCCCACTCAAAGTAACAACACAAATAAGAAAACAATTAGGAATAAACTTAACCAAAGAGATGAAAAATTTGCACACTGAAAATATAAAGTGTTGATGAAGAAAATTAAAGAAGGCACATAGATAAGTAGAAAGACATCCCATGTTCAAAGATTTTAAGATTTAATACTGTTAAAATGTTTCTTCTCATTTTGGGAATAACTTGATGGTATCCCACAGGTCCTTTAGGCTCTGTTCACTTTTCTTCATTTATTTTTTTCTTACTTTTCTCCAGACTGGATAAATTCAATGACCTTATTTTCAAGTTTACTCTTTCTGTCTTTTGTCTGCTCATATCACTACTGAATTCATCTAATAAATTTTCATTTTAGTTATTATACTTCCCAGTTACAGGATTTCTGTTCTATTCCTTAATATAATTTCCAACTCTTTAACATTTGCATTTTGTTCATACATTATTTACCTGATTTTCTGTAGTTCTTTATCCATGGTACTATTTTGTCTTTTCAGCATATTTAAGATGGTTGTTTTGAAGTATTTTTCTAGTAATTTTGATATCTGAGTTCATTTGGAGACAATTACTGTTCACTTATCTTGTTCTTTTGAAAGGACCATATTTTCCTGTGTCTTTGTATGGTTTGCATTTTTTGTTAATGTAAAGCTGAACATTTGAATATTATAATGTGATAACTCTGGAAATAATATTCTCATACTTACTCAAGGATTTTCTTTTTTAAAAAAATATTGAAGGCTAGGAACTGACTTTTCTCAATTATTTTTGCAGAGACTGTATACCTTTTTGTGCAATGTCAGTGAAGTCTCTGTTACTTAGTTGTGTTTAGCTAGTATTTTGATAGATATTTTATCGATTTCCAGATGTTCAAACAAACAGACCAGATTCTCTCTTTGTCTTTTACATTTTAACAGTTTGATTATGATGTGTTTTAAGTGTGATCTTTTCAATTTTATGCTACTTGGATTTTGTTGAGATTCTTAAATGTGTAAATTCATCTTTCATCAAGCTGGAGATATTTTCAGGCATTTTTTTCCAAATATTCTTCCTTAATCCCCTTTTTTCTCTCTTTTCTCTTCTTCTTGGGCACCCATATTGCCTATGTTGATATAATTGATGGTGCCCATAGACTCTGAGCCTTTATTCAATTTTTTGTACTTTTTCATTTCTGTTTCTCAGGCTGACATATTTTAATTAACCTGTACTCAAGTTTGCTGATGCCTTTGTCTTCAAGGTGAAATCTGCAGCTGAGCCCTTCTATAACATTTTAATTTCTGCTATTTTAATTTCAACTTCATAATAGCACTCTCTTTATATAGTGTCTATCTCTTTATTGGTATTTTCTCTCTGGTGAGTAATAGTTCTCATGTTTTCCTTTAATTCTTATTCATGATTTTGTTTAGGTCTTTGAACATTTTTATAATAGCTGCTTTAACGTCTTTGTCTAGTAAGTCCAATATCTGTGTCTTCTCAGGGATTGTTTCTATTGACAAATTTTATTAATCCTCTGCATGGATCACACTTTACTCTTCATAGCTTTCCTAAATTTTTGTTTAAAACCAGACATTTTTAATAATATAATATGTCAATCCTGGAAATTAGATCCTCAGATTTTATTGTTTTTGCTATTTGTTTTTCTTTTGGCCGTTTGTTTGTTTAGTAATTTTCCTGGACTAATTTTCTAAAATTTTATTGTTTCTTGTGTGCAATTATCTGCTTGGATTGCATTTTGGTCAGTTACTGATAGGGAAGATATTCTTTAAATAACCTTAAATATATTAGACAAATAATTTTCACAGCCCATCTGTGTGTTGTGATACCACTTAAAACTTCTGTCAGGTATCACTGTCTTAGTCTTCACTTCCTGTTTGTACAGAGATTTAAGGTCAGCTAGAGGTAAGAGATTAGGACCTCCTTTAGTCATTCTTGGACGTATGCACAACTCTGGATATGTACATGGCTTTACAGGGCATTAAAAATTATATATTTTGGGAGATGGGTTAAACATGTAATAACTGATGTGAAACCAAACAAAATAAAATTTTACATTCCTCCCTTTGACTACTTGGTCTTCCCTTTATAAACATAATCCATGAAAACAAGACAGGAGACACTGAAGCATAAGAGTGTGACTGAGCATCAGAGGACAGGGAAGTGGCTTGAAGAAATAATATGACATATAAAGCAAAGCTGAGTTTCCTCTGAAAAAGTTGCTTTAGAGCACAGATTTCTCTCTCAGTATGACATTTTATTTTCCAATTGATTCTGCATGTGTTCTGCCTCTAACTACTAACATTTTGACTCTAAGAAATATACTAAACCTTGGGGGCATAAGTGATAATATAAATGGATAAATAGTTGATGGTAAATCTAATCAATTGCTCCCTAGATACACATAGAGGATACTTCCTGAAAAGATTCATTGTAGTGACTTCTCTGGAGGTCCAGTTGTTTAGAATGTGCACTTCCAATGAAGGGGGTTCAGGTTTAATTCCCGGTCAGGGAACTAAGATCCCACATGCTGAGCGGCCAAAAAAATTTTTTTTAAAGTCATTAAAAAGAAAGATTCTTTGTAGCTGTATGCAAAGCTAGAATAAAGCTAGCATTGTCTACATCTTAAACTCAACACATGTTGTCCATTCAAATAGTGTTTTTTCTGCAATACTTCTTTTACTTCTCTTTAAAGTCACCTAATCTATATGTTACTTACTCATTTGCATTTAATCATGGAAGCAATATTTACTGAGGTTTCTTTCAATCCTCTGTTTTTGAAACTTTTGTAATTACCTTGAAAATAAAATTTTATTACTGTTTAATAAAGTTTGGTTATATTTAATATAGAGGACATAAAATGTTAATAATAAACCTGATATAAATTTCACTTCAGGATCTAGAATGAATAACAAATTTGAAAGAAAATAAGATGAAATAAAGATTCATATATTATCAGAACTGATGTTCAATGGTAAAACTTAGGGAAGATAATTGACCCTAAATCTATTTATGATCATATCTTTCATATAGAAGTAAATGTTTCCTAGGATGTTCGTGCATCTTCTTAATTGTTTAGAATTTCTAAACTTTCACAATATTGCTATTAAAATATGTATATTTAGAATTATAAATTCCCAAGGTAATGAAACTAATCAGTAATAAAGCCAAGGTGCAAACAGGATTCTCCTGACCCCTTGACCAGTGCTCATTCATTTCAGTTTCCTTCTGTTCTCAAGGGAAATTTATTTACTTTTGCCCTCTTTAGAGAAGACTACTCTGCTACACATTCTTACTCAATATTTTTCCTACAAATCCTCACTTCTTCAATGTCTTGCTAACAAAGGGAAAAAATATACTATTTTATTCTAATATGAAAATTACCAGTTACTTAGTGTATTAGCTTCCCCAAGAACATGACATTCAAATAGGACACATGTTTTTCCTTTAGGGATAATCTCTCCCCCAAGTAGAGGCCCCTATGACAACTTTCTGTGACTATTAGTAGGCAGGGTTTCATTCCCTGTGCCAAAAAATTAACAAGTGTTCTACTACCAGGTTTGAAACATCACACTTATTCATGAATAATGCAGTATATAAAGCAGTACTCAGTCAACAACTTTCAGAGTGTTTCCACATGAATTATCCCATTTACTATTTTTTTTTTTTTTTTTGCGGTACATGGGCCTCTCACTGTTGTGGCCTCTCCCATTGCAGAGCACAGGCTCCGGATGCACAGGCTCAGCAGCCATGGCTCACGGGCCTAGCCCCTCCGTGGCATGTGGGATCTTCCCTGACTGGGGCACAAACCCGTGTCCCCTGCATCGGCAGGCGGACTCTCAACCACTGCGCCACCAGGGAAGCCCTCCCATTTACTTTTATATCAAAGAACATCACATATTCTGGCCTGATAAACTGGCAGAGACAAGGACTATGAGAGAAACCAGGTGGAATCAATGACCATGTTCCAGATTAGTCCTAAAATAGGTAAAGCAGTTTGTCATTACTGCTCAAGTTTTTACTTACCATAACTAAGTTGACACAAACATATTGTTTTGCATACATTCAGGTGGAGAACCCATCACATTGTTCAGAATATATTGTTGGCATATGTGACTGTCTAAAGGTCACTGTTGACCATCTTTATCTTCTGGCATACACTCCAAAGTTATCAAGTTTCTACTGATAACTTTGACATGTACAAGTCACCAATGAAATAAGCCTACCTTTAATATATCTTTGCATAAAACTACACTTCAACTCATCCACAATGCCACACTAAAAAAATAAAATAAAATAAAAAATGAAATGAATCCTTTTCTTCATTTCATCCATTTTTTTCTTTTGCATCCAAACTGGAAGAGTTGTATATATAATATATTCATTGAATATATTATATAGAATTTTGAGCTAGAAGAAGTCAGTTATAATTATTTTAAATTATAATACCAAATCTCCAAATATTGTAAGGATATATGTAATGAATTTGAATTGACTTATTTAAGACAGTCTTTGTGAAGAATAATATACACCTTAAGAGATAGAAACTTACAGTATGATTCTTAACTGGAAGTGAATATCAAAATCATATGTGATTTTTTTTTTGAGACATATACATGCCTGCTATGCTTTTTAACATCAACCTAAGCTGACTGGTACACATAATCTTTTTTTTTTTTTTTTTCCAAAAGTTTCCCATGTAAATCTGATACACATCTCCAAATGAATATGGTTGGTTACTCAATTTCTATTACAATAGTGACAAGTGAAAAGCTGCCTTAGTTTCGGTAAATAACGGAAACCACTGAAATAAGCATTCATGCAAAATGCAAGTGGCTCAGTCAATAGTGTTTATTTTTTAATCAAATCACAGTTAGTTATGGGTCATTCAGTAAATAATACCTTTTCATGTGGTGGCTTCTAGTGTCTCCAGTTTTGTCACTTAGTACTATATATATACCCTTCAGAGAAGAAAGGGTAGATATGATTTTAATCACTTAATTTCAGAAGAATATTTTTTTAATAAGAACAAGTCACATTGTGTCTACCAAATGGAAGAGAGGCAAGAAATATCAATTAGGAATAATCCAAGGAGAAAATGATAAACTTTGATATTGATGATGTTTAGTAATGTACTGGATAACCAATAAAAACTTGGGAGATACATGGACTTCTGAAACGTTATTCTTTACATTATGTGATCCTTACTATTCTTACCTCTAAATATTTCTGACTACAGAAATTAAATAGAACAATATATTTAATATTATAAAATAATCTCTTATACTAGTCTGATCCTATGGTCTTCTACTTGACAATGAAAACAAAGAAATAACCTACTTCTTTAAAAGGTCTAAGGCACTTGTTTAATTAGTTTAACCCTTTTAAGCCATCCATTTAATGAAATTAAGATAGGTCAAAAAAATTTTTTTTGTATTGAAATATAGTTGATTTACAATGTTTTAGGTGTAAATCAAATAGATTTTTCATTATACCAAATAACTGGTCTACATGGTCTTCTACCCAACAAATATTAATAGAGTTCATTGTTCCATGTGTTGCAAAAAGAAAAACACTTCATAATGGGAAATTGCATTTGTCAAAAAATTTACACTTTGGAAACAGGTAAGAATTTATTTCCTCTGCTCAATATTTGGCTCATTTCCTTCTATATAGGTAAGCTCTGATTTCTACCTTTAAACCTAGGGTATAATTCAGTGCCAAGGAAGTAATCTCTGACCTTTGGTTAGCAACCTGTGAAACACACAAGTCTAAGGATTAAAAAGAATGTTTCGGGCTTCCCTGGTGGTTGAGAGTCCGCCTGCCGATGCAGGGGACGCGGGTTTGTGCCCCAATCGGGGAAGATCCCACATGCCGTGGAGCGGCTGGGCCCATGAGCCATGGTCGCTGAGCCTGCGCATCCGGAGCCTGTGCTCCACAATGGGAGAGGCCACAACAGTGAGAGGCCTGTGCACCACAAAAAAAAAAAAAAAAAAAAAGAATGTTTCTAGGGCCTCTAGGCTTTGGTGAGTTATTAATAGTTCCATACATTTCTACCTACTTTGTGTTTTTCCAAGGGTGGTATGAGGATTACACTACAAAATGCAGCTAAAAACAAATAAATCCAACAAAAACTTAATATATGTGTTCAAGTTGACCCTGTGAAATTATTTATGAATATGTGGTAAGGCTAATACATAAGTTTATTGATCAACATTTGTTGAAAGAGTAAATACACACAAGAAGATTAATTTGATTGAACCTTCCTGCAACTTATGTAAGGATACTAGACTTATGAGATTCAACATAGTGAGGAACTAGGATATATATTTTCACTTGGCAAGTGATGCAATATTTTTCATAACCATTCTTGTTTTAACTTTCTGAGAAAGAGCTACTTTTTTTTTCTTTTTGCCATGCCATGCAGCTTGAGGGATCATAGTTCCCCCACGAGGGCCCAAGCAGTGAAAGCACCAAGTCCTGACCACTGGACCACAAGAAATTCCTCTGAAAGACTTACTTTAAACTCTGAAACTTTTGCTATTCTCAGTCACACAGAACATAAAATAAATTTTAGAAAGTAGTTGGGGAGGAGACCTTAAAGATGGCGGAGGAGTAAGACGTGGAGATCACCTTCCTCTCCACAAATACATCAGAAATACAACTACATGTGGAACAACTCTTACAAACATCTACTGAATGCTGGCAGAAGACCTCAGACTTCCCAAAAGGCAAGAAACTCCCCACATACCTAGGTAGGGCAAAAGAAAAAAGAGAGACAAAAGTATAGGGACAGGACCTGCATCTCTGGGAGGGAGTTGTGAAGGAGGAAAAGTTTCCACACACTAGGAGCCCCCTTCACTGACAGAGACAGGGAGTGGTGGGGGGGAAGCTTCAGAGCCACAGAGGACAGTGCAGCAATAGGGGTGCAGAGGGCAAAGTGGAGAGATTCCCGCAGAGGATCGGTGCTTACCAGTACTCAACAGCCTGAGAGGCTTGTCTGCTCACCCGCCAGGGCAGGTGGGGGCTGGGAGCTGAGGCTCCGGATTCAGAGGTCAGATCCCAGGGAGAGGACAGTGGTTGGCTGCATGAACACAGCCTGAAGGGGGCTAGTGCACCACAGTTAGTCAGGAGGGAATCTAGGAAAATGTCTGGAACTGCCTAAGAGTCAAGAGACCATTGTTTCGGGGTGTGTGAGGAGAGGGGATTCAGTGTACTGCCTAAATAAGTTCCAGAGATAGGCACGAGCTTTGGCTACCAATGCAGATACCAGAGACAGGCATGAAATGCTTAGGCTGCTGCTGCAGCCACCAGGAAGCCTGTGTGCAAGCACAGGTCACTATCCACACCTCCTCTCTCGGGAGACTGTGCAGCCCGCCACTGCCAGGGTCCTGTGATCCAGGGACAACTTCCCTGGGAGAACACATGGTGCACCTCAGGCTGTTGCAACATCATGCTGGCCTCTGCTGTTGCAGGCTAGCCCCGCATTCCGTACCCCTCCTTCCCACTGACCTGAGTGAGCCAGAGCCCCCGAATCAGTTGCTACTTTAACCCCGTCCTGTCTGAACGAAGAACAGATGCCCTCAGGCAACCTACATGCAGAGGCAGAGCCAAATCCAAGGTTGAACTCCAGGAGATGTGCGAACAAAGAAGAGAAAGGGAAATTTCTCCCAGCAGCCTCTGGAGCAGCAGATTAAATCTCCACAATCAACTTGATGTACCCTGTATCTCTGGAACACCTGAATAGACAATGAATCATCCCAAAATTGAGGAGCTGGACTTTGGGAGCAACTGTAGACTTGGAGTTAGCATTCTTCATCTAATTTGTTTCTGGTTTTATGTTCATCTTGGTTAAATAATTAGACTTTATTATCATTGGTAGATTTGCTAATTGATTTGGTTGCTCTCTTCCTTTTTGTTTATATACATATATATATAAATAATTTTCCTTTTTCTCTTTTTGTGATTGTGTATGTGTAAGCTTCTTTGTGTCATTTTGCCTGTTTAATTTTGCTTTTACCATTTGTCCTACGGTTCTGTCTCTCGGGGTTTTTTTTTTGTTTGTTTGTTTTCTTAGTATACTTTTTGCACTTATTACTGGTGGATTTGTTTTTCAGTTTGGTTGCTCTCCTTTTTCTTTCTTTCTTTATTTTTATTATGTTTTAATTTTTAATATTTAAAATTTTCATTTTAATAACTTTATTTTATCTTATTTTTTCTTTCTTTCTTTCTTTTCTCCCTTTTCTTCTAAGCTGTGTGGCTGACAGGGTCTTTGTGCTCTGGCCAGGTGTCAGGCCTGTGCTCTGAGGTGGGAGAGCCAAGTTCAGGACACTGGTCCACCAGTGATCTCCTCGCTCCACGTAATATCGAAAGCTTACCCAGAGATCTCCAACTCAATGTTAAGATCCAGCTCCACTCAACGACCAGCAAGCTACAGTGCTGACCACTCTATGTCAAAAATCTAGCAAGACAGGAACACAACCCCACCCATTAGCAGAGAAGCTGCTGAAAATCATAATAAGGTCACAGACACCCTAAAACACATCCCTGGTTGAGGTCCTGCACACCAGAAAGACAAGATCCAGCCTTACCCACCAGAAAACAGGTACCAGTCCCCTCCACCAGGAAGCCAACCCAATCCACTGAACCAACCTTAGCCACTGGGGCAGACACCAAAAACAACAGGAACTACAAACATGCAGCCAAACAATTGAAGAGGAAATAGGCAGTCTACCTGTAAAAGAATTCAGAATTATGATAGTAAACATGATCGAAAATCTTGGAAATAGAAAGGACAAAATAAAAGAAATGCTTAACAAGGATCTAGAAGAACAAAAGAGCAAACAAACAATGATGAACAATAAAATAAATAAAATTTAAAATTCTCTAGAAGGAATCAATAGCAGAATAACTGAGGCAGAAGAATGGCTAAGTGACCTGGAAGATAAAACAATGGAAATAACTACCACAGAGCAGAATAAGGAAAAAAGAATGAAAATAATTGAGGACAGTCTCTGAGACCTCTGGGACAACATTAAATGCACCAACATTCAAATTATAGGGGTCTAAGGAGAAGAAGAGAAAAAAAAAATAGACTGAG
The DNA here is from genome assembly GCF_937001465.1 of Orcinus orca. NCBI lineage: Eukaryota > Metazoa > Chordata > Mammalia > Artiodactyla > Delphinidae > Orcinus > Orcinus orca. The sequence continues at coordinate 16,510,639 of NC_064571.1, forward strand.
ACAATATTTGAAGGGATTATAGTTGAAAACTTCCCTAAACTGAAAAAGGAAAGAATCAATCAAGTCCAACTGAAGCACACAGAGTCCAATACAGGATAACTCCAAGGAAAAACACAGCAAGACACATTAAACAAACTATCAAAAATTAAATACAAAGAAGAAATATTAAAAACAGCAAGGGAAAAACAAAAAATAACATACAAGGAAATCCCCATAAGGTAAACAGCTGATCTTTCAGCAGAAACTCTGCAATCCAGAAGGGACTGGCAGGACATATTTAATGTGATGAAAGGGAAAAACATACAACCAAGATTACTCTACCCAGCAAGGATCTCATTCAGATCCGAATGAGAAATTAAAACCTTTACAGAAAAACAAAAGCTAAGTGAATACAGCACCACAAAACCAGCTTTACAACAAATGCTAAAGGAACTTCTCTAGGCAGGAAATACAAGAGAAGGAAAAGACCTACAATAACAAACCCAAAACAATTCAGAAAATGGTAGAAGGAACATACACATAGATAACTACTTAAATGTAAATGGATTAAATGCTCCAACCAAAAGACATAGACTGGCTGAATGGATACAAAAACAAAACTCATATATATGCTGTCTACAGTAGACCCACCTAAGACCTAAGGACACATACAGAAAAAGTGAAGGGATGGAAAAAATATACCATGCAAGTGGAAGTCAAAATACAGCAGGAGTAGCAGTTCCCATATCAGACAAAATAGACTTTAAAATAAAGACTATTACAAGAGACAAAGAAGGACACTACATAATGATCAAGGGATCAATACAAGAAGATATAACAATTGTAAATATTTATGCACCCAACATAGGAGCATTTCAATACATAAGGCAAATGTTAACAGTCCTAAAAGGGGAAATTGACAGTAACACAATATTAATAGGGTCTTTAACACCCCACTTTCGCCAATGGACAGGTCATCCAAAATGAAAATAAACAAGGAAACAGAAGCTTTAAATGACACTTTAAATGAGATGGACTTAATTGTAATCAATATTTATAGGGCATTCCAACCCCAAACAACAGAACACACTTTCTTCTCTAGTGCTCATGGAACATTTTCCAGGATAGATCATATCTTGGGTCACAAATTAAACCTTGGTACATTTAAGAAAATTAAAATCTTATCAAGTATCTTTTCTGACCACAACACTATGAGCCTAGATATCAATTACAGGAAAAAAAAACTGTAAAAAATACAAACACATGGAGGCTAAGAAATACACTACTAAATACCCAAGAGATCACTGAAGAAATCAAAGAGGAAATTAAAAAATACTTAGAAAAAAATGACAAGGAAAACACAATGATCCAAAAACTTTGGGGTGCAGCAAAAACAGTTTTAAGAGGGAAGTTTACAGCAATAAAATCCTACCTCAGGAAATAAGAAATATCACAAATAAGCAACCTAACCTTACACCCAAAGGAATTAGAGAAAGAAGAACAAATAAAACCCTAAGGTTAGCAAAGGGAAAGAAATCATAAAGACTAGAACAGAAATAAATGAAAAAGAAATGAAGGAAACAATAGCAAAGATCTATAAAACTAAAAGCTGGTTCTTTGAGAAGATAAACAAAATTGATAAACCATTACCCACACTCATCAAGAAAAAAAGGGAGAAGATTCAAATCAATAGACTTAGAAGTGAAATAGGAGAAGTAACACCTGAGATTGCAGAAATACAAAGGATCATGAGAGATTACTACAAGCAACTGTATGGCAGTAAAATGGACAACCTGGAAGAAAAAGACAAATTCTTAGAAAAGCACAACCTTCCAAGACTGAGCCAGGAAGAAATAGAAAATATGAACAGACCAATAACAAGCACTGAAATTGAGACTGTGTTTAAATATCTTCCAACAAACATAGACCAGGACCAGAGGGCTTCACAGGTGAATTCTATCAAACACTTAGAGAAGAGCTAACACCTATTCTTCTCAAACCGTTCCAAAATATAACAGAGGGAGGATCACTCTCAAACTCATTCTATGAGGCCACCACCACCCTGATACCAAAACCAGAAAAAGATGTCACAAAGAAAGAAAACTACAGGCCAATATCACTGATGAACATAGATGCAAAAATCTGCAACAAAATACTAGCAAACAGAATCCAACAGAACATTGGAAGGTTCATACACCATGATCAAGTGGGGTTTATCCCAAGAATGCAAGGATTCTTCAATATACACAAATTAATCAGTGTGATAAACCATATTAACAAACTGAAGGAGAAAAACCATATGATCTTCTCAATAGATGCAGAAAAATCTTTTGACAAAATTCAACACCCATTTATGCTAAAAACCCTCCAGAAAGTAGACATAGAGGGACCTTACCTCAACATAATAAAGGCTATACATGACAAAACCACAGCAAACATCTTTTGCAATGGTGAAAACTGAAACCATTTCCACTAAGATCAGGAACACGACAAGGTTGTCCACTCCCACCACTATTACTCAAAATAATTTTGGCAGTTTTATCCACAGCAATCAGAGAAGAAAAAGGAATAAATCAGAAAAGAAGAAGTAAAGCTGTCACTGTTTGCAAGTGACATGATACTACACCTAGAGAATCCTAAAGATGCTACCAGAAACCTACTAGAGCTGATCAACGAATTTAGTAAAGTATAGCATACAAAATTAATGCACAGAAATCTCTGGCATTCCTATACATTAATGAAGAAAAATCTGAAAGAGAAATTAAGGAAACACTCCCATTTACCATTGCAACAAGAAGAATAAAATACTTAGGAATAAACCTACCTAAGGAGACAAAAGACTTGTATGCAGAAAACTATGACACTTATCAAAGAAATTAAAGATGATACAAACGGATAGGTATACCATATTCTTGGATAGGAAGAATCAACATTGTGAAAATGACTATACTATCTAAAGCAGTCTACAGATTCAATGAAATCCCTAACAAACTACAAACAGCATTTTTCACAGACTAGAACAAAAATTTTACAATTTGTATGGAAACACAAAAGACCCCGAATAACCAAAACAATCTTGAGAAAGAAAAACGGAGCTGAAGGAATTGGCTCCTGGACTTCAGACTATACTACAAAGCTACAGTAATCAAGACAGTATGTTACTGGCACAAAAACAGAAATATAGACGAATGGAGCAGGATAGAAAGCACAGAGATAAACCCATGCACATATAGTCACCTTATTTTTGATAAAGGAGGCAAGAATATACAATGGAGAAAAGACAGCCTCTTCAAAAAGTGGTGCTGGGAAAACTGGGCAGCTACATTTAAAAGAATGAAATTAGAACACTCCCTAACACAAAAATACACTCAAAATGGATTAAAGACCTATTAAGGCCAGACACTATAAAACTTTTAGAGGAAAACATAAGAAGAACACTCTATGACATAAATCACAGCAAGATCCTTTTTGACCCACCTCCTAGAGAAATGGAAATTAAAACAGAAATAAACAAATGGGACCTAGTGCAACTTAAAAGCTTTTGCACAGCCAAGGAAACCATAAACAAGATGAAAAGACAACCCTTAGAATGGGAGAAAATATTTGCAAGTGAAGCAGCTGACAAAGGATTAATCTCCAAAATTTACAAGCAGCTCATGCAGCCCAATATCAAAAAAACAAACAACCCAATCCACAAATGGGCAGAAGACCTAAATAGACATTTCTGCAAAGAAGATATACAGATTGTCAACAAACATATGAAAGGATGCTCAACATCCCTAATTATTAGACAAATGCAAATCAAACCAAATCAAACCTATCACCTCACAGCACTCAGAATGGCCATCATCAAAAATTTAAAAACAATCAATGATGGAGAGGGTGTGGAGAAAAGGGAACCCTGTTGCACCATTGGTGGGAATGTAAGCTGATACAGCCACTATGGAGAGCAGTACAGAGGTTCCTTAAAAAACTAAATATTGAACTGTCATACGACCCAGCAATCCTACTACTGGGCATATATCCTGAGAAAACCATAATTCAAAAAGAGTCATGTACCACAATGTTCATTGCAGCTGTATGTACAATAACCAGGACATGGGAGCAACTTAAGTGTCCATCAACAGATGAATGGATAAAGAAGATGTGGCACACATATATACAGTGGAATATTACTCAGCCATAAAAGAAATGAAATTGAGTTTTTTTGTAGAGTGGTGGATGGACTTAGAGTCTGTCATACAGAGTGAAGTAAGTCAGAAAGAGAAAAACAAATACTGTATGCTAATGCATATATATGGAACCAAAAAAAAAAAAAAAGGCTTCTGATGAACCTAGGGGCAGGACAGGAATAAAGACACAGACGTAGAGAATGCCTTTGAGGACATGGGGAGGGGAAGGGTAAGTTGGGACAAATGAGAGAGTGGTATGGACATATATACACTACCAAATATAAAAATAGATAGCTAGTGGGAAGCAGTCACATAGCACAGGGTGATCAACCTGGTGCTTTGTGACCACCTAGAGAGGTGGGATACAGAAGATGGGAGGGAGACACAAGACGGAGGAGATATGGGGATATATATCTTTATATATAGCTGGTTCACTTTGTTATATAGCAGAAACTAACACACCATTGTAAAGCAATTATGCTCCAATAAAGGTGTTAAAAAAAAATAAAAAGTAGTTGGGGACAATTATTTGTAATCTGGAGCTAATCACAGATATTTAGCTAAAATATCTTTACAGAAAGTCAAAGATTAAAGATATGTAAAACAAAATGAGGCCTATTATCAGTCCGAATCTAGGGTGTAGACATCTTAAAATAACAGATAACTAACCAAATTTTAAATATATAATGTTAAAGGAAGAGTTTAAACCAATCACAAAGAGGAAGGCCTGTGTAAATAAATTCCACAAATTGAAGTTTAAGAATCAGTGAAGTGGGCTTCCCTGGTGGCGCAGTGGTTGAGAGTCCGCCTGCTGATGCAGGGGACACGGGTTCGTGCCCCGGTCCGGGAGGATCCCACATGTTGCAGAGCAGCTGGGTCCCTGAGCCATGGCCGCTGGGCCTGCGTGTCTGGAGCCTGTGCTCTGCAATGGGAGAGGCCACAACAGTGAGTGGCCTGTGCATCGAAAAAAAAAAATCAGTGAAGTTCAAGAATAAAGCTGCTATCAAGGGGAAATACAGTATGCTACAAAGAGATATTCTGAAGTAAGCAGTTCTGAAATAGAGACATACATGTTTAAAGATGTCAATGTCAGGAAAGATGTGGGCTCCTTAAATTCCAATTTGCCTATTTATATTGGTAAACTCAGTTATGTTTGTGGTTTCAATTATTGTTTATACGTATTAATTCAATTTCTTTGATAGATATAGGCCTATTCAGATAGTCTATTTTTTCTTGTGTGACTTTTAGCAAATTGTGCCTTCAAGGAATTAGTCCATATCATCTAGGTTATAAAATGTATGTTCTCTCTCTTTCTTAGCTTCTCCTTCAGTTATTCTTACAAGGCCTCTTGGTTTCTAAATCCATCTGCTATTATAAATTGTTATATTTATATAGACTTTAAGTCAACTCTAAATTCTTCTTACTATGCAATAATGTGTGTGAAAAAATAAAAATATTTTTATATTTAATTATACTTATAATTTATAAATATGTATGAGTATACATACAATTATTGATTGGTAGATTATTTATACTGAGGAAAAAAGTGTGTGAAAAGAGGAGTTTCCTCTTCTCTGCCCAACAAGGTGGTCATTGCTGTGGGGAAATGAATATAAGGGATATAATAAAATTGAAGTGGAGACCACAAGAATAAACACAAAAACACTTCATAGGATGATATTCAAAATGAAGCTAGCCAATATGTTTTGAGGAAATGTGGCTTGACTCAGGCATGAAGAAACTCATAGATGAGTAAAAATTAGAATTCTTAGATTAAAATATAAATGTGGAGATGAGGGTGGTCAAGATGGCAGAGTAGAAAGACCCTGAGAAAGACCCTGCCCCCATGAACACAGCAAAATTAGAACTACATATAGAAAGTTACACTCACTAAGAATGATTTGAAGACTGGTGGAATAGCTGTTCTATAATGAAGGCTATAAAGAAAGAACCACACAGAGCCTGGTCAGATGGGAGGAGAAGCAATCTTGCTGGGACCCACACCCCTAGAAGTGGAGGGAGATATCACAGGCTCAGGGGTCCTCCTTAAGGAGAGAGGAATTTGAGCCCCATATTAGGCACTCCAGCCCTTGGATTTGACACTGGGAAGGTGAGACCTCTTAGTTGATTTGAAAATCAGTTGAGCTATTGGAGGTTGTATAAAACTGAGACTCTGCTCTTGAACAGCATAAGCACAGACTTGCTTGCTCCCAGTCCCAGTACAGAGGCAGCAGATTGAAAATTGCCTGTTGTTCTGACAGGCCTGCCAGAACCACTCCAGTGCCCCCCAGCCCACACCTGACTCCTACTCCAGCCCTTCCTGCTCCAACACTGCTCCTTGCTAAGGTGGAGACCACCATTGCCAACACATGTCTGTGTACAGGGTGAGGAGCAGAGCCAACTTAGGTCCAGTCCTGACTCTAGACATGGTAAACAAGTAGCTATTGTTATATGTCAACATATATAAATCCCATGGTAACCACAAATCAAAACCTACAATAGATACGCAAAAGCAAGAAAGAAAGGAACACAAGCATACCACTAAAGAAAATCATAAAACCATAAGGGAATAAACAAAAAGAAGAAAAGAACAGAGAAGAACTACAAAAATAACCATAAAACAAGTAAAAAAATGGCAAGAATTACATACCAATCAATAATCACTTTAAATGTCAATGAAATAAATGCTCCAAGCAAAAGACATAGGGTGGCTAATTAAATAAAAAACAAGGCTCATCTATACACTACCTACAAGAGACTCATTTCAGAGCTAAAGACACACACAGATGGAAAATGAAGGGATAGAAAAGGCTATTCCATGCAAATGGAAACAAAAAGAAAGCTGGGGTAGCAATACTCGATTAGACAAAATATATTTTATAACAAAGTCTATAATAAAATACTAATAAGGACATTATGTAATGATAAAGATATCAATCCAAGAAGAGGTAATAACATTTGTAAACATATATGCATCTATTATAGGAGTGACTAAATATAAAAAAAACAAATATCAAAAGACATAAAGGAAAAAAATAGACAGTAACACAGTAATAGTAAGAGACTTTAACACTCCACTTACTTCACTAGATAGATCATCCAGACAGAAAATCAGAGACAGTGATCTTAAATGACACATCATACCAGCTGGATTTAAATGATATATACAGGACATTCCATCTGCATAGCAGCAGAATGCACATTCTTTTCAAGTGCACATGGAGCTTTCTCCAGGATAGATCACATGCTAGGCCACAATACAAGTTTCAATAAATATAAGAAGATTAAAATTATATCAAGCACCTTTTCTGAACACAATTGTATGAAACTAAAAAATAAATTATGGGAGACAAATGGAAAAGAACCCCAAACACATGGAGAATAAACAGCTTGCAAGTAAAATACCAATGGGTTAATGAAGAAATCAAATAGGAAATCAGAAAATACCATGAGATAAATGAAAATAGAAACACAACTTTCCAAAATCTATGGGACACAGAAATAGCAGTTCTAAAAGGGAAATTTACAGCAACACAGGCCTACCTTAAGAAACAAGAAAAATCGCAAAAAAGCAACCTAACTTTCCACCTAAATGAATTAGAGAAATTATGATAAAAGCCCAAACATAGCTGAGGGAGGAAATGAAAAGATCAGAGTGGAAATAATTAAATGGTAATCCCCTCCACAAAATAGAAAAGATCAATGAAACTAAGACTTGTTTTTTTGAAAAGATAAATAAAAGTGACAAACCTATAGCCAGGCTCATTAAAAAAGAGAGAGAGAGGGCCCACATGAACAAAATGAAAAATGGAAGTGGTGAAGTTACAACTGATATCACAAAATATATAAGAAACTCATAAAACTCAGTATCAAACAAACAATCAGATTTAAAAATGGGCAGATAATCTGAATGGAAATTTTTCCAAGGAAGATAGACAGGTGGCCAACAGACACATAAAAATATGCTCAACATCACTAATTATCAAGGAAATGTAAATCAAAACTGCAATGAGATATGACCTCATACCTGTCAGAATGGCTATCATCCAAAATATGAAATAACAAATATTGGTGAGGATGAGGAGAAAATGGAACCCTAGTACACTCTTGGTGAGAATGTGAATTGGTGCAGCTACTATAGAAAACTGTATGGAGGTTCTGCAAAAAACAAAATATAGAACTACCATATGGTCCAGGAATTCCATTTCTTTGTATACATCTGAAGAAAATGTAAACACTAATTTGAAAACATATATGCGCACCAATGTTCATAGGGGACTTTATTTACAATAACCAAGATATGAAAGCAACTTAATTGTCCAGAAACAGACGAATGGGTAAGGAAAATTATATACATATATATGTATATATATATATATATATATATATACACACACACACACACATATATATGTGTGTATATATCTATATATGTGTGTATATATATCTCTATATGTGTGTGTGTATGTATGTGTATATATATATATGTGTATATATATATATATATATACATATATCTCAGCCATAGAAAATAATTAAACCTTTGTCATTTGCAGCAACATGGATGGACATGGAGGGTATTATGCTTAATGAAATAAGTTAGACAGAGAAAGACAAATATGTGTATGTTTTCACTTTTATGTGGTATCTAAAAAATAAAACAAATGAATGAATATAACAAAACATAAATAGACTCACAGATACAAACTAGCAGTTACCAGTAGGGAGCAGGTGGAAGGATGGCAAGGTAGGTGAAGGGGATTAAGATATACAAACTATTAAGTATAAAATAAATAAGATACAAGGACAATGCAGGGAATACAGACATTATTTATGATAAATTTTTATGAAGTATAATCTATAAAAACTGAATCCCTAGGCTATACACTTGAACCTGGTGTAATCTTGTAAGTCAACTATAATAATTATATAAAGGAAAATGAAAATTAAATAAAAAATACAAATATAGAGATGACTAGAATATGTCCAGAGAGTAAGAAGTAGAGTTAGATTGGTAAAACTGAGAAGTCCTTTTCGAGATATGCTTGGGGAAGCAAGGCTTGTGCAACCAGCAGTAAAATTGAGAAATTATGATGCGTAGCCTAATAGAATGCTCTACTGTTTCACATTCTTCTACTTACAAAATCTTTTCTTAATCTGAAACTTGGCTTCTGGACTTCCCTAATGGAACATAATAGTTTTTAATAAAAAGTATTCAATTGGGTCTCTAATACAAATATTAATTTTCTGAGTTTAGAACAGTTTTCCTATATTTTATCTTATTACATTCTTTTAAAAAATTATAAACCTCTTACTTGCCTTTTGAAAAAAATCCATGTTTCCTTATGTGCTATTCAGAATAATTATGATCTTGTTTCTAAGTACATGTTGATCTTTATTTCTAACAAAATCTCTTTATCTCTATTCCAAATATGTCATATATTACATAGTTTCCCATTTCTCTTAGTTTTCCATGTGTGACCTTATCTCCATATTGATGAAGATGTTCCTTCTATCTATCTTATATTTTTATGTAATGTACTCTTTTATCCACTCCATACACCCTTATATATACCAAGGAGGAGCTCTGACATGATTCAAATATTAGAAAAATATTGGGCATTAATAGGAAAGAGTTTTATTGTGAAAGAGAAACATGTTAAACATTGTTGTGTCTGCAGGGCATACATATTTACTTTAGAATCTAGTTCTTTTTTTTTTTTTTAACATCTCTATTGGAGTACAATTGCTCTACAATGGTGCGTCAGCTCCTGCCCCACAACAAAATGAGTCAGCTACATATATACATACGTTCCCATATCTCCTCCCTCTTGCATCTCCCTTCCTCCCACCCTCCCTATCCCACACCCCCAGGTGGTCACAAAGCAACGAGCCGGTCTCCCTGTGCCATGTGCTGCCTCCCACTAGCTATCTACCTTACGTTTGGTAGTGTATATATGTCCATGCCTCTCTCTAGCTTTGTCACAGCTTACCCTTCCCCCTCCCCATATCCTCAAGTCCATTCTCTAGTAGGTCTGTGTCTATTCCTGTCTTACCCCTAGGTTCTTCATGACTATTTTCCCCTAAATTCCATGTATATGTGTTGGCATACGGTATTTGTCTTTCTTGTTCTGACTTACTTCACTCTGTATGACAGACTCTAGGTCTACTCACCTCATTACAAATAGCTCAATTTCATTTCTTTTTATGGCTGAGTAATATTCCATTGTATATATGTGCCACATCTTCTTTATACATTCATCCAATGATGGACACTTAGGTTGCTTCCATCTCCTGGCTATTGTAAAGAGAGCTGCAATGAACATTTTGGTACATGACTCTTTTTGAATTTTGGTTTTCTCAGGGTATATGCCCAGTAGTGGGATTGCTGGGTCATATGGTAGTTCTATTTGTAGTTTTTTAAGGAACCTCCATATTGTTCTCCACAGTGGCTGTATCAATTTACATTTGCACCAACAGTGCAAGAGTGTTCCCTTTTCTCCACACCCTCTCCAGCATTTATTGTTTCTAGATTTTTTGATGATGGCCATTCTAACTGGTGTGAGATGATATCTCATTTTAGTTTTGATTTGCATTTCTCAAATTATTAGTGATGTTGAGCATTCTTTCATGTGTTTGTTGTCAGTCTGTATATCTTCTCTGGAGAAATGTCTATTTAGGTCTTCTGCCCATTTTTGGATTGGGTTGTTTGTTTTCTTGTTATTGAGCTGCATGAGCTGCTTATAAATTTTGGAGATTAATCCTTTGTCAGTTGGTTCATTTGCAAATATTTTCTCCCATTCTGAGGGTTGTCTTTTGGTCCTATTTATGGTTTCCTTTGCTGTGCAAAAGCTTTGAAGTTTCATTAGGTCCCATTTGTTTATTTTTGTTTTTATTTCAATTTCTCTAGGAGGTGGGTCAAAAAGGATCTTGCTGTGATTTATGTCATAGAGTGTCCTGTCTATGTTTTCCTCTAAGAGTTTGATAGTGTCTGGTCTTACATTTAGGTCTTTAAACAATTTAGCTTATTTTTGTGTATGGTGTTAGGGAGTGATCTAATCTCATACTTTTACATGTGCCTGTCCAGTTTTCCCAGCACCACTTATTGAAGAGGCTGTCCTTTCTCCACTGTACATTCCTGCCTTCTTTATCAAAGATAAGGTGACCATATGTGCATAGGTTTATCTCTGGCCTTTCTATCCTGTTCCATTGATCTATATTTCTGTTTTTGTGCCAGTACCATACCGTCTTGATTACTGTAGCTTTGTAGTATAGTCTGAAGTCAGGGAGCCTGATTCCTCCAGCTCCGTTTTTCCTTCTCAAGATCGCTTTGGCTATTTGAGGTCTTTTGTTTTTCCATACAAATTGTGAAATTTTTTGTTCTATTTCTGTGAAAAATGCCAGTGGTAGTTTGATAGGGATTGCATTGAATCTGTAGATTGCTTTGGGTAGTAGAATCATTTTCACAATGTTGTTCTTCCAATCCAAGAACATGGTATATCTCTCCATCTCTTTGTATCATCCTTAATTTCTTTCATCAGTGTCTTATAATTTTCTGCATACAACTCTTTTGTCTCCTTAGGTTTATTCCTAGATATTTTATTCTTTTAGTTGCAATAGTAAATGGGAGTGTTTTCTTGATTTCATTTTCAGATTTTTTATCATTAGTGTATAGGAATGCCAGAGATTTCTTTGCATTAATTTTGTAACCTGCTACTTTACCAAATTCATTGATTAGCTCTAGTATTTTTCTGGTATCATCTTTAGGATTCTCTATGTATAGTATCATGTCACCTGCAAACAGTGACAGCTTTACTTCTTCTTTTCTGATTTGGATTCCTTTTATTTCCTTTTCTTCTCTGATTGCTGTGGCTAAAACTTCCAAAACTATGTTGAATAAGAGTGGTGAGAGTGGGCAACCTTGTCTTTTTCCTGATCTTAGTGGAAATGCTTTCAGTTTTTCATCATTGAGGACGATGTTGGCTGTGGGTTTGTCATATATGGCCTTTATTATATTGAGGTAAGTTCCCTCTATGCATACTTTCTGCAGGGTTTTTATCATAAAGGGTGCTGAATTTTGTCAAAAGCGTTCTCTGCATCTTTTGAGAAGATCATATGGTTTTTCTTCTTCAATTTGTTAATATGGTGTATCACATTGCTTTATTTGTGTATATTGAAGAATCCTTGCATTCCTGGAATAAACCCCGCTTGATAATGGTGTATGATCCTTTAAATGTGCTGTTGGATTCTGTTTGCTAGTATTTTGTTGAGGATTTTGGCATCTATGTTCATCAGTGATATTGGCCTGTAGTTTTCTTTCTTTGTGACATCCTTGTCTGGTTTTGGTATCAAGGTGATGGTGGCCTCGTAGAAGGAATTTTGGAGTGTTCCTCCCTCTGCTATATTTTGGAAGAGTTTGAGAATGATATGTGTTTGGTCTTCACTAAATGTTCGAGAGAGTTCGCCTGTGAAGACGTCTGGTCCTGGGCTTTTGTTTGTTGGAAGATTTTTAATCACAGTTTCAATTTCAGTGCTTGTGATTGGTCTGTTCATATTTTCTATTTCTTCTGGATTCAGTCTTTGCAGGTTGTGCATTTCTCAGTATTTGTCCATTTCTTCCAGGTTGTCCATTTTATTGGCATAGAGTTGCTTGTAGTAATCTCTCATGATCTTTTGTATTTCTGCAGTAACATTTGTTACTTCTCATTTTTCATTTCTAATTCTATTGATATGAGTCTTCTCTCTTTTTTTCTTGATGAGGCTGGCTAATGGTTTATCAATTTTGTTTATCTTCTCAAAGAACAGCTTTTAGTTTTACTGATCTTTGCTATCATTTCCTTTTTTACTTTTTCATTGATTTCTGATCTGATTTTTATGATTTCTTTCCTTCTGCTAAATTTGGGGGGTTTTGTTCTTCTTTCTCTAATTGCTTTAGGTGCAAGGTTAGGTTGTTTATTCGAGATGTTTCCTGTTTCTTAAGGTAGGATTGTATTGCTATAAACTTCCTTCTTAGAACTGCTTTTGGTGCATCTCATAGAATTTGAGTCATCGTGTCTCCATTGTCATTTGTTTCTAGGTATTTTTTGATTTCCTCTTTGATTTCTTCAGTGATCACTTCATTATTAAGTAGTGTATTGTTTAACCTCCATGTGTTTGTATTTTTTACAGATCTTTTCCTGTAATTGATATCTGGTCTCATAGCATTTTGTTCAGAAAAGATACTTGATACAATTTCAATTTTCTTAAATTTACAAAGGCTTGATTTGTGACCCAAGATATGATCTATCCTGGAGAATGTTCCATGAGCAATTGAGAAAAATGTGTATTCTGTTGTTTTTGGATGGAATGTCCTATAAATATCAGTTAAGTCCATCTTGTTTAATGTATCATTTAAAGCTTGTGTTTCCTTATTTGTTTTCATTTTGGATGATCTGTCCATTGGTGAAAGTGGGGTGTTAAAGTCCCCTACTCTGAATGTGTTACTGTCGATTTCCCATTTTATGGCTGTTAGTATTTGCCTTACGTATTGAGGTGTTCCTATGTTGGGTCCATAAATATTTACAATTTTTATATCTTTGTGAATCGATCCCTTGATCATTATGTAGTGTCCTTCTTTGTCGCTTCTCATAGTCTTTATTTTATAGTCTATTTTGTCTGATATGAGAATTGCTACTCCAGCTTCCTTTTGTCTGATATGAGAATTGCTACTCCAGCTTCCTTTTGGTTTCCATTTGCATGAAATATCTTTTTCCATCTCCTTAGTTTCAGTCTGTATGTGTCTCTAGGTCTGAAGTGGGTCTCTTGTAGACAGCATATGTAAGGGTCTTGTTTTTGTATCCATTCAGCCAATCTGTGTCTTTTGGTAGGAGCATTTAGTCCATTTATATTTAAGGTAATTATTGATATGTATGTTCCTATTCCCATTTTCTTAATTGTTTTGGGTTCATTATTGTAGGTCTTTTCCTTCTCTTGTGTTTGTTCCCTAGAGAAGTTCCTTTAACAGTTGTTGTAGAACTGGTTTGGTGGTGCTGAACTCTCTTAGCTTTTGCTTGTCTCTAAAGATTTTAATTTCTCCATCAAATCTGAATGAGATCCTTGCGGGGTAGAGTAATCTTGGTTGCAGGATTTTCTCCTTCATCACATTAAATATGTCCTGCCAGTCCCTTCTGGCTTGCAGAGTTTCTGCTGAAAGATGAGCTGTTAACCTTATGGGGATTCCCTTGTGTGTTATTTGTTGTTTTTCTCTTGCAGCTTTTAATATGTTTTCTTTGTATTTAAATTTTGACAGTTTGATTAATATGTGTCTTGGCGTATTTCTCCTTGGATGTATCCTGTATGGGACTCTCTGTGCTTCCTGGACTTGACTGAGTATTTCCTTTCCCATATTAGGGAAGTTTTCAACTATAATCTCTTCAAATATTATCTCAGTCCCTTTCTTTTTCTCTTCTTCTTCTGGAACCCCTATAATTTGAATGTTGGTGTGTTTAATGTTGTCCCAGAGGTCTCTGAGACAGTCCTCAGTTCTTTTCATTCTTTTTTCTTTATTCTGCTCTGCAGTAGTTATTTCCACTATTTTATCTTCCAGGTCACTTATCTGTTCTTCTGCCTCAGTTATTCTGCTATTGATCCCATCTAGAGTATTTTTCATTTCATTTATTGTGTTGTTCATTGTTGTTTCATCTTTAGTTCTTCTAGGTCCTTGTTAAATTTTTCTTGCATTTTGTCTATTCTATCTCCAAGATTATGGATCATTTTTACTATCATTATTCTGAATTCTTTTTCAGGTAGACTGCCTATTTCCTCTTCATTTGTTAGGTCTGGTGGGTTTTTATCTTGCTCCTTCATCTGCTCTGTGTCTTTCTGTCTCCTCATTTTGCTTATCTTACTGTGTTTGGGGTCTTCTTTTTGCAGGCTGTGGGTTCGTATTTCCCGTTGTTTTTGGTGTCTGTCCCCAGTGGCTAAGGTTGGTTCATTGGGTTGTGTAGGCTTCCTGGTGGAAGAGACTAGTGCCTGTTTTCTATTGGATGAGGCTGGATCTTGTCTTTCTGGTGGGCAGGTCCACATAGGATGATGTGTTTTTGGGTGTCTGTGGACTTATTATCATTTTAGGCAGCCTCTCTGCTAATGGGTGAAGTTGTGTTCCTGTCTTGCTAGTTGTTTGGCATAGGATGTCCAGCACTGTAGCTTGCTCATTGTCAAGTGGAGCTGGGTGCTGGTGTTGAGATGGAGATCTCTTGGAGATTTTCACCATTTGATATTTTGTGGAGCTGGGAGGTCTCTTGTGGACCAGTGTCCTGAAGTTGGCTCTCCCACCTCAGAGGCACAGCACTGACTCCTGGCTGAAGCACCAAGAGCCTTTCATTCACACGGCCAGATACGTGGTGGGTCCCCCGCCCCCTGGGAGGTCCAAGGTCCTCTGCCAGCACCCAGCAGGTGCTCTGTAGACATTGTTCCACGTGTAGATATACCTCCAGTGTATCCGTGAGGAGGAAGGTGATCCCCGCTTCTCACTCCTCCGCCATCTTCCTGGAAGCTCTAGAATCTAGTTCTTAAACTCCTTCTTTCTAAAATTATGTTGTCTTATTTGCATTCTCTTTCTAGGAACTATAAGAGTGCTGTGGCAAGATGGGCTTGGTGAAACCTCAGTCTCACTGGAAAACGTATCCTATTTTGGGAGCCAAACTGGGTCCATAAGAATGAAGGATCTATTCTGGGAACTCAAGTGTGCCTTTGTCTAGGCCTAAGGGGAATTCTCCTTTCACATTGACTCAGTGTATTTTCCCTGATCTGAGGAACCACACTTATGCCAGCAGCTGATGTCTCCTGAGGACAAGTAAAGTGAATTTATTCCTGGCATTTGTCTCTATTACAATTACAAAAGTGACATCTGCACCCACACCACCACTAGTCTCCCACCTGAGAAGATAATTTTCTTGAGGGTTTTTTCATTTTTAACAATGTTTTAGTGCATAACACAATGCCTTTTATGTAGCAGAAATTCAAAAATTACTTGTTGAATATGTGAAGTACACAGAGAGATGATAAATAAAAGTTTACAAATCCTTGATAAGCTCCCCATGATCACAAAGATTCATAGAGCAAAGTCATAGGCATTGTTTAGGAATTTGGGAAACTATTTTAAGCAGTAAAATTCCAATGAAATTTCCACATGCATATGCCCTTTCTGGCTACAAAATGGATAATAAATTTTCATGATATGGAATTGGATGGTGAGACCAGTAATACAGTTATTACTCTATATAAAAGTGATCTCAATGGAGAAGGAGGGAAGTGGACACATTCAAAATAGTTCTATGAGACATAATTAATAGGACTTTGTTATGAGTTATGTGTGAGCAGGGACAGAAAAAGAAGTTTCAAGGATAATTCAGCTTTTCACTTTGGACATTTGTATGAATGTTTGTGCTGATTATGAAAATAGATAGAGAGGAGAAGAGAGGCTTGAAGAAAGCATGAATTCAGTTTGCGGACTCTTCTTTTGAAGTATTCTTGAAATTTCTGAATGAAATATTTTATCAGGTTGTATATAATATATGACTTTTTAGGTCAGAAAGATGTTTGTGCAGGGACTAATAGTTTAGAAGTTATCAGTGTTGAATAATCTGCACCATAGGCATAGATAAGTTGGCCTAGGGAGAAAAACAAAGAATCCTAGAAATGAGGCTTAGAAATTCCATTATTCACCATCATGGTAGAGAATAATGAGACACAGACTGAGACAGTTCCTCCAGAGCAGGAGAAAGAGGTTCCAAAGTCATGGAAGACAAAGAAAGAAAATTTTAAGAAATGGATAATAAGACATATTTGAGGTGCTTCTGGGGTTTAGCAACATATAGTTAAGTGGTGACTTTAGCAAGAGTACTTGTGTTCATCTTGCCTGGGTCCAAAGGGGAATGATGGTAGATTGAGTAAGGAATAAAAGATAGGAGATGAAAAAATGAAAACTAAGTGAAGAAAACCATTTTTTGGAAAAGTTTGTCTTTGAAGGGAGGGGAAAAGACATTACAACCCCCAACCCCATTCCCCACCAAAATAAAGATGAGCTGAGAAAGTTGTGTGTGTTTCTTTGGTTGTTTCAATGTTTGCCTGCTTAAACTCCTTGGTTTTAAGATGGGAGAGACTTGAACATGTTTAAATTTTTCTGGTTAGCAACTTTTTGTGAAAGAAACAAGATGGAAGACATCTCAGAGAACACAACTGTCAATCTTTAGGTACTTTATAGGCTCAGACACAAAGTCTGTACAGAGATCCCTAAACAAACGTTTGTTGATATGAATTCGTGCAACATCAATCAGCTGTTACAAATCTGTCTGGACTGTGAGCCCAAGGACACTCATACTTCTCTTTGTTTTTCTCCCCACTATGTTAACATCAGTGAATGGAACTCAGTCAATTTTGACCAGTCACATCCATCTTCTGCTCATTTCCCATTGCTTAGCACAGTTCCTGGCAGAGAAGACACTCCCTTTAACTATTTGTTGGATAAATAGTTAGATGAATAAGTAAGTAAGGGAAATAAATCCAATAATGCAGGCCCTCAAGAAGCCTCTGATGGGTGTTTTCTTAATTCTACAATGTCCGAGAGTATGAAGGCCATGAGATTGATGTTCTATATATGTTTTATTCACCTGGAAATTTCTGTATTCCTTGAAGAGGATCATATAGATAACAGAATCATACATTTCCTCTTCTGTGTCTTGTCAGTCTATTTGATCTGATACAGGTCTAATGGCTTTGATTACCCTAATGGTTACTTATTTTAGGTTTTTTACATTTTTTCCTCGACTTGGTTTGCTTTCATGCAGGTACCTGTGAGCAAGGACATTCACACACAGCATTAATTTGTATTACTAACTTTAAACTTAAAAATGTATGTATTTCAGGTGAACTTAATACCATTTTCTTTTGATTCTTTTTTTTTTTTTTTTTTCCTGTACGCAGGCGTCTCACTGTTGTGGCCTCTCCCATTGCGGAGCACAGGCTCCGGATGCGTAGGCTCAGCTGCCATGGCTCACTGACCCAGCTGCTCCGCGGCATGTGGGATCTTCCCAGACCGGGGCACGAACCCGTGTCCCCTGCATCGGCAGGCAGACTCTCAACCACTGTGCCACCAGGGAAGCCCTGATTTTTTTCTTCTTTATCTCTTCTTTTCTTTTCACTATGTGTTAGATGTGCAAGAATGCTTCCAATCAGTATATTCTAACATATTCCTGCATATTTTCATTTGTGTGCATGTGTGGGTGTGTTTTAAAATTAATCTGTTAGAGGTCTCTAGAACTTGTTGAATGGGAGATTTTACCACAGGTTTCCTTGCCCAGAAGCCCACACAGGTGTAAAAAAGGATTGGTAGACATTTACATACCCAAATCTTTAATTAACCTGTCCTTTTGACCCCAGGTCTCATGTTCACCTCCTTGGAACCCAGTGCATCACAACTTTTCAAGGTTTCTGCTGGGCTGACCACCTCTTTCATTGGCTCTGATCCTTCACGTCACATGATTAAGGATACAGCTTCTTCTCCATAGATTTATCAGCTCTTCTTCCATTTATTCTCTCCCGATGAAGAAATTTGTTGAATGCTTAGTAGTTAGTGATCTCATCATGTTTTCTTATTATGGATTTATACCTTTTAATTTTTTTGCATAATTTTCGTATAGCCTTAGAAAAAAAGGGGATACATTTGCATGACTATGTCAGTAACTATAATAGAGTGCTATGTTTGACTTTGAAGTTAGGTTTATTTTCATTCTTTTAAAATGTATCACTCCCTTAGGGTAGAGATGGCAACTTCACATACTCTAAAGGCAGCTGGTTGTTGTAAGAAATTAGGGACCAAGCTGCTTATATTGCACTGAGTTTAAGTCCTTGCAAATTGCACTGTCTTTTAAAATAGTGCAGTCACAGACACAGAACTTGTCTGTGGAACTCATATTGCTTCTAGTTTACAGATTCTCATTAAGACAATTAAGGACTATAATCAATGGAACGTTTTTATTGATTATGCAAGATCTAGCAAAAGTACAAAACACAAATTAAATCATGCACTACATTTGTACACATTCTTTGGGGATTTTATGCTCCTGTTTATAATATAGAGGATTTAAAATGTGACATTATACCGTTAAAATACAGTATAATGTAATATCCATAGCTCTTTCCAATATACTATTGCATTTGGGTTTTTGAGTCTAACAGAAATGTTATGAAGTACACACACAAAAAGAGGAAAAGAAAATGTCATATCTTAATTTTGGAGCTGTGAGTATTTGAGTTGAAGATGAATTATCTCAGGTCATGCAACTCTAGGGCAAAATTTAAATATATGTTAATGACTTTTCCAATGTTTATCTATCCCACTGCCCTGTCTGCTAAATCCAGTGGCACATACCTCCTATCAATACTTATATGAGCCTTTAGAAGAATTTAATAAATTCTAGGCATTCTTAGAGTCTCGGTATATAAATGTCTGCATAATGAAATTTAAATGTGTTCTGCCTAGCAAATTGTTTTTGTTTCTACTTACTAATTATGCTTCAAATTCCATCATGAAAATTTTATTTTATTTTATTTGATCCCTGTAGGTATTTTGTCCACCTTAAAACAGGTTCTTCTAAGATATAAAATTTTAAATGTATCCAAATTGAGTTGGAACATATTCATACAGATTCAAAACAGTTTTGAAAAGAGAGAAGATGGGAGAAGATAGTAAGCTACTATCCACCAAAATGTATTTGAAATGTTATTATTTTTTGCAAGTGTTTGTCTAAAGGGTAGATTTGGGGCACTAAAGGAAAACAAAATGTCATTTTGTGAATTTGGTTAGTATCAGTCTATTCTGAGGATATATAAGTAGTCCTATCTTTACAACACATTCACTAGCCATTTGCAATTGCAATTCAAGCTACCATATTAATGGGAGAGAATGAATGATGTCCTTCCAAACAGCTCTTTACTTTCTGTCTTTTTTTTGCTGAATCCTTCTCTTTATGACTATTTTAAATAGAAACTGGATTTATTTACAGTAATTAATGAGAGTGGGAGTCATATCTACTTGGCTGACTAGAGTGATTCTTTGCAGGTCAATGAGTGAGTAATTGAACAAATTATTGCACAGTCAATTCAATCCCACAAGCAATTTGAACATGCTTCAAAAAAAACAGGTTATTCCTATTAGTGGAGTTAAGCACATCACAGGAGTTCTGGGATGCCTGCATAAAAGTTCTAACAGATCAATAGCATTTTGATTTCCTTATACTAGTGATAGAAGCATAAAGAGAGTGAAACTAAGTCTCAAGAGGCCATTTTGAGTTCTGATTCCTCTATTAATTACCTGTATGAAACTTGGAAGACACGAAGAACATAGACAGGAAAGCAAGGGTTAAGGGAGACATAAAGCTTCAATCTGAGGTGCTTCTCTTTAGAAAGGTAGTGCTCATTAAATCTGAAGCAATGCTTCCAAATACCAGCTGTACAGTCTAAGTACTCTGGTGTACAGATATTTTTTGAGTAGCTATGAAGTTAAACCTGAGATTTCTTTCATACCCAAAATGTTTAGAACACTCTATTGAGTCATGAAAGCCATGAAGGATGGCTTTGTGATATGTCGACTTGGTTAGGCTGAAATATATTCCCCAGAATTCCCTTCCTAGTATTTTTTATGGAGTGGACTAAAAAGGAGATTCTCTCCTGAGATTAGGTGGGCAGTGGAAGGCAGCAGCCATGTTGTAGCATGACATTTTGTCTCCTAGTTATTCAATCAAACACTAGTTTAGTATAGATGCTGCTATAAAGGTATTTTGCAGATGTAATTCAAATCGTGGATTAGTTGATTTTGAGAGAAGTAACTGATCTTGAGCAAGGTGTGTATGTGTGTTTAGCTCCGTGACAGAGATTTCTGACTTCTGCAGGATAACTTATTAGGCCAGAGGCATCAAGAATTTTTAGGGTTCCTGCTCATGGGGGTACAGGCTACACATAATCTTCCCTTCCTTCCTGTCTGTGGACTCTGGATTACAATATTAGTTATGTGAGGACAGTCTTATGACTGCTTAGCCAGCTCCCATAATTTCCTACAAAAATAAATATATATTTTATTTTATATATTATAAATACATAAATAATTTGTTTTAATTATTATATACAATAAATATGTAAATAAAGTAAATATATATTATACATGCACGATAGATTATATAACTATAAATTTCTCTCTTTTTTCTTTTTCTTTTTTTTCTCTCCTGCACATGAAGGCTTACACCCTGTGAGTGGTCCAATTATGAAAAAGAGAAGTGTTTCTAAGCAGTTAATTTATATAAATATAAAAAAAAATGTGTGTGTGTGTGTGTGTGTGTGTGTGTGTGTGTGTATTCTATTTGTTCTGCTTTGTGGCTTGAACTCTGAAGGATATACCATGTGAAGTGTGGAGAGAAGTCACCGGAACTCAGGAACCTGGAATCTCAAATCTCATCTACAAATGACTCATTCACTCTTCTAAAAGGAACAACAGAGAAATGAGCACAGAACAATAAACTGAGCATTCTACTAGCCCTACAATAGATTGAGCCCTAAATTCTAGAGTACAACTTGAGTGACTTAAGACTATAAGATAAGGGTTGTCCAACTTGACTACATATTAAAATAAACTAAGATATTTTTATAAAAAGTATACCCGTATTTGGGCTCCACACACATAAACTCTGATTTAATTGACTTGTGTGGAGTAGGAGTCAGAAATAGGTATTTTTATAAACCTCCACATGCTGGCCAAGTTGAGATCTACTGTGCAGGTCAAGTGAAGTATTTATTTTTCTCAGTTAGAGGTAGGACCAGATACCAAGTTCTCTACTTAGCCAGGACCTAATCTATTATCCTCTGCAACTTACCACCATATGGTAAGAACAGACCAGGACATTAAGTGACAGTAAATGAGGAAACGTCATTTTATTAAGGCATCAGAACAAAACTACTCACCTTGGACATTTTCAGACTGAGATATTTCCCAAAAAAGAACTGCCCTCTAGTCCATACTTCGAAAAATTTTCAAGAAAGGAGCTCATTAATAGGGTATAAAAACCTTATCAAGCTAAAACTTGAATCACTGTAATTCTTACACTAAAATTTTACTCACATACACTGCATCTTAGTAGAATGCCTTTTCCTCTGACCATTCCTCAACCTTGGCAGAGGAATGAAGATAGGGGTAGGGAATCTGAGACTACTTATCCTAGACACTAACATTGTGCATCTAAATTTATTCAGCATGTGAGAATAATGAAGGAATAACACTGAACTCTATTCTTATCTACAGAACCTTCATTGAAGAAAAAAGCAGTGAAGCAATGATTCTAATTATGATGATAAAGAGGTCAGGTTAGAGTTCAATTGAGACAGAGAGAGAAACTGCAGTTATTTTATCCTTTCTTCCTTTGTTCATCCTTTATTTTCATAAGAGTTTAGTATGGCTATTAGGATAGAAAGTTGAAGTCAGCTTATCCCATTTCCAGTTATCTGAATATTAACAGTGTGAAAAAAAAGATATTTTTCTATAAATGACCAAAATTGAATCAGTATACTAGGAACTTTTTGGAAAGATACAGTTAGAATTTCTACAGGCAAGCCCAGCCCCAGGTAACACTGTGAAATGGGTGGAGCTTGTTTTCTCAGTTTCCATTAGTCTCCCCTCCCATAGCCTACCCAGTTTACATTATCCATTCATTGGTTATCTTTCTACTTTTCCACACCTACATATAAAAACATCATTCCTGGAAAAAATAAAAAATAATAATATGAAATATCCATTTATTAAGCACTTTAAGCCAGGTAATGAGTTAAGCCCGGTACTAAGTTAAGCATTACATATATATATATATATATATATATATATATATATATATATATATATATATATTTATTTATTTATTTATTTATTTATTTATTTATTTATTTATTTATTTATTTTTAATCTTTATATTGACTTGAGCAAATAGATATAATTATCCCAATTTTACTGAGTGAAATTGAGATTCACAGAGATTAAGTTTCATGTCTAAGTTCACGCAAGTAAAAAGCAGCACATCCAGAATTAAGATCCAGATTTGATGAATTCCAAAGCACACCTACTTATTCCCCAGGAGATAGAGATTCTGCTTTCCTTTATGCCACAACAACTGAAAACTCCTAGTCCCTACCCCATTTGTATAATGGTAATTAAAAATTACCTATCTGTATTTAACTTTCTTGGGGATACTTTTCTCTTTTGTAAAGTTTCTCCCTGCATCCATATTATTTTGATATTGGCAAGCAAACATGATAACCTATCCAAATTATGTAATTGCTTTTTAAAGTGAGGATTCATTGCTTTAATCCATAGAAGACATGGCTAATAACTTAGTGCCTATATATATTGGCGCTGATAGAAGAAATATACAGGACCACAGAATATACCATAGTATAACATAAGATGATAAAATTGAATGATTGAAAATATTACAATGAAAAATATAAGATAATGCTAATAAAAATAAAATTGTTTCCTACTGGCTTGACGTATTTATAGCCATTCTGGGCAAACAAACACATGAACATTTTCAATAGGATTTTGTTGAATTATCTTAGTGGACTAGATTAAAAATATAAGAACATAAGTGCCAAATAGTAATGGAATAATCTCTCTTTTTTTCTCTTGTGTTTTCTCTTTTTCTCTCTCATGGGGTGTGAAGGCTCACATCCTATAGGTGATTCAATAATGAAAAAAGAATCACATTGTTAAACAATTCAAAATTTTTAGTTAGTAGAGATATAACAATTACAATATCCAAGATATATTTTTGCTACTTGAATGTAAAAATGGTCTAGTAATAGTTTTACAGAGCAGTTTCTAATTGTGGATTTTGAATTAGTTTTTTTGAGTCTCGTATTTTTTTTTTCACGTTTGAATATCTTCTCTTGACTTGTTCTACCAGATGTAAATTGTGCCCCTGAGACCCCTAAAACTGAGTTCCCCTGCTGAGTTCATGATTCTCTCCATCCAAAACTTTATTCTCATTTTTGTCCTGTCCCTGTTCTCCTCAGGATTGATGAATATCAAACAAAAGGTGGATTGAAACCAAGAAGGTCCCTGTGGGGCCTTAGAAGGTAAAAAAGCCTCTCATTGTCCCCTGTTTCTTGTTTGTAGAAAAAAAAAAGAAAAGTCTTTAGTCTCCTAGGCCTTCCCGGAATTCCCCAAGAGTAAGCTCAAGCACTTAGTTATCAGGACAATAGAATCACAGGACTCCTAGTTCCTCCTGATGGGATATAGATAACAATTTGATACATATCTTTGGGTTTTTCTGCAGAAACTAAGCTCTCACCTCGCCCCACCCCACCCAGATCAACATGCTGAGCACAAGCACATAGTCCCCAAACAGGTTGGAACCAGAATGTTGAAATTCCAGAAGCATCACCCTGTTACCTCACAACCAACCAATCAGAATAAGGTCAAGAAGCTGATCAAACATGCTACAACACTCTCCCCTAACACTGTCTTTAAAACCCTTGCCTGAAAGCCATTGGGGAGTTCTAGTCTTTTGAGCAAGAGCTTCCCATTCTCCTTGCTTGTTGCCCTGCAAGTAAACCCTTACTTTGTTGCAAGCAAGAGTTTGGCTTTCTGAAATGCAGGCACTTGAGCTCTTGCTTGATAACACTACCTGTCTTCTGAAAAACAAAATGCATGTTGCTTATCAACTTCTGGAACTTTTCCTCATAAATATACATGTGTCCCTGATCAATACCATATCTTAAAAATAAGTGGGCATGTGTTGAAATGAGGGATCCAAGCAAGTATGAGTAAAATATTGGGGAGAATTAAGCCAACCTTCAAGGAGGGACTCTGGGCTCAAAGGAAAGTGATGAAACTACATGACATTTCAAGTCCAGGCTAGGAAGGTAAAAGCATCCAGAGCAATCAAATTGATTAATTTTTAGAGGATTTAGCTACTTGGGCTATAGGCTTAAAGATAAGCTAGGCTGATGAATCTGCTAGGTAAACCATCTAAGTAGGAGGGCTACAATGTTATATTTAAACTGGCTTTCTGCTTATTGTCAGGCACCCAGAGCACAGAAACCAGGCTGCTGAAGATGAGAGAATTGTAAAACCCCACTGACTAATTAACAAACAACAGATATTCTATCAATTAGTGTTTTGCTGGTTTTGAGTCTGAGTGAGATTAATTCCTCAAGTGATTTGTAATTATCACAGCATTCAGCAACATGGACTTAACAAGCATAAATGATATTCAACTGACTGTTCTATAGGCCACTCATTCTTTCCCAAATTGCTCTCTTATTTTTATATTTGCTAAAAATGTTTCTTCTATATTCCTTTATTTACTCCCCAGTCTTCCAAATTATTGAGCTGTGACTATCCTTAACTGTTTCTGCTCCTTCACACTTAAATCCAATACTTAATTAATCAACTATCCTCCCCCTAAATCATGGAAAGATTGCTTTATTAGTTTATATCACACCACCAAAGACTTACTACAAACTTCTTCCTAGTTATTCTGAAATTTTGGAAAATCTTTTGGATATTTTGGACCTTTCTTAAAAGTAGTCCTGGTGTTTTTTATTTGAATCATGAAGGCAGGGGTTTGACAGCTCTACCATTATTTAATGAATTTTATTTGATAAAGTAATATGAATTCATTTAACATCAGATTCTTCCAAAAGTGGAAGCAATACTTTTTCAAAAGTTGCATTGCACATGAAACTCTCCAAGAGCATGTATGACATAGTAGGCATTCCAGAAGATTGGGTGTAGTCTGAACTTTTGCTGTCACTCTTTTAGGACACACATTTGATCAACTAGTTGTCCAGTTAAAAACTCAATTTTTAACCAATAAATTATAACATTTAATCCTTACTCCCAAACTTCCTTACCACCATCATTTCCTCACCATTTAACTTACACCAGATTTAATGGCATTTTTAATACTTTAAGATAAGGTAAATGAGACCCAAACAAAAATCCATTAATTATAGTTCCCTGCCTCAAGGTGAAAAAAATCAGGAACCTGTCTTTATGATCAGGCAAGAACACATGTCCCCAGAAGAACAGGAGTGGGGACATGTCAGGACTCCATTTCCATAGGAACTCAGATAATAGTCATTTGTATCCAGCATACCTAGCCCTGTGCCAGGAAGTTATGAGTTCAGGGATGTTTTTTGCATGAATGGTTGATTGATTTTCAGTGAGGTCATGTTGTATCACACTCTCTTTGATAAATATTTAGTTCCTGTCTCATTTTTTAGAAACTGCTTTAAGTTCAGGCTAGCTTATCTTTAAATTATTCTGTGGTCTTCTAACCTACCAGGAAGGACACATACTGCCTGATATTGATCTCTTTCTAATATTAATTGGTATAAAGACTCTCTCTCTCCCAATTCTCTTTCTTTGTGATCCAGTATTGAAGGAAGTTTGACCCTATCTATCTATCTATCTATCCACCTATCTACCTATGAATGATTGGTTATTAACTTGTATAGTAAATCAGCTTATTTTTGCTACATTTTTCAGCTAAATATTTGTAGTTAAGTATTCAAGCAAAGTGTTTTGCTTTGCACATATATTTGATGCAGAGAGAAATCATCCTTTTCTTCTGTTCAAATGACCTTTCACCAAACCTTTTTATGGGGAGTGACAATGGTAGAAAAATGAGGAGTTCTAATAAACATGAAAAATCCTTTTCCTCTTGTTCAATATCTCATGGTAACAAAATCAACATTCTCATGAACTAAGAGCCCTAAGTTCAGATAATAAGGATTTTTTTTCCAGAAAAATATAATACATATTTTAAACCACAGATATTTCAAAATAAAATCAATTCTCAATTTCATTTAACACCTCTTACTTATATGCTATGCTTTGTCCCTGACCTTGTGTCCTCTGTTGAGAAGATTTCTGATCCCACAGACCTTCTTATTCAGTGACTACTGGTCTTACAATGTCTCACGGTTATCTGTATTTTCCACTTGCAACATATTTGTGAATTGTCTTTATTTCAGATAAGCTATGTTTAGTGGTATTGAATCTAAAGATCTTGTAGTTACATCCACAATCAAATGGAATATCAGATGATTAATTTAACATCTCAATCACTGTATAGTTACCTGTATTTTACGGCACCAATGAACACTCTTCACTTTTATTATTTGACAATTTTTAGAGTTCAAAGAGGACTTAGACATAGGATACAGAACACTTTCATCACCACAAGAATTCTTCATACTATTCTTTTATAGCTGTATTCAATCCCACCCCCCAATATTTGTCTGAATGCCTTGAAATCACTAATCTGTTCACCTATTCTAATTTTTTTAGCACAGGGAGATCAGCTCGATGCTTTGTGATGACCTAGAGGGGTGGAATACGGAGGGTAGGAGGGAGGCTCAAGAGGGAAGAGATATGGGGATATATGTATACATATAGCTGATTCACTTTGTTGTACAGCAAAAAACTAACACAATATTGTAAAGCAATTATAGTCCAATAAAGATGTAAAAAAAATATATGTTATGTAAGTGGAAGCATGCAGTATGTAACCTTAATGGATTAGATTCTTTCATTTAGCTTTATTCTCTGGAGATACATCCAGGTTGTTGCACATAGCAATAACATTTTCCTGATCACTATTGATTCATGTATTTTGCCCATTTTCTAATTGGATTGCTTTTTGTTGTTGTTGTTTGTTTTTGTTTTTTTGCGGTACGCGTGACTCTGACTGTTGTGTCCTCTCCCGTTGCTGAGTACAGGCTCCGGACACGCAGGCTCAGCGGCCATGGCTCACGGGCCCAGCCGCTCCATGGCATGTGGGATCTTCCCAGACCAGGGCATGAACCCGTGTCCCCTGCACCAGCAGGCAGACTCTCAACCACTACGCCACCAGGGAAGCCCGGATTGTTTGTTTTTTAATTTATATTCTGTGAGTTCTTTATATCTTCCACTTTTATCTTTTTGATATCCCTTCTACTGCTCACTTGGGGTTTAGTTTGCTTAATTTTTTCTAGCTTTTTGTGGTGGGAGATTAGATTATTTAAATTGTGACAGTTTCTCTATTCTAACACATACATATATTGCTTTAAGTTTCCCTTTCAACACTACTTTAACTGTGTCCATCCAACTTTGGTATATTGTATTTTCACTTTCATTCAGTTCAATATAAATCTTGAGTTCCCTTGTGACTTCTTCTTTGACCTGGGGATTACTTAGAAGTGTGTTATTTAGTTCACAAGGATTTGGAAACTTTTCTGTTATTTTTCTGTTATTGATTTCTAGTTTGATTTCACTGTGATTGAAGATCACAGTCTGTATTATTTTAATCCATTAGAAATCACCAATGTTTGTTTAGTGGCTCAGGATATAGTCTATCTTGATATATATTCCATGAAACTTGAAAAGACTGTAGTCTCCTTTTGGATGGAATTTTTTGTAAACTTTGATTAGATCTTGTTGGTTGATGGTATGTTTAGTTCTTTTATATCTCTGCTGATTTTATATCCAGTTTTCTATCTATTTCTAAGAAAGGGATATTGATGTCTTCAACTACAATGTTGGATTTGTCTATTTCTGCTTTCAGTTGTCAGCTTTTGTTTCACCTATTTTGTACATCTATTTTTTGGTGTATATACAGCTAGGGTTACTTTGTCTTACAGGTGAAATAACTTTTTGCATAATGTCTCTATCTCACTTTTTTTTTTTTGCTCTGAAATATACTTTATGAATATAGCCATTTCTGATGTTTTAGATTAATATTTTCCATTCTTTTACTTTCAACCTTCCTATTCCATTATAGTTAAATTAAGTTCCTTGTGCACAGCATATAGGTTATAATAATCAGGTAATTTTTTTGTTTGTTTATAATCTACTCAGATAATATCTGTCTTTTAATTGGTATATTTAAGCCATTCGCATGTAATTATTCAGATTTTAGAATTTAACTCAGACAATTTATTTTTTATTTGCTTATCTACTTCTTTTTTTCTATTTTTGGTTTGTTTTCCTGCCTTCCTTTGAGTTGTTTACACAATTTTATAATTCCATTTTGATTTATCTGTAGTGTTTTCCAGTGTATACATTTGTATGCCTTTTTTACTGGTTTCTCTAAGTAGTACATTATATGTACATTATTGTCACTTTCTTGATCCTCTTGGCTCCTTTCTAGTCCTTTGGGTAGAGAAAGGAGGCTCTTGTTAGGGCTTTTTATCTGTGCCTACTGGGATTTGTTTTTCTTGTTTGTTTTTTCAGTTCTATGTGGTGATATATGAGGCAAAAAAATGAGGAAACTCACTGCCATGCTGTTCTCCTGGTTCTGAGATCCCTGGCTTTTTAACCTTCTTTCCAACTTCCAAAGACTTATTATGTTTGTTTTACCTGTAATTTTCAGGGTTTGTACTTAGGAGGAGTAATAGGGAAAAGTCTATCTCCCTCATGTTTCTGGAAAGAGAAATCCATCTATTTAATACTGTTTTTAATTGCTTTTTCTCTTCTCTTCTCTCCTCTCTTCTCTCTTCTCCCTCTCCCTCTCTCTCTTTCTCTCTCTCTCTCTCTCTCTCTCTCTCTCTCTTTTATCAGACATTTTATTACCAGTTTTTCAGTGTTGCATAAATCAACTTATTACTCTAAATTTATGTATACAGTCGGCCTATATCCAACCCCAATTGAGACCAGAGTTCAGATCATTTACTGTGGAGTTTCTGGGTTCCATGTTTACAGGACATTTGAGCAAAGAAGTTCCCATAAAAGCTCCATAACTTTTAGATCAGTTGTTCTGCCTATGGCATAAAATGAACTCCCCTGGGTTCTGTGCTTAACTCCACACCAGCCTATTTACATCAAAGCTACAGCCTGGGTATTACGCTTGGTTAGTGAGTGCCAAATGTATCTGCAGCAGCTAAGAAGTGATAACCACTTTGACCTTAGGTGACCTGCTCGTCTTTTGAATTTCCATCTTGAAAATGTGAAAAAAAAAATAGTCATTCAGTTTCAATAGCTTATGATACTCTATCTTTTTGGATAAACTCCTTCAGACCTTCTTTCTTATCCACTGCTACTCTTCAAGATGGTGTCTGAGTGTATGAAGAAGGGAAGCTTTCAGAAGCTCATATCAAAGATAAAAAGAGGATTTTTGTTAACAGGTACAAGTGTTTGTCCTGTCCTATTCCTGTTCTGATGTCTCTGTCAGTGGTCCTTCTTTCTGGATGTCAGTCACCCTGAAGGCTTTTCTGCCCAAAGACTAAGTATAATGACCTCAAAGAGATTTGTCTCCTCAACTAAGAAACTCTGGTCCTCTGTGCCAAGGAGGTCTCAACTTGATGCTTAAGAGTACTAGGTGCCTAGTCAATCCTACCTCCACTCTCATCCAATCCACTGTCCATAGATATGTCCTGCCACTTAGGGCCACAGGTTCACTTCTTACTCATCATATATAGCCCCTAAATTTCTCACCCACTACTGATCTTGCTTTCTTTCTGATATATTTTTTCCTTCCCCAGTAACAGGAAACCTGGACATTCATTGATATGTGCATATTCTTTTCACATTCATTGGCACCTATGTGACTTGAAAATGCAGATATGAGCTTACTCTCTACCTAATAATATGATCTCCTCAGGTTTCTTAGAGAGTACTCGACTATGGGGTCTCTTCTCATTGCCATGAGGTCCAGACAAACACTTCTCAAGAAATCCTCTGTTGTTGGCTTTACCATCTCCTGCTAACAATAATTGAGGTGCAGAAGTTACAGAATCATCAGAACTCACATTTCATCACCTGCCTTCAGACTCATTAAATATTCATTTGTTTAATAATTTGAGACTAGAAAATACAACTTGCTCTTAGTTCTGGTTTATAACCTGAATTTGTCCTCATCTAGTCTTAATTTTTACATGTAAAATAAGGGTTTAATTTGAATTTGTGGAATCCATTTTTCTCTTGTCAAGGTTTTCATATTCTTTATTGCTTTGGAAGTTAGATCCTCTTTCTACTTACTGACCAATAAGCCTAAGGGTCATCACTGGAGATACAATCTTTCAATGGAGCATAATTTATGTGGACTATAAACAAAAAAAGTAACAACATATTGTCTTCACTCTATATATCATACAAATTTGTAATTTCCCTGTTCAAATGAATACATGACATTAGAATAAAGGTTTTCAATCTCATAATCCTATTAAAATATTCTATGTCTATGGACCTACAAGGAAACCCAGCTGAAACTTCTCTAGCAATACTTGTTCAATTTTAATATTCATCCAGGGATCACATATGCTAATTTGCATATTAATTTACTTTGTCTTTGCTTTTCCATAAGATCATGCCTTATTTTCATTTTCTCATCTTTATTATCTCAATGTTTGTGTTAAGCTCAGTTGGTTATTATCCAACCATTTAAGCAGAATGCATTATTTTCCAGAGTTACAATATCCTTATTGTTCTCTAGAGGTGATTAATTACTGATTTCATAATTACTTTATCATGGAACCCGCAGAAGACATGAAATAAAATGCCTGAGTTTGTTTTCTTGTTCATATTTATTTTAAGGAAATTACTATTGGATTTTTAAACTATCATTTAAATGAATTAATTCTCAACCCCAAATTATAGATCTAAAATGCCAACATTGTTTAACACAAAGCAACTATGTACCTATCTTAGGACATTTTTGATGGCACTGCAAAATGGACTGCTTAATAAGTAGTGCCTGGGACTATAAAATAAATATGTAATAAAGCTGCCACTCTTGTGAATTGATTATTTTTAATTATAATTAGAACAAACAAAATTAATCTTGGAGTTTTAAGAGGACATCTTCTTTTATAGGATCATGGCTCCTATCAGCTTAAAGAAGTCCACTTTATGTGTTTCTGGATAGAACAGTGTATTGTTTACTGAACAGGTTGCTCACAAGAAATCTTGCATTCTATTTCCTTTTACAAAGGAATAGAACAAAATAAATTCTGCCCTTTTTTCAAATAAAAATATACCTTTGGTTAAATATGTATTATATACTAGGCAGGATGTTAGGGAATGAGACTACATCATGAAATTTCACATCTTGAATATCATTCAGTTCTGGTGACCTGGTCTCAAGAGAGTTTTGCAGGGAAATTATATGCATACATATATATATATATATTTATAGTTATATTTATATATACATATATAATTAAATAACTAAATAGACCTGAGTAATGAACAAAGATTTGTTGCTTTCTTAGCACAGACTAAATAATTAAGAATGTTTGGTTCTCCTGGAAAGTGTGAAGTTGAGATAGGAGGTATTAGAATAATTTAATTCTAGGCTTTGCCATAACCTTGCTATGATTTGGTGTTACTCATTTAATCAATCTCAACTTTTGTGTCTAGATTGATATAGGAATTATTTAATGCAGAACATTCCAATCTGTCTTTTGAAGCCATGAAGTCTCCCCCCTTTTTTTTTTTTTTTTTTTTTTTTTTGTGGTACGCGGGCCTCTCACTGTTGTGGCCTCTCCCGTTGCAGAGCACAGGCTCCGGACCCACAGGCTCAGCGGCCATGGCTCACAGGCCCAGCCGCTCCGCGGCATGTGGGATCTTCCCAGGCCGGGGCACGAACCTGTGTCCCCTGCATCGGCAGGCGGACTCTCAACCACTGCACCACCAGGGAAGCCCTGAAGGCTCCCTTTTTAAAGGATAAACATCTGGGAAAAATTAGCTGGTAAATAAGACCTAGTTTTGAATAGTATATTACTGAGATAAAAGTTTGTGATAAGATTCAACTTCTTAAATTTTATACCTCTTAACATCTTTGCCATTCATTTGACATTCACCAAATTAAGCATGTTTTCATGTCCTATCAGAAAAATCGTCTTAGCCCTACCCTACAGGGTAGGGCCCCTACAGGGCCTTGAAGATTGAAAGTTTAACAAAACAAACATTTACATAACAAGGGGTATAACCTTGTTGAATTTATCATCTCAAGATGTGATAAGTGAAATTATAAAATGTTTCAAATTAAAAATAGTGTCCAAAAATTAATAAATTATGTTTATCAAGAATTTTTGAAAATATTAGAAAAAATTATTTTTAATGGATTCTCCTCCCTAGGGAAAAATATGAACATGAATTGTAGAGATCTTTGAGACAGGCAAAAAAATCTTACACATAACATCACAGCTTATTCCCTAATACTATTAAGGACCAATCTTAAATAGAAATTCTGTTAACTCTGATACTTTGAGATAATTATTTTTTTTCATGAATTTTAATTTCTTACCTCTTTAGGTATAACTAATCCAGCACAATCTTATAGTAAATTTATTAGAAATATAACTTTAAAAAACACCATAAGTTTGCAAAAAGGAAACAGATTTGATACTGATTTTCCATAAAGTAGGATATTTCTACAAAAACCAGCTTATAAAGTATGCTTGAAAACTTTAGCTTTTTGTACAAATTTTATGTACTTGAAACACAATAACATAACCAAAGCCTTAGGATCCTCTTTTTAAAAACAAATAATTCCAACAGTCCACTCTAAATAATGAAATGCTTATCTTCTTGCTTCACTTCTGATAATTCCTATGGATATTATGTTGTTATAATAATCAGCTATAATAAATGAAGTACTGTTTTCTTGGAGTGATACATGACTAACATTGGTTTTTGACACAGAGGGTCAAACACTGGATTAAAAAAGGTGACTGCTGATGACAAATGATAAGAAAAGAAGATGCTCCCATGAGGTCACTCAGACTGTGAGACTGACAGTGATTTGAAACAAGAGCTCCTTAATTCAATACCTCATCCTATGATACTTTTTTTTTTTTTTTTTTGCAGTACACGAGCCTCTCACTGTTGTGGCCTCTCCCGTTGAGGAGCACAGGCTCCAGACGCGCAGGCTCAGCGGCCATGGCTCACGGGCCCAGGCGCTCCGCGGCATGTTGGATCTTCCCGGACCGGGGCACAAACCCGTGTCCCCTGCATCGGCAGGCAGACTCTCAACCACTGTGCCACCAGGGAAGCCCCTATGATACTTTTGTAATCACTAAACATGAAATCGAGCCCAGGTTTTGCCAGTTACTAAGTATATATGATAATGATCATTCCATGTAATCTCTATAATCCTCAAATTTTTCATCTGTTATGAAGATGGAGATAATGCATAAAAATACTTAACAGTATCTGACCAAGAGTAATCACTAAAAACACTTTGCTTCTACTTCCATTATTCAAGGAAAATTAATTCATATTAATCTATTGATAGTTTCACCTAAAACCATATTTTCAGGGTGTATACAGATTAAGTGAATAACAAATGAATGGATTGCTTTATACTCAAAAAAGTGCCTGCAGTTTTTCTAGTTTTCCCCAAATTTTTATAAATGAGGTAAACCTTGCCTCCTAGATTATAACAATAGCAATCCCCAAATGAATATGTAATAAATGACTTCTTACATTTCTTCTTGTTTTTGTAAGAATTAAATTGTATATATATATATATATATATAGTATAAAATGATGCAGCCTTTCCTTAACCATCAATGCTTTTTCTATTACCTTTGCAGAAAATTAAAAGTTTACCAACATTCCAAAGTCTAATTTAAATGTCATATTTTTTATAAAGCCTTTGAAACTACTAAAAACAAAGTGATTTTTCCCATCTTTGAACTTTTACAAAATTTAGACCCTAACATTTATTTTAGTCTTTTAATCACATAATGTATTTTCATATGCTCCCCCCAGAATCTGATCTCTGATGTTAAAAATGGAACTCAGTGTTCAACACATACTTAATGCACAACAAAATCCTGTTCATTTGATTTTTTTTATACCCATGTGGGACATATACTACTGCACTGTATTGCACTATGTTGGCCAGGAAAATAGCACGTGATTTTCTATTGAATTGAAACTTGTGTCAGCTTCTAAAAAAATTAACTAAACAGAAAGAAAAGAGGAAGACAACAGTAATTTTATGTTAATATTATTATTTATCCAAAGGAAATCAAATAGATTTCATTTCACTTGCCAGAAGTGATTAAAGTGGCTGCCAAGCTTACTCTGTTGCAAAAGTCTTGGAGAATCTTTGGGTTGACCCAGAAGTGGAAAGAACAATGACGAGTTGAAGTACCTCTGACTTGGGCCTTGCACAGGGAGTAGCAATGTGTGTGTCTCACACCAGCTATCATAAAAACTTCATAGCAATGTCACAGCTGGCTAATAGAAGAGTCACATTCCTTTAATAGCATGAGTGTATAGAGCTAAGAAATTACAATAATCTATTATTTGATGTTACATTAGGAGAATACAGGCACATAGAGTAAAGGCTGAATGTCCTTTCTATTTAAGGAATATGTTGGTGTTCAACTGGTTAAAAAAATCTATATTTAGAACATTCAAGCAAATTAAAAATGTAAATTTTCATTTATTTTTATTGCTTGTTAATTATCAATTTTAAATAGATATTTAAATAAATATTTGTGTCACATGAATTGCTAAATAAAGTCATCCATGCTAAAAATAAGCTTCTCAAAATGATACTACATTCTGTATAATCTACTTGAGGGCAATGGGACATAATTGCAGGGATACAAACACATACCATGTGCCATTCAAATATTAGGCATGCAGTGAATTCTCTCTGCATTCCACTGCAATGCATAAAAGTGGCCATGTTTAGTCACAAATAATTTGGTTTATGATGTTTAATGATTTACTTTGATTCTCTAGGCAATATTTTATACTAAAATTGGGATTTGGACTACATGAACTCTGGGTACCTTTATGTGCTAATATTCTGTGACTATATTTTATGACAAAAATGACATTAAAGTAGAACAATTAGATTGATAATACTAAGGATTAATGTTTTGATCAGCCAATATCTACTTTAATAGAAACAACCAACTCCCCCACACCAAATAAGTTAGGTATTGCTACATAGGAGAAGGTACATGTATACAATTTATTTAAGGGTAAGTGATTTATAATCACAAAAATAGCAATTAGTTTGTCAAATTACTTTCTCCCTAAATTTATGCATGTGATATTCTTATACAAATAGAAATAATAGGGGAAAGTTATGGCAAAATATACTCAAATGTATATTTTGAGTTATTTTCTTAAATTTTCTTAAATAAATTTTTCTTAAATAAAATCCCAAAATATTTGGAATATTTTCTTAGGCCTTATCCTTCTTTCTAAAATTAAATGCTATTTAAGGGTTTCTTCTACTTGGTATTAATTTGCTGTAGGTGTCATTGCATTTTAAAATTACCTGCATTCAAACATGCAATAGATTAAGAACTACAATATTACTTTCTAGATTCTCTGTAATAATTATTGCTAAACAAATATTTGATCAAGGCTTAATATGTTACAAGGTTATATTGAAAGCAACCATTGCTTTTATCTCCTTAATAGTTCATAGTGTGGTTAAAAAAATAAGGTGTTCTCCTCTGAAATTCTTAATTATATGCTTGGTGTTATGTACTAAACAGATATGTTAGGGGTACTAAAAGTAATTTGAAGGGCAATAATGATAATATTAGAAAGGGCATTATACTCAGAAGAGGTGGGATTGAAAGGTCCTTGAGAGATGGGTAAAATCTGAATGGAAACTGGAGAGATTTAAGGACTTTGTTGTGAGTAGAACAGTGTGAGCCACATCAGTGTGAGAGTGGGTTTTCTCCATGTTTTTCTCCATCACTGGATGTGTAGGTCTCCCACATGGTATCAGTTTTTAGAGTCCCTGAAACCTCTCCTTTGTCTCTTACAATTAAAAAAATCCCCATTGATTCCGCTACTTGCATTTCTTCCCAATCCTATATTCCAATTCTCCATGTGAGATAAAACTAAAATATGTATTAATCCAATTTTATTGTATATTTTATAAAGATAGGAAACATATTGATCTAGTAGTGTTTAAGAGTTGGGAACTATCCTTTTAGTGTAACAAGCTTCCATATACATCTTCAAATATATGCAAATGTGTATTAATCACAATTTTAAAATTATCATGTATTTTCAGGCTTCCATGCCTTGTCTCAGACTAGTCCCTCTGCCCAGAATGATCTTCCTGTTACTTTTACAGCAATTTTACACATTCTTTACAGATCATCTCAAGTGAACTCATCTGTGAAGCTGTCTATGGCTTCTCATTAACACTTCTTATATTTTCACTCAAAAGTACATTGTGTATAGTTAGTTCTATATAACATTAATTGAACATTTTCCCCAACCAGCCAAGTGGAGTCCTGAAATGATGAGTCCAGATCAAAATACTTTGTCAGTGCAGCTCCTTTACTTTAGGAGGGAAGGAGTGGAGTAGAGGGACCACATCCAGGAAAATACCAAGTTAAACCTGGTGGGTCATCTGTAACTAATCCTCTTTGGCTATTAGGAAATATCAAATAATTTCATAAGTATTGGTGGCAGAGCATGTTTGCAGATACTTGAAGATTATAAATCTCCCTTCTTCAATCTCATTATGGATGGTAAGCAACAATGAAAGAAATTCTTAGACTAAACTCTAGAAACCAGGCAAGTAGACATACCAAAAAGTAGGTTTCCTTTTAGTATCACAGAGAATACATTATTAGACATTTTCAAAATAGCACACAGGTTGAAGGGCTCATTCCAAGGAAAACACAGCAATATTCTGATGACGAGCAGCAAGCTTTGTATGTGGACCAAGGGAAGAGTATCCTCCAAGACTGAAGAATCTGCTTGGCTGCCCAATGGTGAGAAGTTACTGTGTTTGCAAGATTTTCTGCCTAGTTCATGAAAAGTGGGAGTCTTTACTATGTTTCTAACCAAACATTCTTCTTGAGCTTTACTCATTTCATACAAAAAGATGTAGTTTTTAAATTTTTATATTAATTAACAAAACTTTTGCTATAAAGATATATGAAGAATTTTGAAGATTGAGTATGTTTTCTGGAATACCTGCTTTGAACACTTTGAGAGCAAACTACCACTAAGACAAAATACTTGGAGATGGAGATACACATCAGAGTGCACTATTACACAAATGAATTTTTAAAGCAAGTATGTTGTCACAGAAAATATAGCACTATTCAAAATATGCCCTGTTGAGGGAGAGAGAGAATCCTAGCAAGAAATAAGAGATGTAAAGTGAGGAAATGCTAGAAAAGAAAGGGAAAGAAAATACCAGAAAAATCTGAAAAAAAAAAAAGAGTCCCGAACAGAAGGTGAGTGTAGGGTAACTTCCTGGCAAAAATACATTAGGTAAAGAAAGTTTTTCTGATACACAGCACTATGCATGTGAAGTAGCCCAGAGGATGGTGGTTTTATTGACTCCTACCTAATATGGATAATTGTTCATACATATGTTTTTTTCTCTGTTTTGACTGTAAACTTCTTGAAAACCTGGACTGCTTTGTTAATACTGCATTTTCCTTTCCCAGTGCCCATTATAATGCTTTACATATGGTAGGCATTTAACAAATGACTATTTACACAAATGAATCTACACTATTTTCTTCACACTTTGAACGAGAACCAGTCACAGCTTCCCTCCTGACTTCCTACAGTTACATGATATAATGCTTGTGGAAGCACTCAGATAATTATTTATGGATATAACCATTTAATTTAATATTGCTATGAAGAAATAATAATACTGCTCCTAGAAATACACTTCTAACATGCAAACATTTGAAACTGCACTTGCTCCCTGCTCTTT
Source organism: Orcinus orca (assembly GCF_937001465.1). Taxonomy (NCBI): domain Eukaryota; kingdom Metazoa; phylum Chordata; class Mammalia; order Artiodactyla; family Delphinidae; genus Orcinus; species Orcinus orca. The sequence goes on from NC_064571.1 coordinate 16,549,535, forward strand.
GTAGCAAATACAAACGTGTTTAATAAAATTCCATTTTAGAATGCATGCTGCTTCTCTTCAAAACCTTAGCTATCTTCCAAATACTGATAATTGTTCCAGAGATTAAGCCATGAGGAGATATAACAGAATAATAACTGAGTAACATTTTAAGATCTTAGTCATACACTGTATTTAATAACAAGGGAAACAGATTGGAATTAAGTGAAAAAATATAGTAAATCTTGCCTCATTGCTGATGAACATCAAAATATACAAGGCTTTACAATGCTCTAAGTTTTATTGTATTATTAGTGAGTGTCATATAGATATAATCCTGGTAATGGTTAATAATTTAAAGGAAAATGAATCTTGATACTATTATGTACCTGAATTTGCTAACAGGCAAAAAACAATTTCTGAATTAAAAGGCATGATTTCTGTAACTTAACTACTCCACTTAGTGAATTAATTTAACATCACAGTCTTTACATTCTAAACACACTTTAATTGAATACCTCAACAAATACTCAAAATTTTCCATTTTATAGTTGAGGAAAGGTTAAATTATTTTTTCCCACATCAAGTTTGTCATAATAAGAACTCCAAATCCAAGTCTTTGGGATTACAGTGTTTTCTTTTTTTTTTTCTTTCTTTTTTTTTTTTTTTTTTTGGTACACGGGTTTCTCACTTTTGTGGCCTCTCCCGTTGCGGAGCACAGACTCCGGATGCACAGGCTCAGCGGCCATGGCTCACAGGCCCAGCCACTCCGCGGCATGAGGGATCTTTCCGAACCGTGGCATGAACCCGTGTCCCCTGCATCGGCAGGCGGACTCCCAACCGCTGCACCACCAGGGAAGCCCTACAGTGTTTTCTTAAGCTACATTATCTCATAGATGATATTATATTCAAAGTTCATTGTTATTCCACTGTACAACATTTCTTGGGAATTTACCTGGAGTTTCTGAGAGCATAAACAGTGGCAGAAATATACAGGGAGTTTACAAGCAAGTGGCAGAAATATTGGTAAGTTACAAGATAGATAACTAAAACTACAGATTAGGATATGCCAACCACCAGGTACAGATGTTGAGTGCTAGCCAGGTTTGCTCCAATAAAATTTTTTTATCATTAACTCCCCCCACCCACTTACCCCACACAAACACACACATATACGTATAAACACACCTTTAGTAGAAGCAATAAAAGATCTAGGATGGACATAGAGTGGTATGGACCTATCTATTAAGGTAGGACACATATTAAGGAAAGAGGATAGACATCAGGAAAAGAATGCTAGATTTCAGAGTATTGGACCTGACCTAAGCCAGTTTCATCAAAAATTCAGAGGATTTTTTGGTAGTCTTTTGGAGTCACTGAATATTTCAAGATACCAATAGCATAAGGCACCTTCTCCTATTTAGCCTACTCTCATTTTTCCAACAGCACTTTTTTCTACTTTACATTTGATCACAGTATAGATAAGTATATACCTTGGATTTGCATTAAAATGTAAAGATGGACTCTTCCTGCAATAATTCAAACTGCAGGATATCTGCACAAGTGTAAATGAGACTGCATTATAGTGCTATTTTTTTCAACCATATGAATGCTAGAGCACCAGATTCCCTCATTTAATTTCTCTATTAAGTTCATGTAAGCATAAAAAATGTTTAGTTTGTGTGTGTGTGTGTGTGTGTGAAAGAAAGAGAGAGAGAGATGTAAAGAGAGAGAAGGGGGGCAGAGAACAAGCTTGAACAAGAACTAGGACACAGATAGCTTCATTGAGAATAAATTAAAAATTAAGGAGGTGATATTTTTTTCCTAGAAATACAATAGAAAATGCAACTAGAGATCAACATTCTCCTTTATTGCCAATCCAATGTCTGATTTAGCCCTATGTCTGGTAAGTTTTAAGTACATATTCAGAAATATATTCCAGTGTTCCTCTCTCCTTGTCTTCCATGAGCTTCAGCTTTTATGTTTTTCAATCAGGGACATGACACAACTCATGTGTGACTTGCTTGGCTGGCAAAGTACTGATGTAACCAATTAGTTGGCTCCCTTTGGAAACACCAATATTATGCATAGCATACAGTGTCACTAAGTCAGTCTCTCTCATTCACTCTCTTTTACTTTTTAATTAATTGAGCCAGAGGAATGGATTATATGTATTTGTTGTTTAACATATAGATTGAAAATTATTCCTTTCCCCTACCTGGCTTGCAAATAACGTTTCCTCCACTTTTGTCTGAATAACAATCTCCATCTTTAAATGAGGGCTGTCCAAATTATGGAAAAATTATAACATTTGCTGACAGCCAGCTTAGAAGTGATCAATCAAATTTCCCCAAGAGAAAATTATATTTTTAAAGAAGTTTTATAACTTTGATGACTTCAAAGGTCAAGTTATTACTTTTCTTCAATTTAAGGACATTTTCTAGAGTCAATCAATTTTAGTTCAACATAAGACCTTACTTATTAATTTCACCTCCTACATTAACTTATGTAATTAAATCTGCATTGCCAAGCAAAATGCTGATTACCTTTTCTGATGGACAAAGTACTCTATCTGGTTTTTCTTTTCTTTTTCAATTTTCATTCATTTAAAAGAGATTTATTTTTTCTTGTATTGAACATAAAATAAAAGCAATTATCTAGTATGCTTTTGTGTTTGTTTGATAATGAATCTCAAGGCTTCTCCCTCTCCATCTGTCAGGCACAGAATTTGTTGGGCTATGGTGAGCAGTACCCTCCTGGGATAGTGTCTGTTTAGTGCTTGGTTTCAAAAACTCCATGAAAGTCATACAAAAGTCTGTCTGAGATGGAGCTCAATGACCTAAAAAAGTCTTCTTGGCTTTCTCTCATTCTATATGCCTTTAACGCCATGAGCATTTTCCTGAATTAGACTGACTTGATACTTTCTTCATAATTCTTTTCATGATGTTCTCTGGAATTCCCAATGACTTTGTTCTTACTTTTTTCTTAGACCTCCAGTAATTTGTTCAGATAGACACCCACCCTTCTTTTTTACCAATGCTCAAAGCCCAGAGCAATTTTGCTTCTCAAATAATAACAACCCTAGGCTTCACTGTACCTACTCTGCATGCACAATTATATTTCTAGAACTTCCTTAATGCTAATGGAAAAATGCTAATACTTTTAGAGAACAACCTTATCTAGGAAAAACTAAGTTAAAAATGTAAAGTCAGATTGTCCATTCCTAAAGCAACATTTGATAATGTTTGTGAAAATGCTGTGAAAAATATTAGATACATATAAAAATAAGGGTATACAACTATGTGTAAATACGTGAAATTATGTATAAGGACATAAATAGTATAAATACATAAACATATATAAAAACATATATATATATATATATATATAAAATGCATGTTTTTGTGTGTGTAAATTAAGATGGGCAATGTGGTACAGAAGTACATATGTAAATACTGTTGGCCCTTGAACAATGAGAATGTTGGTGTAAGAATACTCTGTGCACTCATATCGGCTTACAATTTGTAGTTGGCCTTCCATATATTTTGTTCCTTCATATCCACAGTTCTGCATGTGTGAATTCAACCAACTGCAATATTTACTACTAAAAAAATCCACCTATAACTGGATCCACACAGTTCAAATCTGTTGTTCAAGGGTCAACTTAATTTACACTGGACATATATTTTTTCATACCAAAACAGAAAATAAAATAGAGTGGGAAATTTACTATATTAGCAATTTTATGTTTTGACACACACATACAAATTTGGGGACATACATATTTTAAAATATCATAGTCTCAGTGAAGCCTAGCTAATCTACCTCACTTAAAATTATAAACATTCCCTTCCTCTTTTTAAGCCTGGTCAACCTTTCCTATTTTATTTTCACCATAGTACTCAATACCATCTAAAACACTACAGATTGTTCTTGTTAACTTTTATTTAGATATCTTCTCACAGAAGAACAAATGATCTACAAGAGTAGAAATTTTCACTTTTTATTCATAGTTGAGTCTGGAACACCTAGAAGATTAACAAATATAAGGTGAATATATCTTTTTATATTGACAATGATGATGCTTTTAATAAAGCACCATTTATGGAGTGCTTAGTATGTGACTAGTATGGAAAATGTTATTCAATTTTCACAAAAAATACCTAAGGTGATATTATCCACATTTTTAATATATGAGAATGTTGAGATTTAGTGTTTTTAAGTTATTTGCCTAAGGTTACAATGTGGAAGAATACCACCTTAAACCCATATATGCTCAATGTGAAAATTCATGTTTTTAACCACTAAACAATTCCAGCTTCAAGTAATAAAGACTACATAAGGGCATTCATAGAGTTGCTTATACCATTAAATACACTGATACATATTTACATTCAGAGGATTTCTGCTGGAATTTGGTAGATTATTGAGTTACTTAAGTGAGAAAATAGTTGATTTTAACAAAGAATGAGATAAATGAGAATATATATGTACAGTTTTAATCAATTTATTTGTCAGAACGCATTAATAATCAAAGTTGACAATGTGAGCTAGGAGTTCATTCCTCAGATCAAGATGATGTCAGTCCAGATTTTTTTCCTCCTTAAATGTGTAAGACTATAGATCTGCAGCAAAGAGTAATTAACCATACAACACAAAAGCAAAAACAAAAAATCCAAAGTCATATGTATTTGTTTGGTAACTTTCTTTTCATTAAATTTTATTTTCTGCTAATAGTACACTCATTTTTAAATTATGTGTTGTATTTTTGTTTTTCTTCCCTTCAGAGAGTCCAGAACCATGAGAAATTTCTTTCATATTTTTATATTTTATAGTACCTGAGTTTAAACAAAGGAAAGCAATCATGTGAAATTCTCTTTTCCACCCACTTTATTTTGATGAATTCACAAACTGTAGTGGGATTTTCTCTCTTTTTCTAAGATAATTAGAGCAATTAATTCATGTTTCTTCTTTAAAGGTACTTGTTTTTAGACTCTCTTCTTAAACTTCATATTTTGCCTTCTATTATTTTTAGGAAGCTGAAGGTTGTCCAAATTACATATCTAAATAAAGATTTAAACCAAAATAAGAAAGAAAGAATCTCACAATCACAAAGACATTACAAAGGCTCTCCACATAGCTATTATTTTTAGTGTTTGATACTAGTTTCTTTTTTCTCTTAGTTATAAATGATATAGTTGTTTGAAATATTTTCTCATTAACTTAACTAGATTTTAGACTAAATTAATTATCAAATAGTACTAAATTTCCAATTATTTATGATTAGGAACCATAACAATTTCCAATTAAAACTTCATTATTATTTTTATCTATAGAAAAGTAGAGCATTAAATACAATGGTAGGTCTTTTTGGATGGTAACACATAATTGAATCAAATTGTGAAATCACAGTTGAGTACCTCAGCAACAATATTTAAATGAATTAACCTCCATTAGTGAAGTTTTCAACTCACTAATAAATTGATATTATATAATATATCATTATTTTGAGATTTGAATTAAAAGAATCTAGTACAGAAGCCAAAAATTAAAGTGGTTAATGTCATCATCATCACCATCATCATTATCATCACTAAATAGTAATGCTTTCATTCCACAAACTAATGTAGGATTATAAGAAATATGTCTGGATTCATATGTTATGCCAAGTTAATTTAGCTCTATATTTTATCTCCAATGTGATATATCCCTCCTGTTAATTTGTTTTAAAGAATGTTTCAGCTGCACTACTTTCATTATAAGTAGATATCCTTGACCATGTTTTCTTTACAACACAAGACTAAGCAAGTATCTCAAACCCAAAAGTATTACTGAAGATGAAGCATTATAAATGTCTAATTTAAGTCACATTTCCTTTTAAAGTTTCCAAAATAGTACTGCTTAGCCAGACAAATAGGTAAGCCACAAAGTAGTAGCAATCTGTTAACCATTGTTTATTCACTGGTGTGGTTTAAAGTTCACCATGGTATGTGAGGGTTTCCATGAGCAGGGAGCATTTCCTTGAAGCCCATGATTAATGGTGGTCTATCCAAATGACAGATGACTATGATCAAGATTGATGAAGGCAATGAGTCCTTTTAGCTTTCAGACACTGGTTCCCTGGAGATAGGAGGAGAGAGCCTCAGCCTGTCTCATTAGCAACTAGAGGCCAACAGAGGAACCAGAATGAGCAAAAGCCTTGGATGAGGAGCTGTGAGGCTGTGTGTCTGGGGTGAATATTTTGCTATCAATAGACTGTAAGTATATTGGTTACAAGTGGGAAATGAGACTGTAAGAACTTATAGCATCTGGGTTTTAAAGTGCCTCGAATAATTGAAATGATCAATGAACGGTAATGTCTATTATTGCTTGTCCCTAGGATATTGACTAGAGGGAAGGAGTTAGGGGATTGTGAGCACTAAGGGGTGTGAGGCTGAGCCAAGTTGGGAGGAGATTGGAAAATTGGTCAGAGCTGTAATAGGAAGCCATTGAGTGTGTTTAAGATTAGACATGAAAATGCAAATATTAATTTAGAAAGTCTGTCAGGGATATTCAGTTAATTAAGTCACCTACTCATTTATTTACTCAACACATCTAATAGAGTTCTATTTTTTTAGGTATGAGACAGATAGAGGGAAAACTTTAACATTCAACTTTATCCTCAGGGCTGGTAAGAATCTCAGTTATTCCCAATTCTGGCTGATCAATGAAATTCCTCAGCCTCCTGACACCCTGTGTTTGTGTCTGTGGAGTGGGACCCAGGAGTATGTCTAAAATGTCCCAAAGGTGGAGACAGAGGAATGCCAGTAACAACTCATCACAGTCACTGATCTCTGTGGATTGTGTACCCAGATGCAAAGTCCTCAATAGCTCTGGTCTTCAAATCTTTGACCTTCCCTCCCCAGGGCACACAGAGATCCAAGCCTGGCACAGGTCTAGGGGTTGATTTCACTGTAATTTCAGCAATGGCACTCACCAACAACATTCAATCAGGTCAGTATTTCTTCTGTTTCCACTCCTACATAGGACCCTAGTTTTAAGTGCTTCCAAACTCCAAACTGTATAGCACTGGGTAATGTTTTCTGACAGGAATGGTCATTTAGTGAATTCATTCACATATTCATTTATTTACTTAACACATCTAGTGGATTTCTGCTCTGAGCATGGTGCCTAAAAGGTCACATTTATAAAACAGAGGTGATCCTATTGTCTACCTTGTGTTGTTGTGAGAGTGAAGATTTCCCAACACAATGCTTAGTATAGAATACATTTTCTAAACTGTCAGCTAATAGTAATAATGACAACAATAATAATGGCAATAGGTTTTCTGTTGTAATTAAATGAAAAACTTTAAATACCTTAGTTTTAGCATTTGGGTTCTTGCCTTGATTCTCAAATGATTGACTCTCTCTTTTATTACTTTTCATGGTTTCTCTGAAACTGTGAAATTGTTTTCTTAAGAACTCTCCAGATGCAGAATATTTTTCCTAATTGAAATTGTAGAAAGAGTGAATTTGCAGTTCTTGTCTCCTGAGAGGCAATTTAGATTGTGGTGGTTTAAGTACAGATGATAGTTGGTATTTAACATGCTGCATTGCAATGATGTGCTGTACACTGCCTGTCTACCAGCCAATGTTTCCTGAGCTCTCATTATCATAATACTTCCAACATGATTATCTGCCATTGAGCACTTATCATACACTACTGAATATACATAATAAATTGCAGCAGACAATGGCTTATCATTCCTCCTATTTTATAGCTGAAGAGAAGGAAACTAGTGATATAAAGTGTGTGCAGTAAACAGAGTCAATGTGAGAAATGAGATTCCAATACAGCTTTGGTGAAATCATAAGGCCCTGTACATTCTGTGTCTCTGAACACAAAACTGTCTTAATATCTTGTACTACACTTATTTTCCAACTACTTAAATTGATTTATAATGTGGAGGTTGGGGTTTAATGTGCTGAATATAAAGAATACCAGTTACCTTTGTACACAGTAGCTCAGTTTGGATATCTACTTTACACTTTGTATAGCAACTTCACATATAGTTTTTTAAATTAAAGGTATAAATGTTACTGAGTGTCTTTCCTTCACTACCAGAAAGGGGGTAAATACAACAAAGAATAACTTGACCTTCCTATAAATACTGATTTCCATATCCTTCAATTACTGTACAGTATAAGTAATTGAGGACAGTTTAAATGGTTATATAATCCATAGGCTCTTTTTTGGATTTTAGCAAGAAGTTAAATCCTAAATTGAAGGGAAAACACCTTTAATCGTGAACTGCTGATTGGGGAAAAGGGTTCTTAATAGAGGAATCAAGTGTGATTCCAACAACACAACAAGTTTAGGAACTCTTTAATTCATATTATCTTCTATAGTTATGTTCTTTAAAACATACCATTTCTATTCCAGAGTTAAACTAAGCAGACAACTATAAACACAATATGGGAGCTGAGAAAAAGGAGAGACATTCCCTTCATCAGAGAGACCTTAAATGAAATATGAATTGGACTTTTTTTTATGGGGACTACAGGAAGCACTAAAACAAGTTGCCAGGTGGGAATAATCTAAAATAACTACACTTCCTAGTTTGATTTTTGTTTCATCAACTGGTCTAATCATTGGACATTCCAGTGCAAAGTGTTCAAGACTGTTGCTTATTCAGACAAGTCCTTCCTAATTCCCTTGTGAAATAAAATAAAATTGAATGACCTCATGTAATCTTGATTTGCTAGGGGCACATATTTCCTATTCTTGTGCATTCATTTGTGATAAAATGCAGTATGTGCTAAGTAAGATTAAATGACCTAAAGAGTGGTAACATAATGACATTATATACTAAGTGAATTCACATCAATCATTTTAAATAATGCAAAGCAAAACATTCTAGAGGGGGAAAACTGTAAAATGAGGCTGCTCTGAAATTCTCCTGTAATCCTAAGGATAAAGTTTGGAAGGATGATGAACAACATGGATTTAAATTGCAGAGCTGTTCAGTAGTCACTTGCTGAGATAATGCTAGGCTACAGGTAGCATAGAACTATGTATAGTTATGGTTTTCCCTAGTTATTAACTGGTGGCACTAACAAAAGGATGTGGCAAATAGGAAGATGCTTGGCAGAGACAATCTCCAGAGGGCTGTTTGATTATTCCTCAACCTTCATTGAACACATGGACACCCACTGTGATATCTACCTGTTTCCCTCTTCCGAATTTATTCAGCCATTTTTAGATACATCTGTTCTTTGGATTTCCCATATAATCCCATTTCAAAATGTCTCAGACTTCCCGAATCTTCATTTTTACACTTTTTCTTCCTCCCTCTATAAAAATTGAGAAATAAATTATATACATTTATAATTATAAAATATAGGCAGATATTTTGATATTATACACATATTTAATGACACATTGTAGTTATGGATATTTCCTGAACAGTACATGAAAAATTATATATGAAGGGCTTCCCTGGTGGCGCAGTGGTTGAGAGTTCGCCTGCCGATGCAGGAGACACGGGTTCGTGCCCCGGTCCGGGAAGATCACACATGCCGCAGAGCGGCTGGGCCCGTGAGCCATGGCCGCTGAGCCTGCGCGTCTGGAGCCTGTGCTCCGCAACGGGAGAGGCCACAACAGTGAGAGGCCCGCATACCACACACACACACACACACAAATTATGTATGAAAAACTCATGCTTTGTTTTCTTCTGCTACCTTCTTTTACAGCAGCAGAAATTACAGTTATGGAGTTTGTTTTAATTTTTTTCCTTTTTTTGTTTGTTTTAAATAGTGGGTTGGGTTTGAAATAGAAAGAGGTAGAAGCAGAGAACACTCAAGGCTCATCGAACAATTTAAGATCTTTAGGGCTCCTGGATAAAAACTGATTCATCTAGCTCTACTCTACATACTTCATGATGTTTTCAGTGTTCTTTCTGACAATGATCTTACATATTTAAAATCTTGAATTATCAATTTTACTCTGCTCTCCCGAGCTCCAGATATATTTTTCTGCTATGTTCTAAGTCAATTCAGTCAACTGGTTTTTGCCCCTGATCTAGTTGTTGAAACGTAGGTTTTTCCTCACCACCCACACCAAGCCCTGATTATTAATTCTTTCTCAGCAGCTTATCAGAACTGTCCAAGTTGTATAATAAAGGTGAATGTCTACATGCTATGCTTATATTATACACACACTTTTTTAAGGATGAAGGAGAAATGCATTACAACAAACTGTATTGATTATTTCTAAGTAACTAACTGTTAGCCAGCATGGCAATAAGTGATTTGGTGTCTAGATAGAAGAAGTAGGTTCAGAGTTTTCCAGTAATAAGGGAACAAGCAGGAGCTAGACATTTCCCAGGGATGCAAATTTAATTCTTTATTATATTCAGTCTCAGCCATGTTATGTTTTCCCCTGCCTGCCATGCCCACCCCAAGTCCTTTAAATATAAGACTGTTCCTGAAAGAAGTTGATTGGCTTTCTGAGATGACAGAAAGTGGGTTTGTTCACTACTTTTTATTGTTTTCATGTGATTTTACTGATGGGGATGCACCACGTTCTCCACTGAGCATTATGGCTTCTCTCAGCTCATGTGGCAAAGGGCAAGATGAAGATACAGAGTTTTTGTTATTTATTAAAAAGAAAAACATGATGAAACTATATCATAACATCATTCTAATATATATGATATATATGTATATATCATATATAATGATATGGCTATATCATTACAGTCATTCTAATATGTGTAAACAATTAGTTTCAGGAGAATTAGTACACAGGTAAAAAACAATATGCGGAAGCAGCGGATTAAAGCTCCACAATCAACTTGATATACCCTGCATCTGTGGAATACCTGAATAGTCAACGAATCTTCCCAAATTAAGGAGCCCTGTGGATGAAAGGCTCTTGGTGCTGCAGCCAGGAGTCAGTGCTGTGCCTCTGAGGTGGGAGAGCCAACTTCAGGACACTGGTCCACAAGAGGCCTCCCAGCTGCACATAATATCAAACAGCGAAAATCTCCCAGAGATCTCCATCTCAACGCCAGCACCCAGCTTCACTCAACGACCAGCAAGCTACAGTGCTGGACATCCTATGCCAAACAACTAGCAAGACAGGAACACAACCCCACCCATTAGCAGAGAGGCTGCCCAAAATCATAATAAGTCTACAGACACCCCAAAACACACCACCAGACGTGAACCTGCCCACCAGAAAGACAAGATCCAGCCTCATCCACCAGAACACAGGCACTAGTACCCTCCACCAGGAAGCCGACACAACCCACTGAACCAACCTTAGCCACTGGGGACAGACACAAAAAACAACAGGAACTACGAACCTTCAGCCTGCAAAAAAGGAGACCACAAACACAGTAAGATAAGCAAAATGAAAAGACAGAAAAACACACAGCAGATGAAGGAGCAAGATAAAAACCCACCAGACCTAACAAATGAAGAGAAATAGGCAGTCTACCGGAAAAAGAATTCAGAATAATGATAGTAAGGTTGATCCGAAATCTTGGAGATAGAATGGACAATAGAATGGACAAAATGCAAGAATCAGTTAACAAGGACCTAGAAGAACTAAAGATGAAACAGGCAACGATGAACAACACAATAAATGAAATTAAAAGTACTCTAGATGGGATCAATAGCAGAATAACTGAGGCAGAAGAACGGATAAGTGACCTGGAAGATAAAATAGTGGAAATAACTACTGCAGAGCAGAATAAAGAAAAAAGAATGAAAAGAACTGAGGACAGTCTCAGAGACCTCTGGGACAACATTAAACGCACCAACATTCGAATTATAGGGGTTCCAGAAGAAGAAGAGAAAAAGAAAGGGACTGAGAAAATATTTGAAGAGATTATAGTTGAAAACTTCCCTAATATGGGAAAGGAAATAGTTAATCAAGTCCAGGAAGCACAGAGAGTCCCATACAGGATAAATCCAAGGAGAAATACGCCAAGACACATATTAATCAAACTGTCAAAAATTAAATACAAAGAAAACATATTAAAAGCAGCAAGAGAAAAACAACAAATAACACACAAGGGAATCCCCATAAGGTTAACAGCTGATCTTTCAGCAGAAACTCTGCAAGCCAGAAGGGAGTGGCAGGACATATTGAAAGTGTTGAAGGAGAAAAACCTGCAACCAAGATTACTCTACCCAGCAAGGATCTCATTCAGATTTGATGGAGAAATTAAAACCTTTACAGACAAGCAAAAGCTGAGAGAGTTCAGCACCACCAAACCAGCTCTACAACAACTGCTAAAGGAACTTCTCTAGGCAAGAAACACAAAAGAAGGAAAAGACCTACAATAACAAACCCCAAACAATTAAGAAAATGGGAATGGGAACACACATATCGATAATTACCTTAAATGTAAATGGACTAAATGCTCCCACCAAAAGACACAGATTGGCTGAATGGATACAAACACAAGACCCATATATTTGCTGTCTACAAGAGACCCACTTCAGACCTAGAGACACATACAGACTGAAAGTAAGGGGATGGAAAAAGGTATTTCATGCAAATGGAAACCAAAAGAAAGCTGGAGTAGCAATTCTCATATAAGTTTTATATATATATATATATATATATATATGTAGTTTGCTTGAGTGCAGTGTTTTTTGTTTTCTGTACTGAATTCATTAGCATGGGTTGGTATAAAATTTAACATAGGTCAATATGTAATTTGTAAACTAATAAGGTCTTAAAAGTGAGGAATTAAGTCTTTTAAATTTAATTATTTATTGCAAAGAGCAGAATAGCATACATAAACAGGTGCCTAAGGAAAACTTGTATTCTAATATGGAACTCTCATGAACACCTTTTTTTTTTCTTCTAACGGTATGATAGTAGGCCATTTGATTATTTTTATGGCTTTAACTTTACAACAATGAAATATTCGTAAATTTTAAAAAGTATTTTTCTTTATTTGATGCGGGTGGGATACTGGAGAAATGAAAGGTCAAACATCTATTGAGGAATCCATACTTGTCTATATATTGTGTACTTTTATTTCAAGAACTGATTTAAAATTCCTAAAAGGATGCTATAATAAGTTATTATGCCATTTTACAGACTGAATTAAGTGAATTTCAGGGAGGTATGAAACTTGCCTAAGGCTATCCAGCTACCAAGCGGTAGAAGTGAGAATTAAATCCAGGTATACCTATAAAAAAAAATAAAAAAAATAAATAAAAAAAAAAAGAAGGCGAGGGCAGCACCAGGGTATGGGGTTGTTAGTTTTATAGGGGTGAGTAATTTCATACGCTGATGAGTGGGAGGAGTATTCCAGCTATTTTGGGGAAGGGGTGGGGATTTCTAGGAATTGAGCCACCACCCACTTTTTGACCTTTATGGTCATCCTTGGAACCGTCGTGGCACCTGTGGGTGTGTCGCTTAGCTTGCTGATGTGTTACAATGAGTGTATACTGAGGCTCAAGGTCTAGTGGAAGTAGACTCGTCCGCCATCTTGGACCTATTTTGTTCTAATCAGTTTATGTTGTGTCCTCGGGCTATGTAATTCTTTTAAAGGTTGTGCCCTGCCCCCTTTCCTCCTGTTTCATATTGAATATATAATATTTACCAGAGTATGTTTTAATAATTAATACATGATATATTGTATAATTAATTTATATATCATATATATAATGATATCTATAGGTATTTGTTCTAATAAGTCATTAAAAATAAATGAATATTCAAAAAAAAATATGCATTGGTGGTGTTGTTTTTGCTTGTTTTGTTACTTTTGGGTCCATTCAGACTAATATTCCACTTAGCATTTATTTCAACTAAGTGCAACATGGCCTTATTTCAGGAGCACATGAAGGTAGTACCAAAGGTCAGTGAAGAGAAAACAGAAGATTTTGTCCCTGATTTGAGAAATGGAGTCTTGGGTATAAAGTGAAACTCCATGGGAGATACAATGAACACAATTGTAGAGATGCCAAGAGTTATGGTTCAGAGTATGCCACAAAACTGAGGAATTTGGGAACAGACACAGGATGTGAGCCAATAGCAACATGAGAAACCATAGACCGAGATGATGGGCATGCTGGGCCAAACAACACCTTTCATTCCTGGGTCTGATGTGGCTTTAATAAGCAATTACATGCATTTTTACTGCATCCATGTGTCTTAAAATCATAGTCTAATTTCACACTTGTCAAATCAATTCATCCTTTAACAACCACCTTAAATTGACCTTATTTCCTGGAAACATTGGTAATTATTGCATTTAGTAAGTGTGCTACTGTGAATGCTTTCAGATAGGCATCAAATAATCAACTACTTGATTGTATGCTTTTGAAGCTATGTGTGATCTCTTTTTACTATCATCATCCCCTCAAGGTCAGAGACAAGTTCCCAGCTTAGAAAATCTTAATAAATAGAAGAATTTTACTTGCCTTGACTTGACCAATTTAACATCTGTAAACAGTTTCCATAGATGCCCATTTTAGAGGACAACTAACAATATTTTGTGGAATTGAAGATTTTCATTTAATTGATCATCAGGAACATATACTTGATTATCAACATAAACTCTGGAAAACATTTTTGTTAAACTTTGAATGAGTAGGATTTAGAAAGTAATTTTAAAAAATATTTTTCAACACCCATTCTCAATTTCAGAAATTTACTGACATTGCCCTATCTTCAGGGAAAATATCAGGGCAGCTAGTCAATGACTGCTAGCTTTCAGGGCCATGAGTAATTCCATAGCAATTGTCTGAATGTTTGGAATAGCAGCGGATGGACAACAGATTTATTGCTGGGAAATATAATCTCTGTAATGGCCTTTGTCACATTTTGCAGCATATAAAACATTCCTGGGAGACAAATATGGCTCACTGAGTTTGCAGCTAGCTCTTTAGGGTCCATCCATCTTCACAGATGTGTCAGTAAAGACACTAAAGTCATGGTGGAATGTGTTCTTCAGGGAAGTTTCATTTACTCTTTAATGCAACAAGCATTTATAAAATACAGCTGGAGAAAACAGTCATTTAGAAGAAACTCATCAGTGGCAATACCATCCTATTCTGAAAGCCGGTACATATGAACCAAGCCAAAGCTGATTTAACGTTTCAAAGATGTCCTTTCCTGATTATCCCCTTCCAGCACAGGACAGAAATCACAAAAGCTAATGTTATCTTTGCTGCCAATAATACAATGAATGATGTGCTCATACTAGAGGGCTTTCCTCCATGGGGTTATCCCACTTGGACCTTCAGTAAGCTAGGCTGACAGTGCTGCTCTTGATAACCATGTTTTCTATGTGTTGCACCATAATTATCTTCCTGGGAAACAGACATAATAAGAACATCTTGGTTAGAGGAATATAAATGTTTTCTCTTGTGTGTGTATTTGTGTGTGTGTGTGTGTGTGTGTGTGTGTGTGTGTGTGTGTTCAATGCAAGGTTACTGTTTAGAGACAGAAAAAATTCTCCTCTATTAAAAAAATAATAATGATTAGAGCATGGGTGCCTATTTCTATTAAACAGCCAGGGGTGATTCTTTAACAAGAAATGACACATGTGGAGGGCTTTTCTCTGTCCTCTGTAATTAAATTTCATAAAAGCTAAAATAGCTGAAGTCACAGAAGAATGAGTATTTTGTCTTGTTCTCTGTGTGAAGGGCTTCCTTCAATGGGAAAACTGAGCTTATTGGAAAGTGTACTACAATAATACTCTTTCAGCTATCACCTGCTTATCTTGCACATTATGAGTCTCAAGATTTTATACTACCTCCACTGGTATGCTCTTCAGCCTACCATTTTTTTTTACCTTGTTCTCTTAAACCTTTCTTGTTTAATATCATTGACCTATTATTGTAATAGTAAAACAATTGATAAAATAATTCTAGGCCAAGTGTCAGTAGCTAGTTGTGACTTAGAACACTATAGATGACCTTCTGTAGTTTTGGCAAGTTCATCAAGACCTGCATACTATCACCCAAAAAGTGATTTAGTAAAAGTTTTTAGAAAATGATACAGATTTAAGGAAAGATACTATTTTGGCATTCTGTATATTATATGAAAGTCAAGAATAGCAAAAGTTTGGGATTAGCAGATGCAAACTATTACATATAGAATGGATAAACAATAAGGTCCTAATGTATAGCACAGGGAACTATATTCAATATCCTGTGATAAACCATAATGGAAAAGAACATGAACAGAATGTATATATAAGTATAACTGAATAACTTTGCTGTACAGCAGAAATTAGCACAACATTGTAAATCAACTCTACTTCAATAAAATAAAATTTAATAAAAAAATAGCAAACAAAAGAATGGTTTACTATGTGTGAGGGATATTGACTAGAAGGTACACAACAAAATTTTCTGGGGTATTGAAATTTTTCTGCAGCTGAGGTTGAATTATGGTCACATAGGTGTATGTATTGTGAATATTTATTGATTATACATTTGTAAACCTTATTATGCTCTATGTAATTTTTTTTAAAAAGGTGAAATTAAAAAGCAGGGGTTATGGATCCATCCACATTTTTCTTTGAGCAGGGAGTATTAGTGTTTCTTCTTGCCTGAGTGCATGAATAGGTCCTATTCCTGTTTGGAATTAATCTGAGTACCTTATTGAGGGCTCAAATGTGAGACTTCTGTCTGAGACAGCATCCCTCATTCACTGATGATGAACACATTGGAATTCTTAAATCTCAAAAGGACTCTAATGTAAATGAATCCTTTGGGTCATATCTCAAAAGTTAAAATCCCCCATCTGAGTTTTGGATGCTCTTGAATCCTTTGGGTGGCCAGTGGATAATGATATCTACTCTCTTTGAGCCAGTCTGCTATGGCCCTAAAAGAATGCCATTAAAATGCACATGTAACCCAATACAAGACACACTGCATGCCACTTATGAAGTAGACCATTGTGTGTGCCAGCATAGTATGTTAAAAGGCTTTTGTTTCTTGTTTCTTTGTTTCAAAAAGTTCTTTCTACCTGGATTCTTTTCTGAAAACTCAGTTCTTCAACTACATAGCCCCACATGTGTACAAATGCACATACACACCAAACACAAATACTTTCTTTTCTTGGTTTCTGGGTTCCTGGCATATTATTGCAAATAGAACTCATCTGGAATTGAGTCAGAAATGTACATTTAAATAAAACCAATTTTAACTCCATTTTAAAGAATGGTTGGGTTTTATGTGCAAATCTATTGGCAGTTACTAGGAAAGAAGTAACTTTGTAGCTTCAGGAGCTGACTCTCTACTCCCAGCTATCCCTTAGCAAATTTGCAGGCAGACCACGTAGGCAAGATAGCATCCAAAAGAAGATAAGGAGAAGTCAGTGGGTCTTCATGCAATGGAAATATAATGAAGAATCTGACCTCCTACCTTAATAATTCAGATTGTTTCCCCTTTTTTCCCTTTAAAAATTGTCATGGCTGAGCAGAATCTTTGGTTGCTCTCCAAACAAGAGTCTACCTTCTCCCTAGATTGCCAGATTTTCTGAATAAAGCACCTTTCCTTTCTACTGACACTTGCCTTTTGATTATTTGCTTTTGATCAGCAAGCAGCCAAACCTGAGTTCAGTAACAATATGATAAATCATTAATTCCATTTCCAGCCTTTCTCTCTTCTTAATAGAATGGGGGGGGGTAAAAGTCCCAAGCTTCCTGTTATGGTTTGTTCTTTCTGGTGGCCAGCAAGAGCCAAACTTGAGCCATTTCATTAGAACAAGGATGCTCCTCTCACCTAGGAAACTACGAGGGTTTCAGGAGGTCTGTGCTAGGAATGGGAGTGGGCAGAGACCAATATTTATTTTCTAGTATATCACATGACCTAAAAGTGCTAAATTCTTAATTCATGGGATTGAAAGAAGTGGGGATTAACAATGATGAAAGATAGAAAACATGGGTAGTCAATAGGACATGTGCATGAGATATTCTACAGTTTTCTGATGCTAAGATTTAATTCTGGTGGGCAAAGGAGCAT